>NC_064435.1:72215787-72840787 GCF_023343835.1 Lagopus muta | reverse complement strand
GGTCTTTTCCAGCCTGAGCCATTCTATGATTCCATGATTCTACGATTCTATGACTTGCTCGGCCATGCCCCATTATTCTAAAAAACAAATAAGAAATCGTAACCACAAGGTTAAATGATAACAGTTTAACATATTCGCTAAAGCCATAAATACAATCCTATACAGGATAATAGTAGTATTTTAGAGTGTTTAATAGAGAGTGCAAAATTCGGCAGTATCAGTGAGAATTTGTTTTCAGAGTTCACGTATAAAATATTTTTCATTTTCAAGTTACTTATGTGTGATGCTTGAATTGACTAAGTTCTAGGGAGAAGGACACTCTAGCATTAATAAAAAAGACAATACTCTTGTAAGTACAAATTTTTAATATCTCTTCCAAAAATTAGTTGGATACTTCAGTTTGTTTACTTGTTTAAAAAACACACAAATGCCAACATATTGCTCTTACTGGTTTTGGAAAAGATTTAGTGATTTCTGATGACATTTCTCTACAGTGAGTAATAGATCCTGCAGCTGTTTCCTCTCAAGTTAAATACCAAATATTTATATTCCTCAATTCTTTCCAAATGATATTCCCACTCATTCATTTACAAAATTGTTTTCCAGTTACATATAGAATACAAAATTTGAATCTTCCTGAATCAAGACATGCAAGCATTTGATAGAGTCATCCACAGAACACTGTGATTACAAAGCAACATTCTGAAGATACTTCAGGCTTAATACTCCTCCAGAGATGTCACATACTTGCTGTGTTCTCTTCATAACAGATGACTCTGCTTCTTTTATCTGTGACAAAAGCTGACAAAATGTCAAATACGAATGTGCACACAGTTGCTGAAATACATTTGACATGCATTAAAGCGTAGTGCAAAGCCGTGTTACAATGTCAACTCTCTTCTGAAAAAATAAATAATCACTGAGCTGATGTGTTCTTTCACCAAGACATGCAAATCCCAATGGAAAATTTCCAGATTACTAACTGGAGGAGATAGAGCTTTACTTTTTTCTTTGGAGTTTTCTCAGAATAATTCTTACATGTGGAAAGTTAATTATTACAGTTTTATTTCTCAGCATCAAATATGCTAAGATAATTACGTTCATCAAGTGTAGTTTGTAATAGGTCCTCTGTACAGATCGATAGAAGCAACATTACAATCAGCTACCTAAACCTACAACTGCACTCTGCAGACGTATTGTAGGAATCTTCTTAATGCTGTATGTTAGCATTTCAGTTTTAAACCATTTTTAACAAAGAACAAGAAATACTACTGTAAGTATAACCTGAGTTCAGCTTTAAACTTTACCTGTTTACCTTTTTTTTTTTTTTTTTACTAAAGTAGCTTTTTGTAGCTTTTAACTTAAAGAGGTATTTTTAGATAAAGTAGGAAACAGTATCTAACCCTGTTTTGAATCCTGCAATGGATGCTGAGAGAATATAAGGCCCTCTCACTAAATGTCAAAGATAACAATGGTATCTCTGAGATAGAAAACAAATTCTACAAGACATCAGAAAAGAAGAAAAAAAAGAAAACAGTGTTTTCACAAATCGTATATACCAGGACATACCTCACTCAATCACTCAATTAACTTTTAACTCAACTCAAGATGAGGAGAACATTAGAGAATTCTATAATAAGTGCACATAAACATTTGTGGTATTTAAAAGGCAACAGTACCAAACTTGAAAATAAAGTTATGTATTGCAAACTTAACAATGACTCTATTAAAAACCCCAGTCACTGAGTGTGAGATCTCTAAATGGTATAGTTTATAAATGGTATACTTTATACCACTTAATTCCAAATATTGAAATCTCATTTTTTCATAGAATCTGTAAGAATAACAATCAAAGTAAAAAATAATTGCACAAAAATGCCTTGACACTTTTTTATATAGGAAGGTATTAAAACCAGCCTCTGTTTAAATTAATAACCTCTGGATATAGTAAGATACATCCTGTGAAATGAATTTTATTACTAGTATCTTGCTAAGATTCACCATTTATTTATCTATACCCTGGAAGAAAAAAAAAAAAAATAAATATGCTTCAGCCAGGTTATCAAAGAAAGGTCCACTTTTTCTGCCTGTAAAACATCTAAGAGTACTTTTCTAAATGTAGATTCCTCCCTACTGATGGTTCTCATTAAGTAGGTATGCCAGAAGTGTAAACATTGAAGAACACAATCAAAAAGATTGACAAAAATCTTGTACAAAGAATAGCAAGCAATGAAAAATGGTCTAATGGATAAATATGGGAATCATAGTCAGACACAAATTCTCTTCTGGATTATAAACAGTCACATCTTCCTCAGTTTTTGTGTTTGTTTGCTTTAAATACAGTGGATGTTTCTAGAGAAAGTATAGCTAAGGTTTTAAACATAAACACAAAACTAAGGAAACTCATCTCCGCTTCTTTGCATTGAAGAATAGGCTCTGTTAAGGTATTAGTTCTTTTTATGAGAGTGAGCCACAGTTGATTTTTGACCTTAAAAATAGGAAATTACATTCCAACATGGCACAGCCCTTTTAAAAATTAAATTTTAAATTACTTCTTTTCTTTGAAGCCCATAGTAAAGTGCATATTGAAGTATGGCACTAGAAGGTGGTGATATCACATCTGACAACTGAGGGCAGTGGCATAATTTACATTGTTTTACGAATTATTTCAGTCTATTGATTTATTTCCAGGTAAAAACAAGGCATTGATGAACCAGCTTGAACTAATTTCAGATTCATATTTGTCCATAGAAAACTTCAACATGTGTCAGAATCTCTCAACATCAAATGGCACCAACATTGTAATATACTTCTAGAACTGAAAGTTTACATTTGTCTTGATTTTCCCTTTCCTGAACTGGAGAGCATCTTAGGCATTGCAGTACATACTGTACTTGTGTATGTATTATGTTTGATGATATTTTCACTTAAATATGACACATGACACGAAAGGCCATGGTACAGTTATTTATATCTCCATTTGTACTGACATATACTTTATCCTCATGCATGCTCTTTATGAAATACATTTTTTGCATAAAAAGGATGGCCTCTGATTTTACTTTTCTCCTGCAACATACATAGCAGCATGGCAAACAAGACATTACTGTGGTTCACAAACCATGCTTGGCAATCTGTCCAAAAATTATTTTCTCATACCAAAATATCAACTGAAACTTTAGCCTGTTATTGTGGAGAAAGAATGTTATCTTCTTCCTATTGCACGTTCCATAAGCTTCACTGCTGTAAAACTAAAAGCAGTCGTCGCTAATAAGACATGAATTCTAGAAACTTTGTTAAGACATCTTTCTTTCTTGGAACACTGAGCCCACTAATCTAAATCCTAGATTAATTCAAATATGATAATCCATCAGATTTGCAGAAAAGAAAGGATCGACAAACCCTTACTTTAAGTCTCATGGAAAATACTTTCCTATACCTCTGGAAGCATGGAGTAGGGCAACTGGTTACAGGATCATGAAAGGTGCATCAGCCAAATATTGTACTGTCAAATCAGATTTCTGTTCTCTGAACTGGAAGCTATTCCCTGTACTCTATTATCTGAGAACACATTTCTTAGCCACTTTGAGGCAAAAATAGTAACACGACTTCCTCCATTCCACACATACTGTGGAAATTTCCTTGCTCACAGTACTTTTCTTCAGTAAAGAAGACACCTCTAGGCAATCTCATGGTACATTAATTATTTAGTGAATAAATAATTAATCAAAAGATTGGAAAGATATGACAGGATAAAATGATTTACTTTCTCAAGAAAGGGAGGCTACCAGTAGCATCCCACAGAGATCTCTGAGGGAACATGTGTTTTTCAACATATTCTCAAAAGGGCTGAATAATAAGGTGATAAGATTTGCTATTGATGCTAAGCTGCTAAAGGTAGAATGGGACTAAAGGAATAACTACACATGTGCTTTCTAATACTGGCAGATGAAACTCATTGTAGATAAATATAAAATGCTGTACGTTGGATAGGGGAAATCAATCCTAAGCTTACTGGCAAAATGATGGACTTGCAAGTAACTTAGTGCTCATATGAAATCTTGGAAGTGTCATAGATTTAAAAAAAAAAAAAAAAAAGGTTAGTTCATCATTGAATGGTGGTCAAAAATAATCAATATAAAACTAGAAATTACTGAGAAAATAAAACAGGAAACAAGGTGATTTGTGCCACATTATGAATTTGTGTTTCAGTAGCATCCAGAATATACTGAACATTTCTGAGCATGCTCCATCTGAAAAAAAGACTCAAAAGATTCAAAGAAATGTTGGAGAAGGAACAGAGTAAGGATGAAAAGAGTGACATGGAAAGGTTTCTGTGCACTGAACAGTGGAAAGACATGATTAAGAGAGAGATGAAAGAGTCCTACAGGGTCACAGGGGATAGTGAGCAGAAAAAAAATAGGAATCAATTTTTCACTGTCTCTTCCAAAACAAGAATTAAGTGATGTCAGCTGAAACTAGAGGATGGCAGTTAGAAACAAAATATTTTTTTCCTTCACATGATGGATAGATAATCTGGAAAACAGTAACAGGGGACAAAAGACAATAAAACTTTATAAATGTTGCAAAACTAATTTGAATTTTCCTCCAGGGATTTGTCCACTGAGGGTTAATAAAACACAGGATACATTCTTTGGTATATATCATGCATACTTATACTTTGTTCCTATATTCTTGCCTAGGTATAGTTTTGGAGCACCTGGAGATACTACTAGGCTAGACAGATTCTTGATCTCTCACAGCACAGTCGTTGTGTTCTTATGTCAGTTCTGCCCTGCTCCTGGCAGTGCTATACACAAATATTCTGCCAGGAATTAAATGCTTGCCTCACTGGAAATTCTGTCCTAATTAACCTCTTTTTATTACTCATTTGTGAAGGACGAATAATGCTTTTTTCATATAGTTATTAGAACATACATATACATACCAGAATATTTCTGTTGGAGCTAGAAAGGTAGCAGGGAGAGGTTGACCACAAGGTAGCTGAAACCTTATTCTGATTGAATGCTCTGACTAGAAATACATTTAAAAAGAAAAAAGAAAATGGAAGAGAATAAAAAACTTTAAATGAAAAGCTGATTACTACCTGTTTTGCTAACAGTGTTCAACTCTAGCCAATTGCTAAACTGTGATGTACAACAGATAGAACAATCATTAAGAGCAAAGAAGATGTACTTTTTCAGTTGTTCTTCAAAGTAAGAGCATATTTTATTTGCAATGAATTAGCAGAAAATCAACTTCAAAATCATTGAACCCTACTAAGATGCAGCCCTTCTTACAAGGTAATGGAAGTAATGGGAGCATTCCTCTGTCAGTTTCCCCACATTTAGACTAGCTGTTAGTACTGTTTGTTCCTTATTTATCTTTAAATAGATATAGATATATACAGATATGTATATATATACAGACATATGCATACACAAACATATATATATATATACTCAGACTCAGTATATACTCAGACTGAGTATATATACTCAGTATATATATATGTATACAATATATATATATGTATACAATATATATATATATATATATATATATATATATATACATACTCAGAAATCTACAGCTATTTACTTAATACTAAAAATGGAGTAACTTGAGCCAAGGGCATTCTTCCTTCTTTCTAAGGCAATCATATATCTCTAATGTAGAAACTGAAAACTAGTACATAGCACTAAAGCTGAACATATTTATACAAAACATCTTAAAAGTTTTTTCATGTAGAAACAGTGTAAGAACATAACTAATTAGCAATATAAGACCTGCACAGAAAATTATCAGTTTGCTGGAAATAGCATCTTTATTCAAAGAAGGAATTAAACATTATCACAGAAATAGACCGCAACTAGTTCTATATGAAGCATGAATTAAGAAAAACGAGATGCATAAGCCTTGCAATAGCTATCTCACTATATGAGGAATATAGATGAAAATTTGGTATTAAGCTAAATCCTTCTCAAACACATGCTGACATATCCATTATATTGTGACCATTTGTAGCCTTTTTAAAATTTAATTTAAAAAAAATCCTATTAACTGAAATTATTAATCTGTTCATGATTACTTTTGGTCCTTGGTAAAATCCAAGATTGCTTACAGACTGTATTGGCTAGGAGTATGTGTTTCTTCTCAAACAAGTAATTACATAAATTCCAAGCCTAAGTACATGGGAAGAGGACATATTGCTCCTGCTCACATTTTCCTTTCCGTGATGCCAACTGCAAGTCAGTCTATCTGATAAAGCCACTGTGGAACTTTCAGACTTTTACATAGAAATCAGAAAAAAATCCTTTTTTCTTACCAATTTGTTTCTCAGCGACAGGTTCTGGGTTGGTTTTTGCTTTCCTTTTTTTTCACATTACTGAAAACTTGTCTAATGTAACTACATCCACTACATCAGCACTGGTTAGAAATTAAATTTAAAAGATTAAAAATGCTAGAAGAGTTAATAATATGAAAATGACTCTGCTACAAATATTGCTGGTTTCAGAATGGAGTTCCTTAAAACTTCTTTACTGTGGCTTTCCCAGAACAATAAGGATACAACTACAAACCCTTTCTATTCCTTAATATGAAGACATTACTAATTGCGCAGCATCATTTAAGTTTTTTGACTCAGTTCATACTATAAATACAGGCCCAAAAGCCCACAGACTCACTTGCCACACTATTCTCCCAAGTTCCACTAGCACTACAGAAGGAGGAAAAAATCAGAAACATGCCCCTAAAAAGTGCACTGTGGTATCCAAGATGGTTTTAGCAGACTGGCAAGGAGTCTACAATGCCAAATAGTACAGAAACCATTTCAAAGTCAGTAGGTTAGGTTAACTTTTACTCAGGTTAACTTTTCTCCCCCACTGTCTTTTTTCTTGTAAAATTACACTCACAAGCAATGCCACGTGCCTCCTCCTTACTTTCCCAATATACACCATGCACTAAATGTGTGAAAAAGAAAAAAGGAAAGAATGTGGCTGGCACAAGCACTATAATATTTTTCACTCATAACCTGGCAGAGGTTTCCATAGCCGTGGACCTTAGCTGAGTGTTGACACTGAGCAGTGCACAAGGCCTACACTTAATCCTTTCCTTATAGCAAAACTGGGTTAGATACAAGGTGCTTGCTTCTATGCTGAAGAACCCCCTACCCCATACATGGAGTATTCAGATCATTTTCTCAACCACGATTTCATGGACACACACACTATTTCCCATCAGCTGGATGAGGAATCCTTTGTATGGGTTCTGACCTAAAATCTCAGGCAAATCTGTTTGTTCATTTATCTGAAGTTGATTAATTTCATTATTGATCACTGCATCTTTTTTATCATGGCTACAATGTCATAGGTTAATTCTACTTGCTGTGGTCTTGGCACCGTATCTACTGAATTATTGACTTTTGTGCATGGTACTCCTTCATTTTGTTTATCCACAGTAATAAATCTTCAGCTCTGTTTTCAAATAAACAACACAGCACTGCTTAAGTAACTTAAACTTCACTCCAAGTAAAAAGTCCTGCAACCATTTCACCTGCAAAGTAATTTTGGTTTCTTGTATCCTTAGTATTCTATTTACTTCAAAAGTTACAGTCTTTTATGAACAACAGTTAATTTTCCTGTGATTTTCAGGATAAAAAAGCCTAAGTTTCCTTTATGAAGTTTTCAAAACAAACAAACAAACAAACAACAACAAAAACCACAACAAACAACCTGATTAGTAACTTCTGATTTATCTGAGTATTTCCTAAGACTTCTGAGGATCCCATGGCTGTGATGCTACTACCTGTTTTACAACCATCCTGTCATAAAGTTACTTACATTCAAAACCCCATGTTATAGGAGCAGGAAAACACTGACCTGGTGTCAGTAAGTAAGAAGAATACTGCACTAAGCAGAGCTAGATTCTGTACTTCAAAAATTTTTGACTTCTATTTCAATTAGAATTCTTCTCACTGAGGAAAAAGTATTGATACTGACAGGAGAAAACTACCTTGCAAATAAATTCAGAGAAACGCAGAAACCTCCACACCAGTCATTATATGTTGTCATTCAAACTCCAACAACAGAGTTCCATATTTGATCACAGAGTACATCACAAAAAGAGTAAAGATCTTTGTTAGCCTACAAAACTAACCAGTCCTTATTTTACAGAAGCTCTTGAAGCAGTAAATATTTGTATTCAAATAGCTACTTGGCATGTTCAACTGTTCTATTGTGAACATTATAAATTACTATTTGCTTTTGATTTCAATTCAACCATATTTAACTTTTTCAGATGTTTTGTTGCCATCTTCAAGGAAAACTAAGCTTCCTATTGTAGTCACAGATACTATATGTGAGAATGATGTTTTTGTCTCCAGAATATTATTGTACTTAAATATCACTCTAATTTCTTTATGTTCAGAAAGATCCAATGTCTTTGCATATAACTTCAGAAGAAAATGGTACAAAGATACCCCAGTTTACATTGTTATAACAGCTCAAGAGTTTCCACAATGAGTGATTAAATAGTGGATGCATAATATCAGAAAGAATCACATTAATGTACTGTTTCTTTGGACACAGTAAGAACCTGCAGCATTTGTATGGGGACTGTTGAGTCACCTGAGGCAAAGACTGAGTCAGACTTGGGAGCACAGGTGAAGGCAATTCAGCTGTGTGACCCAAAGGGATGGAGCCTGGTTCCACCTCTCCTAGACACCATTTAATGGCTGACTGTCACTCGGGAATGAGATCTCTTATTAAGTAGATCACTATAGTTTTTTTTTTGTTTGCTTGTTTGTTTTAGCATGGCTACAATGTCACTGGTTAATTTTATTTGTTGTGGTCTTGTGCTGAATTGTTGATTGTTGTGCATGGTATTGATTCATCTTAGCACAACAGTCAAAGGTCAGAAAAATGAGAAGACTCAGAGGAAGTATATAGTGTGATTCTTTAAGGGCAATGTAAGATTCATTTAAGCCAAGCACCTTCTTCTTTCATCAGAAAAGTACGGACCTATTGGAACAGGTCCAGCGGAGGCCACAAAGATGATCAGAGGGCTAGTGCCCTATTCCAAAGAAATAAAATTGTAACTTTCAATATGTTATCATATCTTCTAGTTTAGAGGTAAATTAGTCTTATATAGAGATTAATTCAACATGCAGTACTCATAATATTTGGCTGATTAAATGCAATAGGCTGACAATTCTTTGTAAAACTGCTTTTTTGCCTGCTTCACAATAAATCAATCTAGATCTTTTTAGATAAATAGTCTCCATAAATGTTAATTTGAAGGCATTAAAGTACTGAGATGTGGCCAGAAAAGTATCTTCACTTATTTTCCAAACATAATACTTCATATCAGAAGTGATTTTCCAAAAGCATATTTTCCCTCTAGAATAATCATCCAATAGATTACACAAGAGTTCTTTCATTTCTACCCAGTCAACACAGTAATAGGCTTATTTCATTAAGTAATCCAAGGAAGCAGTACATGGTATCAAATATATGTATTTTATATATATATAGCGCAAACTTTTTGCATCTTTCCATGACCTTATTTGTTCAAAAGCCTGTGCCAGTGTTCTCATTTGGTTCAGTGTAAGGAATGGCTTTATATTCACTTTTCCCTTTCTAGAACTTAAAACTTCTTCCTAACTCTTCCTTTCTCAAATCTCTCGAGATTCATTTAACAGCATATCTGAACCTCTTGGCAGATTTCAGGAATAAATATCAGGTATTGGAAAGAGAAATTTAGTAGTGTGGTGGGGTATATTTTACCTGTAAAAATGTGAATTTTCAGCAGGGATTTCAACAGGTAGATATTGTTCTTCCTTAGACAAAACTTTACGGAGAATCAGAACAAAAGAAAGCTTACTGATAGCTATTTTAGTTACAAGAGAAAGTAGTTAAACACATAGAAGAAGGAAATTCAATATTTGCTACGCCTGACTTCCAACACCTTTTAAAAACAGTCCACCCAGCCTCCTTCTGATAGGCTCTTGGCTCTGCCCATCATTCCCACCCCCATGCCTTTGGCCAAGGACCCTCATTCATCTCAGCCCTGTGTACACAGTTCCTACCTGACCTTTCTGCTAATGTACCACAAGGGCCATATGTTCCCTGAGGCTGGGAACACGTGTTATCCTTGGGTGGGCCAGGATGGTACGGCCTGTCCCCGCACTTCTCCCAGTGCCCCACCAGGAGAAGGGCCCTAGGAACACTGGGGGAGTCCCGGGCACCAAGTATCTCCCTGGGGATGAAGTCAGGACCAAATTATGTTGTCATTAGGTAAAGCCTGCCACTGGCTCAATGATTCCTTAGTTCAGTAAATCTGATTTTGCTATTGCTAGAAAAATGCCCTGAAAACACAGGGATCAAGACTTGTCTATCTGCAATACTTTGGAGTGTGTTGTATAGGATACATGATATATCCATCCATAATACTATGGAGTGTTGCTGTAAGATGATGAATAATCACTTTTTGTTGTTAGGCTGTTAATATATTCATTGTGCTAATTGTAAATTGCTGGCTTCGCTTATCAGTCGGATTCAGTTTTGTCCATAACAAGATTTTGAGTTTTAACAAACCTAACTAACTTTATTTATTTGGATGTTTCATTTTCAAAAGTAACCTATAAAGAATTACTGAATCTGAGTGAATGAAAAGGCTGAAATCTGCTCGGATTTTGTAAATGACAATGAACTTTCAGAAGTCTCGTACAGTAACTTTCTTAAAGCCATCATTTAAATGCCCATATAATTGAGGTTGGTGGTTTTGATAGGGATTAAAGAAAAGCATTTTTGAGCTACTGATCTGACTTTCAGAGGTCTCCAAAATGCAGCAATGTTGTAATTCAGTGGAACTATGTTACTTTAACTTAAATTATTTGGTTAGTTAAAATAACAAAAACCTGATATCCTTTCCAAGATCCATAATTTGTAATTCAGTGCAAGAATTTTTCTGCAATTCCCCAAAGTTCAAGCTAACATATAAAAAAATAAGCAATGAAAGAGTAAACAGAATCTTGATAGCTCTCTTCCCACCTCACCCCTACTGAGTACGCTACAATTGGACAGCCCTAGAGTGACATCTACAGTTCAGAATAATAGGCAAAGGAAGTAAAAGTCGCATCCACTTATCCTTCATTAGCTAGGAAACAAGAGTGAACTAATAATTAAATACTGCATTACGCAAGAATACAAAAAAGGAAATCATTTTACCACAAAACACCCTTGACAGGAAGCAACAGCAACAATTCAGTCTTTCAATTCAGCTCTTCTGTCAGTGGTTTACTACCACTACCTTTTCCTAACAGTTTTAGGAAAGCTTAACTCTGCTCTAGGAAAGGAGCATCAATTGAGTGCAGCTGAGAAATAGTCAGACCTGGGGAAAAAAAGTCATCTGATGAATCGATTTTTTAGATGATGGATCACAGGAACTCGTAGAAAGTAGAGCTTGAGGAGGGATAAACAAAAAAACCAACAACAAAAACAAACAACAAAAAAACCTCAGTACAATATATTGTGAAACAACAAAATTGTACGTTATCAATAAATATCCATCACTTTGCCAGTAGTTGTGCAGACTGAAATATTTGCTTTGACACTTAATAAGCAGAACCATTGCTCTCTGTAATTACATAAAGGGAGGTTGTAGTGAGCTGGGGGTCGGCCTCTTCCCTTGTGTAACTAGTGATAGGACTAGAGGGAATGGCATCAAGTTATACCAGGGGAGATTCAGGCTGGATACTAGGAAATAGTAGTTTTCCAAGAGAGTGGTCAGGCTCTGGAATGGGCTGCCCAGGGAGATGGTGGAGTCACCAAACCTGAGGTGTTCAAGGAACATTCAGATGTTGTGTTGGGGGACATGGTTTAGTGGGAACTACTGGTGATAGGTACATGGTTGGATGTGATGATCTTGTAGGTCTTTTCCAACCTTAGTGATTCTATGGTTCTATGGTCACAAATTACAATTCAGATAGCGAAGCTCTTCTGCTGTAAATGTATTGTACTACTGTATTCCAATTTATGGAATATATTCAACACATAAGAGTAAATGTTAAATATAGCATTCAAAAATTAGTAGTCATTCCTGAAATAGGGAAGCATTTAGTACTGGCTCTAATGCGTATGTGAAGAAAAATCCATTCTGTTGATAAGGACAATGGCACCATGAAAAAAAAAAAAAACACATTTATTTGATCAGATGGTATTTCTGGAACTAAACACATGATATTCTAATACCAAAAGAATTCATTAATGTAGTAAAACTTAGTCATGCACAATGGAGTCACGCTGAAAGTCAGAAAAGGTGGAAATGTCATTAGAACATTCATTAGAAGATAAGTGCTGGTTGCAGGATGATTCATGATCCCTTTAGACACGATAAGAAATGATAGCTAATTTGGAACATGCAAGTTTATTACAGATCAGCTAACTTTGAAATATGGTTCTGAAATGATGCTGCTTTCTTGCTAATACCATGTTGTGACAGTCAATGCAATACTTTACATGTGATTAGAGGAAATGTAGGGAAAATTATCAGCTTTTCATGCTTTCACTTTTATTAATCTTGCAATATCTAGAATAAAATTCTTATATGTATGTACCAGAAATTATGTCTGTTGCATACAGACTTTTAATAGAAAATAGGAAAAGAAGAATGAACTTTAAAAGGCGGCAGAAAAGATAGGAGCATGAACAGGGGAAATTGCACAATAAATAACACATTTGCATTAGGCTTACAATCCTTGTCAGGAAAGAGCAGATGGTTTAAGAAGATTTCAAACTTTCTGGACATGACAGGTTAATTTTTACCGAAAACAAGCTAAAGATAAAGCCACTCTGAGTGAAGGTGAAATGAAAAAAGCTAATGTATGATGTATGATACCTACTTTGGATCATGTAAACAACTTTGTCAATAAATGCATATGTGTCCTGTCACTCAGAGTAAATATGGAGCTCAGTCTCTGATATGTATTCTAATACAACTGAGGTAGGCCACAAGAATTATCTTACTTGAAACCAAACACCCCCAAAAATCTTTAATGTATATTTCTACTCATTACAATGATGATGATGCACACCAAGATGTTAAGCAAGTCTCATCATCAAACAGAATGCTATAGAAGATTTCAGTGTAACTCCCTTTCTTCACTCTGCCATATATGCTCAGGGTATAAAAAGATGTGGAAGAAGAGCCATGTAGTCCAAGAGGACACTGCAAGAGTATGCCATGTTAAGAAAACCAAAGCCCACCTGGAGAATAATCTGATCAGGAATGTGAAGGGTGACAAGAAGGATCTCTACAGGTACAGAAGAGAACAGAGTGTCCTGAGAAGTAAAAGACCTACAGGTAACATCAATTCCAACTTCTGGCTCAATACAGCACCACCCAAAATCCAAAGCTTATGTCTGAGATCACTGTCCTAACACTTCTCGAACTCTGGCACTTGAGGTGGTGCCTGCTGCCCACCAGCCTCTGGTGGTGGCTCTTTACAGAGCCTTTTCTCATATCCAGCATGAACATTTCACCGATGCAGCCTCATATACATCTTCCAGCAATTTGTTTTCACATGTTCTTTTGGGAACCTGGAGGAATTAAATGAATTTTCTAACTTTTAAATCCACTTGGGTTTATGCTCCCAAAAGAGTGAGGAACATATGTAACTTATTTTCATAGGCTCCATTTGTCATAGATGTAAGAATATATTTTTTGATGTATTTCTCAATACTATTCCTTCAAGACACAAAATCCCTGGGGTAAATGAAATGTACTTCAGAGAAGTGGAAATCCACTTTACATAGCTAAATGCCTTTAAATGATATCTCCCTACAAAAAGCCCAGAGAGCCATGCATTTCTGATAACCCAAGAGATTTCTTATGTCTTTGTGGAGAAAATTAAGCTAAAAAGGTTCTACTGAATTTAACACAAAACTATATGGGACTGAGGTAGTTCGACATTTCAGTGGAGAAAAATAGCAATTGTTCAAAAGATAAGGAGAAAACACACAGGGAAGCATGAAATACAAGTATTGAGGAAATTGCTTCTTCTTTTTCTGTGGATAATTTTAGGGTGTTTTCTTTTTTTCTTCATTTTCTCTTTTTTTTGGGGGGCTGGGGGTTGTTTGTTTTTGTTTTTGTTCCTTTCATGTAGCTCAGCTTATTTAAAACAAACAAACAAACAAAAAATATTTCAATTGTAAACTATCAAAATATATCTATATGACAACCAAGAACATCTTTCAGGTAGAATGAAACTCAAAAATTAGTATTCTATGAACTCAACAAAAAACTACTAACTAACCATAACTAACCATGGAAAAAAGATTTTCTCAAATACAAATCTACATGAGTAACTGTATTATGAAAATATACAGTCAGATTTGTAACAATCGTAAGTATTCTGCTTCCATAATTTTTAATGTGACAACACATTCTTTCAAATAATAATTTGCCTTTCAGAATTAATGATCATTAGCACTGTATTTACGCAATTCATTAACATAGATGTTCTAGTAACATTAATTAACACACACTGCTTACCACTATGCTGTGTTTGAAGCATTTTTGAAGCCTCAGTCTTATTTATTTATTTATTTATTTTGCTGACGAGACACAGTAAAGTATTACTTTCTTAATGTCACAAGAGAGACTTCAAGGTATGCAGCGTGCTGCTCATACAGGGTGATTGAAAGAGTCTTATCAAGCACCAAGCAGCAAGAAAACCTTGGTCAAAAAAGATACACAGCCACACTAAAATTACAATTCTTTTCCTAAACAAGGCATAGTAAAATGGAATTTCACAGCAAACTGATAATATATTTCAGTAAATTCTCATTTATTTCTTTGGCTCAATAGAAAGAGAACACCCACCAAATGCTCAGTAGGAATGTGTTCCTACGAGAATCTAGACTGAATGCATTGGATCTACAACAAATCTGGCCTATTGCACTGCAAAATCCATGTTCAAAAACTGTGAGTGGATATCTTCCCTGGCCAACCTGACAGCTTTCTACCACGAAATGAATTATTTAAAGTAGTAGATTTTTTCTAGATTTTTCTAGATTTCATTATCTAGATTTGAGCAAAACATTTGACACACATTCTCCACTTGCTGTTGTAAGATCCTTACAGTCTGAACTCAGCTTTTTCTAGGTACTTTGTGCTCAGGAAAAGGTCCTGTACTGATTCCATCTTTCTGCCTCCCATCCTCAAAATTGTTAACCACATTCATGCCAGAGGGGTTGAGGAAGTCATTCTTATACTTATTCAGTGGTTGTGAGAACACAGTATAAGGACCAGGTCCACATTAGGACTCACCACAAAAACAAGGGCATCTTTAGCAAGCTACAGCAAATGCCCAGAAAACCCAGGTAAGCATGAGGACAGAGCACAGCATATACAAGGAGAGGCTGACACAGTTGGCTTGATTCACTCTGGAGAAGAAAAGGGGGCACATTCTGCTTTCTTCAGCTACCTTTCAGGATTGTCTACAGCCAGGTTCTTCTCTTAGCTCCACACTGAAATCACAAGAGGAAGTCATCCCAAGCTCTCATTTGAGAAGGGAAAACAAGATTAGACCACCAGGATGGCTCCCAAATGGAAATTAATCTAGATAATTCCATGACAGCTGGTATCCCGCAACTCCACAGGAACATATGGGAAGAATCTGAAGATTCTGAGAGAACCAAGGACATTGGAGGATTGGTTCTTAGGTACTAGAAAACACAAGGTTCATACCCATCTTTAAGAAGGCTAGGTGCCAGGGTTCTAGCAGCCCTTCAGCTGAACTACAGTCCAGAGATCAGAAATCACCTTGCATGTCTTCCTTACATGTAGGAAGGATAAAACAGGCATTAAGCAAACTCTGCAGGGTTCCATATCTCAAGGATCCATCCTACCTGGCCAACTAGATTTCCTTTGAGAAGACAGTTATTGCTTCAGGGAATACAGGGAAAGACAATCATCTATTTGTCCTTACTTTTACTAAGGCTTTTAAGACAGTATCTTGAAGTATCCTTAGAATCAAGTGAGTGAGATAAAGATAGGAGTCAGACTTTAAAAGTCTGATAGAAACTTGGCTGAATCTCTACAAGGAAAATGACTACACACAGTACTTGCCAGACCCCAAAAATGGGCTGGATCCACTTTTGGGCTCAAAAGGAATTACCAAGCTGCAGCAAGTGCCCAGGTGGGACCCCAGAGTCAATCAGGTGGACAAAGCACAGGGGCTATAAAGAGGGGATGCAACTTTCCATGTCTGTACAGTGGTATAAAGGAAGGCAAGAGGCACAAGCTGTAATAATGTAAAGAGTCAAGAAATAGCTGCAAGGTATCATTTTAGAAAGAAAGATTCTCTTACATGTAATGATGACTATACATTTAGTATGTGTGGACATGAAAAAAAAATTAATTACAGTGCTTGAATTGGCAAATATACAATAATTGAAAAGATCAATGCTTTACATACAGAAAGAAGGACAGACTATTTCTTCCTTAAGTCTTTCAGTCATTTTATGTGACAACACTACGGACTTGATGATCCTTGTGGATTCTTTCCTACTTGTATAGAACTTGGTATGTTCCATGACAACTACTAAACAGTTTCCTCTTACTGAAGGTCAGAAGTCTAAAGCTAAGAAACTTGAATTTCTTGTAGGACTGTTACCACATTTAGAACAGAATCATGCTACTTTTATCCTGTAGTTACTTTGCAGCTTGTGAATGTGAATAGTTTTTCATTTTGCTTTAGAATGTCATTTATGAACAGGTGGAAATTCTACTTAGTAATTTCCTACAGTGAAGAACTCATTTTTTTTAGTACTTGTTTCATGTTCTAATATTTTTCTTGCTCCTATCTGCTATACACAGATACATGAAACTTTAATAAAGCCTTTTTAAAGTACGGAATTTATTTTTCCCTGATTTATTTATTTATTTGTTTATTTATTTTCCCAAAAACATTTTGTGTGTTCAATCAGCTCAATAGCTATTCTCACTACACTTCTTAGCTTGCCAGGAACACCAAGACCATGGCAGAGTACACATCTCCTGTCGAAACACAAACGTAATCTTATTTTTAGAATTGAATCATCCATCTTTTCCACTACATCAGAATAATTTGATGTTATAGTTCTCTATCTTACAATAGATCTCAGAAGCTCTTTGAGAAGGTCTGTTGATAAGATCTTTCTGACAGAAATTCCCCCAGTTAAGAGATCTGGTCATAACCATGCAGTAAGATATTAGCAACTTTACTTGAATGTATTTTCCCTTTTGTGTAATTATTTACCACAACTGTACCATGGTATTTTTACCCAAGATTTCACAATCTGTATGAGAAAAAAAAAAAAAAGAAATGGTAAAATACCTTTAAAGATTTATTCTTTTCCATCTCTCCTACTTTCCATTGCCCATTTATACAAGGAAGATTCATATCACGGTAAAGCTGGAAGAAAATTCTCTATTCTTGGTAATATTAATACCAGGAATTAATATGGGAAGCTTCAAAATTTCCTTCAAAAAGGAATGTTTCACTAACACTGCCTTACTTGATGCCTTTTAACCCTTCCTAGTTTTCCACATTGACGGAATGTAGAGAAAATATATTGAAGGTTTCATAAGTTTCAAAGCAAATTTGACTGTTCTGACCCCAGATTAATAGATTTCCATTTTACCCCACTAGTCTGATTTAATCCTTGAGGAAAGCAAAAAGGAATCTAATGTAAGAATACTTTTATCGATGTATTGAAGGAGTATTGCATTCATGACAGTCTTTGTATGGGTTCCCTGATCTCTGCAGATGATTCATGAGTCCTACTTTATTGAAGTAGCAATGTTGGTACTGCCTCCAGTGCAAGAAATAGACTTCGGTCCTCTATGCACATTGCTGAGAGATCACTAAGAGCTTTGATAGCAGCGCAATTCCTATCTTGCTAAGTTATGTACATCTCTTTCTAACGACTTACACATAGATATAAAATCTGCAAATATTAATTTTCCAAGAGATAACATGATAATCCTTATAAAATGTAAACATATAAGAATTTAATGAATGTTAAGTAGGAAAGCAGTACTTTCCTTTGACTGTTCTGTGAAGCACAAATCTAAGCCTTTTCTACAAATGACCAATGCAGCTATTCCCCAGCTTTCATAAATTCACATTAAATTTTGACCTCATCTGTACTGTCTCCCCAGCACAGTACAGATGAAATACCACAACAGAAGTTCCACTTTAAATCAAAGCTAAATCCCAATACCACATTAAGTACACTGAATTTCAATTAAAGTTAAGCTATAAACAATATAAATCAGCTACATTTGATACTCATAGCAGTCTATACCAAACTTCAGCATCAATTAGGACAATCAGCTGAGCATTTGACCTGGTTCTTATCTGTTCAGAAAGCATTGCTGCATGAAAACAGCAGCACCTGGTTACCTCATGCACATCGAACAGAGGTCTGTAGCACAGTCTCTGGGTTTGTGATTCTGCCTTAATAGAATGCAACTTCAGCAGTGCTGGCTTCTACATACCATTTATATTGCACTTTCGTATATTATACTGTAACTGCAATGTCAGCCATACATAAAGCCAAGTTCTATTGAAATATATATGAGCTTTTCTTGCGCAAAGATTGGTACTATTAGCGATTAAAAAGTAAAAGTGATTGCTATCTTTCATCATGTGAGTATCTATTTGCCAAATCTGTTCCTGCAGCTAGTTGTTATGCTCAAAGACCGCAAGGTGGTAGTCTTGCCTTAAAAATAATATGCTGACGAGGGTTTTCTAAATAAGAGGAATGGCTATCTCCTGTGAGACGTCTGGGTTTTTTGTGTCCTATTTCTTTGAAGTGGCTTCGTGCACAATAAAAATTAGAGCACAGGAGATTTAAATCTCAGCTCAGTTTTCATCACAAAAATATGATAGGGATTCGTGGGGAGATAAAAAAAATGCAATTGATAATTAATGCAATTAGTAATTTTAAGAACTCCAAAAAGCAGTACAGCTTACAAATAACACTTGTGCTTTAGTGGGTAAAGCTCTTTACTTAAAGGACATTCATTTGTATTATGGGCCCTAGTCTGAGAGTTTCTTGTGACAAAAATAACGGGTGGATTATCCATATAAATCAGCTACTTGGGCTTTCATAGTACTAAAAATGTGTAAGCATCTGCAGTTCTAAGAATACAGGAACGGTTCACAAAGCAGAATATAATCAAGCAACTAACTGAAGAAATCTGCTATAAGTTTTCCTGTTCCGTAACTTATTCTAGCAGTTGTTAGTTCAAACTGGGCTGAGCTGAGCAGTTAATTCCTTTTTCACATGCTTTGATCACCAGGTGACTTGGTTTTATGAATTGAAAGGTGGGTTTTAAAACATGTTCTTTGAATTAAATACTTAAAGTCAATCTCTTGGTTTAGCAATTCCTACTTATGTGTACTAAGCTAGAATCCCAGTGGTAGATGTGCAGTCCAAGGTGTTTTGAGGGGCAGACCAAGCAAGAAAACATCCATGAGATTTGGATTTTGGTTGTAGCTCCCAGTTCTTCAAAGCTGAGATAGTTTTCTTAACCTTTGGTTCATTCCTATCTAACACCACTGAGAAAAGTTTTCTTTTCTTCTTTTTGGTATTTTACCAAAACTGGTAAAATACTCTGCAATGATGAGTTATGCCAAACGTTAGGCAAAATAAATGAATAGGGTTTTCCCCCAGAAATTCTCTCATTGAGTTACAGACAGCTGAATCATTAGGTGCACAGCTTTTCCTGACAAATCTTGTTTTGTAACAGGACTGTGGTCTTCAGCAATAATTCTGTACATTGGCTTTGTCTATATCACATTCTACAGTAACTCCTGTCTACAGTGGTCATTGATGGCCTGGTTCAAAACCAGCATCTTTCAATTTCTGTACCTTTAAGTCAAAGTTTTTCATGTGTTCAGGTTTTGATAACCATCATTATCATGAGTATTGCCAGATTTTGCTTCAAAACCAGAGATTAAGTCTAAGAGATTTTCCTATGCAATACCACTGTAATCTCATTACTAAGTTACAGCTTTTTTTTGCTTTTTTTTTTTTTTTTTTTTTTTTAATCTATCTATAGAGAAATTGATTGGGACAAAAACTCCAAGTTATTTAGATTCTGTTGTTTCCCATTTTGATTATTTTTTCTTTTATATTCCCTGAAGGAATCTAGAAAAAGACTCATTAAGAAAATCACTACAAACACAATAGCAGGACACTAAAATCAAGTGAACTACCACGACATCTAAGCTCATGGGAAAACTGAGTATTCAAAGTATTCTCAGGCCTCCAGTTTATTTTGGGAGGTAGAGGATATTCCAGAAAGGTGTGAAAGTAGTAGGAAAAAAATGTAACAGTTGTGAGCATCAAAACAAGAGAATCCGAGTCTATTGAAGAATGTTATTTATTACAAAACCTCCAGATAGTGTGATGAAATAACTTCAGGATTTCTGAAATAACTATGGATTTGTTTTCAGTGTCAATTTCTCAAAACCTCCTCTTGATTATTTCATGAACTTTCAAGACTTATTGTGCGGATATAGTACATCTGGGAGGAAAAGAGCAATTCCAGAATTAAAGTGAGCTGCATCTCTGAATGGGCTTATTTCAGCAATTGTGCAAGCCAATAATTAAAGTAGGAAGGGTCACATTACCCTCCCCATTCTGACACTTGACTATTTTTTCATGCAATGGATACTGATTTTTAGGCAAGTGTATAGAGACAAAAATCACTAACTTATGCCCATGACTGAACCCATTTAGCCCTACATAAAGCATAAAGGTATAGGATAGATCCAGATTGCTTCCTCCTAGAGGGACCAAGTGCTGGGCACCTCAGAGTACTACAGCCTTCAACAGAAATTTTTCTGCTGGTGAACAGGGTTCTCCTCTAGCACACCGAATAGACCCAAAAGGAAGTTTTTCTTCAATAGCTGACATAAAGCAGGAAAAGTACCTAGTCAGCTGTAGTTTTGAAAAACGTTTGATTTGAAGCAAAACAAGCAGGGTTGGCAGTTCTGTAACAAAAATATGCCGTACATGGAGCAATTGAAGGAACTGCAGCTGTTTAGTCTGGGGAAGAGGAGGCTGAGGGGAGACCTTATTGCTCTCTTCCAGTGTCTGAAAAGTGATTGCACTGAGAGTGGGATTGGTCTCTTCTCACTGGTGATAGGACGAGGGGAAATGGCCTCAAGTTGTGCCAAGGTAAGTTTAGGTTGGATACCAGGAAAAACTTCTTTACTGAAATGATTGTTAAGCACTGGAATAGTTAAAATAGTGCACCTCCCCAGGAAGGTGGTTGAGTCACCATCCCTGGATGTGTTTAAAAACCATTTGGATGTGTTGCTCAGGGACATGATTTAGTGGAAGGTTGTTAGAGTTAGGGTAGAATGGTTAGGTTGTGTTGGACTTCATGATCTTTCAGATCTTTTCCAAACTGAGCCATTCTATGATTCTATGATTCTATGCATAAAGGGGGGCACTTTACCAAATGAAGATCAGATTTTGAAGTATATGTTCTAGACAGAACTAAGAGAACTGACATGGCATTCTTCCATTTTTGGGTGCTCTAGAATAGAATATTTCTAGACCAATCTACAAAATGTCAATCAGTTGTAGCAATCGCAGAGCTAGCACAGTGCCCCATTAGAAAGAATATAGTAAAATTGCTCTGGATTTTTGCTGTTGATTCATTTGATGTTCAAATGTGCTTAAAAAATTGCCTTAAAAAGTGCCTTAAAAATTATGTGTGAGTGTGTTGTTCGAAGAGTTTTGCAAAAGAATTGAGAAACAGAAAAATCAGTAATGCAGAAGCTCAAATGGATACAAATTATACTAAAGTTATCCTCAAATAGCTCTCTGTAAAAGGAAATAATAAGTTGTGACAGGCAAGAAATACAGATTTAACGTCTGAAATACAAGATAGGAATACAGGCGTAAAAGCTGCAGCTGAAGAATAGCCAGAGGCAGTACCATCTTAGAAGAGAATTTCTGTGGCTTTAATCAGTTGCTGTGTTTCATCTGTGCTATAAGTACGGCTTAGAACATAGCTGTCCAACTTTCTGGATTGCCTGAGCTGCATAGAGTGAAGAGGAATTGTCTTGTGCCAAATATAAAACATATAATTCAGATTATGTGAATAAGTAACAAAACGTATTTCCTTTTATTTATTTATTTACATATATATTTAATTAAGATACTAAAAATATGGAGCAACCAAACCATAAAACTACTGGGATATTTCATCTTGTTTTTGTGAAACTAATGCATAAATGTTTGGCAGTGGTTGAAATTCTTAGTGAGTTTTCAAAGTATACATCAGAAATTTCTGATGTATTTTACTCTTCCTGTGTTTCATCACTGAAAATACTTGTTCATAAATGCATATACTGCCAGAAAGTGAGGGCATGAATAGGGTGTGATTATGAAGCAAGGAATGTTTTTCTCAGGTAAAATAGATCTTATAAAAGGTAAAGAGATATGATCAAATTTTTCTTTCAATTGAATGTGTGATTGCAACTTGACACATTCAATTTGAAAATTCGCAAGTAATGTGTTTATGTTGACTGAAAAGGGAGTTGGAATTATGCCAAAAAAAGATTTTTTGGGGAGGGGGGGAAGGGGGGGGAAACCTTGAAGCCTATCCTCAAATTCCTTTATCAAAATGGAAACATAGCACAGATAAGTTGATTTTTCCCTTGATATGTGCTTAGCTCATTTAAATGAGTGACCAAATCAACCAACAACACTAAATCTGTGAGCCATTTGTCCTCTTCATGTTCTGGCACAAATTTTCATTTTGATTCCATCAATTACTTGCCAATTATATGTTACATACAATACACGAAGGTTTCAGATCAACTGAGTGTGTGCGTTAGTGCTGCACTGTACCCTCCCCTCCACAGTGTTCCATTCTCTCCTATGCAGTTCGCACTCAAGTTACGTGCAATCGACTCATGAAGAATATTATTAAAGGGTACCTAATAATTCAGTCTTGTGGGGACATATCACTGGCTGTCCAGAGCCACGTGCATCCTGTGGGCCACAGGTTAGATGTGCTTGGCTTAATGCGTACTTTAAAAAAGGAAGGAAACAATTCTATCACTGATTTTCTCCACTGTGAAATCATGGGGAGGGGAGAATGCGTTCAAACAAAGGATTTATATTCATGAGAAAGCTTAAGTACCATGTGATGAGTGTCTTCCTGAATCTACATTTCTGCCCCCAGGAGTGCTATAGCTGTGAGGGAAGGTGTGCTGGGCTGTAGGGAGAGGCGCACAGATAAGGAGAAGTGCTTCCAAAGATGATTAATTTTGGCAAGATTAACACAAACACTGAAGGTTTATTTCCTAATGAAAATCTGTTTTTCATCAAATGAGGTATTCCATAAGCAAATTACCAAGAATTTACTAACTACTTATCTGGAGGTATATTCCCATCAATAGTTTGTGACCTGTAGACAAAATCAAGTAGTTAAAGAATACCTAAAAAAAAAAAAAAAAAAAAAAAAGTAGAGGCATAAAGGTCTGCAGATAGAACCATAGGAAATCCCAATATATTTTGTATAGATTTCAAAAAATATATTTTACTGGTGAATCATTTTTATTTCTTCCCTGGGAAAAAAGATTTTATATGTCCTGTCTAAGAATAACAATCCAAATATCATAAATAGCAATAGATTTGGTAGAGTTCTTGTCATCCTAACATCCTTTAATTCAGAAAAACAAATGAGACTACTTTCATGAAAGTAATAGCACAGATGTCTACAGCAGCAAACAATTAAGCACAGCAGTAGTTAATTACTAGACCAAAGCACTTGGTGCTAAAGTTTCAACATATCAAATACATGAAATATGAATGTTTTCACTTTCACTTAAAATCAGATTTTAAATCTCTTCTGCTGCAACATAAGCAAAATTGTTCAAAGCTTTTTGTTTAATTGTTTAAGGATCAGCTTTTGGCTTGTGCACTTAAGTCATACACACAATTTGAAGTGTATTTGAAGCCCACCAGGAGCTCAAAGTTTAGTTTCCTTAGAAAGAAATTCAATTTGTACACACCATAGTTACATGCATTTCTGATAAGAAAATAATAAAAAAGGTTCTAAGAAAAGCTTTATTTTAACCTGTGCTTTTGTGTAACCTTAAAGTAGAACAAGAAATCAGAAGACCACTAATAGCTTTTAATATAAAAAATGTTTAGGAACTGTATTGCTGTATTAAACTATTTCATCAGGGGTTCAGTGTTCCAACCCAGGTCATCAGTATTATCTGGTACTGAAGGTCCGCTAGTTCTTTTTCCTTATTTGACTACACAGCATTATTCCCTCTTTTCCATTTACAGCTTCACTAAGAAGAAATAATTTTAAGATTGTAGACTACATTAGAGACTGTTATCTCCAATTTAAAGACAAACCTAACACTTATCTTAGTTGAATGTTTTTTTTTTTCAAATCATGTTCTCCTGTCAAGTCACCTAGTACTGACAGAAGAATAATTTAGAGGAGGAGAAAGAAAAACTAATTTTCTTTTTGGCTTCTATTTGAAAACAAGTTTTTTAAGCCTCCGTACCCTTTTACTAAAATCTAAAAATCATCCTAAAATTCAGTCATACACTTTGTCAATCATTTCAGTATTGACTCTTCAATACAAGAGTGAAGCTAGTTGTTGTCACTCATCCATTTAAAACGCAAAGCTCTCTCTATACTTCTGTTTCCTTAAGTAGCCACATTCTTAGCCCTGACTAGTCCACCCTTCCCTATTCTGTTGCTACATGTTTTCTTTTCAACGCTGGATGGTTTTTCAGAGTGCTGCCTTAATGTAGTTGGTGGACAGAAAAGTGAATCTGGTCTTTCCCCAGAACTTCTTGATAAAACATAAATCAATACAAATATTAAAAAACAGAAAAGTCTCTTATGTGATTAATAAATAAGAAAAAAAAAAAACACAGGTTGTTTCAAAACAGTGTGAGAAGAAAACAGCTAAACTAGGCTTTTAGAGTGAGGATATACATTTACACTTATGAACCCAGCTACATTGGTAGACTAAATCTATTCATCCACCATTTATGAAAGGAAAGTTACGAAATTCTATATTCCAACGTCTGTTCTCTGATAACTTTAATTAGAGCAGATTGACTGTTTAATTTGTAGCTCAGAGAGCCAAGAGTTTGATCTCAGCTGACACTCTTACTCTATAGGTGTACAATGACAACTTATAAGCTTACATGACCTCCAGGTGTGAGATCTTCACTCAGACGTTCAGAGAAGGCTTGTGAAGTAATATTGCAGAAGCAAGCAGAACAGGGGTAAGCAGAGTATTACAGCTATTGCACAAAAAGCAGCTTCCTTTTGTTTTAAAACAGTCATTAAAACACTAAAAACATTATATATTTAGAAATCTTCTATGACTCCTTAAGGTAACGTAACACAGAACACAGAAGAGCATATGTGAGACAAAGAAAAAGATCGTGTTTATACAGATGCATGTCATATTTGATTCCTCAAAGTCCCTATAAGATAACAAGATAAAGACAGGTGTCACATTGTGATTTTTCCGTATTTAACCATCTCAATATTTTTACAAGTTGCAGGGTTTCATCCATATAAGATTTATTTGAGAGAAACCTAAGAACAGTGGGGATATTTTCCTTAAGTGTCAGTGAACACAAGCAGTATTATGCATCAGAATGAAATTGCATGCGTGAGTATACACAACAGGTCAATTTTCACACAAATTGCTTAGCTTGACTGTGGTCCAAACAACAGTAGCTAAAGCATCTGCTCTCTGGCAAGCAATTTGCTTTTCAAAGTAAACTTCTCATCTGTGACTATTGATGTTATGATTACGTTTTTTCTCTTTATTTTGCTTCAGCAGTTCAACTAATAGCAACAATAACTGCTGTTATATTTTTGTATTCAGCATGGGAAATGTCAGATTGCATGTGGCAACACTTACATTTACATGCAATACTTAGAAACAACCTTTGTAAGAAAACTTCAAAACAGTGAAAGAAAAATATCTGATAGATTAAATCCTATATTATATAGGTATTTGAGCAACGCAAACAACTCTAGTCAATTATGCAATAGGAAAAAATAATTCCTTTAATGGATACAATTTTAAGAAAGTTTAATATGTTCTCCTGTTAGATTTCCAAGTATCAAACATTAAAGAGAATTTACTCAGTACCTGAATTTAAAAGCAATAAGCTGCTTCAGAAGCTGTTCTCTATTTTCTTTTTCTTTCATTTTTTTCTCTTATTTTCTAACTGTTCTTTTCAATGTATGATTTATGTTGTTGCATGATTAATGCATTCTTCTGTACATCTACCTAAAATTAATGGCAGTATTTCATGAGATTCCAGAGATAACTGAAGTGTTTATATGATCATTGATAAAAAGTATTCTTATTTACATCTCAGATCCAATCAAGACTGCTGTAGATACACATGAGTAAACAGAAAACCAGTGTGAATTCAGACATCTTCTACATCTGCTAGTTTTACTTTATTATTTTATCAGAGAATGCAGAACAGCTTCATAGGTTGTGTATATTCCAGATTAATTACGTGGTTCAAAATTTGGGCAGTATCTGTTTGCATAGGTGCTGAATAAATAAGATAGCTTTTAATGCAGGTCTGGATTTCTACAAAAGCGCTCTTTGAGACATAAGCATTCACGAAGAAGAAAGAATCACAGAAAAACATACATTAGAAGTTACTTAGTCCAACTTCTGACTTCAAACGAAAGTACCTTCCTGGTCAGATCCTATCGCTGAGGATTGGCCTGGTGAAGTCCTGAAAATTGCCAGTGAGGATAATTTCAAAGATGGCGATTCCCTCTTATTTTGAATATATTTCTCCTTCCATCCTTTTAAAATTTCACTTTCTACAGCTTATGAGTACATTTTTCATCCTTTCTGCAGTGCACTTCTGAGAACAATATGAGTGACCCATCTCTATAAACCTTCTTGAGGCATGTGAGGAAAGCAAACAAGAATCTCCAGGCTAAATTAACCAGTATCTTCAGACGCTACAGCTAGGCAGGAACCCATTCTTTCTCTAAGCCCTGAATGTGATTGTATACCGAAAACAAAACAAAACAAAACAAAACAAAACAAAAAAAACAACAAAAACCTTGAAGCTTTTGAGATGCTTCAAGCAAAAATTTCATCCTGGGGTTCATAAGTTTTTCTGCTAATACTGACAAGCAGTCACAAAGGTTTGTGGTTTTGTTTATTTATTGTAAATTGCTATTGATTTCTTATGTCGAGAAACATCCGTTCTAATTAGACTTGGTCTTGAATCTTAAAGCATCTGAGGAAAAAGCTAAGTGCCAAAATGATACCAAGAAGAGATCCTGAAGGTTTAAACAATGTCATATCTGAGGTGGTGCTTGATTTTGTTCAAGCAGCTGACCTTACAGGAAATGCATGTTAGAAATTTCACTTCAAAAACATTTTTATAATCTCAGAAATATTAGTGTAGGTTATTGAGTGTATCTCAGACTTGGTGAAGTGATCCCAGCTTTTATCACAAATTCTGCCCCTTGTCTCAGTGCAGCAAGTTGAAAAATAAGCACATGTATAGGTCAGAGTTCCAAGTATGAAATCCAGGAAGGAAGTCACTAGGATAATGTAAAAAAATAACTCAAAAAATGTAAGTTTTTGTAGAATTGCATTTGTCAGCAATCCCCCTTGCGTGTCAGTAACTTGAGTTTGGACATAAGCACAGACCCACCTTTCCCTCAGATTTCTGTAGGGGAAAAGAGCTAAATTTATTTTAGTAGGAAAAACAAAACAAAAGAAATCATAGCCACAACTTGGACACTAATCCAGTCATAGCTTAATCAGCAGTGCCAAGACTCAGAGAACAACAGAAATTATGTCTGTGTCATCTGTAGGAACAAAAATGGAAGGTAAATGGAAGTGGTCAAACAATCTTCAAGAACAGAAGCACTCCTAACTAAAAAGACGAAAGTAGATTGTTATGAGCTGCAAATTCAAATCCTTTAGAGAAAATATAGAAAAACAAACAAGCAAAAACCTTAAGAAATACAGCAAATAAATGCACAGTTGTACACTGAATGCCTTAAAGACCTGTCTCCTCCTGTTTACTCTACTGTGCAAAAAGAAAATGATCTGAGGGGTGTCGGTTGATGCTTAGCTGAACATGAGCCAGCTGTGTGCCCAGGTGGCCAGGAAGGCCAATGGCATCCTGGCTTATATCAGAAATATGCAGCCAGCAGGACTAAGGAAATGACCATCCCTTTGTACTCAGCTCTGGTGAGGCCACACTTCAAGTGTGCAGCATTGGGCCCCTATTTGCAAGAAAGGCATCAGTGAGGCCCTGGAACACATCCAGAGAAGAGCGATGAAACTGCTGAGGGGTTGAGCACAAGTCTTATGAGGAGTGGCTGAGGGAGCTGGCATTGTTTAGTCTGGAGGAGGCTGAGGGCAGACCTTATCACTCTCTACAGCTGCCTGAAAGGAGGCTGTGGCGAGGTGAGGGTTGGCCTCTTCTCCTGGGTAACAGAAATAGGACAAGAGGTAATGGCCTCAAGATGTTACAGCAGTGGTTCAGATTGTGTATTAGGAAAAATTCCTTCACAGTGGGGGATTGTCAGGCACTAGAACAGGCTGCTTAGGGAGGTGGTGGAGTCACTGTTCATGGAGGTATTTAAGAACTGTGTAGATTTGGCACTGAGGGACACTGAGGTCAGCTTTATTAGCTCACTTGTCAAAAGCAAAATTAATTTAAGTATTAGCGCATCAGTATCTTCTGGTCATCTTCCAGGTATTCTGAGATCTGTTTCAAATATAGATGAATTGCATTTCTCAGCTCTTTAAGTTCTTGAGTTGAACATTTCTTGTCATAATTGAAAGGTTTTAAAACTTATCTCCCTCAAAAACCTTATCTCCCTGAAGAGCTGGAGCTGGAAGGAAAAATAACTACTTATGATAACTGTGAGTATTATCTATGTTCTTGCTATAAACCAGCAGCAATAGTATTAATAGTTCCGCTTTTTAATCCTGCTGGACAGGTATGTTGTCCATTCTTATTACCAAAACTATCACTGCTACAGTTAATTTTGTTCCAGTGTTTTGATTCTCCATTTTAAAAATAATTCTCTATTTTAAGTATTTCAGTGTATTGAGGCAAGTTTCAGTAGACATTTAGTTTAAATCAGTGATCAACTTAGTACTTAGACTAAAATCTAATACAGAATTATCTTGAGCAAGATATGCTTATGTCCGAAAAGCCCACAAACATTTCTTGTTTAGAACCTCCAAACAAACTGTCTGTGATCTGCAGTACATGCTCATTCTTGACAGAAATCAGTAGTAACTGCACTTCTACACATGAAGGGCTGTTAACACCCTAGTTAATTTCATGGCCTAGAAAAAATTCCAACCTATTTTACCTTTTATTTGTAATGAAGGTTTCAAAATATTCTTCTTTCTAAATATTGTTAATCTCAAAGAATGTCGTGTTATCAAGGTAGTATTCCTAGGTAATATGATTTTTTTCTTCTGGGATCTATTGGGAAAAATAGGGAACTCTTTTTCCTGATTTTGTAAAGATTTTAGAATTCCCTTCACATAAACCTTCTGATATAACTCAGTATTTAGTATAGCAAAAGCTATTTAAAAAAAAACCTGTGTAAGCTCTTGGGTTATTTCTTTATTTTCCACACCTCATGGAAAAAAATTTGTGCAACACTGCCATTTGCAGTTTCCAAAATGTTCAACAAGGTGTTGGTTCCAGCTTTTTCTTCTCAGCTAGCAACAATGTAAAATATTTATGAAGTATTTGAGAGCTCAGCTAGGCACAAACAGTTCTATGTGTATTACAAAAGCATAATACCTGTAGCAATATACTTAGAAACTATGAGCAAGGAAAATTCCATTAGCAGATGTTGGACTGTTTTATTTTTATTCTTTAAAACTTAGAGCCTTGTGCTGTAATATAGATGGTTCTGTCTACAGCTATGCTCAAGGAAAAGAGATATTACAAAAACTCCTACTTTACTTTCACTGGCCTCTGAAAATTACCTCCAGCAGGAATTAATATCTTTAGCATTATGTTATCTCTAGCACAGCTTTTATGTGCCAGATTTTAAGAAGGTCCTTCCCCTGGGAAATAACTTCTAACAGAAGTTTTCCATGGTTATTTGTTAATAATGCTACTTAATACTAATACTATGCAGTTTTATTGCACACAGTAATTTATATATAAATGCCTAAGAAATAAAAAGATAGACAAAAACAGGCAGGCAGACAGAAAAAGGATGTGTATGTCTTTCTTTTGGTTCAAGTAAAGTTTAACCTTAGCCTGTTCAGGACTTTGTGACTTTCTTATGACAGTTCTACAATTCATAGCCTTAACTTCTTCACAATATTCACAATAGTCATTTTCATACCCTACAAGATACCATTATAGAATGCACCCTTAGCAAAATGAGCCCCTTTGCCTCCAGCTAACTGCAAACTATACATAGGAAAACAAGCTGCTAGAAAAGATTGGAAGAATAATTCATTATTAGGCTCTGGTGTGATGCTAAATGCTAATATTTCCTGAAAAGTACATGAACATTCTCTGTTCTTAAAAGGATATTGTCACAAGTTACAGTTTTGTTTGGTGATACTGATAAGCAATAAGATATGAATGGAAAGGAATGCTCAAATTAAGCAGCATATCCTCTTAGAAAGTACTGTACATTATTTAACAAGGAAAGATCACTACTAGACTATCACTTAGCGGTAGAATAAGGCCAGGAGTGTCCGTGTCATAAAGCTAACATTAGCACTAGATAATTATAGTATCAAATCATCACACAAGAATTGCCTGGACTCTAACTTGTCTTTTCCTTCAATTCTGGTGATCTGAATTTGACTATAAAAATTTTCCTCACTCTCAAGACAATCCCAAGTACTAGATAAATGTTGTTTATTTGTGGAAAACTTCAGTATGTCAAACAACGGGAAGGTTTTCATATTAATGACACTTATGACATAGGACATAACCTCTGCCTTTTATCTGAAGGTATACCTTCATTAAAAAATGAAGGCATCTGTGTCTGTGCTACCTGCCTGACCTCCTTCGCTGCCTCCATCCACAAGAGCAAAACCAGACCCTGTCCAGCTTCTCCCCTTTGCTACTGAACTCCCAACTGCCCCATTAGGACTTCAAGCCCTTCTGCACTCAGCCAGCACTGCTGCACTGGTGCCTGGGCCTGCTTTTTGCCAGATGCTTTATCTGGCTCCCTACACTGACCTCGACTTCCTACTTAAGGCTTGGGGAGGTTATCAGCAGCCTCCTCAGCTGCTGCAATGATCTCCCCCTCCATCACATTTCTTGTGAAAAGTCTAGAAGTACAATGCCTTGCTAGCTTTGTACCATGCATTTGAAACTAATTTAAACCATCTTCTCAAAATTAAAATTTCAACCTGGGGCTTCAGTTTTAATACAGGCACTTAGTTTGCCAAGCTGTGACTATCTTCAGCTAAACAGAATCAGCTAAGTGGATTTTTTTCTTTTTTGATTATTATTATTATTATTATTTTTAAGAAAAGTGACCGTGTTGTTTCATCTCACTTTCAGCAGCTGTCATGCTCTGCAGTGTAATATAGAAAGAGGTAAATCTGAAAAACTTTGGAAGTTGCACTGTATTATACTCCTTTGTGGTAGCTCCAAGGAATACAGTTTGAGGTGTCTTGTAAATTATAGCTGTTATACTATGAAAAGAAAGAAGACAGAAGCTAGGCATGCTTATGAACTACAGGGAGTAATACATGAGTAATCAGAAATACTATATATCAAAAAGAAAAATTCAAAAATATATTTTTCAGGCTTGCCATGGTCACACTTGGATTTATACTCCTATTATACTCATCATCTCAGTCAGTTTCAGGGCCTACTCATTTCATGCTCTGTTGAAGCTAACAGTGTCACATTTTCGCAAATATGGTTTTCAAATTAGGAATTTCAAATTAGTAGATTTCACCAAAGAAAGACGATCAAATACCTGAAGTATATCCAGAGCCTTCATCCCATAAAGGTGTTTAAATGGAATAGTGGAGTAAAACAATAAAGCTAATGAAATCACTGGCTAAAATACTTCCACTTTAAGTCATTTGTACAGGAATTATGCTACCATTCAGGAGCTGATTTAGGGTCAAGATTCTCCTGCTTCAAATTCTAAGGTTCAGCTCATTAGAAGGTATCAGTTCTCTGTTGACTGCTTATTGTCTAACCGACATTTATCTCAAAATGCTTTCAGATGCTTTGAATACATTGCAATATTCTGCAATTTATTCTCAACAAGACATCAGATGTCTTTCAAAACTGTGCCATGAGCTTTCAAATGGAGATCCCCATGGTAGCATAGCTCAGCAGGCAGTTGGAGATTTGCCTGTGAGTTGTGAAATGTGAAATCAGTTAGCTTTTACCTATATGTGCATCTCTGTAATATAACATAAAGCAGGCATAACACCTGACATTATTTCCTTATTCGGATTCTGTTTTTCCCTTTATTTAATAAAATAAGCAATGATGACATAAAAAATGCTCTTGGGCTTAAGTATTTTTACTTTATTTGTAGCCCATCAGCCAGGACATGCTGTTTTACCTTCCAAATAGTTAAGAAACCAGTAAGGCATATTCAGTGTGCTTTCAAATACTACAGATAACCAGTGAATGCACCACAGGAACATGGGTAAGCATACTTCTTGAACAATCACATCTTCACAAATCAAGAATAAACCTGATAATAATAATTTTAAACATATTTCCAGTAAAGCAGGACTACAAGAATGTATCTAGTGGAAAAAAATATATCAATAACGACCAGCAATTCTCTACAAGTGGATAATCCTAACAGTTCCTGAATAGTTTTCTTAATTACCCTTACTGCTGAATGTTTTCACAGTTTGCATTATTATTTATTTCTTTGACAAGTTCAAGGGATGTTTAAGCATCAACCCTTTGAGACTGTTAAGTTATATCTATAGCGTTTCCCCAAATGGATTGGGGTTTTGAAACTTTTAATGTTTTCATGTTCTCTGAACATTTTTATAATTCTACTTCAATATAAGAGATTGCTTTTGCAGGTCTTAGCCAGCCAAATAATCCAGAACTAATCACATTGCAGAGAGCTGATACACACTGCTCTATGGATTTTATACCAAAGACTTATCTGGATAGGTAACATCCTACTTTCAAAAGCTAAGGGAGTAAATCTTTACTATTCCTTTTTAAATCAGAAGAAATCATATCACTTAAGCAACATGCTATATTACATTGTAAAATACAATACATATAGTTGAGGTTAACTGTCTACAATGCTGTCTTATAGCACTGTTCTCCCTCAGGAGTATATTGGTAATAACTCTGATGACTAGTTGGGGGTTAAACTCATTCTTTAGTTTTAAAGAACTTAGTATGAGTTGTTACAGACCACCCAGGATTTGTTCTCTTAAAGCTGCAACTTGTTAGTGATATTCAGGGTCACGCTGTTCCTTATCTAAAAATGTATTCTTTGACAAATACCCAGAAAAAAGCACTTATTAAAAGACAGTTGCTTGATTTGCAGTTAGGTTCCCTTGAAAGTAGGCTGCAATTGACAAGATTTATCGGAAGCATTTTAGTAACAGTGCTTAATTTATCACTGTTTGCCTTTCATTGTTTTTAAAACACTGGCGCAATATCTTTCAAAATATTCTTACAGAATATCAGTCAATAATGTTATAGATAAGGAAAGATAACTCTAAAATATCATTTGAAATCCTCAAGTAACATATTCTTCCTCACAACAGTTAAACTTCTTATAAATAGTTAAACTAATAAGGACTTATGAAAAGAAGTACTATCTGGCAGTTAAATTTAGTTGAGAAAAAAATACTCATCTAAAACATTGCTGTGATAAGAGCCTTTTTTTTTTAAATGTGAAGGCCATGAGAATATTAAGTGGATTGGTGCACCTATTTGAAGTTCTGCACTACTGAAATGTAATGGCATTGTTCCTAAATAAGATTTGTGATATTTCTTTCTGAGCACTTTTTGAAACCCCTAGCTTTGAGTAAGTCCAATTTCCCTTCTTTGTGTATAGAATCCTTTTCTACCATTTCTTCTTTTCAGCCTGCACCAACTTAAAAGAAATAAAGGGCAGAATTTCACCTAAAGGGAAACACCAGACAGAACTTTGAAATAACTCTAATGGAATTTTCAAATAGATGACATATGGGTGCAGTGGACTCAGGTAATACAGAAGTGCTACACTACAAGTCTGATCTGAATACTTCTCCCTCTTGCTCAGAACATGTAAAGGAATGTGAGAGGCTCTGATCAGTCGTACTGAGTGATACTGTACTAAAAATGCATTTGCTGAGCATTTACCCCAGTGATTTCCATTTTCATATAAACAATACAGATAATATTATGGTTTGTTGTTGTTGTTGTTGTCTTTGTTGTTTGTTTGTTTTGAGAGAGTGGGGAAATAATTTTTTTTTTAAGGGAGATGTTTCATTGCTTACTCATGACTCTCTGTTGTGGCTTGCTTGTACCAGATCAAAGGAAGATGCAAAAAGAGTTCACTAAGTTTGGTAAGCTGATAGACCAGCTCTCAAAGCAAAAGCTCAAGCAAAAACATCCTGGAGCTGTTCAATGTCATGCTGAATTTCTCTAAGGAGCTGTTGAATCAGACAGCCAGAACTAAGCTCAAATATAGCAGTTGACTTCCCTAGAAAGTGGCATGGAAATCTCTGTAGTTTGACTGTCTCTCAGAAGTCTCTGAGTTGTCTGTAGTTTGACTGTTTCTTCATTCTATCTTCAATTGTACTTCCCACTACAAACCCACTGTATTTCATTCATGCTTTTGCTTTCTCCAGTTTACCGCCCCACTGTCTTCCCTTCCTTAACTTGTATATCTGAAAAACTGTGAGCTGCATGTCTTTAGAGCAATAAAATATATTTTAAAATTACTTTTACACCAGGAATTTAATGTTGTGTTTTATAGTATGCTTAAAGATACCTTCTCTTTCATATAATTACATTAGAATACTACTCAAGCTCTTTAATGAACAGGTGTGATGATGTATGTTGTTCACACAATATCTTCTGAAGCAAGCATTTATTCTGACATTTGCAAGAAATACAAAGATGTTTTATTTGCATCTGCTTTATTTAGGTAAGATGCAGAGGAGTTTAATAGCTGAAACGTAAGATTGACAATAAAGCCACTGACATCAGTATGATAAGGTAGTACAGATGCAGTGAGATGCTATACCTTTAGTTCAAAATATCAACTAAATCAGAGACAATTTGCCTACGACTTTATAAAAATATGTGTAAAATATCTGCTTAAAAGTAATGGATAATTAGGGCTAAAAGAATATTAGGCTGCTATAGACATAAAAAGAATTGCTTGTCTCTCATGTTTGTCACCTGCTGCTTCTTTGGTGCTCAATGGGTCTTCTCACAGCAAAATTGGCAAAGTATTTATAGCTCTTATGTAGGACAGTGCTCAGCTAAAAGGGGATGCCTTATGCACCAGTGATATGATATTTGCCTGCCAATTAGAGATGAACCAAGACTGTGATGGAGGTTTTGATGTACTACAGTTTGAATTGCTACCTCCTGATGGGAGACATCTTGTTCTTCACAGATGCTGAACTTGGAAGGGCTTTTTCCTTTTATAAATCCTATTTTTACCCAGTTCTGTGTGGAAACAAAGATTCTTCAATCGCAATAGAAGCAGGATTTACTATATACTGTACAGATTAATGGTGACATAATAGAATTCTAGTGCAATTGCTAAGCATTATACTTTCAGATGTCACGGTTCTATAATGGCATCCTGCTGCCTGTGAGTCAGCCTGTCAGATCTGTAAGGCTGATAGAAGATGGTGTGAAAAATCGTTCCCAGCATTCATGTCTGTGCAGTTAATGCACAGACATGTTATCCACAAAAAAACAAGGGTATATTTTAGTACTACAGCATTTTCAGCCTCACTTTGAATACAAAGATTATCTATTAATTTAATAGAAGAAAGCATAATGGGAGCTGTGTGAGGTCAAAATCTTTCAACATACAACTGTCAAGTAAATTTCAGTGTGTTAAAAGGAGATAACAGTACAGATGTTGGTGAAATAATACTCAATTTCCTTCCCACTTATAATTCTATACACAACTTGAGGAGATTCATTAATAATAATTCAGATATTATACATTCCGCAGAATAAATTAATATAAGCTTCCATAACTCACTCATGAGCTTGCCTTGAAAAATAATCCTCTGAATCACTAGCTGATGGAGGAAGTTAAATAACCTAGGATTTCATTCAAATATTTTTTCTAAATTGTTAACAAGAAAGATGACATTAAGCGTTCTCTATGTTTTAAAAAATAAGTAAAATAATAATTAAATAACTTAAATATCTCTATACCTGGCTTACACCTAATGGAAATTTCGATTCAGAAAGTGAGTGCTTGTCAGAGGTGTCGTCTTCTGTTCATTATAGAATTGTGCCATACATAAGAACTCCACCACAGAATCATAGAATACATTTAGGATGGAAGGCACCTATGGATCTCAGCACATCCAGCTTCATGATCAGATCATGGTCAAATCTACATAAGGATTTAGCTTCAAAGTTGAAGCTGATTGATCAGGGCAATGTCCAGTTGAGTTCTGGCTATATCCAAGGGCGGAGATTTCTTAGCCTTGTTCAGACACCTTTTCCAATATTTAGTTACTAATATACTTTTTTTTTTTTTTTTTCCTGATAGTAGGAATTTTCTTGCTGCATCTTTTTTTTTTTTCATCACCCCTCATCCTTTCTCCATACCCTTCCAAGAAGAATCATGATGATATATTTCTTTCCACAAACACAAATACTTTGATAGTATTTGAATCTTGTTTGCTCAGAATTCTTAAGGGTACAGAAATTCAGAGATTTATATACTGCACAAAATACAAATGCTTCAAAACTATTTCAAAAATACTTACATTATTTCAAAATGAACAAAACAGGCTGAAGAACTACTGCAAGTAAAAGCTTCCAGTAAAGAATAGTTTTACCCTCTTGAATATTCTTCACCAGCCATAAACACAACAGGTAGTCTCTGTCCTATTTATATGTATGTATAGAATGTTTTAATGATATCAGTTGTGTTACAGAAAAAAAAGAAGAGCATTCTAAACTAAGCCTAGGAAATGCCATTAATCAGTGACTGTTGCTTCTTCCACAGATATCGGATAAAAAGGAATTTCTCCAGCTATAGGAAACTGTTTATTCTCTCCTTCCACCAAAAATGACACAACAGTCTGAGGAAATCTTCATACAGGTTTGTGCTATTTTTAGGAATCTCTGAATATATCTTACAAACTAGCATAATTATAGGATTCTGCACATTTCAAGTACTCTTCAGTGAGTGAGGTAATGGCTTTTAGACTGATTGTAATTAAAGTTTAGAAAAAGTTACAATTTAATTTTGAAACTGAATTCTTCTAATTTATACTTTGTAAGAGGTTTTGGGCTGTTAGCACCTGGGATGTTCCACAACCTGGTAATTTCTTTCAAATCTGCAATACACTGCTACTATTTTGCTGGTGTTATTTAAAACATGGATGAAAAAAGTATGATGAAAATCAAGTTCTGTCCTTTCACATAAGACGTGACTTCAGAAGAATGGGTACAAAACAGAATACATCTAGGGGTAGATTTTAACAGGCTAGTCTTGACTGTTTTTAATTCATATGAAACACAGTTTGGGTCTGTTGGGGAAAGAGGAGAAAAAGGAGAACAGAGGAGTTGGGAATAGAAACTACATAGAATATAAGCAATTAAAAGGCTTTATCTTTATGAAGAAGTATTCAAAGTAATGTCCCTAAGAGACAAATTAAAAATAACAACTCCTCATTTACTCTGGAACCACACTACCTACCCAAAGTACTGACAGTTAGGCAAAATGAGGAAGATAGAAACATTTCTGTATGAATGTCCTGATGTGAAAAACATTGCTGCAATACTTACTTTTCACTGTAAATTTAAAAATGTAAATAAAAAACATTAATGAACTAAATGTGGTGGTTTTTTTCCTATTACTATTATTGCTTTTCATGTATTATTCTTAGCTGTATCAAATCAGAAGAGAATAAAGGACAAATGTTTTGAAAACACAAATGCCAGAAAAGTTAGATGAACAGAGCACTTACCTGTGCTAGGAAACAGAAGCGATTTTGTGTGCACAATATCTAGCATTCCCACATTGAGATATTGACCAGAATAGACAAGTTCAAACATCATTCCAGCAGTAATCTGAGTTCCACCTAGTATTGTTTAGACTTACTGAAATATGTGAAACTAAGTTACCAAAATCAGTACTTGCAAAAATAAGACTAATGGTTTCTACAGATATTGACAGGAGTGACCAGAGCTTAGCTGACCTTTCCCATGCCTGGAGAATAAATTAGATCAGTTTCCAGGATGCCCTCCAGCCTAAGGCTCTCATGTTCATTATAAGAGCTTAATGCATCACTTATCTTGCTACATTCTTTGTTTCCCAAACTGACAAAAGGAGCTGATAATATGCATTGTTTATAGTATTACTGCCTTCTTTTGACACTGCATACAGACCTCAACAGTTTTATAGAAGGCTTTGAAGCAATAAACACAGTTTATCCTGAGAAAGTTACATCAGACTAGAATTAACATATTCTTGAGCTGTGCATACTGTGAGCCGCACTAAATTGAGGAAAATTAAATCAAATTCTTAGATCTCTACAAGAGAATCTTGAAAACAATGAAAGATCATAACATCATGCATCTGCACATTTTGTAAATGCTGAGGAAACGAATGGTCAAGTTGACCTGTGTCTGCAATAGAGGGTAAAGATATAAATCAAGTTTTTTGGCCTACCTCAATATACAGATACAGTAAATGAACATTCTATGAGGCAGGCTGAAGATAAAACATGAATGCAGAATTAAAACAGCTCACTGTTTTTTTTGGAGACTGAAAAATATTTTACAGAACTTACAACAAAACACAAAATACTTTGGTATGGAGAAACGTTCAGAACAACAGCTATCCCCATTCTGGGAAAATCAATAGATCGATTAATAATTTATTATATGACCAAGTGGAATCCGTTTAGCCCTTTCAGGCTTTGAAACCACACATTTGCCTTCATCTGTTTATTCCTATTTGTTCCAGTGAGACGCTGTGGGTGCCACTGACAAAGTTTCTTTCCCAGTCCCTTTCTCTATTCCTGCTGACACCTCATATTCTCAGTGTGTAAGACCCTTTTGAGCCTCCTGAAGACAACTTTGCAAGTAAACAAAATTGTACTGAGATCAGTGTCTTTATCAGGTATGCACTATGACAGCACAGATGATGAAGCCCCAGATGGAAAACCAGCCTGCAGCACTTAGCAATGCCTTCAAATGAACAGAAACAATGCAGTTAGGTTGAAAACAGTTTAAAACATTGCCCAATGCACTATGTGGAAAACTTCACAAATCTTAGGACATTTGGATATAGTTTTGGATAGCTAAATTATAACAGACAAACTTTTGCATTTGAGGAAAAAAAAAAATCACAGCTCAATTGTAATTTGCACTAACCTGATTAAAAGACTAATTGGAGATGTAATTCCTCATACAGAGAACTCTAGTTACCCATCCAGATAAGGTTGTCTCCTCTAAGAAATCCTATCTTGGTAAAAACTTAGACTTGGTTACTTATGACTAATTTAAGAAAGGTAAAACTGTGATTAAAAAAGCACCACAATTAGCAGTTTAAATGGAAGTTTTGTTTTTCTTTGAACAATTTAAGAATAATGTACCTACTGCATACTCACAGAATTAGTTGCACACATCTCTTAATTTCCAGAATTAGAATTAATGTTAGATTTCAAACAACATTTAACAGTAAAAAATGCTTACTCCCACATTTGTTTGTACTTTGTCTTTTGTTTCTCAGTTCTTTCAAGCTGCACAGCAAGCAGCTTTTTGGTCATACAGAAAAAAAAAAGCAAAAAGCTTTTCTAGGAGTTTTTCAGGTGAAAAACCATAATTGAGTAAAAAATATATTTTGTTGACACTTATCCTGGTTGTGTAAAAATAATCATTTTCCAGTCAGCAAATTGAAGCATGAAGGGGTCATTGTCTCAAGTGATGGAAGAAATGTAGGATTAAAATGACAATTCATGAAACTTGCATGTTTCATTACAATGGCATGATAAAGAAGTGATAAATTCACATTTTGGTATTCCAAGAGAGAGGTGAAACATTAGATGCCCTATTACAGCTCAAATTAGGAGTGGGTGAAAACAGCATTCCATGAAATAGAAAGAGCCACTGACAAAAGTATTCTGATAACAAGGAGAACAAAGTGGAGAAAGTAATCCATTTATTTTAGAAGGAAATTGTACAAGTATCTGCCCAGCTTGATCAGAAAGAGTTGTGGTTTTACATACAAATTATACTCTGCAAATATTACCACAGGTAGTGTTAATTTACAACACATGAATAGAAAATAGACCTCAGGAATTTGATCTCAATTTTGAAGGAAAATAGAATTCTAAATAAGTTTTCCCAGGGGCTTTGTCACTCCCTAAATACTCAGGTTCACAAAACTTTTGAGGACTCTTTGGCATTTGAAGAAAGCTGCAGCATTTTAGCTCCAAAGATGAAAACCTAAAGTCTTCCCAATAGCACGATAAAATCAGATCTCACGATTATCAATTAGTGAAACATGAGTGGGAGCACTCTACCTGCAAAAAGCAATCCTCAGTGTGGGATAGCATTGCTCCAGCTGGGACTGTCCATTATCTCGGGTAACAGCAGCCAACTTGCAAGTGTGGTGACATATCCAGTGCTATGGCAAACAAGCCAACAAAACACTGGTGGAAAATATGCATTCAGCATGTATGATTACTAAGACTACACATAATTAAAAGCATTTCTATACCACTTCTGAAATTGCATGTGTTCACAGTACCACAAACCTTAAACTGGCTTAGACTTCTGTTTTAGCAATTTTATCAGGAGAGCTAACAGGCGTATAAGATACTACTAAGAATTATTTTCACTGCAAAGAAATTCCAGTGGAATAAAAATAAAAACACTGAATACATCATATGCAGCTTAATCTTTAGGACTTTGTCCATGTCCTGTAAATGAGAAGTGCCCAGCATCACTCCTTTTCCTGCATCCCTGCATCCAGGAAATGGCTTGTTTTAGATATTGTGCAGTTCCAGTGGTGCTGTTGACCCAATGGGAAACACACAGAGTATCTGCTAAATATTGACTTAAAAAGAAACAACAACCCAGCCTCCACGTTTGAAGAAATTTTAAACACAACTGATATTTCAGAACAGTAATACTATAAAATATTATGCTCCTTAGAAACTAAGATGAGGTTGTGTATCAAATAGTAAGGTAATTTTACCAAGATTAGTTACACTGACTGTATTTAGGTTAGTAAAACAACTATGCCTGAGACCATTCTCCAGTGCTGAGGCCAGCCATTACTGAACAATCACCATTCAAAATGTTAAACGCTTTTTCTTCAAAACAGGGTCATGTACAAACTGCTGGTCGGGAATGATTCCTGGAAATGATCACTTCAGTTCATAGACTGAACTCAAGTAGCCAGAGAGAGTGCTACTTGGAACAGGCCAAAAGCAATACAAGATATGTTCTAGCTAGTTGGCAATACAGATGGCTGAATGCCAGGGCACAGAGGCATTCCTGCCCACTACTTGATTTACCAGCATAGATACAGAATAAAAATGCTCCCTTTGCAGTCTCTAAAGTACAAACAGTACTACTGATGATGACAATAAAAGACTGAAGTAAATGAACATTTTGAAAATTTGTGAGATACTTTTGATTGTTTTGCATAATTATGAGATTTTTGGCCACAGAAGGCAACTGTTCTACCTTCAGGCCTGCAACTGCAAAATGGGTCTGGTGACCTCAAAGCTAATGAGAGCCTGAGAGCTGTGTCAAATGAAGCATGGGCTGACTAAGCTTGAACCATGAAGCTGCATTATAAGGAAGCAGTGTTACCAGTAGGTAATTCCCTGATGAAGCAGAGATTCCCATCTGCCAACTTTTTCACATTGTCTAGGGAGGCTTGCAGCTTGTTGAGGGTTCAGTATCTTCTCTAGAAAATTTGCTGAGGCTTATCCAAGGCTTCAGACCACAACCTCCTGCTACTCTTGCTCCAACACGTGCACCTGACAAGTGCGATGGAGAGCCTGGACTCTAACAAGGCTAACAAGGCTAACAAGATTGACTACTCAGCCCTGGGCATAGAAGCCCACGTGGTGCTCTCCTTGAACCTGCTGAAAGGAGGAGGTAAGAAGAAATGCATAGATCCTGCAGGCCGACAACATTTGTTTGCCTCCACTGCAAAGAACTACCAACTACCAACACTCACTGCATCCTCTTGATATTTTCATAGCTGATTTCAGCAGTAGAGACTTAATTTTTTTGACCATGGAACCCCCTCTGAGGATTGCTGACAGCTTGAAAAGACATTATCCACTTGATGAAGCGGGGCTGAAGTGCCTTTGTCAAAATTCTGGCAAAACTGGTGAGTAGAACATTATACTAGGAATAGGAGACAATTATCCACAAATAAGTGAGGAAGTGGTAGACTGCATTGTGATGTGGACAAGATAGATAGATTTTACAATCATCAAAACAGAGCTGAAGGCCACCTCAAATACATCCACATATATAAAGAATTGCCTCTTGGAGAGCACCACGCAGAAAGCTTTCACACCTTTCTGAGAAAATCAGTGCAGCTGAGAGCCTCTCTGAAGAGTATGTGCAATAATGCATGAAGCATAAGGAAAAAACAGATTTCTGAGAGGACTGTGTGCAATTTCAGAGTTACCAGCACAATGGGAAATACAGGGAAATAGTTCACAATGCAGTGCTGCAATGGATGGATACAAGCTCTCTAGGTAGGACAGGCTGGGAATGTCATTCAAAGAATGAAGCTAAAGAAATCTAGAACTTGTACTAGAACTTACAAGCATTTACCAGCTGTTTTACTAAAAAGAAAAAATGCCTCAATACTTTTAAAAGATCCTGCAAATTTAAGACATGATTTTGACATTCTTTTTTTTTTCTCTTAGGCTAAATAATTCATACTCTCAATTTGGAATATTTTTTTAATGCAGTCAAAGATTTATTTTCATAACACTCCTATCCAAATCTTCTTTAAGAAAAATAGCCATTGATCTAATTAGGGCTAGATATAACATGATGGAGGAAAAAAATAGAGCAATAAGGGCCAAGGTTACCTTCCAGATTCAATTAAGAACAATTTGTGTCATGTGAACTTTAATTCCTAACCTTAGCACCATGTTGTTAGACATTTATATGCTTAACACTACATAATTCCTACACAGAGAATTAATGAAGTTAAGGATCTGAAGTTAAGGTGCAATAACAAAGTTAAAGATCCACAACTTTTCTTGATCATCAGCTCAGTCCGTCCAATATTGCATAACGCTACTGTTAGCAATGTTTAATTCTCTTCTTTTCTTTTTCCCCTCCCACCTTATTTGACTCTTTTGTTTACTTTTGTTTTTACTGGGAAAAAAAAATTAAACAATTTTCCCTTCAGTGTAGTCTTTTATAGGTTGGCATGTTTATATGCTGTAAGAAATTATTGATGGTTAGTTTAGCAGCTTTAAACAAATGATGAAATTAATGATTCCTTTTACAGAGGTTATTTCTTAAATGGGAAATAAAATCATGAGAATTAAGTACTTTGTACAGACCTCTCCCAGGGCAGTCCCAAGAAAGGCCATAAGCCCCAGTGTCCAGGTGTGAAGCCCATCCCATGAGTCATTAGGAGCAACTCTCCTGATCAGCTTTCAAATTGCACTTTCAGCGATTTCAAAAAAGAAAAGAAGATCCAAGGAACTACAGGACAGTCTCATCTCTGGTCCTGGCAAGATCACAGAGCAGATCAAGGGAGGTGATTCTGCCTCTCTACACAGCTCTTAAGAGACTCCAGTTGAAGTACTGTGTCCAGTTCTGGGGCTCCCAACCCAAGAAGTGCATCAAACTGTTAGAGCAGGTCCAGAGGAGGGCCACTAAGATGATCGGAGGGCTGGAGCACCGCCACTGCTGGGACAGGCTGAAAGAGTTGGAGCTCTTTAGCCTGGAGAAGAAAAGACTCTGGGGAGAACTCATAGTTTTCCAGTACCCAAAGGGGGCATACAGGAAAGCTGGGGAGGGACTTTTTATAAGGGCATTTAGTGACAGGATGAGAGAAAATGGCTTTGAATTGGAAGAAGGTAGATTTAAACCAGATATTAGGAAGAAATTCTTTGCTGTGAGGGTGGTGAGACACTGGAACAGGATGTCCAGAGAGGCTGTGGATGCCCCATCCCTGGAAGTGCTCAAGGCCAGGCTGGATGGGACTTTGAGGGAGGTATCACTGCCTATAGCAGGGGGTTGGAACTAGATGATCTTAAAGGTACCTTACAACCCAAACCATTCTATGACTTTATGATATTCTGAAGCACCCCTGAGAAAATGCACTTCATTGATTAAACTCTTAATTCTTTCTAACAAACCAGGCTTCCATAGTAGCAGCATTTGAAACTCTATTTTTAAACATAAAATAGATACTAAAATTTTCAGTTCTCAACATTGGTGCTGTCCAGGAGAATAAGCAAACAAATACAGCCTACACCCTCACCATGTAATATAAATCATGTAAAACTTCCTTGCCAGCTTTAACTTAATCCAGGCGGCATGAGCAGTTTGTACCTGCTCATACCTATGCAATCAGACAGATTTGTCTGCATTCTCATTTGTAGCTTAAGCCTAAGTGTCTTTCTTCCAAATCTGACAGTACTGAGAAAGACTGAAGTATAACAGTGATGCTATTTTTTTTTTTTTTTTTAGCCTTTTCAGACTTTTCTGCCTCACTTTGGTAAATCTTATTTCCATTCCTGAGACTGCATTTCAATCCAGCTTGTTCCCACCCATGTTGTGATTATTCAGCAAGAATATTCAACTGCAAAGAGAAATTAATTTCTACATTTGTGCGTGTAAGCTGGATGTAAGAGCAGCAACTCCAAAAATTATAAGCTTTCATAGCATAAAAAATGTTACTTACTGGAAAAAAAGCTTAATTCTGAAATGCACAGGGCAGTCAGTGGAATTAGTCATTTGCATCACAGTGAATGCCAACTAGCTGGATAACCTTTCATTTTCATACATTTCAGTCTCATATTTTTAGTCTGGCAATTTAAAAGACTTTAAGAGGATGATTAGCCAATGGGCAAAAGAAGTTAAGGAGTAGAGAAAATAACTTGTCTAAATCTTACATAACATTTTCTTTCATGGGAACATTCCACCTCTCCAGGCAGCAAAGATCAAATACACATTCAAATGATTATAGCTCATCTCTCTCAATCTCCTGTGACCCTTCACTATTGAATTATCATAATTATTTAGGAAGTCAGAACATAACAGTTCTCATAAATCTAGGAAATTAATGTCACTGTTACCTCACTTTCCCTCTCATGAACTTAGCACTTTTTGCCCCATAGCAAGGAAAAATTGACATAAGAAAGTATAACTTGAAGTAAACTATCAGAAACTCACATGTTAACCCATGCCAGACAATAAGGCATGAGGGACAAATTAGTCTATGTCACAGATGGAAATCTAAACATTTAAAGAAGAAAAAAAAGAGCATATCCAAATAGGTCTACTGGAATTCAGCTAAAGCAAAATGAACAGTTGGAGTGTTTTGAATTAGAAACCTGAAAAGTTTGGTTTCCCTGTTAGTTCAGTAGCACAGAAATCCACTAGACTGAACTTTTCTCCCACTAACATTATCTTCTATTTCTAGAAAGAGGCAAATAAATCAGATTTAAATTCTACAGTAGCATCAGAAAAGCATTGATGGGATGCACTTTTTTTTCCATTTTAAAGTCTGAGTCAATCCAAAACAGTTTTGGGATGTGTTTTTTTCCTCCTTATTATGTTGTCTGGAACCACCATCTTTGTGAGTCCCATTTCAAGTAGTTGTAGGCTGCTCCAAGGTCATCTCATAACATATTTGTCAGTCTATGCAAGCCCTGCCCCCACACCAGATCAGACCCTTACAAAACAGACTCTCCGATCATCTCCGTACTCCTAATTATCATAAAGCTCTCTATGGAAGCTTTTTTAAAATCAGGACAGATTATATCTTTCCAAAAATTGCTTAATAAATTCACCATAAGTGGTTTTGACTCTTTTGCAATCAAATTTGCTACCGCTTAACTAACTTTTATAATAGAGTCTGTTTGAGCTGTAACTTTTAAAAAAGATTTTGTTGAGATGGCAGACATTTTCAGTTCCACTAATTTGTCTTTCAAAAGCATTCCTTGATATTCATCAATTTGGCAGCGTGTTTCTACATATAATGTCTTTTCAGATTGTAATCTTTGGAAACTGTCATGATTTCCTTGCAAATTAAGCAGAGTGCCAAGTTATTTGTCTTGACAAAGAAGGCACTCGTCAATTTTTTATTGAACACTCTTTCTTTATCCATGATTTTTCTTTTTTGAGGTTCTTTTTTTTCTTTTGAGATCCCATTACATAGTTTGAAATATCAGTATTGGCAATCACTGTTTTACTCAAAAACTGGCATAGGCACATGTAATGAGTAATAGATACGGATTTCAATATTACTGAGTGTGTGTGGTGGAAGTGAAAGGAAAAGTCAGCCCTGCATTGTGTCCTCCTTACGCCTTAGCTTCTGCTCAGATAGTGCTAATCATCGCACACCAGTATTTGGTTGTTGCTGAGCATGGGGTGCACACCTAGGACTGGGCCAGACTGCACAGTGGGGCTGAGCCCCTGCCACAGTGGGATAGGGGAGAGGGCAGCCACAGGACAGGCTGCAGTTTGGACATGCCTGAACAGTTTAAGATATGAATAATACACCATCACGAAGGTAATTCTATTCTGTTTCTACTTTGAAATGCAAGATATTAGTAACATTAATAGTCTAACCTGTATACATTTGAAGACTACATGCTTCAGGACACGAAAACTCAGAACAGTTTACACAAATAGGAAAGAAGAGTGGGATGTAATGTTAGCTTTCAGGCTTTTCTTCTTTAAACAAGATTTTGAAGCACTAACTGTTTCACCTAATTTTATTGAGGTTTCTATTAAAGGATGCATTAATTCAAAAGTTTGCGATACTAGATTTTTGTGGAAACATGGGAACCCATGTTCTTTAGGTGGAAGACTGCGTAATCTTCCAATACAGTATTTCCTGTATTTCAACAGTGTTCAGTGAAACTGCTAAGAATGCCTGAACATAAGAAATAATGGGCCGGAAGCTCTGTTACTCTCCCATGAAATTAATGAGTGAATTATCACAATATTGTCTGAGAGTCTTAGCTCCTAAACTCCCTGGCAGCAAGGTAAATGAGCAAATGAAATTATTATTCACAATTGTCATTTGAACTAAACATATTCTTTTAGAACACTCCTCACAAGATTTGACTGGTTTAAGTTTTATTTCAGATAAAGTATCCTTCCTGCCTTTAAGCCTTTGTCTTGAATTGCTAATTTCAGCATTTTTAAGTATTACTATGTATTCATCATCACTGTTATTTATCTAATCACCATTAATTGTTGGTCTGTTATCTGCCTATGACAGAAGTGTCCCAATTCTTAAATAAAGCAGAAGCTCTATGTCCTTTTCTTCAAAAGACATTGTTTTGAGTCTTCCATTCATATATTTCAAGAACTTACTTACATGGGCTACTATGCCCTCTTATGTAATTCTCAAAGCTCATAGTCTCAACAGTTTTTGCAAATACTGAGAAAGACGTTGAAGTTTTCTGCTCTTCTTATGAGAACATCTGGTTTGAATCTTTTGATCCAGTTGTAGAACAGCTAGGTTGTCTGTAACTCTAGTTAAAGAAAATGGAATTTTCACTGTCTTTTTGAAATCTATTTGATGAAATAATAAATATATCTATGATAAACAAAAACGGAACTATTTTCCAAGGACAGAAAAATATTACACTACTAAAATCCACACCATTTCAGCTGTCCTGTCTTTCTACTCTTACCTTGAATTGACCCCATCGTGTAAGTTTAAATCACAGCTTTTCCCCAAATAAATACATATCCTTTTAAGCCTACAGTTTGGACAGACTCTGTAAACTTCAAAAACCAACTATTCTTTACAGCATAACAAATTTTTAAGTTGGATACAAGAAAATCACATAGGAATTTTTATTGTTCTGTAAGTGTTTATATTTTTGAAGCTTGGAGTTTTCTGAACTAAGAATCAAGTGCCAAAGCCAGTATTTTCTTTTTGTCAAGTATGTGTGCACAATGTACCTGAAAACACAGATTATGCTCTGGTTTTAGGTCATTAGAATAGCTTTATACCCTCTGGGAACTTCTGTCTTAAGTTACTGAATTGCAAGCTGTATTTCTCCAGATATTCAGCTCTTTTTTATGGAGAATACAAGGCAATTCTGGAATGTAATTCCCAGCTGAATGATGACCAGTGAATTCTACTTATTTTAATGCTTTCATCTCAGATGACAGTACTTGAAGAACTATTCTTTTTATCATTATTTTCCAGAATATCAAACACTCTGTTTTTATTCTATCCTCTAACTCACGTTAATGAGGTGTGTGCTTGTTGAAATAACAGTAAATCAAATTCTGCAGTCATTAAGTACCTTCATTTCTGTGGCTAGAAATGACTAATTATTTCTTTCTTTCTTGTATCAGTTTACAGTTAACATTTTAAATTCCAAAAGGTCCTCCTGGAACTAGATGAAGAATACTGTATTTTTCTGCATATCTTTTTATCAAGAACTAATTCTTAATTAATTTAATATCTACTTCAGCTACTCAGGTGATAAAAATAAGATTTACTCCTTACAGATCAATTTTCTATACTAGTGTAGTGTAGGGTGATATTGTTTAACATAAACAACATAAACCATTAAAAGCAAAGTTTTTGCACTATCTTCCATAGCCAGACATGTAATGGCAGAGGACAGTCTGGGAAACAGTAATGCATCTTCTCATGTGTCATCTCTGTAAAATCAGGAATTGACCATTTGTTTAGCAACAGGTCTTAAGATTATGGCAACTATAAAAGTTTTTAACCTGGATTTCTAAACGGGCAGATGGATAGTACCACCTGCAGAGATTCAGTATTGGGATCCAACACAGCACCAGATCTGACAGATACAGCTATGAAAACTCTGAAAGGATCTCATAATCAGTCAGCACTAGGCCTCTTCTAAAAAGTATTCAGATTTTTTTTTGTTGTTGCTTTTTTTTTTTTTTTTTTTTTTTCCCAGAAAAGCAAGACTACTTCACAACCCAATAAAGAATGAACATCTACACAGTGACCTGTGGAAAAGAGCCTGCCTGGAATATCTCACAGCTTTTGTGTAGGCCACCCTTTAAGCTATAATATAACTTTTACACTGCCTTTCTAGATGGAAAGGTAAGAGAATCTCCTGCATATGTCTCAGGTGAGAAACAGAAAATATTAGTTTCTAAGCCCAAAGTACTTGCACAAAAGAGTTTAACCATGCATCAATTTTTTTAGATTTTAGCCTGCTGTAAGTAGTTAAGGTAATAGACTTCCATCCTCTTCTCATCACTTCTGCAATCACAAATGAGTAGACTGACCAGATTTTTTTTGCCCCAGAATAATTATGCAACAGATGAATCTACATTTGCCTTCATGTGCTTTCTGTAACATGGAAAAGACGCTTAGTTTAGCATGAGAAGAGATGTCAGAGGACATCAAGTATTGAAAATTATGTATTTACTTAAATCAACTACAACTGGTCATGAATATATATTTTTTTAAAGCATGGTAAAAGAGTTAAAATGCCCCTCTTATTTTTTATTAAAATTTTTGAGACCAATTAAATAAGGAAAATTAATATAATAGGAACTGAACAAGTTCTACGAGAAATTCTCATTCACCTTTGGAAATGGAGAAAAGAGTACTGTAATGAAAAAGACTGAAAAACAATTCTTTAAAGTTAGTAATTCAAAAAGGAAAAATCAGCCTCTAACCCCACACACAGAACTATAAAAGCTTCAGCTACAGCATAAGCAAACATACCAGGAAAACAATGAATAACATTAAAAGTGAATAGTATGTCCTGACTTTAGCCTGTTGACTTAAAAGATATATCAGTAGAAATTTTACAAAGAGGGACAAATCATTCTCTTGGATATAATAATGTCACGTTAAAATTCTAGACCCTTGCTTTTTAAATAAGTTTTAAATAACTTTATTTTACTTGCAGATGCTAACCATACAGGCTGCCCAAGTATTCCTCTTCTCTATACGTATTAGCCGAGTACAATATCACAGAATCATAGGATCAAGTTGGAAGGGATCTCTAGGATCTGGGCAGCCTGGTCTAGTGGTTGGCAACCTTTTCAACCCAGGTCATTCTGTGATTCTATGATCATCTAGTTCCAAGCCCCCTGCCATGGGACAGGATTGCTATTTGGTAGATCAAGCACTAGGTCAGGTTGCCCAGAGCCCAACCCAACCTGGACTTGAACACATCCAGGGATGAGGCACTCAAAACCTTTCCGGACAGTCTGTGCCAGCACCTCACTACCATCTTAGTGAAAACCTTCCCCTTGACACCTTATCTAAATCTTCTCTCCTTTAGTTTAAAACTATTCTTTCTTGTTCTATCACTATCTACCCATGTAAAAAGTTGATTTCCTTCTCATTTATGATCTCTTTTTAAATACTGGAAGGCCATGAGATCTATATAGAGCCTTTTCTTCTCCAGGCTGAAAAAGCTCCCTAAGCTTGTCTTCTGCCCTCACCACTGATGCCATCACTCCATCTTAGAAGGCCACCACATTGGTCATGCACGATCTGCCCTTGGTGAAGCCATACTGGCTGTCTTAAATTATGTGCTCATCCCTCTTGTATCCTAAAATACCTTATAGAATGTTCTGTTACATGAGCTTCCCAGGCATAGAGGTGAGGATCACCAGCTTGTGGTTCCCTGGGTCTTTCTTTCCACCTTACAAGTGGGAAGTTTCCACTTTTCCAGTCACTGAAGACTGCCTAACAGTCATAACCTTGTGTTTACTATGAAAGTATAAGGAAAACATTACTAGGCAGCTTCTGCCCAAAATAAACTTTTAAGAACTTTTGTTTTGTGTCTGCCAATCAATCAGTTCAGATATTTCATCAGAGTTCTAAACAATAGATGACGTTTGGTGATATTTTGGTCCAGAGTTACTGTTTTTAATCAAAGTAGTACCATTTTAGAAGCTATCTCCTTTTCAAACAAGTCTGAGAACGTCAGCATTTTCCACCTGAATACAGTCAGGAAAGAAGCCTAATAATGATGGTTGGAATTCAAAATACTTAAATATTGGAAGTGTTAATTCTTTCAGGAATAAATAATACCTATTCATCCGCATTGTTCTAGGAAGGATTATCTCAAGTTCTTCTTACAAATGCCTCATGTTTAAACCTTTTAGAAGAAATAGGTTGAAATGATCAAATAAATTTTAAACCAACAGAAAATAAAACATTTCCTTTCAGAGATTTCCTGAGATGAAAATTATTCTAACAAAAATAAAATAAATGCTTTAAGATCACTGGTTGCTTGGGCAAAAACAAAGAACAATGTCAGAGGGACAACAGATTTCCTGAAAAAGGATATTTCTTCTGTGTGCAGACATACGTACATGCAACTGTTAAGTGAACAAGTGAAAACAGAAAGCCTAAACTAAGGAAAAAAATCATTGAAAGACATTTTTACTTTTTTATCACTTATCTTTCAGCTAATACATGATGTGTTTTGTTATAAAACATACTGATTTCCAAGACCAGCTATGCCTTCTGTAGTCCAGGAAAATGTGTACCCTTGCGCATACCATTGATTCCTGAAGGTCCTTTCTAAAGCAAAACAAAAATCCTCCCCCCCAAAATGAACCAGCTTTTTTTTTTTTTTCAGATGACCTTGACAGTAACTTAATGGTGTTAACTGACCTCCAGTGTTTTCTTTTTATGTACCAGCTAACTCTGCACCTCTTTTGACCTCAGGCTTGCCAAAATTAATTAAAGAAGAGATCAGACAACTTTAAAACCCAAAAGAGACATGACAAATAAGACTTTTTTTCTACTTTCTTTCCTACTTCCTGAAGAAAGGAGTTCTACATTCTTAGTAAAATCCACAGACTGTCCTGCTAATAAGATCATCTGGGATCAATTATAGTCAGACATGTTGGTTCTTTGATTCAGATTTGAGAATGAAATATTTATCTCTCTAGACAACGGATACTGGTATTCACCTTAACATTTCAAGCTTTTATCAGTTTCATGCATACTTATCTGGAGGACATTCTGTCCACTAAATTTCTCCTGAAACTTTATTTATGTTTTTCTACACATCATTATTATTCCTGGAGCGAGTAATCTCACAACAGGGCACTACAATATACAATATTGTCTGCTAAGGGGTAAAAAGTAAAGTAAATGCATACTCCAGCTTCAAGAAGATTTGTCTTCAAAGTAAAAAAAAAAAACCAACCACACACCTCCCACAAAAACAACAACAACAACAAACAACACAAAGCTACCACAGAAAGGCTGTACAGCAGATATTCATGGCCTCATCTCCTGCTGGCAGCTTACTAGAATCACTAGCAGAATACATCTGTGGTCTACTACTGTAGACTTTGCAAGTTTCAGAACATATTTGAAAGCATCTCGTTATGATCCTATCAGAGGATATGCAGAAATATTGTCGGTAGGATGTTATATTGAACTGATTATTCATACAGGTAGATAACTGAGCCACTGATAACTGAGGTCTAGGAATTGGTCCTAAATCATTTGCTTGCAACTCAACAGCACAACCTGCTTTCATAATGTTGACTCACTTGTAACTGTGATAGGTGAAGAAATACGATCTGTTGGAATATATCCAATTCCCTAGACAGCAGGAAGTAAAAATAGGCTATTCTACTCTCAACTACTTACTAAAAATGCAGCCATTTTCAAGTGTCAGAATGGAACGTTGTCATGTCCCAAACAGGCTTTTCTTACACAAGTAATCCATTATGTAATACACAGTGTGTGTACAGCTCCCTGCTTAGATGGCTGTAGTATCCTCCTTAGAACCAGCAGGTGGAGAAATGCTTCCATTTTAAAAAATGCAAGTGGGAAAAGACAGTTCAGCAGCTATAGAGGGAAAGCAGCTGGGCTTGCCAAATCTACTCCTTAGAATAACAGAATCTATACCAGTCTTTTAGTTTCCAAGGAAACACCACGAGAATGAGGCTACTAGTAGAGAGATTGGAGGGAGCATAAAAAAGTAGACAGGATTTCAAGTTCACCTTACAGAAATTAAGTTAAGAAATGTCAGCTTTGGTAGGAAACAAATTAAGATTTTTTTTTCTTCCCCCACACAGTGGGTTCCAATGACTTTGTAAGAAATGGTGTACTGCACAGGTTTTTTTGCAAGAGCATGTACATTAGCTTCTCCCTGTTGTTATAGTTGGCATGTAGTATTTGATAACTTGTACTGAATGTAAGCATGTACACTGAAACCAGGGAGTATTAGTATGACACAATCACTGTCATGCACTTCACAAGGAAGCTTGTTCATGAAGCAGCCAGCAGCTGATACATTAGCATTGCTGGAACCAATAACATCAAGCTGACCAAGGATGTTGAGATAGCAAGTAGAAATTCCTTTCTGACATTTCTTTATCTACTGTCCTTCCAGTGGTGAAAAAAATCCACACTGTGCTGGAATAGAATTCTGTTTAATATGCTCAGAGGATGCATGTAAAGCAACAACTGTCACATTCCCTTCATCAAAAATGAAATTTCTTATTCCCTATTATCACACTGTCTGCTCAATTATCAGCTATATTAAAAGCATAGGAACACAGATTCTGAAGATACTCAGAGACTATAAAACAAGGAAAATGTGTATTTGAAGGAGGAAGCTTCACTGACATCTTTTTTCAGGCTTATTACTTAAGCTAAAATCACAGATTTAAGTAGCTAGATAATTATAAGAGTATTTTGAAGAAAAGACATCTCTAAACTTCAAATTGCATGAAGATGCATTAGCATGGAATTGTCTCTCTTCTCTTAGAAACCAATCTATGTTATTTCATTTATTTCAAACCAAAAATTTCTACATTTACAAACATTTTAGTATCATGTGGTCATCACTAACAGCATTTGAAAACTGAAACTTCAAATTTGATTATATGATTTAACTGCAGTAACATTATCAACATTTGAAGGATGAATTGAAGCCACTCTCCTTAACTACTCTGAACTCACTGTTCACGAAATTAGTATTCTGCAGTCAAGCTGCAAGAAGGAAAAGCCCTTAGACACACTGTCATCATCTGGAGTGATTATCAACAGTAAACTCTAGCAATCAATATGAAGGCACTGTGAGGATGTATATGCTCTGGATCCAAAATGAAAATGTCCTGATGTTGAAAATCCTTCAGTTTGTTTCAATAATGAAACAATATAATGAAATGTCTTGCAGCTACTGAAAGTAAGAAATGTCAAAATATCAACAGCATCATTGAGCAAACTTGCAAGAGAACTTTGTGCAAAATTTACTTGTAAATTCATGAACATTCCACATGCTTTCATTCTATTTTCCTACCTTTAACAGAGAATGCATGAAATTGAAACATAGGAAGAAACTACTCATATCTTTCAGTGAATGAGTTCTGGATATTTCAACATAGCACTGCACCCAAAACTGGAGGAAGCCAAAGTGGACTGATAGCTTGACAGTTTGGAACTGTGTTTTAGCTCACTAGATCAACCTTAAGGTCCCTAGTGTTAATTGCATTTACAATTTAAGCAGCCATTCTATCAAGTTTTGTTTCTATCCAGAAACCTGACCCATATGTGGAAAAATATAAAAAGAAAAATAATGATTCAGTATTAACACGCTTGAAGTTTATCACAAAGTTCAGTAAATGAAATATGGATGAGACAATGATATTTTTTATAGAGGTAAGAGGAGATTAATAAAAATAATTCATTAAAGAACTTTTAACTAAAGAATATAAATATATAATTTTGTTTATTTTTTTTTTTCCCTAGAAATTCCTTAGGGAGAGTCACAAGTACCAATACACAGCTATAGCTGAGCCATCTGCTGCACAGGCATTCAGCTGGATACCTGCAGTAAAATTTAGGGAGCAGATTGATTTTGTATGACTTGAGATTTGTGCACTTAGATATTTAATCAAACGCACTGATTAAGCACCTGACTTGACTACTCAGTGGTAAGATTTCTGAAGACAGTTTGTAAAAGATATGTAATTTTGGCTGTTTGTGTACAGATGCTGCACAATCAGTGAAATACGTACTGTGACTGAGCAAAGAAAGCTATAAATTATGCAAAAAAAAAAAAAAAAAAACCAACAAAACAACAACAAAAAAAAGCACAAACCAAACCTAAAAATCCATTCAATGACATCACCTTTGACAAAAATAACTAAGCAGATTTCTACAGTACAGGATGGCTTTTCAATTGCTGCAGCCTTTCAATCTCACACGAACTGATTACTATCTTACATGACTTAAAAACAGAACTCTCAATAAGATAATTTTGCATTTTATTTATGTGGTGTAAAATGTGCCCAGCATGCAGCCTTGCCCTACAGAGCTATAGGTCAGCTAGGATTAATCAGATATCAAACTTCTGTAGCATTTTACCATCCATGTTTTTCACCATTTTGAGGTTTTTCTGACTACCTGCAAACCCTTTCTCTGTGCTCTGCAGCAGCATCTGCAGCGATAGTGCTGAATAAAGGCTGCAAGATGGTCATCTGCACAGCCTGGATAATCTAGAGGACCAACCACTTTACAGTTTAGAAGTCCAGATGAAAATCTGAGACATTTTGTATGGACAGATGCCATAATAAGCATAATTAGCCTGAGCCCTGTACAAACCTGCCAAGCTGGCCCTAATCCAGAGGCCCGAATTAGCCTGGAGCTACATCTGAATTCATGCATCTTGTCAGCCGTGGGCTATACAGCTTCTACAGGTTGTCAGTCAGGTCTGCAGGTTTGCATTTGTCCCATGAAGACATACCTCAGAATGGTAAATTAGAGGCTTTTACAATATAATTGATAGCTCCTTTCTGGGTGAAATATTCTCAGCAGCATTGAGAATAAATTGGTTTAGATATATTAGATTTTTTTTCTTTCTAAATATAGAGAAAACAAACCTCAGCTGCTCTCTAGTTGCCATAGCAACTGTAAGGTATTATGGCACATACTGAGACCAAACGTATGCATATGCTTTTTCTACATATAAAAAACTAACATCTGAATCAACTTCACTTTATGCAAAGAAGATTTTCCCTTATTCTGCTTGTTTTGAGGTGAACCTTTGATGGAAATAATGGAGCAAAGATTTCTTAGGATACTGTTGATACAAAGATGGTAAAAGTAGATGAAGCATTCAGGGGCTTGTGATCCATTTGTGTAACAGAAGCAAAACACGTAGCTGCTGAAATGTTGAGCCAGCATCAGGATGGGAATCAATTCCATATAAGGTTGAAAAAAAGGTAGTTAGTTCTATGTCAACAGACTAATGAGGCACAAATTAACAGTAGAAAGTTAAGGAGCATGCTAAGCCAACACCACCAACAACTTCTGCAAGCCTATTTCCCAGTAACTTTTTTACAGACACAACTTGCATACGCATTCTTTCTCCACATACAGTTCATGGCAACACTTGAAATGATATTTTGGGAAAGAGAAACAGAATATTTAAATTAAATGAACCCCGCTACTAACTGAACCAGCATAAAGGCTTAGAAGTTTCTTTCAGTACCTTAAATCTGTTACAGTAATGAATATCAGTGGGTATGAAGACAGTACGCCTCTGCAGAATAGAGGTACCTCAAAATGAGTGTTGAGAAGACTGCTGCATTCTCAGAGCTAAGGATTCCCATACTAGCAGCAATAGCTGGGACTTTTCTGTCTGGGCTAGACATTATGCAGGTGGGCTTCTACGGCTCAAGAAATATGCACTAGCTGCTTGGAAGTTACCTTTTTGAGCTAATGCCTTCTTGAGCTAATGGCTCACACACTAATTTGAGAACCACCTCACAGAGGCTGAAAAATGCTTGTCACAGGATACATCAACTTCTGGAGAAAGGTGCAGACCCCCCTTGCCAGTACCTAGCCAAATGTGAAAATCAGCTCTGAACTGAACCAAAAGCCATGTAGGCAGCATATATTGACTTGGGCTTTCAGCTATTCTGCTACACTAAGTAGCTTACAGTAAGGGTCCAATAAGATCACATCTGCCTCTATCGTAGACATACAAATTGCAGGAAGAAATAAAAGGAATCAGGAATCTAAAAGTGTTAGTTAATCTGGGTTTTAACCTCTAAATATAATACTTCTATAAATGTAATTTTAGGATAAGGAAATCTGTCACGTGCCTACATTGCAAATTTATGTGTAAAGCCAGAGCAATACTTAGTCAGACTGATCCCAATAAAAAGGCAACTCTATATTGCTTCTACTTTTTATATTTTCTACTTCCATTATTTTTCCTTTAATTTATTACAGAAAGATGGACAGCTTCAAATATTAAAGATAGGATGAAAAATTCTATTTTTTCCAAGTCTTAAAATTTCTATGGAACTGTGAAAGTACAATACCTGCCCTATTTGATAAGATTCAGAGGATTCCAACTGAATGATAGTTACTGTTCACTAATAGATCTAAGGAAAATCTAAAGTAAGAGCTCAGTATCAGATTGGTTCTTTTTGCTCTCAAAGACCAGAACTTCTATAGTGAGTAACTTGACTCTTCTACAGAAAAAAAAGTAAAAATTTGAATGCTTATATTTTTCCAATTTTAAATATCAGACCACGCTTGACAAAAGCAGAGGCTGTGTTAATAACATCAGCATTTCACTTACTGTGCTAAAATACTGTTTTTGTTACTTAGCAAGAGGAAATCAAGCTAACACAGTGCACAAAATGGGGAGCTGAAATTTGGGATAAGACACCTAGCACCAGAGAACACAGTTTCAGGAACATTAGTAAACAGAATGAACCACTATCAATCTTTTCACTTTTAAGAGCAATATTAAGTAAGATGAGTAACCCTAAATGAATATTCATTATTCATTTTTCAACTATGTAGCTTAGAACTTCCTCACTTGATATAGAGGGTAGAAATGACAGAGATGGGAAAAAAGGAAAAAAGTAAAGAACTTTAAATAACCTGTTCTAATTCTGTCAAAATAGCTAAGAAATGTAATGCTCATTAGTTTCTCTTCTGTGCTCATAGTCAAATTTTTACTGTAATTCAACATGAAGCTTAATCTCACTTGTGGATTTCTTTAAAATCTTTTTTATTTTGTCTATTTCAAACTAAGTAGGCTAAATTCAGCTATATATTGAATGCCAGCTTTGAATTCAATGATGTGTTTATTCAGAACTATGAAAATAATTAAAAAATTATTCTGTAGTATATTCCTTTTTTTTTTTTGCAAAACAGAACAGTTGCTAACCAGAGCAACAGCTTAGAAACTTTAGGATGGTATCTTAAGAGAATATGACCATACAGACAAAATAAAAACTAGGGCACTGCAAAACCATACATACAGGTGAATATACAGTAACATGAAGTAAGATGCTGCATATTAGCTAAGGGCCTTTTTCCCCAAGGCTCCAGTCTTGGGAAACTATTTAGAAGAGCACTTCAGATAAGTGGTTGGATAATCAGGCTGTGAATCGCCATGCGGCCTGAACTCAAAAAGCTGCTGTAAAGAAGTTGTAAGAAGCCAGGATGCACATTAAGATGGAAATAAGATTGCTCAGCAATGGCTGAAGATGGCCAGGGATTCCTTCTGGAGGAGATGCACAGTGTAACTACCTTAACTCTGAGAAACCTGGTGAATGGGAACTAAAGATGTGACCTTATGACTCCAGGCAAGGGTGGGCAAAATTAACGTGCTTCTGTTTTTTCTCTGACTTCGATCAAAGTGTTAGCTTTTGTGCTGGGCCTGGAACAAACAACCAGAAAGACATGTTTAACTGGATTTTAAAATGCCTGTTGTGTGTTCCTTGCAAGCATTTTTAATGTTGAGTGAGACATTAAAAAGGAGATGTGTTTTGCACCAGCTACTCTGCTTATACTTTCACTCAATTCTCCAATGTGCATAGGAAATTTTAATCTAAGACTGCAGGAGACTCACTGAACTGTTGAAGAAACACTGAAGTGCGCTGATTTCTTTTATCAGAAGTAATTCAGACAGAAAAATCTACTCCTTTAGCCAAAGCAGACGCTCCAAACTGACACTAAATTTAGCAAGCAAGAGTGAACAGCTTGTGTTTTCCAATGCAAAGAAAATATTCTAAAATGAATCACAGAATCATAGAATGGCCTGGATTGGAAAGGACCTTACACATCCTATAGTTTCAATCCCCTGCTATGGGCAGGGTCACCAACCGCTACACCAGGCTGCCCAGGGCCACATCCAGCCACATCCATACAAATAAAGAGGAGAAACACTACAAAATGTATAAGAAGAAACTGCTACTTGGTGGTATTCTAGTAATCTTTAATACACAAATGTCCACAAAATATGAAATCTGGCCTTTTGAGTCTCAAAACCTGCATTATAGTATATCCAAAAATTCTACAACATCCTGATGAAATGTACATTAATTTCCCTAGCTGTACTTATATACTGATTGGTTTTCAGACTAACTCCTTGATTCACTGTTTTCACTCATGAAAATTATTTCTATGCCACAGTTGACATCTTTAAGAAATATTTTTTTTCAACCTCTACATAGCAGATGTTCCATTTAATTTCCTCCAGAAATGTCTAAAGGCCTTTCCAGGTGCCTTTATGCACCTCTTCCATAAACACTTAAGAGTAGTTACTTTAAACTCCATTTCTACCTAGACAACTCTCTATCAACAAGTGTTTATTTATACATAATCTTCCACACTTACATAAAGCCTCGATAAAGGCAAATGTGACAAATGACATGCTTAAATCCAGGCATGGTGAGAATACTATTAAACTGTCTGTCTCCAAAAAGAGAGAAACAAAAATTGAAAAAGAAACAAAACCTTTAAGCAAATAAAACAAAGCCTTTGGCATTTTCCCCATGGGAGCCCTGAAAGATATAGAAGGTGAGAAAAAGACAATGCTTTCTGAAATGAAAAATGCCAACTGTTCACATTCAGATAAAATGTTCAATCTGATAGTAAGCCACTGTAAAACAACATGATGAAATAAATTCATGTTTGTAGCTAGATATTTTTATGAGACTACCTATGTTAAGATGCAAAGGTGAAGTACTGTCCTATTTTTTTTTCCCCCTGGAAGTATTCTTACAACACAAAAAATCCTTTAAGTTCAAAAAAGTAACAAATGCCCTCTGAAAACTGCAGGAACATAGCCATGCCTTCATCACCTAAGGGGCTGCATACAGTTGCCAGTTCTGGCCTGAGAGAAATTTTCTCCCCAGGGTAATTCACCGGCCTCATGCACACCTCATTCTGACACCTCCACAAAGCCACAGCATCCACCCCCTGGGCCCTGCCCTCAACCTTATTGCAGCACAGAGCTTCAAGTATCACACAGACACACACCATCAATGGCAAAGAACACAAACGTGGCCAAGCATGGAGGGATGTTCCATAAAAGTGTGCCTACGACCAAGCTGACTGAAATGTTTTCCCACTCATAGTACTTGAAATACAAAGAAAGAAAGAAATGCTCAGCTGAGCAGGAGGGGGAAATAATGAAAGAGTTTAAAAACCTGGTGTGAAACATTTAAAAACGTTTCATTTTTTGTGAATTCTCCTCCTTGGGTCACTCTTCTGTTACGTTTCATTCATGAATGATAATACTGCTGCACCATAGCTTGACTGCTCTCTTCCAGTAAACAATAAAATAACTCATGTACATTAACCAGCCTTTGTCCACCAATCTATCCTAAAAATGAGTTTAAAAAATAAGAAATGTGCTAGTGACAATATGACTACTGTCAATTGACTGCTTGTACTTGAGAGCAATCCTTTGAGAGCCCTACTCGCAAGCACACATACTTGACATAACATAATCTGAAAAGCTTTTTAACTGGTTAGTAATTTGGAATAGCTGTACTTCAGAAGGTCTAGATGTGAAAAGAGACAGATATCTTTGCAGGGATTTTAGAGGGACAGAATGAAAATTCCTCTTCAGATGTTAAACTCTTAAAATAAAGCTACAGGAAAATAAAATACAAGTCCCTAAACATTCTCATGTTCCTGTGTTTCCCCCCAAGCCCTCCTCCAAAACTCAGAAATTCAAAGGAGCTCTGACCTTCCCTAGCAAGACTTTTCGTTGCTCCAGAACTTTTGTTTAAATAATATAAGTACAGTTTCTTAGAATATATCTATTCTATAGAATATTCACTAATATATGTAAGTATATTTACTAGTGAAAACAAAGTCCCTCAATCTTTCAAAATATCAGTTCCAGTTTCTAGAAGAAACAAATGCATGCTTGTCATCCTCATGCCCTTTTACTACATCTTACTTGGTGTGTTCTCTGATAATGTGTTGCTTAGCGCTGTAGAAAGCCTGAAGTTTCCTTATTGAAATATACCTTAGCTTTCAATATTTCTGTTTTCCAAGTGTCACAGCCCTCACACAGACAGTTCCTTTTAAGTATTAAGAAAACAGCTCAGCAGTTCTCTTGAACACATTTATTTTAGAATGTATTGCTTAGAAGAATTCCTTTGAAAGGGCTACATTTGGTTTTTGAAAAGTGAGCCGGCTTTGGCTGTCTGCACCTCTACACATGCTCTCTCTTTCATAGAGATGACTATTGCAAATAAGCCCCAGATCACACATACAGTAAAAATGAACTATTGTTAACTACAGCCTTCAATGGAATCTGGAAACAACTGTTTCATATAAAGTAGATGTCTCAGCATCTATATTTAAGTTAGACAGAGTAGCTGGCGAGCTTTAAAGCAGCTACACACAAATGGATTCAAGATCTTTCCAAAGTACATTTAAAACTTAGGATAAAAGTTGGATTGATAGCCCGTGGAAACAACTACTTGTTTGCCATGCAAAACAGCTGCATGCAGAATTCACATGGATGTGAGAGGGATTGCTGCTATTGCAAAATCATATTTTCAAACTGCCTCCAATTCAAACCTCTAACCAAACACTAAGCCCCTGGCAGAAAGGCTAGCTGCTGGGATGCAGACAAGATAGGCAGGCATAAATTCCAGAAAGAACAATGTACTTGATAAGATTAGCAGTTGAGGTTTTAATCTGAGCTTTAGCCCTGAGGTCAAACCCAAGGAAGACTCCAAATTAAAGTCTATTTCTTAGAAGGCCCAGATAAGATTACAGATATATAAGCGTTTTCACAGCAGAAAAATATGAAAAGTTTAGAGGACTTAGTACAAAAACTTTTAGTTTGAAATGTAACAAAAATAATTATTTTTATTATTAAAGCCATCCATTCTGTTAAATCAGGATGTGATTTACAAAAAGCCTTGTATAACTGATCTCCCATGGTGGCTTGCTGAAATGGAAACTGTTACTTTGTCTTCAGCATATAAATGAAACAGTTTTCAGTGTTGATATAAATAGAAGACAGAGATGTCTTAATAGAAATCATTAGGTTTTAAAATGTGTTACTCTGGGGGCTAACAGCTTAAAGAGAGTCCTTCATTTTTCCCTTCTCCTTAATTACATATCAGGCAAATCACTCTCTCCTACTTTTTTCTTCTATTTTTATTTTGCTTTAGTGCCCTGGTTGGAGGTATACACAAGAGAACCGTATACCTCATGAACTCTTTAATGGATCTCATTTGTAGAACATTCAGTTATTTAGTGATATTAAACTAGTTTTACAACATATATGCAAAATAGAGGATCATGAAAATCTTCATGCCCTATTTCCAATACTGGATAAAGATTAAGAAGTACTTAAAAAATCAGCTTACCCAGCATGACTATGCAAAACAGATTCATTTCTCCTCAGAATATTTAGATAACCACAGTACTTCATGTTCAAAGCATAGTCTTCACTAATCTCAACTGCAGCAACTGTGACCTCATATCTCCCTTGAGCAGACAAAACCAAGCATCTCACCAAATGACTACTGACAAACTCTTCCTCTTTAGAGCTTAAATCACTGGCAAAGACAAGAATGCAACTGTAAATTCCCAGGAAAACATCTGACTGGCTTAACCACTTCACTATGTTTTTCTTGCATGTTTTCCAATTGATGTAAAAGTTAAGTCAGTGGCTTTATAATCAAGCATTCCCTAGAGAGTATACAGAATCAATAGGGGTCTTACAGGATACTCAGTGTAAAAACCATACAATAGTAGAGAAGTCCAAGCACTACAACTAAGGAAGACCATATACACAACTAGCACTTTCATTTTTAGCAACTTTGGAATGCTTGCCCTACAGCTTCAGGAATAAGTTTTTGCCCACTGTTCATAATTTTTCCTAAAGGGGAATTTAAACGGAATTAAAACAGGTAGTGATCTATTACAATCCACAAAGACACAACCAGGGCTGAAAACTCTGTAGCCAAACATCACTTGAATGAGCAGGAGAGTTAGGAGCAGTATTTCTTTATCTTCAGCTTGCATAAGTACTTCAGAGAAATAAGAAACCTTGCCACTGTGTTCTTCATTTGCTGATAGGAGTCAATAGTGAAATGCAGAAACCTCAACCTGCCTTATTTGAGGCAGCTTTCATGTGTTTGCATATTGGAACAAATTACTGCGTTTTTCTCCTGTGAGGACATTGTTCAAGCTTTCCCTCCCTGTTCTAGCTTCAGTCTGTTGAAGCTGCACTTTCTTGCCCCAAGCTCTAGTTGCACCCACTCCTGTTCCTCATCAAGTTTCCCTCATCAAGTTTCCACAATGACTCCTCACTAAACCTTCCTTCAAACTTCAGCTAGTTTTCCCTTCAACACATCAAAAACTCTCAATAAAGGCCAATACATTGTCCAGTTTTCACCCAATCTTTATACTTTAATATTACACTGGAATTTATTCTCCTTTTCGTTTCATCTTAGATGATTCTAATTGAAAAAAATAATCAAAAAATGCAGTCCAGAAACTGCATGAAGCTGTCTCAAGGTTAGAAACCAATGGTTGAAATCAAGTGCCTCAAAACAAGATCTGTCAGTGAGAGAAAATATTAGCTCCTTCATTACAAGTGGTATGGCCAAAGCCACCTCAACTAGATTTTATTTCAAACTAAACTTATTTAATATATAGAGAATATTTTAAATCAATGCAGTTTTTCATACTTCAGTTTTGTACCAAGAATGCATTAACCTGAGGTCAGGACTCACTCAGGAAAAGAGAAGAAAGCAGCAACTGAGTTTTCATCCTTTTTTGGAATGTTTAGAGATTAATATTTTACTTTGATTATTGTTTAAACTGCATTAGTAATAGCTGTGTACTAATACCTGTAGTCTTTATCTTTTAAGTACCTAGGAACTGTCACATATTTAGAATGATTTTTTGATATTCAGTATGCTAGAATATTCTATGACATCTTCTGTCCTATGCTGAGGAGAGCATACATTCAGAAATGCATATAACATGCAAAACACTTGTACCAATTAACACACCTTGAATGATTAATGATTATTCAACCACACCAGCATATTTAAGCTATTGTGCATCTCTTTCTTCTAAAAAAGAAATTCAATTTCCCATCCTAAAGAAAAAATATTTCTAAGTATTCATGTTTAATCACAATTTCTTGAAGATGACCTTAACACATCAGCTACATTGTGATTATGAGATAAAACACATTTTTCTTTATCACCAAGTTTCTCAAACCCTCACAGTTTCAATGAAACAAAGTTTCATTGCAAAGTTTCAGCATTTATTAGCATATCTTCTGAGCAAACAAATGGAAAGAAACAACACAGAAAAACTACTGTGTTATTAAGATGCCCTTGGAGCTGCACAAAGAAATGAAAAACTATTCTGCTCTTTATGCAGTTTAACTTAAATGCATCTCCTGAGTAAAAATCTACTAGTGCTTGCACATGGCCAGAAGATCACACCTTCCTCAAAGAATACCTCATCTTACTCAGAAACAAGGCTGGTATGCAAGAGGAGCCATGCAGCACAAACTATTAGCGACAGCAAGGAAATTTGAACTACTAGAACTGCGAGCACTGAAGTAAATCAGCAAACTGTACAAGAAATTACTGTTGCAGTGAGTCAGAAGATTAACTGTATACAACTTATAATTTTGATTTAATATTTTTTTACGTGAGTTTTTGTGTCAATATTAAAATTGACAACCTCACATTTAACACGTTTTTTCTAATGTTCAAAGTAAATAGTGTATCTTACAAGTTAATTCAGTATATGAGAAAAATCAATAACTTCAAAGAGCCTGTTTTGTGGCTTCCATTTTTCTATGTTTTTCCTATAAGTAGCAACACTCTTTCAATAATTAAAATACATCAATATTGAATATTGCAACCACATACATTGTCAGTTGTCACAAAAAAGCAAGAAAAACTCCTTAGAAACTAAAATGTCATACATCTGGAACAGTGGAGAACTTTTTTTTTTTTTTTCCACTTCTACACCTACTCAGACAGCAGAAATAGAGAGGATCTGCATCTAGAATTCCTTAGCAGCAAATAGATGTCCTTCTACTTACTTGATGGAGATGAAATTATTTCCAGTTTTCTCTCTTTTTCGTCACATAAGTAACACTTGTTCATTGTGATGCATGCTATCTTGCTCATACTAATTAAAACTCCAGTATTGCTTGGTCATGCTTAGGAAGATATAATGCATTGTTCTCGAGACATATACATCTTGAAATTCAGCCATATAAAAGTAGGATTAAAAGGAAACTAAAAAGTTAGAATATCAAATACAAGAGGCTCATTCTGCCAAGTGTGATGTGAAGTTGGAAAGAAACATTTTTAATTTTATTGTATAGCCTTTACATTCAATTTCTTTTAAGAAATCAAACCTGATTCATTAGATTTTCATGATATACACAGAAAGTGATGTTGACAGCTGTTCACAAATTCAGCATTTGTAAACAAATAGCTGTATTTTTGACTTACATATCAGAGTGAAACACTACCTTCATTAAAGTAGTGGAATCAACTGTGTGATACAGATAAACTAAGTTCCCAAGAAAACAGCAAGAAAAGAAGCTATATTTAGAAATCTGTGTCTTCATACGGAATGTCATGGAAGCAAAGAAAAAACCAGTAAACAAACTTTTGCCACTGTTTCAATAGGTAATGCTGACAAAGCATGAAGGCTAAAATCTTCAGTGTGTGCAGAAGTCCAAATCCTGCTGAACCCGCTGGACACTAAACGCTGTTCTTCACATGGCTGATCTGCACCTTCATTGCAGGAAGAATTGACTCATCTTGTGGAGCTCACTCCCTATGCATATTTGATTTTTATAGAATAGTATTCATTAGTCTCTAGACAGGAGCTGAGCTACAGTATGAAAAAATCAACAGAAAAATAGCACAGGTAGATTTGTCTTATGCCAGCCTGGGATACCATCTCCAAAATCAGACTAGATTTTTCCATTCCAGTGTTCACTTTCATCAGACACTTAGATTAACATTAATAATTTCCTAAATGAAATGACTCTACCAGAAAAAAAAAAAAAAAAAAAAGCAAGAATATTTCTAACTATCTATAACAAACTGCATGTAATTCAAGTCAAATTTCTGTAGATTATCCTGGAAGCCAAGAATTGATTAAAGAACAGGACTAAGCACACTGTGAGCAAACCACAAGATGATCAACTTGGTAACCAGTTTCCTAACAGTGAGAGGAGCATTACCTTGTAAATGAATTCTGTCTTAATTTCTTGCATGCAGCACAGGACCTTGTACCACACTCAAGTCCTGCCCATTTGGGGTTTTTAAGAGCCTCTCTGAACACTTCCCACAGAAGTATTTTTTTTCATTTTTCTACTGTTGGAAAAGGGGTGGGATTATTTTTGCTCAGTCTACACAATGAGATACTCATCAGCAAGACTTATCAAGGGGTTGCACCATTGAGGCACCAGGTGGCCCTGCCTCATACTCACTTGAGTGTACCCTTGCTCTGCATAAAGTGTTAACAGCAGCCTAGGCCAGGAAGTGCCAGAAAAAACATCATTCCTTTGGTATATATAGAAAATCAAGTAAAAACATATGCACGTGTATAAAAAAGTTATAGATGTTTTAGATAGCAAGGACCAGCAGCATGTATTGATGACTATTTGCCACTGGATCTGTTGTGTGAGAAGGCAGCATTCTTCTGGTATTTTGAGGTAAAGTACTGAAGAAGAGAATGAAGATATTCAGTACCAGACTTACAATAAGATAATTCAAGAAAATTTGTTGTTCCTTCAGACATGTATCTCCATACATCTCTAACCGGAGCTTTGCAGCTTGGCAAGCATTTGGAACTGCATACACAGAACTGTCATCTCCCTGTACTACGTACTTCCTTTTGTTTTATGAAGATCCAGAGTTTCTCAAAACCAGGTGTCAACTAGAATAAATTAAATTTTAATAACCCAGGTTGATTCCACAAACACCTTTTAGCGTTCCAAATAAAATTCTCTGAGGGCAGATAATCAATAAAACTATTTCCAAATATAAAACTGAACATCCAGCTGAATATGGATGCCAAGAGCTATGCTTATCTTCACTAATGATCTTGAATGCCCAACTGATATGAGACATATAGGCATGTAAAATTTAAAATAAGTACAAAAAAAAAAACCAAAGAAAAAAAAACAAAGTGGGAGAAATTGAGAAGAAGGAAAGAAAAAAGTTATATAGTAAGGCTGTAAATGAGCATTGTTTGTTTTTTTAATGAATTAAGCTCAATTCGATTTGATTCGTTTTTAATTATTAAAATAAACATAAATCTTCTAAATTGAGAATGAAAAACAAAACACTTGAGACACAAGACAAAATAAGTATTTCCAGGACAAAATAAAGCAAATAAATGCTGAAATTTCTCAAAGAATGCATTTAGAATAATGTTATATGAGCGGTCATTAAGTAGCACTCATTTACATATTTAACTGTTATTACACGTATACATATCCACCCACATACTCCCATTCATATTCTCCCTCCATTGTATAAACTCTGAATTGGAACAACTAGAAAAAATAGAAAATAAGAAAAGTGCAATAGAAAAGTGTCTTTAGTAGGACTTCTCTTTCCAGAGTATCAAAGATGATTAGGGACCCGGAGCACCACTCTTATGAGGAAAGGCTGAGAGACCTGGGTCTGTTTAGAACCATAGAACGGCTTGAAGGTTGAAAGGGACTGTAAAGACCCATCCAGTTCCAACCTTCCCACCATGGGCATGGTTGCCACACACCAGATCAGGCTGCCAGGGCTCCATCCAATTTGGCCTTGAACTCCTGCAAGAACTCCTCTAAGAACTCCTCTGGGCAGCCTGTACCAGTGCCTGATCATCCTCTAAAGAATGTAAAGAACTACTTCCTAACATCTGTTCTAAATCTCCCCTCTTATAATTTAGCCTAGGAGAAGACTGAGAAGGGTTCTTTATCAACACTTGCAAATATCTAAAAGGCAGGAGCTAAGAGAATGAAGCCAGGCTCTTTTCAATGGTGCCCAGCAACAGGAAAACAGATAATGGGCGCAACCTGGAACACAAGAAGTTCCATCTGAATGTGAAAGAACTTCTTTACTTTGAGGGTGATTGAAGACTGGAACAAGCTGCCCAAAGAGGTTGTGGAGTCTCCTCCTCCAGGGATAATGAAAACCCACATGGACGCTTTCCTGTGCAATCTATTATAAGGAACCTGCTTTATTAGCAGGGAGGCTGGGCTAGATGATCTACAGAGGTCCCTTCCAACCCCTATGATTCTGTGATTCTGTGAAATGATCATTAGCCAATGCAGAGCCTTTGATTATTAACTGTAAATTAGTAAATGTACTACTAAGTATAGTTACACTGAAGTCATTGAGATTCTTCAACTATATTAAAGCTAGGCATATGGAAAGTGAATAAAATAGTAGAGACTAAAGATGCTTGTATGCTTACTTTCAGCTGTAACATGATAAAATTTTATATTTTCCATTTTCCAATTTTTTCCTAAAGACATGAGATTGAGATGAAAATACAGTTATATATAATTTATCTACAGAGAGGGAACGAAATACCAGTTTCATGCCAGAGAGGAAGTGTAGAAAAGGATAATAATCCTTACTATATTTAAAAAAATATTCTATACTCAAAGAAAGCCTTAAAAAAAAAAAAAGAATTATACTGACCTATATTTCAGAAGCCCAGACATTTAAACAAAGAAACTTTAAACTAGGTCTCCCTAGACCTTATCATAGTTAGCACTCTCTTAGAGGCTCCTCTTTTAGGCAGGAAGAAGACAAAAGGGTTTCAATCTCAAAAATCTCGTTTTACTGAAACGAATTAGAGTAGTTAACTTCTTAAATAGCAAGCTTGGTAGCTAGAGAAGGTAGGATAGAGACAGAAAATATTTTTTGCAGAAACTCTCCTCTTCCCACTGTGTACTATGTCTTACTTCTAGTCATGGAATAGGTCAACTCTGGCTTTTTGGATTGCAGCAAATTCTCTGCACTCCCCTCTGATCTCCATCTACCAGCACTGAGTCATAACCAACCTGTCTAATCCCTGCTTTCTCACGATTCTGTTGTACCAGAAATTGTAATTGTGAATCAGTGCAGTACTAGCTGCTGCTGCTTCACTCCAATTCATGTTAACTATGTGTTTGAACTCACAGCTGTTGAGAGATAGAACAAGACAAAAACTGCATTCTGTTGTGTTCAAAATTTCTACTTTTAACTAGCTTGTGAAGCTACCCAAAAACAAATTTCAACATGGAAAACAATGACAAAAATGGAATAAGGGCTGAAGTTACATGACAAATTAATTGCATATATAAGAGTATGCAGCTGAAGGCAAAATAACCAGACAGCTGGTGTCCACTAAATCTTCAGTATGATTGTCTGGTTTCAATGTCAACAAAAATGTTTTTCTAGGCTATTTCATCAGATATATTGATATTGTCTGAAGTGTTTCAGACAGAATTTAGCTCAGGAATGCTTATCCACTTACTAGCAACTAATTACTAATATGGAAAAAATTACCATGTTCTCATCTAGACTAATGATAAGTGCTTGGGGTCAGTTTTCAATATCATGCTCAAAGCCACACAGGCAACCCTTTGCTTTAAAAAGGTCTATATGATTAAGCTTTGAACTCATGACCTAAATTTTTCAGTTTCCCATTACAAGGGTGCATGTCACATAATAGAACAGATTTCTGCTTTATCTGAGTCCTTCAGTGTTTGTTAACTAACAAATACAATTTCTGCTACTTACTATAATTCCACCAAACTAGCTAACAACATAGAGAATGATTAAAGACTAAAGCATACTATACTATTTATTTTGGACTGAGTATAGGAGTACCTATTCTTATCTAATTTACAGTTTTCCCAGTTATCCGGTTCTTTTTCTTCATAGTTAAGCATAGAATTACAGTATTTGCATTATTTGTACTGAGTTGGATGAAAGCACTACCACTGCCTGAATTGTGAATCATTTGAAATGTAGTACTCATTCAAGGCAGGCTAAGTACCTTGCAATTTTACTATTTTCCAACTATGTCACTACCAAATAGGCATATTGATCAAATAATTTTTATAGTTGATTATTTTATCAAGTTGTATTATATTTGTCTAAAGAAACAAAATTCCTTGGAGTCATATTTTCTGAACTGATAACACTACTTGCACCACAGGGTCCCATTCCCATCATTACCTATTTAAGTGTATCCCAGCCATAGAATGTTTCTTTCTCACACATGATTGCTAACAAAACCTCACGTGGTTAATTTGTCCTGGCTTTACAGCTATGCAATTCCATGGCTCTCGTGTAATGAAAATTTCACACAGTTTTATTTTGTCATAAGCACTTCTATAACATTTTACTGTTACCAACCTTTCACAGTATTTTTTTTCCTCCTTGTATTCCTCCAATTTATTGGTATTAGAAATAAAACATCCTGAGCAGAACAGATATGTTCTTCATATGCATGATATAAAAATCTGGTCAGGACCCTCAAGAAACATCTGTAATTTTCTTTCTCAGTTATGGCCCTGTCTAAAACTGGGAGAGGAAGGAGGTGTACATAGATAACATTTGCTGTTAATAAAATCATTCTGACTTGTAAGGAGGAGTTAAAATCTCTCGTATGAAGCAATGCATATATCACACATCCTAAACACACTGCTATTAAGTAGCCAACATAACCTAGTCATTTTCCCTATTCTTTATAATAAAGCCAGTAAAGCCAAAGAGGCTGACTTCACAGCCTAATATTTGTTTCAACTCCCAGCATGCTTGCTCAGCAAACCGGCAATACCCATTCTCCAAATAATTTCCTTAAGAAAATGACAGCATCAGAAATTGCAAGACCACCTGAGGCCAGATGATGTTGTAGCATGGCAGTTAACACAACTACCTGCAGAGAGGTTATGGTGAGGTGGAGGTCAGCCTTTTCTCTCATGTAACTAGCGATAGGACTAGACGGAATGGCCTCAGTTTGCTTCAGGGGAGATTCAGGTTGGACATTAGGAAATACTTCTCTGAGAGAGTGGTCAGGTACTGGGATGGGCTGCCCAGGGAGGTGGTGGAGTCACTGACCCTGGAGGTGTTCAAGAAACATTTAGATGTTGAACTGATGGAAATGGTTTAGTAGGAGATAGTTGTGATGTGGACAGTTGGACTGGGTGATCTTAGAGGTCTTTTCCTTGGTGAGTCTATGATTTTATAACTGACCTCTGATACAGTAGTAGGTCATTCCCAACCCTATGTAGGTTAATCTTTGGATAAAATGGATACATTGTCATCAATTAATCTAAGTTGAAGGTACATCAACAGGTATCCAAACTCTATCAGCTATTGAAATGAGACTTGGTTTTTCAGTGCCTCAGGCAGTAAGAACTTCAACAGCATGAAGACTGCTCAGGCTGAGTGGGAAATCCATTCCACTGTTCTACTTTTTTCAGTGAAAAAGATTGTATATATAACCATAACAAAATTTTCTTCTTTCAATTAATATCCATTACCATTGTTTCCTGTAAACTTTCCCTCCAATCACGCCTTTACTTACAAGCAAACAGATTGGTCAACATCCTGTTGAAATTTAATTAACAGAACAAATTTACCACATGGTTTTCAGGCCTTGGAAAAAAGTTAAAAATAAAAATAAAAACAAAAGAAAATCCACAACCCTTCTCACATTTATGACCTGTTTTCATCAGCTGCGCCTCAGTGTCAGGTGTACCAGCAAATGATGTTTGGATTGTCTCTCATGGAGTCTGCTAGATTTTGTGTTAAGTTAGGATGGCAGAGGCTGAAGACCTGTCCACCTACTCAGAGCATAAACAAGGTGCAACACAAGGTGAACAGGCTGTGTAACCCCGTGCCACATGGGAAATGCTAAGACTGCCAGCATGCTAGCAGCATGGAGCATCCTTTGCTCTTTCCTACCTGAAGTGGCAGAGGACTGCTTCACTGGTGTCATGGAGAAGGGAATGGGCTGTGTTTGGGCTGGGGCCTCACACTAGAGGAAACCCTGACAAGTGGACAGAACCAGGTGGCATCCAGAGTTTACTTCCAACCCAGCTTACTCTGCAATTTTGTAATAAACCAATAAACATTACTATTCCTTAAATCAAGTGATAATACATAAGATCAGACAATCTAATAATTAAAAGATAATTCAGTTTGATTACCTGTAACATGATTACCTTAATGTGGCTACAGTCTGCTTTTTATTCACTTGTTAACTGTGTGTCTATTTAAAATACTTGCTACAAGGGTTGCTTCTTTAAATTTCACATTAATTATGATAAGGAATAGCAGTCTTTCATGCTTTAAAAATAAATGAATGTTGTGAAGTAAAAATGTTTTCTTTCTGAATAGGAATCTGGAAGAACAATAACTGCAACACTTAAAATACTTGATCAAAGAATCTCAAAGCACTGTAGAAGAGTGCTGTGCTGCCAACATTGTTGATGGCTGACGGCTGAAACAGAGATCTTTATTAGCATACTGTGGCTGCTCTAGGCATTTAAGTTCAGAGTTATAGCTCCTTACATTGAGCAGAAAGAAAGCTATCTGAGCACTTCTGTGTGGACTGTTCTAAAACATCAGATAATCTCTGAAGTCCAACCTAAAACTGCTTTCACAGACAGAACTATAATCCAAACACACAAAGAAAACAAAACAGTAAACTTCTTGAAGCAAACCAAATTTTCATTATCCTAACATAATTATGTTTCCATAATGACAAATTGTCATTATATCTCTATGTGTATTTATTTTTTCACATCCTTGTAGACATAACTAGAAGTTAAACCAGAAGAACAAATTCTTTTGTTATTTAACTACGAATTCATGATTGGCTGTAGGACATGGAGTCTTCCATCTAATATACAGACTGCATTATAATGCAAAGAAATATACTTTTTTTTTTATTTTGGTTTGTTTAATTGGCTGACAGTTGTATGAAGTTGGTTCCATAATCTGAACTGTACCAGACCAGTGAGCTTTTCCCTACATTATGTGTACTTCAACCCTTCGTGCTCATGAGTCACATATTTAACATTCCTGAAACAAAAAAGACTCACTAGAGGTAAAAGTGTTAGAGGTAATAGTGTTATGCAGATGAACCTTACAAGACAGAACATCTGCTAGAAGACCTGTAAAACTGGATGGAGCTTGTGACAGTATTTCATTTTAAGACCACAAGTTGTATGAATCTGGGGCTCTGGAGGAGGCAGAGAACAAAACCCTCATAGTCGTATGCTCACAGGCAACAACCCACAGTCACTATTACAGAGCCAGCCACTTCATACAGTCCTCTGGAGATCCATCCTGTATGGTGCAGCGAGTGTCCAAACTAGTCTCCTATACTTCTGGCTTCAGTGTGTTGAACCTAATACTACACTGTTACATTCAGATCTCTTAGCACCCATAGAAGGATCCAAGATAATTCTGTTGATGTGTCCAAAAGTAATGTCTTCTTTTTTATTATGTTGACCCACAAAGTCAGAGGTAAATGTTAGAGAGGTGGCAGCAGAGGTTGAATTTTCCCACCAATATTTCATTACATGCTGTTGCCATGATGGCAGTGGAGGAGCAGTCTGACAAAAAGGCATCTGACATGGAAATATGGATGAATCAAGGGTGAGAACTGAATTCCTTCATGTGGAAAAAAACTTATGCCTATTGACATCCATTCATTGATGCTTGCTGAATGTTTACAGAGACCAAACATTGGATCTGAACACAGTGAGGTGGCTGATGGTGCATTTTAGTACTTTGGATGCAATTAGTACTTTATACTTAAGAGCTACTCCAAGATTTTCTGCAAGATTTTAAGCCATGTTGTCCAGCTGCAGTTTTCCCATGAAACTTCCCATACTCCCAATCCCCACTAATATTTCTAAATTCAATGCCATTTTAATTTGTAATAACATGCAGTGAATTTGTCACTTGACCAAAGGTTCTAGGAAGATTTTATTCTTTATTTGTTCTCATTTTGAATTTGTTATCAAATGCAAATATTTTCCACTGAGGTAGCTCATGCAATCTAGTTGCTAGGCAACCAAAATCATTCTTCCTATCATAGTACAGCAAACATATACATTTACCAGCCTGAACCTCGCAGAAGTTTTAGTGTTTAATTAGGTTTCTAATGTTTATAATCCCATGTTACTCATAGCTCAGCATACTCAAAATATAGGTCTCATGCTTTTCATTTGAGTTTCCTGCAGATAGACAGACTGCTTGCTACAAGCAAAAGCTAATAGCAAATTACCTGGTTCTTTAACTATAAATTAGAAGTTGTATAAATTCTTAGAGCTTTCTGTCTGGTGAAATACTACATTCTAAGTCGCTAGAGTTAACTTCCAAGTCAACTACAGAACATTTATTGCTTTTAGTGCTCAAAGTTCATAGATATTTCTAGATTGATGGATAGAATGGCTATATAAAAAATATAGAGAAAACCCTATAGTTTTCTGTGAACAGTATCTTCAGAACAGTAAACTTTCTCCTGCAGCTTATTATCTTATATTTAAAACTGATCATTTTGACATTTAGAAGCCTGTTAAGTGATCTCAAATTGTTATACTCATTAGATTGCTTATCAGTCAGCACCAAAATCTTTGTATCTAGACATGTGTCCAAAGCAATAACTACAAATACAGTTTTAAAAGCACAAGATTTAACATATTCAGTGAGTCACAAGTTATATATAGCATTTTCAAAATAAGAGAGTAAGAATGGGTCAGTAAAGCAGATGACTGTATTCAATTTAAAATTAGGGTAGTTAGGGAGCAAAATAAAAAATAGCAAATTATATAAAAAAAATATTCTTTTGTAAATGAGAAGAAAATTACAGAAAAAGGCAAGACAGTACTGACAATCCAAAACCAAAATCTATGCTTTGCAAATAATATTGCTGTTTCAAAAGGTTTGTAAGCTTTTATATCCCCCCTTTTTTTTTTTTTTTTTTTTTTTTCCAGCAGAATTATAGATTTCCTTGCCTTTCTTGATTCTGTGCACACAGTTTTTAATAACTGCTGTGACAGTCTGAACTTCAAATAGTCTCCAGAAAGTAAGTTTTGGTTAACATTTCTTTCCCTAACTGTTGAGCACATGCAATTCATAAAATACTGGTTTAAAAAATAAAAATAATAAAAAAACCCAAGTGTAATGGTTATGTTACACACAAAGGAGTGGATTTCAGAGACAAGAGGAAGCTGAGGGTCACTGCAGTGAGAAGAGGGACAATGGTGGCAGGGTTGATTCAGAGGCCAAATGATTCATTGCCAAAGCTCTGTTACTTATGCAGAATAAAATAATTAGAACTTGCTGGGCAATTACCTGGGCAATAGGTGGAAGAATGGCCAGCAGGAAGAGGGAAAGGATTGCTTCCCTTTACTATGCCCTTGTGAGGTCCCACTGGAGTACTGTGTCCAAATTTGGAGCTCTCAGTACAAGAGAGATGCAGAGCTGTTCCAGTGGGTTCAGAGGAGAGCCACAGAGATGGCAGGAGCACCTCTCCTATGAAGAAAGGTTGAGGGATTTGAACTTGTTTAGCTTGGAGAAGAGAAGGCTCCAGGGAGACCTTGTTGTGGCCTTTCAGTACTTGATGGAAGCTTACAAGCAGGAGTTGGGCTGACTTTTTACTTGGTCTTACAGCGATAGGTCATCGGAGACTAGCTTTAAACTGAAGGAGAGGAGATTTAAGTTAGAAGTTACAAATAAATCTTTTACTCAGAGGCTAATGAAGCACTGGCACAAGCTGTCCAGACAGGTTGTGGATTCCCCAACTGTGGTTGCATTCAAGACCAGGTTTGATGAGATCCTGGGCAGCCTGATCTAGTGGCAAGGGGATTGGAACTAAGCCTTTAGATCACAGCACTGCTCCCACAGCTCCTTAGCAGCCAGCGAAGGTAGTTTGAGAGGAACAAGTTGAGCAGTGGCAGAAACATCCTCTCCGGAGCAGCAGCAACCTGGAAGAGTCCTTGAATAGAAAGGCAAGGCCAGGACAGATGTACCTTGCTGCCTGCTAAAGCCATCAGTGTCATTCCTTGTTCATTTAGTGTCTGCAGGCAATTAAAATGCCACATGTAATTTGCTGAAACGAGTAGTTTCTAGCCCTTGTTTCCACTCATTTAGTCTATGCTGGAACAGCTGGAATGTAGCTGCAACAGTCTGAATTCAGGATTTGTGAAAAATCAGAAGCTTTAAAAAAAATGCAGTAAGAAAAGAGTACCCATCACATTTCATAAAGAAGACTTACCAAAAAAGGCTGTCTAAATTTTCTTCTTGGACACACTTCTCCACACTTTTTCCAGATATTTTACAGTGGTAGCTCAAATAGTTCAAAAGCCTTATATGCAAGCTTTTTAAAATGTGACCAGTCAATATATATATATATTTTAAAGATGTCTCTCTGAACCAGTTTTTTTTTTTTTTTTTTTTTATTTACAATAAAAAGGACAAATAGAAATTGGAGCAAGAACTTCATCACAGAATATGCTACACAAAATTAACAGAGCAGTTTTGCATGATGGTCCCTGGAGAGTACTGAGCCATCTACAACTGCAGGAAAACTTGATTGCAATCAACAAAAGTAAAAGAAATGTCCAGAGGGTCATAATTCTCTGCTTTAAGGCAGCATATAAATCATGATTAAGTAGTATCATTGAAATGTGTGAAATTTTTTTGCTATATATAATATCTCTGACAAATAACCTTTTATCTCTTCACAGATTGTCCAATCACATTAGTAGTAATTTTTCATTGGAATCATTTGTAATAATGAGAATAGTGGCTTTAATATTTAAAATAAACTTTCTTCTACACAAAATTTTTCTTTGAATGCATCTCCCAGGTTTCATTAAGGCTGCAAAATAAAAATTGCAATATTTAGCTAAATATACCTACTATCTTGGCTAAGAAAGGTTTTTTATAGCATGCTTGTAACATGTTATGTTGTAAACAAGATACTGAGCTAAGAGAAGCAAAATTATATGGTATATAAGCTAGGATTATAAATAGTCAGTACATTTTGTTAACTTGGCTGTAAGGAAATTATTCAGAAATTTGAAACTAGCCAAAAGTTAAACAAGTTTTTAAGACTAGGCTGTGCCTTGAAGATACTGTTCTGAGCTGTTTCTGATACTGTTCAGAAATGTACCTTTATCTTAGTTTTATTAAACAAAATAGAAAACATCAGAATTAAATGTCTTGATAAAGAACAGAAGTCAAGACACACATGTTCCTGAAATAACTAGCATAGGACAGATTTTGGCAGCAAGGGCATTTCTTGCATTTTAAAACTTATCTGAAGCTGTTTTAAAAATAACTGGTCTGTCAACTTGAGTCAATCATTACTTTTTTTAATCCTCTAATACTCTGTAGCATTTCTCTCCAAGGAATGTTTCCGGTGTGCTGTCATGTCGAATTAGGGAGGCTGATACAGAGATTGCATGTATTGGTGAAACTCACTAAACTCAATCTTTATCCCAAGAGAAAATCCAACAAACATAAAACTGGACTCAACATCTAACAAACTTTGGTCTCAAAGCAAAATCTTAACATAAGTGTAACTTTTTAGTGAACAAAATTACGTGGGTTTTTCTTTTCTTTTGCTTTTAATCTCAATGAAATATAACAGTGTTGTAATACTTAATTGAAGTGTCCCTTTGAATGCCTCTGAACGTTAGCTGGATTTAACTGTCTGGATTGATTACTTTTTCAAAACCAGGCTAGAAGCATGGACTTCTCAAAATGCTTTATGTCTACTCCTCAGCTTGCCTAGCATAAACTGAATACAAATTATGATTAAATTGATAAATTATTGAATGTTTGTATTTATTTCTTTTCAGAGTGCTCACCAGAGGACCAAAACACCTTTGGAATTTAGGATTTATTTTTTTTCCCTGATCAGAGTTTGTCTTCTAATCCACATTAAATTGGAAGAAAGAAAGATCACCCTTTCTGCCACATTACCAGCTAACTCTTTTGACTGATTAACCTCTAAGTTAAGACTCTACCCTGAATAAAAGCATTATCAACCGTAGCTGACATTCTCCATTCAGTGATTTTTCCAAATAAGAACAGGATATATATGCATTTAGGATAAGCATTCTAGCTCTGGAAGATACATAAGAAAAATAGCAGATGCAAAAATAAGAGAAAAGAACTAGCAATGTATTTGAGCTTGATAGTTTGTTGTTCAATTATAAAGAAATTTTGCTGTGGATTTTTTGAGTATCCCATCATAAATGCTTGAAGTTCGCCTTTAAAAACTAAAATAAACAAGTACTTAGCCAAGCATTACAAAAAGACACAAAAAGAAAAGTCTTAGCTTTAGAAAAGAATTAATCAATTGACAAATGTACTTCATTTTGGTTAGTATAGCATATGCCATGCTGTTGTATTGAAAGCCAGGAGGTTATTACAGCAGACAGGGCAGAAGCTATAGCAGTGCATAATGTAGAAATACTAAGCTTTCAGCATCAGCATCAAGCTTTAGCAAAAGCCAGAACTTTACTTTCATTCAAGATTTCAGATGTTCTGATTCAGAAACTTCTTTCTTAAAATAAGATATGGTGTGTAGTGTAAGAGCAGGAAGAGGTGCTTTCATTTTGAAAGATCTCTGGATAGAAAGCACAACTTTGCAGCATGTTGAAATGCACTAATTACACTCAACACTTTTTGGAGATATCTTCCTTTCTCAGGTAGGGGGGAAGGTGAAATTATTTTTCTTTACTGTTTACTACAACTCCTCTGTGAACAGAAAATTTTTCATATTTCAGTTGTGACTGAATCAAGACTGGTGATTCAATACGTAGAAAGGCATGTAAATCATTTTTATAACAACATTTCCTTAGTGCTCGATATTACCTACTGAATGCTATATTTAAAGTGCATCTTACACAGAAGATGGAAACAAAAGAATATGGATTTATAATTAAGTGAGAACATTGAAGGTTTTCATATTAAAAAAAAAAAAAAGACACTGAAGATCATTTTGGAGTTGTTCTTTCCTTTTATCAGTAGTCCTTTTATACGAGATAATAATACAAAGTTTATAACCCTTTTTGTCAAGACAGCAATTTTATCTGTAAAATAATTATCAGACACCTGTCTAGTAATTAGCAGCAGGAGACTGGACTATACAAATATTTTTTTAAAGACCTTAGTTTTCTGAAGTGGAACAGCACAGGAAGGTACCACTCTCCATTTCCACGTTCTATTCCGGAATCTCTACTCAACAACCCATTACTTAAAAAGAAGAAATAAAATGTTGCTATAATCAAGGCATTAAAATACTGGAGAAGACCAAATAACTTACTCTGACGAAGCTAAATTTGGCACCAAAACTTTCCACTTTTAGAAGTGATTTTCCAGTAAGATACTAGTGTTTAGAATAACTCCACTCACTTAACTGAACATTTTTTGAAATGTTAGTGTATTTGTGTGAATATATCCTTATAATTATTTCTAAGCAAACTAAACCAGAAATAATAACCATTTCATCTTCACAAATCATTTAAAGTCACATATGCCACTGTAAAACATTCATTCATTCTAACAGTGCCCACTGTAGGCATACTCCTACACTGCAAAATAATGCATGCAAATAAGCCAGAATGCAGAACAAGGATGGCCTTTACAGTAGAAAGGTGCTGGTGCTACCATACATTTCACACTAGAGCAATTAAATCTTCTGAGTTGAATCCTCAGACCAACACATAGAATAGCTTTGTTTGATACATGTTCTGTAGCTGCTAATACCATAGCACTGGATAACAGCTTCTATCTGGCAATTTGAACTAGTTTATGTGCCTCTATCCATCCATTCTTCTTAGACTACTGCTCTCTTGTGACACAAAAAGTATTCAATGCACATACTGCTCCCATCACTGAAGATATGCACTTGGTTTTGTCTTCTGTGATTGGTTTCTTGAAAATGACTGGTTAAAGTTATCCAGACTCTGCTTGCTTCAACAAACCATTATTTCACATTTGTTTCAAAATGTTTTGTATGCTACTAAGCATCAGCAAAATAATTGCTGCATGCCCTTTCCTGCAGGTCAGAGTTACCTTTGACTTTTCTTTGTAAGGTCTCAAAGTTATCATGCAGAATAAAATGGGAAAGCTGTATTTTGCAAGTATAAAGGACCTCTACAGTGCAGTATTTACATACCTATGTGAAATTTTATGAACTTTTTTTTTTACACTCTAATTGCTCTGTAATACTGCATATCTCAACAAAAATAGAAATTCTGCATTTGTATTTGAGATGCTGCCCATAGACATTAAAAAAATTCCCAGAAAAAAATACACATTACAACCTGGTGAAGTACAAAGTGCAAAACAATTTCTAAAATAGAAAATCCTTCAAAAATTACTGATAAGGCCTCAAAAGGAGATTTTCTCCACTCTAAAGAAGTAACCAAGAAAAGTTAATACTTAGACCTAAAAAAAAAAAAAAAAAAAAAAAAAAAAATTCAATTCTGATTTAATACAGTATTTGAAATTGGATTCTGATTTCCTTTAAAAATATCATGTTATACTAAAATATCTGACTACTGTAGTGAACATACCGAAAATATTTTAGGATAGCTGCTAAACAGACCGTATTCTACAGTTCTTATTTCTTTCAAACTGCACGTAATTTTTTCCCCAAGCTGTTTGGTCATTTCACAAGATCCAAGTAATTAATGATGAACTGATGAACAGACAGAACTGCTAATATCTCCTTGACACTGTCAAAGCAATAATTTTACTTTTTAATTCTAAGAAAAACCCTCATCTCTAAAGTAAGCCTTCATAAACAAATCAAGGAAGGAAATATACTAGAATGGAACCCAGACCTAAGTAACCTCTATCTTCCAGACTAAATAATTGTTGTAAAACTACGTCTCATGAAGAAAACTGTTGAAAATGTGTTTACGTTAAAACTATTTTTCTATAAATGAAATCTCAGAGGCTGATAGAATTTTTTAGCTTTTTGTTATATCATTAGTGAATACTTAGGATTCACAAAGCCCTTTTTCTTCCAAAATCTTCCTCCAGGCAACTTGAACTAACTTAAAAGTAAAATAAAAATTAAAAGGTTTTATTGGTTTCCAATCCTGAATACAAACCACAGGTCATCTCTAAAGATATGATCACATTATCTCAGCATATTGCAAATGTTTCCAAGGAGAAAATTTCTAAAAGTAGCTCAAGAACTAAATGCACTTTTGCAGAGCTATTACATTTTTTTCCTATTACTATTACTACATCAAAGTAACAGATTCTCCTGATTTATTTTTTTAAATATTCAGTTTATCTACCTCTTCTTTCTGACGTACTGCTGAATTCATAATGCCACAGCAGTAACTGTTATTTCAACACTCAAGTACAATAAAAAGAATAAATGAAGTTTTAAAGTAACAGTTCTGAAGCCTCTTATAACATGAAAGTAAACTTACTTTCTGTAATGATCCTCTCCATAAACCTTCTATAAATAAGTTTCATTTGCTGGAACATTATTTAGTATTAGAACTTTAGTCAGTTATTTTTTATAAAATACTTCAAGCAAATGCGATTTTTTTCCAATTAAATTATAGCAGTATTAAAGTTCATGCTAAAAGTATTGAGAGAATAATTTGTTTCTCAGTAGTTTAGCAATGTAGGAACATTCAGTGGTTATCTTGAAACACAATAACTATCCGTCATTCAATTAATTAAAACAAACAAAGAAAAACACATTAAGTAAAAGCTCTCAAAAGTGGTTAACAAGTCTGGAATTATTTTCAATGAGAAAATGTGAGAATCTTGCCATTTCTGCAGCTTTCTTGCATTAACAAATGCCTGAATCAATTTGCATCTGTAAAGGGACTTACAAACTTTTAAAAGGTAAATGAAAATTAGTTTTTCCATAGTTTCTCAAGTGTTTTTTGTAATTTGCTTTGATGGTATTCTTACTGCAAACATATATAACATCAATTGGACAAGAGAAGCTTGAAAGCAAAACTGCAATGTAATCTGCAGCTAGTTCCCTAGTAAAATACTCATTATTCTATGAAATCAACTGATTTTTATAAGCAAATAGTAAAGCCAACACATACTGGCAATATTAATTCCACCTTAGCCTGCTGCCTCCTTAACACAGTAAGACATGACAGAATTGAGAACCTGCTACTGTGTTTCAACTCATCTAAAAAGAGTTGGTAATACAGAATATTATGGAGTGTAGCCTTGCCAGTAGAGGAAGATACTTTACAACCAAGTCCTTAACTTGGAAATCTGTCCTGCTGTTATCATCCTTTGGTTCCCATTGCCATTTGCTTAGGCTGCCAGCAGTCCCCAGGATGTAGCTCAGGCAAGGACAGGCATGACTAGCAAGCTTTCTACTCTTTGGCACGCATTTTGTGAGAACAATTCCAGATTACTTTGACATCATCAGTGCAGAACTGGGCTGCATCATTTCACATCAGATGATTCAGTCCTCCACTAGGTACTGAAGAACTTTCATTGCCCTTGTAGGTCTCTATCCAGCTGAAGTTCATTGGTACTCTGTGCCTTTGCTACTAATGTGTGTAGCAACAGGAACTGTAACTTCTTTCTCTTCCCATAAAACTTCAGACTTGTAAGTCTTTCACATTCACCTTGTTCTGATGTGAGGAATGGCTTTGGTGCCAAACCAGCAATTCTCTGGATCTTTTAGTGCCTATTAATTTAAATCTTCGAAGTATATCAGGCCTCAACAGGCACCAAAGTCACATCAAGAGACTAGAGAGTACACAGCAAGTGTGTAAAAAGACTTTGCTTATTTACCATTGCAATAAGAAGGGCAGAAGGCTTTCTATAAACAGGCTTGCTGTAGTAGCAGCATTAGCAAGTGAGAAATAATTTAGACAGAATCTATACTGGCAAAAAAGTAAAATTAAAATATATGGCTTGCTAAAGATCTTTTGTAAACATCTGGAAAGGAAAGCAGCAAAGATCTTAGTCACAATTACAAAACTGTGGAGGAGAGAAAAATGGACTGATAACCTGAACTGTTAGTTACAAGTGTTTATTTTTACATTCTTTGCTTGCCAAGACGGGTCCTTGCCTGCGATTTCCTCAGACTGGAGTTATTCAGTCTGTTTTATTTAGTATTGTTTTGATACTAAAAGACAGTAAGCTTAATTGTTCCACATTTCATTTTAAAATGACAGTCAAAACTTGGACTCAGATAAAAAAAAACACTGAAAGAGTAGGTACTATGGTAGAGGGAATAGCAGGTGGCCGTGAAATGAGTGATTTTTTATTTGCATATGTCATATGAGAAATCTAGCAGATTTAAATTATTTATCCTAACCAGAGCTAGAAATAGCAAATAAGTTTGGAAAAAAAATATTGAACATGACAAGAAAAACATGGTATTTTTTTTTGTCAACAGAAACACTTCTGTATTTCATGGGATGGAACTCTTGAGAGCTACAAGAGCACCGTGAGGTAGAGGGTTGTGTATAAGGAAACAAGTCACCAGAGATTAGAGGCAGGATAACATACAGAATAGGTCTGGAAAATGAGATAAGTAATATGTAAAGCCTCAAGAGAGCCCAAATTTGCTCACTCTCTTATAATTAAAGGAAAGCATATAAAGGAAAGATTGTATATTTGAACTCTCAGCAATGCAGAGGAATATATTTTTTCCTTCTACCCAAAACATCCTATGCTTAAACAGAAAAGGAGACAGGAAAAAAAAAAAAAAAGCCCAGAGATCCCCAGTTTCTCTCTGCACGGTAACGATGATAAGCCTTTGAAAATAGTTTACTTTGAGCTTTCTTGTTGCAGTAGAAAAGATCTAAAAAGTAGAAAAGTAGAAGAGGATCTTCTCTGTGGACCACTAGAGTAAAAAGCATGCTTACCCTTCAGCTCTTTGTGCCTAAACTTGACTTAAGTAAGCACACTGCTCATGAAAAACATTTTTCATTTTCTGTTTAGATATTGGACAAAGGATGACACATCTGCTTGCTGAGAGGTGTGGTAATGGAGGATAAAAAGAAAGAATTTGATTACGTAAGAGTAATGATTGAACACCAGGTTTTCATTGTGTAAATACTGAATAGCAGCAGCAGTCCACCTACATTTCATGTCTAGAAGAAAAAGCCCATCTAAATCATTCCAAACACCATAGTTTCATCCAAGATTAAGGACCATGAAACAAAATTGCCGGCAGGTATCAGATACTCTTCTACTAGCAGTTCTTCACCACATAGTTGTAATTTTTTAAGAGCTGAGCACATAATGAAGAAAAACGAGAAACCTGAAATGAGAGAACTCCCCTTTTCCAAAACCTCATTCCCCAAAAGCAAGAAGTTAATTTCAAATACCCTGAAAGTTTAAAATGCTTAGACCAACAGTATTTGTAACCATTCCCAGATTTGCCACTGTTTTATATCTGTCATAAAAGTTTACCCTGCTCAATATCTTCACAGCAAAAAAACAGACCATGTAGCCTGCTTCCAGATCATACCTAATGCTTAGCGTGGGGAGAGAGGAAAAAAAGCGTATAAGAGCATCTGTAGCACTTTTGTAGGTTCTGTTGAATATCTCCAGGAAAAGTTTACACATGCTTTATAAACTCCTTCACTGTAGAAAACACCACTGAGGATGAAGAGATTAGTGCTTTGAGAACTGCTCTCAGAGCCTGAGTTTTCAAGTTGGCGCCTTCTCCTTATTCCCCAAGCCAGAGTCTCAACTGGCATTGTCCTTTCTTGTCTACAGAGATTATTTATAATCTAATATTAATAAACAAATTACAGAAGCAACTGAACAGGATGATATAGTAAAAATTACTTGGTAACATTACTAACCAAAGCTGCTGGCAGCTCCACCCATCATAACAACTTAGAGTCCTGAACATTCGAAGCACAGCAGCAACCACAGTATTTTGCCCTTTAACAACTTACACTTTTTCAAGAGGCTTCATGAAGAATGCATTAATCCACCCATGCTGCAGGGTGGCAATGCTGCATATACTGTGCAATTATGGGAATTCAATCACTTCAATTAATTCTCCCTGAGTCACGTTACAAGTTTAATAAAGTCAGGATGAGATGAAGACCTATCCCAATTCCTGAACCTGTTTTAATTCTCCAAATGAACTGAAACGCTTCTGCACGAATCATGTACTACTCATTTCAACGTAGACAATTCTAAAATGGAATACTACTACAATAAAGTTATGGTGTCTAACTGCATAGAGTAACTTGCGTTAAGAATGTGATACAAGTAAAACAGAAATAAAGCAAAAATGAAAACTGGGCAAGAGCCTTCTTGTCCATGCTGTCTAGAAGTGTCACATTGTCTTTAGTAACAGTGTCTACTAATACTCACAATATTATTGTATCCAAACGCCCCAGTATCTCCAGAAATACTTTGATCCCAACAGCTGGTGAGACAGACTGGGCTCTGAGGGCTCCTTACTGTACCCTAGACACTGGCATTCACAGCATTCTCACTAAGAAGGCCATAGCTACATCATCACCAAATTTACCTTTCCAGACTTCCGTTTTCCACTCCTACAGGAGGAAAAAGTTCCTCAGCATCTCACCATCACAGCTGACAGAGAAGCCCCACTGCAATTGTGCTATACAGATTTAGTTGCTAGCCTTGACTGCAGCCTTTCTTTCTGATAGACAACATATCACATATTCTCAGAGCAGGAATGCAGTAGCACAATCTTTCCCTCTGGCTGCACACCTGGAATGTTGGCCTATGGCATAAAGGATTTGCTAGCTGGTTATTCACTACATCCCTCTGTAGTGGTTTACAAACTGGTAAAACAGTTGCTTTTCTAATATTCACCTGCCATTGGTCTACTGAGCAGGAGGAGTTTCAATAACTGTCAGTTTTATACAATTGCCTCAAGAAATTCTAGTATGTTTTCTGGTAGTTAGATGCTACATATATTATTTATAATATTTCTTGTGTGCAATGTATTTCAGTTCACAGATTTACAATCTGTTCTTAGCAACTGCAATAAGTATCTACATGTTCAGAAAGTACAAAACTGGTATTTAATGCAATGAACAGCATGAATTTATATTAAAAAAATCAATTATTATCAGTTTTGAGAATTAGTCACAGATTCCTACTTTGAGAACCATTGGCTTATGCTGTACAGCATTTTGAATTGTCTGTTTAGATGAACCAGTAAGAGAAATATTGGAAACAACTTCAATGAAGAGCATGATCTGTAGATAGCCTTTTATTTAGAAAATGAATCTATATTTTGCAGCTGACCTGCAGGTTCTATGTTCAGATTTCTTATGTCCCTGTGCAGATCTATGTGGAAAGTACAATTGGGTTAGTATTATTGTTTGTAAGGACCGTAGGGGAAGGTTTTTAGGGTTCATAAGGAAATAATCAAGTTTTTATTTTCTCACCTAAACTGTTCTTCCTATGTTTTAGACCGGAATATCAGAAACTAAGACAAAGCCATTTGTACAAAGAATGAAAATGATGCAAACAAAAGTACAGAATGGGTTACTGACCACAACACAGACACCAAAATGTCATCCATAAGCTGAAGTTTTGGTAAGAGCAGAGATTTTTATATTTTTTTTAAAGCAATTCAATTGTTTTAATGGAAACATTAAAAATGAAACTAGGGAGCTGGGTTCTTCCCACTATGCTATGATAATCCTTTGTAATATATAGAAAATTTAATTTGGTCCGTACTCACATTAAACTCAGGAATCTGTTAATTAGTTCCTGTTGTGGTTTTCCTAATATGTATCAGATGAAGTTTAAAGACAGGAAATTGACTTTTCAGGCACAGTGCCAATATCCCTGCTAGTTTAGGAGTTTACTTAGCAACTGCAGCCTATTTCCAAAGTGAAGGATTTGGACGGAGTTTAGCTTTAGAAATATCATACAGAATACTTGTCAGCAACTGTCTATAAGCTTATGATTTTCTGCTAAGAAGTGTATAATTTAAAGAACTTCATGTTATCTTTGAAAGGTTACCCTGTGGTGGTCAGTGAGTGTAATTTTAATCTTATCTTTTTCTTCATCTTCACAGTGTAATAAAGCAGATCGAAAATAGAACAATTGTACTGAAATTCAGGAGCAAACATTAGTTTTATGTCCTCTCGTTTCTGACAAGCAATAACAAAAGCCAGAGAACAGAAGTCTCATAATGTAAATTGCAACATGAAGAAAAATAAAAGTTAAAAAAAACCAACCATTTAATAGATTGCACAGACAGAATTTCAGGAAGAAAATAAAAATTACTAAGTTTGATAATAGCTTTGCAGCTGCAGTGTGCACACCTTTCTTGTCTGTATGTATTTGTTCATATTTGAAAAATGGGATTTAAATATTCCAAATAGACTTCATCCTCTCCATTTGAAGGGCAGGAAAGGAAGAAAAGCCTGACAATGTTCATTTTAGTTGACTCCCACACTTCATCAAAGATCTTAGGCATCATCTCTGGACTACTTTGTGCCTGCTCTAGACACTGATAACCTAATCTGTAGTTGCATCCCACATCTACAACAATCACACACTTAGCTGGAAATTACATTTTCTTCTCTAACCCCATTATAAAGCATGCAAATAGAATGCAGTTCCTACTCATGCTGCATTCTTACAGATTGCACTACTATAAACTGTATTGAATTTAGCAGCGTTAGCCTCATGTATGCAAGACAGCTAGGACTGCATAAAATATAAATGAGACTCTGGAATGACAGACCTACGTCTTGCTGAAAACTTCATTCTTATAATACTGTGATGAAATTCATACTTTCTGTTTTCGTTCAGCCCCCAGTTTGCTGAGGACATTTCCTTTAAATAAGATCCTCTACCACCTTCTCTGTTACCTTTTTTTTTAATGATGAACTACAATTGCCAGGCCTGCCAGGGTCATAAAGGCTGCAGACTGTCATGTTCTCTATTGTAAATCCCCACTCCTTGCTCAGCACCAAAAATCTGATAGCGTCAGGCTTTTCACTAGCTACTCATTACTTCAAATCTTTGTTCGCTTCCTCTGTAATTAATTTGGTCAATAATTAATATCTGAATTTTTCAATTAATATTATAAAATAAGAGAGATATAGCTAGTTCTCTGCATATCTGATTTCATAATTGTCAGCACTTTTAATTCCTTATAATTAATTTACTTTCTCCATTATCAGTTTATGAGCTTCACACTTACTTCATTAATATATTTTTTTTTTTTTTTACATTTTTTCTATTGCTCCTCTGCATCAGTTCCATTGTTCAATCAGTTTTAGATAGTACTAAGTCCAATATTATCATTTCATAGAGGACTTACTGTAGCCAGCTACTAACTTTTTTCATCCCTGCCATTAACCTAATTTAACTACATTCTCATCCTTGGAGCTCTTTAGCTCTTCACAAATGTAGGCCTTTCAGATCCTTCCAGTATTCCATAATATTTTCTACTGAAGCAATCGCATCACACCCAAAACTTTGCTTCTACCAGTTTCTCTCCAGATGTGGAAACATGGTAGTCTTCAGCTCACTACAACTAAAAAAAGATTTCTGCATTTATGAATAGGCCACATTTTTCCTTCCTCAGTGATCAACTCCTCAGATAAGCACTAGTGTAAAGTTCTTGTTAGTTTTAAACCAGCATCTATCTATCCAGGCGTATGACTTTTTTTGTTGTTAAATGCAAAATCAAAATGCTATCTTTAATGATAATAACACACAAAAAAAAAAAAAATGCAACTAAAACAAAGAAATCAAGCCTTTAGTAGATTATCATGCTAAAAATATTGCTCATCTATTAGTCCATAGTGGTTTCAGATTCTAAACTTGCTGGAACTGGAAGTACTTTAGACATAGCCCATTAACCTCCAATCTTTTGGCTTGCCTGTACTGCTTTGACTGAAGAATTGTTTTGGACCAGGTATAAAATATATGTATAGTTAACTTATATAAGCAACCAAACTTCTTCTTTATAATTTGTATTAAAATACTTTAAAAAAAGAGAATAAGAAAAAAACAAGAGCACCCAGTTCCGGCAGAGCCCTGGTGGGGCTGAACACAAGTAGATCCCTTCTCTCATCCTGCAGCGCACAGCAGCGCACAGCAGCGCACAGCAGCGCACAGCAGCGCACAGCAGTGCACAGCAGCACCAGGACCCACTCACACTCCCGCTGCACTTGTTTCTGTTCTGCAGAGACAGCCCTGAACAGTGGCATCTCTGCTTCCAGTGGCCCCTCTGCAGAAGCAAGAAGCAATTTTGTTGAGAAACCTCACTGTGAGGATGAAAACACCACTCAGGTTGGTATTGTACTGAATATATTCTTGAGACGTTGAGCCTGCAAGAGCTGTGCCTGCCCAGGGACTGCTCTGGCAAGCCTGGCCCTTCACTACCCGTAAACCTTTGCCTCGCCTTCATGGAGAAGCTAGAAACAGGACTGGGGTGAAAAAGCAGAGATGCCTGAGGGTGGCTCCAGGGCTGTAGCCCTGACCAAGGGGCAGCTCTCCTGCCAGCAGGTGGAGGGAGGCCATCCTTCTGCAGCATGACCAGCCCCAAGCACCTCACTCTGTACTGGCTTCAAGAACTGTCATCCTCCTGCTTGAGTGCCAAAGGCCCTCACCATGGTAAGGTGGTGACTATGTCAGAGTGGTGGCAGTGGCTGGCAGCCTTGCCAGAGCCTCTCCCACAACAGAGCTGAAGGTCTGTCCTTCTGACCTTCCTGCCTCCCATTGCAGCTTCCAGTGCCAACTTGGATCTTACTGACACCAGCACTGCCAGTGAGCAGGGACTGGGGCCATTGTATGGCTCTATGGCACCTGAGAGCAGCACTTCCAGCCAGGCAGCATTGGAGCCAGCTCACAGTTCCAGGGTGCCTGAGAGCAGCAGCCAGTCGAGCCAGACCAGGATGGAGCAGAGAACAGTCCACTCTCATTTACATCAGGATGAAGATATCTATAACCAGCTCCAAGGATGTCATGGGGGCAGCCATGCAGCAGCTCTAGGGAATGCTGCTGAGAAATGGACCTTGATATCGGCCAGCCATAGGGCATCAGGATCCTCAAGAGATTCCCCAGAAGCTGGCAGCCACAGACCCAGACAGGGAGGAATTGTCCAAACCCAAAGCCACTCCCCATTACAATCTCAGGCCCCAGATTCCCAGAGCTGACCCCAAAGGTGTGGGACCAGCCATGGACCAGTCATAAGTGCTAGCAGCTGCACCCAGAGCTACATCAGCCAAGGACCACCAGAGTCACCAAGGCATTCCCCAGCAGCTGCTTAAAGAAGTGGTCCAGGAGACAAAAGCGGGCCAAGACACAAAGCTGCTCCCCTGTTGACTGTAGAGCTGCAGAGTCCCAGACTCGGCCCCAGACACACCATGGGAGCCAGTCCAGGAGGAGACCATCAAAGCCTTTCCTGGGTTCAATGTCAGGTTGAAAATCCTCACAGCTGGTCTCAGAGATACCAGAGGAACAGCCACGTGCTGGTTCTACATGCAACATGCTCCATTTCACAGAGGCCACTGCAATAAAATTTGGAGCTTCTATACACATTTGTTAGTTTTCTTCTTCTCTGCCTTTCCTGAGGTAGGCAGCATTAGGGGCTGGACGCACACAACTATCTTCTCTCCAACACCTAACTCATACCTTTCTTCCCATGGCCCAGTCAAGGCAGAGCTGGGTTCCAGCCCCAACTCTGTGGTAGAATTGCAACTTAGAGAATTGCAATTTTCTAGACAAAGCAATTATCTTTGGTGGTGTCCATAAACAGTACTAAAAAAAAGTTTCAGAAGTTTGAGTTGGAATCATAGCCAATCTTGCACATTTGACTACATTAATTAAAGTTTTGATAAAGTGAAGGGGAAAATTCCCTTCCCTCAAGAAGAATTCCATCACGTTTCTGCCTAGTAAAAACTTTTACTAATAGAGAAATAAAAATAAAAAATATATATTTTTCAGATTCAGTACTTTTAAAGACTACAAAATTCTTCAAATCAGGAAGTGCTATTTCTATAATATCCTATCCTCCCCCTCAGCAACAAGACTGTTTTCATAAAAAATTACCATTATATTGATTGTATTTCTTTTAATAGCATTACCTATATTGGGTCAACTGGTATTGCAAGCCTTGTTAATGAAACCACTCAAATAATATTATCCATTTCCTGCTAAGAATTACCACAGTATGAAAGGTGCTTTTTGTTGGTTTTTTGTTTGTTTGTTTGTTTCTTTTTTTATAATCACATTTTATTTCACTGGAAGCCTATGTTGGCAGAGCCATATCAGTATCTGCCATCAAATGGCAATGAAATCCAACTCTAATAAACAGTGGACAGAGCAGAAAGACTGTATGAATTTTTGCCTAAAAGTTTTGCTAATTTCTATCTCTCTATGTTACCAGAAGACATACTTACACGAACAAAGTAAGATAATTCTGCATTAATTCCTTCTAAATTGAATTAACTAAAGTAACATCATCATTGTTCTGCTGTTCTTGAAACCATAGAATTATGATAAATAAATTCTGTTGAAGCAGAAGCTTTTTGAACTGAAAGCTAAAAGTTGTGGGTAGACTTTGCAAGACATTTTTCCTCCTTGATAGATACCAGACAAATAGTTAAATGCTATACAGAGCACAGAAAATTCTGTTGTCAGTTCGAACATCTTTTCACTCTATTACATAATTCAAAATATATTAAGTCCCTGGCTCAGGAATCCAGACCAACTGTTTCATCTGTGTAATTAGAAAGACTGATTTGAGTTTAGCTTGCCCTCAGAAAGTTCAGGAGCTGAATCAAGTCCAGTTCCAAGATCAGGCCAAAAAAAAAAAAAAAAAAGAAGTAAATTATACTTGCAGCTACAATTTTATCTTAATACGCTCTTCAGAAACATGTGCCTATATAATAGTTCAATTGCCACCACTTTCTATAGTATTTTACTAGGTGAGACCAAATCTATTAACTTCAAGTAAATTCAGCAAGTTGCCACTCAGAGTAAGAACCAACCTGATTAACTGGAAAAAAAAAAAAAGTGTAAGAGACTCAAAGAGCAATCAGAAGCAGATTTTAAGAAGGTGTACATAGGCAGTAGCAACCAGTGTGTGCCAGAACTACTGCATAAAATTCGCACAAAGTAAGTTGATACAGGACAAAAAGGTTTTGATCTTGACTACTGCTGATGAAACATGAAGGTCATTTCTACTTCCTATTCCTAATGATGTATTTCCTCAATTATAAGACTGTTTACACACATAAGATCTTAGAGCTGAAATACTTGCTTACTAGAAAAGATGAAAATGCTTTGCGATGCAGTGAGTAGAGGTGAAACCTGATGACATCACTAGAAATCCTTAGCAGCAAAATTTGCGTCTGTTCAGCAATAGGGGTGCAGGAATTAAAGCGCAACAACAATAAATTTTTGTTTTCGTAACAGTGTGCCATCTTGTGACTTAAAATAGCTTTCAAGACTTCAGTGCTGAAAGTCTTTTAACAACCTATTTATTAATCCTTCCACTAGTGCACTGGGTGACAATTAACACACAGGTGAAGCATGTCTAGTTAAAGTTTTATCATTTTGTTACTATTTATATGACTATATAACAGTAAATGCTCTGCAGGTGATTATTTAACTGTAGGAGAAACTTGTGGTTACCACATAACCCAAGAGATGCTCAACAATGACCTTAAGAATGCAACTACTCATCCATTATGAAGCAGAAAAAAAATAAATAACTTGAACACCATTCTTATTTACACAGTGTTTTTTTTGTTGTTGTTGGCTTGGATGGATGCTCATAAGTCCATGGGCCAGATGGATTGCACTCTAGAGTGCTGAGGGAGCTGAGGGAGTTGGCAGATGTGGTTGCCAAGCCACTCTCCATCATTCTTCAGCAGTCCTGTCTAACTGGACATACCCCAGAGGACTTGAGACTGGCAAGTGTGACACCCAACTGCAAAAATGGCCAGAAAAATCATTCTGGTAGCTACAGACGTATCAGTCTCACTTTGGCGCCAAGGAAGGTAATGGAACAGATAATCTTGGGACCCATCATGGACCAGTTGAAGGTCAACCAGGGGATCAGGCCCAGTCACTATGGTTTTATGAATGGTAGATCCTGCTTGACAAACCTGATTTCATTCTATGACAAGGAGACCCACTTAGTGGATGAAGATGAGGCTGTTGATATGGTCTACCTGGACTTCAGTAAAGCCTTTGACACTGCTCCCCACAGTATCCTCACGGAGAAGCTGCCTGCCCATGGGTTGGATTGGCAAACACTCCACTGGGTGAAATGCTAGCTAGATGGTCAGGCACAAGGTGCTGTGGTCAGAGTTAAATCCAGTTGGCAGCCGGTCACAAGCAGTGTCCCCCAGGGCTCGGTCCTGGGACCACTTCTATTTAACATCTTTATTAACCATCATGATGAGGGGATTGAATGCACCCTCCGTAAGTTTGCAGATGACAACAGGGTGGGAGGGAGCGTTGATCTGCCTGAGGGGAGAAAGGTACTACAGAGCGACATGGATAGACTGGATCAATGGGCCAAGGTTAACTGTATGAGTTTCAATAGGGCCACTATTGTCATCTGTGATTTACTGCATTTCAAATGGAATGGGTTATCCCAGTGCTTCTCAAGAAGTAATGAGCTGCTTGAAAATGTATCAGAATAAAACTAGACAAGTAACTGAATCTCACTTTAGAGCTAGCACTCATTTTATGAAATTACATTTTACATTTTAATGAAGATAAGTTTTTATAGCTGAGGTTAATTTATTTATTTAAAATAGAGAAACGGTAGAATCACGCTCTTGCAAAGAATGGGAAGAGAAGAATATGTTATATATTTTCTTAAAGGTGAAGAAAGACACATCTTTACTCTGATAATATTGCTAAGACAGATGCCTCCTGATTTCATTTCAAGCTTTTTCCCAAGGAGTAGCAGCACCACCAGGCATGATCATTTTCTGTTTGGCTGGCTAATCAGTTCCTCATGTTAAGAGGAACTTTATTTGTAAATTCCTTTCCAAATAAAAAGTATTTAAAATCCTTCACTTAAGATCACATTTCTTTTAATCCAAGTCTGCTGATCAAAATTTGGAGGACTCACAATCCAAAAACAAACCAGTCCAAAGAATGGCATTCAGTATTTTAATCAGTTTTATGTGAGGTACATTATAGGAAAGAAAGATGCTTCCTCATCAGCTATTTTCTCTCATTCCTTCTCACCCCCCTCCTCAAAGTTAGTGAGTTCAATTATACAAAACTATGCTTACTTTCCATTACATCTGCCATGCTAAGTCATATTCCAGAAACAGCTACAGTTGCTTGCATAGATAATTCAGTGTGTATTCCAAACTCAGATCTTATTTCCCAGAGTGATTCTGAGACTCTGACTGTATCATTATATGAACTTGAACATGAACTTCAGAAATGACAAGTATGCCTTTCTCAAATTTCAGACACCTCTCCAGTATGCCTCTGCTGTGTCAAAAAATGCCACAGCTCATATACCCAAAAATCTCTCAAGCCTACTTTAACATTTCATTTGTTAACTAGAAATTATATTACTAAGAAGCTGACCAGTTACTGAGCTCTCTGGGAGATAAGCAGGAGACAAATTTATCTTGTCATTGTAGTGGCTTAAGTAAATAACAAGATGAAAAAAAATTATTATTATTATTCTTTTTTAATACCTGTTTGTTCATTTCTGGATGGTTCTCATGTTCAAGCTGTTCTTCCTCTGTAACCTACTAAACCTTTGAACATCCTTTTACCTTGAGAGATGGAGGAAAATGTAAAATATTTCACTTCCTAATGCAAAGTTCTTTACATATTTAAATATATTTTGCTTAAACAGATTTCTGTACTATCAAGCAGTATTTCAAGGCTGTCTCTAGCCAATAAGCTCCTTAAATTTCCCTTAATAAGTGTGCTATGCTCGTTAACAGTATCATGCCTTAAAAGAACAGTTTACAGAGGCTGATACTTCATGACTGAAGTCATAAAGATTTCTTGCCACAAAACATGGGAGTGAGATTTTTCCATAGTTTCTTGAATTTAAAAAGCCTGGCATTAAACTGACAAAATGTGAGAGGTTCTGAAGCCATCTGAAATAAAGTTAGACGAAATAACTCAGACAATTCAAAAAGGAAAACAGATTGGATGGGAAAGTACAAAAACAGAAATTCACACAGGAAGTCAGAGAGGAAAAAATGATCACAAGTGAACCGATGCTTGAAAGTGTATTTTGATATGACAGTGAATTACTATAGGAAACTACATAAGAAGATCATTTGACATAACTTTTCATACACAGAAGAGTTTTATGCTTAGTTTCCACTTCTGCAGATTTCTACATATTATCTAAAATACTCAGAAAATGTTTCATTAAATGTCAAAGAAACCCCAGATGTTTATTTGAAGCACGTGGAAACAAGATCAAACATATTGGACAAGGTGTCAGTAAAGAGTTAGACACAGAGTCTTTAGTCACAGTTAGTCTTCAGTATGGATGGCAAACTAAGAGAAGAGTGTTTCATGGTTGCATTATATAGTGTCAACAATAGTGCCTCTATTTCCTCTTAACTCAAGTTCCTCTTGCTCTTTTCAGGGCTTCAAGTAGTTTGGACTCACCTCTCACCCTCCAGTATTTTTCAGTTCAGGACATTATTGCCAAATGAGCAGCAGAAATGCTAGGATTGATTTTTAAGTTCACATGATTGCCTTTTATTGTGTTATACACAACTGAACAGTCCTGTAGTTTACCTGAAATGAATTACACAGTAAAATACTATTAGTATACATCTGCTTTCCTCTGAAAAGAAAATAAAGATCCTTTGAATTCTGCCAGCAATTTCATACCTACTATTTCTTTTGAGTGGGGGGAAAAACAACACTGATGTCCTCAGAATGAATTCACTCCATACAAGTATTTGTACTGACTTTTTTCCTATGCCATATGAAAGTTCATGAACCGTTATTCAGTTACTCAGATCAATTGATCAGTATTTTCTTTGATCTCCTTCCACAGACTGCCAGCTAAACAGCTTATATTAAACTTGGAACTGTTTTCTTACTTATCCTTGAAATTTAACTAAGCAATAGAATTGAGATCACTCCAGTCCCTACAAAAATAATTAGTTGCAGTAAGTTGTTATGCTCACCAAAACTAAGTTTCATTGCAGAGAAAAACAACAAATCACTAACAAGATTTTCTAGATACTAAAACAAAACAAACAAACAAAAAAATCACAAGGTGGGTGCAGGTTCTACAGCTTTATACAAGCATCTGAAATTTCAAGTCTTGAATCACAATAACTAATTTATTTTTCTAGGAAATGTTGCCACCTTGCACTCAAATAGACAGTCCCCTGGCATTTCTTCCCCTTCCATTTCTTCTTTTGAAAACAACCTTAATCCAAGATTAGTCTCTCAAGAGTCTCATAAACCTAGAGTGCATAACAAAAAGAAGTCATGCAGTAAATGATTATTCAATATTAAAAAAAAAATCAAATAACTACAAATTACTTGAGGTAGTTCTTTACAGAGATGAAGAAGCTTGCAACTAGCTATAGCTAACACTGCAAAGAGTTGTATGGCTGTATATCACTGCTTAACATTATATATATTTCTTTAATATTTTCTCCTCACTACTTCTAATTTGTGTAAATAAGTTTCATTTGGCTTACATGAGTACCAGAAAGGCACCAGAATAGGGAGTGCTGCCTCAAACTTAAGCTTTTTAAGTACTGCTAGAGGTTTTCCACCCATAAGGAAAAGACCCTTCTAGTATTTAAATTATTTTCCTGAAACCTTTGGGACTAATTTTTTTTTTTTTTTTTTTTTTTTTTTTTTAAGTAACAAGCCACATTATGGTATTTTTTTGCTGAAAAATAGTACCTAAAATAGGGAGATAAAGCACTAAGATATTAGGACTTCCCTTTCCCTTCTGCATAAAGAAATGACTGCACACATGCCAAGACTGTCTCACACTCCAGGTAGCAGAAGACATGCTGCCCAAAACTACTAACAAAATAGAGTAACTTAAATTCAACATTATCCTCAACAGAAACTAAACTGTAGCTCTCCCACAAAAGCAGCTTTCACAGAAGCATAGGAGTTGGAATGAAACTCTGAAGATCATTCAGCCCAACTCTGCTAAAGCAAGTTCCTTAGAGAAGGCTGGCTGGGGAAGTATGAAGAGTGAGTTTTGAATCCATTTAGAGAAAGACTCGAGAACCCCTCTTATTCAGTCTGTTAGCTGTTTCGTGGCTGAGGATTATGCATTCAGAAACTGGTATAATTAAGCTTCACATTAACAACAGGGGAGAACTAATTAAATTAAAAGGGAAAGTAACAAGTAACCACTCATAGGACTACCCTGTGTTAAGACGTATAAGCTACTAAAGAGCACTGCTTAATAGTAAGATATAAAACAGACTTTTAGCTCTTTTGAGTAAGGAAACATAAGAACAAAACATATGGTCCTTACCCTTACGACCTTGAAGGATTTTTTTTTCCTTCCTTTGAAGAAGAGTCCTGTTTAGCAATATCTGCTGGGAAAACGTCTTTCAGAAAATCCAAGTCCACATAACTGGGAAGGTAACCATACTGAAACCCTTCTTCCCATTCACAGAGTGATGGAAATTAAAGCATAAGCAAAGAAAATGAAATGATCCTCATTTTTATTGACTTTTCTGGAGTTTTCCATACAAGCAAAAGACAAATCTCAAGTATGTATTTGTTCAAGTTTGTTGTGGTCTTTTTTTTTTTGTTTGTTTTATAAGCACCCACTCATAGTGGCTATTCTAGACCTGAGGGAATGTCTCTTGACAAGTTTCCTACAGATGAAAATGCAAAAATTTAAATGATGTTTCCTGACATACCCATATATGTTGCCATCTTAATTATAATGCAGCTTGAGATCCTTGCGGCTCAGCCACTGGGCACCTAAGGAAATCAGAGTTCATATGAAGTTCATGCTCACTAAACCCTCCAAAGTCTCACAATACAGAAGTAGAGCAAAAGTAACTTGGTTATGGGCACAGCCTTACCAGGTGACCACATTATTAACCTACCTCTCCCATTTTCATGAGCTTTTAATTTCTTTTTCACCTCATTAATGCCATGCCTATTTCAGCTTGAAATAGCCAGGGGTTAAATACTCTTTGGCTTTCATGTCCCACTGTCCAACTTCCTCAGTAAACAGCCATTGGTTTTGAGTTGCAATTTGGATGTAAGCTTCTACAATTCATTAGACTAAGTGTGTAGAAGCTTCTCAGTTCTTTTAACAAAGGGAAAGTACTTGTTGGTTTACACATACTAGCTAGCAATGGCCAACGTTCTAATGAAAGCAGATGATAAATTGTCCTTAACAACTTACAGAACAAGGCACTTTCATTCTGTGTAATCTTTACCACAACATACATTACTATGTGAAGAATTTTGTCTTCTTCTGTATTTCAGCTAAAAAAAATAAATAAATCTTCTAAATGTTTCATCAAAAAATTGTTGCAATCACCAACATAACTAACCTAGTTCACAAGAAGTAGATATATCCATACTGTTTGTAACATGAAATGTTACTATTTCAGAAAGAGTTAAGGGTAGAACAGGACAGATACCAAAAATTTAGTTCTACCAGGAACTTTGATATTTTGGAAATCCTAGTTAGGAATAAAAATCCAAATACTTATCATGTCATATACTAGCTCACAAGTATCTTGGAGAAGGCCTTAAGAATCCAGGACTGTCTGTAAGACTAGTTGCAAGGAAAGACAGCCAAATTATCAGGAAATCCATTTGGTTAGTGGCTTTCCTACTAGACCTTTTTCTGGATGAGTTGTGTCAAACTGCTAAGTTCCAATGAAAAAAATGTGGGTTGTTTCCAAACTTCTCTTCACTCAGATAACTACAGCCTCCACAAAGGACAATCAATTCTAAGAAAGAAATACATAACCACTCTTCATGTTGCCCATAAATCTGCATGAGTGAAGTTTCCTACGTTCTTACACATTGAGGAAAAGATGAAGTTTAAGATGTCACCTTTCTGCTAGAAAGTTGACCTCTGTTTCTAAATTAGTAGGAGCCCCATGTTTTCCATGAGCTTGAGTTTTGAACAACGAATGGTGCTTAATGGTAGTTTCATAAGTTTCAGAAACATTGGCTGAACGTGAAATTGAAGTCAACAAACCATCTTGGCATAACATCACAAAGCAACAACAGTAACAAAGCAATAATATTTATTTCTGAAGGCTGGTTCATAGAGCCTTACCACAGAACGGTTTGGAAGGGATCTTTAAGATCACCGAGTTCCAACTATAGGCAGGGACACCTCCCTCTAGATCAGGTTGCTCAAAGCCCCATCCAGCCTGGCTTTGAATGCTTCCAAGGATAGGGCATCCACAACCTCTCTGGGCAACCTGTTCCAGTGTCTCACCACCCTCCCAGTAAAGAATCTTGGTAATATCTAAGGCAGTGTGGATATATTGAAATAGATGGTTAACTTTTGCCAGTTTCGTTACCTCCCCCAGAAACATATAATGGATCCTAAAGTCATTTATTGTCATCCCATCCCATAATAGATTCCAAAGAATAGGAGGAAAAGAAATACGACTACAGATTAAAAGCACTTCTGATACCAGAAAGCACTCCAAAAAAATTAGATTCTCACATTTTTTACAGAGTTGGAATGGATTTGCATGTGAATCACATGCCATCATCAACTTCCTTTAGTTTTATCTAAATATTAATTCCAGACAATTTATCACTTAAATGCAGCCTTCCAAAAAACACTTCGTTTCAGCAGAAGAGTCTGAATTTTAAGAAGGGTGTATGTAGGGCAGGTTGATGTAATCATCTGCCTGATTAACTGTAGCATATGCTTTTCTGACTATGACTACCTGATTTGGCAAGTACTTCCTTGCTATTTAGGCTGCTTAGATACTTCATATGCCAGTAAGGGATTCCTACCATAAAAGCTTATCTTAAGGAATAGACATTTATGTTCTTCGAATTCCTTGTTCTTTTTGGTTTTGTTTTGTTTTCTATAAATGTTGGACTATTCTACTTTCATATGATAGTTGTTTCTAGTCTATGATAGTTCACATAACATAATTGCTTATTTCCAGAGATGCATTTAGTCATAAGTATAGTTCATGTAGCTGAAGTTTCGTTTTTAAAAAAGCAGATGTACATATCCAAGATTATGGCTGAGATCGCTGGGGTAGAGAAGAAAAAACATCTGCTAAAATACAAAGTAGGTTCTTTGCAGGAATAATATTTACTATTTTATTCCAGAGATTATCTAAAACTAAGAGCTTGAAGTTGTCAACAGAACTTCTAAACTATGCACCACTATTGCTGTAGAACACAACACTTTTTGCTGTTAAGCTGGAATAAAACTATGTTTTAAACTTAGCTCTAACATACTTTTGCCATCCTGTCTTCTCATGCCATACTGACAAACTTCATTTTTTCAGCTGCAGTCAGCCCCCTATGCAAGAGAACAGCTGCAAATCTATTGATCTAAAAGACTGAAGGGTACTCTGAGGAAACAATATTTAATAAATACTGTCCAAATATGATTAAAATTCATTGATTCTTGCAAGAAAATTTATGACCAATCATATCCTAGTATGCAAGGCTTATATAAAGATAATTATTTTAATATTTAGAAAAATGCAATTTTCCTGAGATCTTTCCAAGTGAATCAGTTTGTGTAATTAGTTAATAACTACCTGGAGAGAAGATTTCAAGCTATAATTACCTCTAACTGAACACATTACACGATAATTGCCTTGAATATCAATTTCATAACTTCCAATTTCAAAATTGAAATGGAATATATTTGACTGACCAAAAGCTACTAGCAATAATTGCTTAAGATGTTGAGTGAACCATAATTAATCAATTACCAAAATACTTATTTAGTCTCCTAATAATTAGTTTCATAACTAGCTGAACACCAAATTTATTGAGCAAAAGAAAACTGATTTATAGACTTCCCTTTGGAAAATTGAAAATTTAGGCTAGATATATTAGAAGGACCCATTAGAAATCTATGTCACAAAATGTCTCTCTTGATACAATTTTTGAAGTCAAAGTAGGGGAAAAAGTACACCAAAGTGTTTGGCTACAACTAAGAAAAAAAAAATGCTTGCAACGGCCTTATTTGGCCAAGTTACATTGTTGAACACTTACTCCGAAGTGCTTTCAAATTATTATATTTGTAAGAAAAAATCTTTAAGATCTGGACTGTAAACTGCCTCATGCATCATTGAAGTAGCCACATCCAGAGCACCAGCTCCACGGATTGTTGCTGCAGAAGGAAAGAATCCTCTAGTATGTGAAAACGCCATTCAGACATTTTGAGTTAGCAAGAAGATGACCAAAGGTCATAATACTTAAGTTTTCCTTTAAATGGCAACATCATGTCAGGGCATTCCAGAGGAAGTTTGAATTTCTCACCTCAAAGATATCTTCAGAAAGCTGAGAAATCTACACCATTTGTCATCTTCAGTATTATGCCTGGAGTACTTCTACTGAGCTCATGTAATGAGATACTAGCAAACTCATATAGTGGTCTTCCTTCGATAGGGAAGAATGATCAGCTTTTTGCTGTGCATTTTTTAATTCTAGAAGCTTCTCTCATTTTCACTGGGAGACAACAGCATTCAGATAAACAGTATCAGATGTGCTGCTAGCAGAAACTTGCTTTACTCGACCAAATTAATCATCCCAAATAAGAATATTAGAATTGCACTTTGAGACAGTCACTCTCCTCCACAGGACATGCTGTCCACTCCTCAGCAGTCACCACGTTATACTGAGAGGAAAGATTATTCCTGCTGGTTCCCAGGACACTAGGTTACATGACTGATGAAAGATTAGTTCAAAATCCACAGGTTCATGCATCTTTGAATGAATGAGCATCTACTCAGGAAACAAAAATAGTTTTTACTCCAGACTTGCAACATCTACCCACCCAACTCCTAAAATAATCTATTTTACAATGGCTGAACTGTTTTCAATGGTCAAAATAAAAAGAAAAATTAGCAGATTCCATCAACAAATTTGGTTGGTAGAAGCATTTGTCTTAGAAGTCTATATTTAATATGCTTAAGAACACTTTAAAAAGTCATTGTTTGATACAACAGCTGTTTGGCCTTAACACAAACTTGCAAAATTAAAATGGTTACACCATTTTCACATTAGGAAAACCTATGTTAAATTCCACAACTAGAATGGTACGTAGAGACACTCAGAAAATACAGGCCTTTATTTACTGCCCTTCACAATTGAAAAAAAAAAAAAAAAATAGAGTGCTATAAATTCTTAATGACTGATAACTAACATAAACTATCTCCTGATTTATAAGAAATAAGTTACAGTTTGTAGTTGGCTTTGGCTTTTTTTTTCTCTTTTGCTTGTCTTCCTCTTTTTTGAAATATTTACTTTTCTCCTTGGAAAGAACAACACTATAACTTTCCAGAACAAGGTTAAAGTTTGATTTCATTGTGTTTTTGGTATCCAGGCTGCACATGTAATTGAAATTCCAGACACTGCAATGCAAATAAACCAGCAGGTCAGCCTATCTTTTGTTACAACGTTTTTACAGTGACAATTTACTAATTGTCAAGCGAATGAGCAATAAGTGTTTGCATCAGCAATAACTCAGTAGTTGATTCAGAGTGAAGGTGAAAGAACTTCTTAAAAAAGGAATTTCCAGAAAAAAGACAAATGTTTCTTTTTTTTTTCCTTCAGACTGATTACTCAGTAAAAAACAAAAACAAAAACAAAACAAAAACAAAACAAAAAAAAACCCTCTTCTTCTAGGATGTTCACAAGCCATAGAAGCATCTGTACATGACACAAGCACATGAAGACATTATAAGCTTGGGTAAAAATCTAAGAGACTGTGTATGTTGCTCAATTATCTCTGCACTCTGAGCATGCAAGTCCATGAATCTAAAGCTTCCAGTACTGGCAACAGCCCTTGATCATGGTAAGTGAAATTATAATAAAATTAAGAAAAAGCTCATTAAAAAGTCACAAGTGCTAGTAATAAAATTTACTGAAATAACCTAACAACATCCTGATTTTAAATACAGTGTGGGTGTTCTGAAATGTGTAATTCTGTCAAGCATGCTTCCTTTCTAGCCCATCCACACTGATTTATTGTAATAAATCAAATGTACAGCTCATACCTCTATAAATTATTCATATGCTACAGTAAACAGCACTGAATTCCTTCATGATAAACAGAGTCTATTTTACTGATTCTTATTACCTCCAGAAGTAGACAATGAGGAGAACTACGTGGCCCATATTGTTACTGTGAGGACATTTAAGTCGCAGACAGGATAATTGTTCCTCATAATACCCCAGATCAGTATTCAACAACCCCTAGGATAATGTTAACAGATCGTCCTCACAAAAGAAATGAATTCTTTTCAGAACATATCTACAGCATTAAACACAAGTTGGACTTCTAAAACAGCTTAACCTTACAGTGTCAGCCTTCTCCACTCATGAAATCAGAACACTGTGCTGGGAGCTGCTTTAAGGCAGGAAAGAAGGAACAGCCTCCATTGCAGAAACACATTCACTGTTAAAAGAGAAAGCAGCTGGGACCTTGACTTTTCAGGACCAGGTATTCAGACTTGTTCTCATAGCACATCACTGCAGCTCCATGCTGTGCTACATGTAAGTGAATTGTCAAATGAGGTAACCTCCTCTCACTGGGTCTGTTCAGAAACAGAAGTTTCTCAGGAGAAGGGAAAACCTGCTATGGATGACCACACGGAGCCAGTCAGTTTGGCCAAAACTCCTAACACCATAAACTCATACTACCCCTGCTAAGTAGGTGCATGAACTGCTGCTTAAGTATTTCTATTAGAGAAAGCTCTATCTGCAAATTGCTGGAAATTATTACTACAGAAACTATTGCCTCAAAATTTTTTTGTCCAGCATCGTATCATCCTTCATTTGCTGGTATCTGCAGCTATCATTTCAAGACAGAATTGAAACTTCACACCATGTTCAGTATATCAATACAGATGGATACAAGGTAGAAAAAATAACAGAAGCAATTTTTTTAGTTGTTTAAACAAAGCATGCCTTCAATATATCAGACTTGATGATTTCAGTTATTTGAAACTCAACTGTATTACCACATGAAGGTGGAAAAGGTCAGGAAAATTACAGTACAGAGTGCAAGCCAAGTTCTCTGAATAATCCTTACACTGAAAAATCCACATTAAGAATAAACTGTACACAAAGCCTGTAGAATAATGACTAAAAAACCTTGACTCATGCAATGAAATATTTGCAGAAGAAAAATCTACATATACATATGCTGACATTTAGAAGGATGGAAGACAGATCCATGTTTCTTCGAAGCCTACTTCAGTATTCAGGCTTGCCTGCTCCAAATTGGAAGATGAGATATTAAAACAAACTATCTGGAATGTTATCAGATCTATCCATCAATCCACCCTAATTCCTTGTAGCACTGAACCTTTAGTGTTCTGAATACATTTCATTGAGAGTAACATATAATAAAGTTCCTTACCTCAGTTGTAACATTACATTAGTCACACTGCAAATAGTTTTGTTAGATTCCTTGTTAGTTCTTGGGGCTAAATGTCTAGAATGGTGTTCAGGTAAGGGTTTCCCATAACCTCCCATCCTCTTCTCTCCCTATTAATTTTTTGACTTCACTTGTAGCTACGAGAAACACAAAAAAGGGAAGAAAAAAAAACAAAAAAACCCAACAACTAGATACTCCACAGGATCTCATCACAGATTCTACAAATAAGTTATCGCTAAATTGATGTCAGTCATATACTTCCAAAAAAAGAAAGACAATGGATAAGCAGCTGAGAGAATAATCTTGATTTGCAGAGAACAATGAGAAACAGCTGTGAAAATAAGATGCAAACAGAAGAATTTAAATTGGCTTTATAAGAAGTCATTCTCTGGGCACATCTGAATGCAGAGATGTAAGCTAGCAGGTAAACTCACAGAAATAGCACATATTGCAAATCTTACTCATCAACCAAGCTTGTGCATTTTTTAAACATAAAGAAAATTTTACACATTGGAAGCTCCAACAAGTTCACCCAGTTAGTGATCATGTCTTTGTTAGGAGCAGAGAGGACTGAAGCTACAGGAGGTACTGGCTATCACTGCATTTCTTCATTTTGCTACAGAGTGAGCTCAACTCCAGACTGTATTGTAGATTACACAAATTTCTCCAAGAAAACTGGCCAAGCCAAAGCTTCTGGGTTGCTCTCTGGGATAGCAATTGGTATACTTTCATATATGTGACTTCACTACTCAGATGGTTTGTCTTTTCCCATGGGGGCAGTACAAGTAAACAACTCACACTGGCTGCCACACTTCCCACTCCTTAGACCATCTGGCCCTGCATCTGCTGCTACCTACATGTCAGCCAGACAGCCCCTGCTTTGGCTTCTCCTTCCCCACCTGGCTCCTCTTACAGCCAACAAATCACCACTAATTACTTCTTAGACCAAAGACAAAAGCTAGCTTGAAGGACAAGATCATCTAATAAAAGTTACTGTGTTTTCCTACAAAATTTGCATTGCATGAGAAAACAAACCTACTGAAAAGCCATCAAGGTTCCAAGTCTCTGCAGAAGCCTTTTCAATAATGTAACACCTTTCAAGCATGCGCTATCAATCTGTATTTACACAATGCAATGAAGGAAGAGATGAAACAGTACTGCCAGTCACAGTTCTGCCCAGTGAGCGACCTCCTTCTATACATACTACATTAAAATCACACATTGGAGCACAGTTCAAGTCAAATCCATGTGGAATTACACAGTAGTGAATACAGAGCTCTCTAAAAAAAAGTATTTTCTTTGCTAAACATGCTGCAAACGTGAACAAGATAATAGAGAACATATGCAGAAGACTAAAACTCGTGGCAAAATGCTTTTAATGCTTCCTCAGAAGGTCAAAGAGTTTATGGTATGATTATAAGCCAAACCTTCTATAGCCTACCATCAAAGGGCATGTTACTAGTTGTCTGCCATTAGGATGTCAATCTTCATTTTGTTGAAATTCTAAATATTCACTCTCATATTGGAGGTCAGGGGGTTAAAAGCAAGAGAATAAGATAGAATACAAAGTGCTCCAGACATGGAGGAACTCATAGTCTGGATAATACTCTGAAAGCATGTGAAAATAACTGGTAAGACAACAGCTTACAATATATCAGTAGTTTCTCCTAGAGTGTCTAGGAACCTGGTTGCTCTCCACAGCATACACAAGCAGCTTATTTTCCAGTTAGGGTAAATTAGCTTAATATCTGTCTAAGAAGAACATTTGGTCAATTGAAATGTAGGAAAAAGTCACACAAGCTAAATCTTACATAATCAGTTCAGTGCCCACTTAGTACTACATCAATCAGCATAGAAAAATACAAGCAAAATTAGGCCCTGCAGATCTCCATGTGTAAGTACTATGACTGAAATGAGACCCAAGCTATATTTTGCAAACAGGAACAAAATACACCTGCTCATTTACTGAATTATAAATTCTACTTGAAGAATGAAAACTAGAAAAATTTAAGCCTAAACATTTTGGCATGTCACTGACCTAAAAAATTAGAATTGTTAATAATATAGAAAATATTACACAGCATCTCTTCTTCCCTACCCTGTCATTTTACAATAGCATTTCTTTAAAATATTTTTAATCAAACAATTATGCAAGAAAATCACCACAGCTATGGATAAAATATGACATAATGGCAGCTGCAATTCAATAATGGCATATTAAAGATACCAGCCACTATTAAAATAAAAACAGCCCTTGCGTTAGCATTCTATTTTACTCTACTTTAATTGTATAACAGATTAAGTAGTAAATGTAAGTATTGCTTATTCCAAATAAAGAGTCAAGCACAAAATAATAGGTTTTTATGTCCTTGACTGTCTTCATTTTGAAATTGATTCTTCTTGATCTTTAATAAACTGCTGTATTTTTCAGATGTTTTTTCTCAGAATTTCATCTTCAGTGACTTTTTTTTCCGTAAAATCCTTAGAGTTGGAGGGGATCTCTGAAGGCCACCTAGACCAGCTCCCCTGTAATGAACAGGGACACCTCAGCTAGGTCAGGTTGCTCAGGGCCTGATCCAGCCTTGCCTTGAAAGCCTCCAGGGACAGGGCATCCGCCATAACACTAGGCCACCTATTCCAGTTCCTCACCACCTTCCCTGTAAAAGGTTTTTTCCTTATCTCTAACCTAAACCTACTCTCACTGAGCTTGTAGCCATTTCTCCTTGTTCTGTCACCTTAGACCTTAAAGAAGAGTCTGTCCCCTTCTTTCCTGTAGCTGTCCTTCAGATACAGAAAGGCTGCTAACAGGTCACCAGAGACACTATGCATTAGTCTTACTGTTTTAATCTTCACAAATTTCCCCCAGGATATTACTCTGAAAGGTCCATATTGACAGCAACCACAGGAAGGAATTCTGACAGCGTTCACTAAAATATATTGAAACGTTCTCACAAAGTGCTGCCAAAATAGCTTGGCTTTTCACATATGCTCATACCATAATTGATTAGACCAAGGAATATTGCATGCCAATATAACCACTCAGTTAACTGAAAACTGCAAACTGCTTAATAATTCCAGCTATCAGTAAAATCAAGGGTGTACTCAGTGGATGTCTGACTCCCTTTAAAACTGGATCATCATTTCATATTTGAAGCCTTTCTCATAGAATTTAAAGACACTCAGAGTGGAAGGAGAGGTCAGAAGGTCAGCTGTCTGTGGTTTTCTTATACATCATATATTTCAATATATATTAATATTGATGTCCAGTACATAAGTCATCCAAATCTTATTTCCAGTGCTATGAAACAGATTGCAAATATTAGTAGATCGTTAAGAGTCAGGTACAGTTACTCAAGATGTATTTCCTCAGCAATGAAGTTACTACCACTTTTGTTCAGAACACAAAAAGTGAAAGATACCTGTCAAAATCCTCACCAATAAACCATTAGCAGCAACTTCTAGGATAGGGTATTTTGATCAAACAAGCAAACTTTGATTCAGTAAAAATATGACAAGCATAATAAACTTGGCATCTTAATTGAAGAAAAACAGTACTTGCATCTACAACAGATATAAGAAACTGTTGTAACACAATGGAAAATACAGCAATGATAGCATAGCCTCAGAGTACAGCAAGGATTTGCTCAAACGTAGCAGCCATGGACATAGAAACAAAACAAAGAAGCTGCTTACCCTCAGAAGACTTGAGGCAGGCAGGAATCTCCAGCAAGAAATTTACACCTCCACTGCCAGCCCTTAAGTGAGGTCTAGGAAGGGTGGATCCCAGCTCCACCTGTTCTGGTCACTCAGATACATCACACGCAGCTGAGCTCCTCTGGGTTGGGCCTGCCTTTCCACCAGGTGCTCAATTATTGGGTCAGGCTGTGATTCAGCATTTCTGCTACACCTGCTGTCAGCAGCTTGGCTGTTACCACAGGGCCACTACGTGAATCATCTCATTCCAATAATTGAATCTACAAATTTTCCTGAATATCTATGTAATTGTAACATCCCTCTCCAGAAATAAATTAATTAGATATGGAGTAAGCATTAGCATTTTCCCTTTCTACTTCTCGAGGAAGATAGGATGACACATTTCTATGAGTCTGAAGTGTGACTCTTCCTAAATAGAAATAGTAAAACATCAGCAGGATAACCCTTGCAGTAAAATAAATAAATAGAGTCTGAAAATATGATTAAATAAATGAATTCAAATGTTGATTTGCTTCCCTTAGTTTACAACAAATTGAAAAATATGGCTGGATGAATCCATATGTACATTTAATTTCCTGCCTGGATTGAAATGTTATTTAAAATGAAAACCAGAAGAGAATTCACCAAAGTTAATGATTTGTTTCCAGTCTATAAATGCCTTGTTTTAGCATTGATTTGCTCAAAAGTTATGTCAAAACAGATGAATTTACCCATTTTTAATCAATTTGGTCTTAAAGTTTCTTAAGATCTGCTAATTTCAGTTCAATTTCTATTCGAGCCCTTATTGATGGTTTCATTAATAGTTCCTTGCAAGTGAGGGAATGGAATTCCTATATCAGGATGAAAAAAATCATAACTGTTCTATAACACAGTTCATATAAAGAGAAAAAAAAATATATCTATCTAAAACAAGAACTGAGTTCTTCCTTGATGAAAATCCCTGGTACTATTCAAGAGTTTCTGAAAATTGTGGGCTGAATTGCAAACAGTCAATCTAGTGAAAATTGCCAGTGCAGTTTTACACTTAATAGTAAGTTAATAAACTAATAGAAGAGGGGGGAAAAAAAGGCTACAAAGTTACATTCTTTCCCTTATAGATTTTGTTAGACTAAATTGGAAGCATCTTCCATCTTGCCACTGGTTCAAGGTAAATATTGTCTTTTCAAATAAGTGGTTTGTGAAGCAGAATGCTCAAGCATTGCATTTCATTGTTAGAATATTTCCTACCGAAGAAATAATGAAATACCTCAGCAAATAATAACATGAGATAGATTCAGAGTGATAGAAAACTCAGATAGGGATTTCCTGGCTAAACATAGATAGGTAGCTGAACCTAGCTAGAATTAAGTACTGCTATTTACCATTATTAAGGCCAGAGTAATATTTGCTGCTGTGTCATTGAGAAAGTCCTTGCTTTCCAACAACTAAAATGGAAAATCAGGAAAGGTAAGCATACCTTATTAAATAAAGTTGTAAAATGGCAAACAAAGAAACAAACAAAAATAAACCCTGCAGTAAGAGAGAAGAAGGATAACAATTAACCAGTAATTTGCTGTTGTTCTGATTTTAGTGCACATAAAGGAGAAGGAATTCAAGTTCCACCCCAGATGGGGACTAATCACTAAAATACACCTTGGTTACTAAAGTTTGCTGCAGATCAGAACCGTCCATGATTTAAATGAAAGTTAAATATTTCCCAAATTTTGTACACAGTATGTTTTAAAAGAAGACAAAACTTGAAACAAAGTTGTACTTTCACTACTTTGTTTAGTATTGCACTAGCTTGAAACGCCAGAAATCTGCTGCAAGAAGTAAATACGGTTTTTCAGTGCTTTCTCCTGCCATACAGCCCAGGAATGCAATCAGTTATAATTAAGCAATACAAAGAGGGATTTTCATCAGGAAAATTGTACTAAATTAAGTGACAAATTACTTTTAAATAGGAAAATCTGCCATTGAAAGTGCCTACAAAACTTGATACATGCTGATCTTTTGATATAATTTCTTTAGCTCTTTTTATAAACCACTGTAAAATTATATTATGTCAGTAGAATTCTGCACAGATACCCCACCATCGAGGTAAGATTCTTCTCTGTATTCTAGTTACAATTTCTGACTTTTTCTTACCTCAATGGTAGCCTATTTTATATTAATGAAATTGTAGAGAACAAATGTCTGCTGTTAGAGACAAAGATGACCCTGTACAAGCCTCAAAGGACCATGACTGCGAGGACTGACTCAGTCGCCACATCCCTCTGCACACATTCATTTTCTGAGGGCACCTTCACTCCCTTTTGAAAAGTGCCATGCAATTATCCATACTAACGCTCTTTGCTGTCCTCACCTGCACTGCCCTCACCATGAAATCAGCTGTCACGTACCTTGTACCCAACTTCTGCCAGCTGATGGAATTTCTGCATACCTCTCTTCCTGTAAAGGCAAATTGAATCTGACAACAGCATGCTAAGAATACCTTACTGGCCTCCCTGTTGCAAAAGAGCAATTCACTAGACTTGGGTTACCTAGAAGTTACACAAAATGCCCTATTACAGCTGAAATATCTGTTTTGTGGGAGGAAAATGAGGGAGGAGAAAGAATTTGAGCATGATTCTTCTTAGCTGGAATAACAAGTACTAACTATAATGCATGACACAGAAATGTAATGTTTCCATATGGAGATAAGGCTTGAAACATCCAGTCACTTGCATTCGTGCTCACACAGAAAGGTTTCCTAAACACTGTCTGACCAATTCCCACAGTCTGTCTTAGCTGAAGTTAGATATCGTCTGCTAGGAGACATGAAGAAAAATGAACAAAAAGAGCAAAGTTAATCACGCAATGATTTCTAATATCATTTTCTGTCTGCAGTTCGCTTACGATCTTAATTCACAAGCACTGAGATCCGCCATACAGTGTGACTACAAATTGAGTAGTTAATGTGATGGTCAGTGTAACCATGCAAGATGCTACGCAAGCAGCTATTGCACCTCTTTATCCAAATGCTTATCTGAAGCTCTCTGTCGTCAGTGATAACAAAAAGTCCTCCATCTTGTTTCAGAAAGATATTGTAAGCACACAGAACTGCTGCAAAGAACTGCATGCAAGCACATGCCCATAGGTGAAGCATACGCCTGGTTTGTCTTTCAATGGCAGTGACAAGAACATTTCTATACCAGCGTAGGGATGCAATGTTTCTTTTGCTAAAAATGGAATTGACAGAAAACAAAATTTATAAATGGTTCACAAAACCGTGCTGATCATGATTGTAATTATAATCTCTACTTAAAAGACTCAAAAATTTACTGGTGTTTTTTTTTTTGTTGTTGTTTTTGCATCTGATTATACTGAGAATATGTGAATAAATACAAAGCATCAGTGTCTCCGTGAGCTGTTAACTTGACTTAAAACTTAGTTTAAGAAAACTTGATGTTATTTACATTTGAGGTATTACTGGCCCTTCATTTGTAATATGTTGTTAAAATTTTCACATGCTATAGGTGTCTTCCAGACTTTAGTGGGACATGATACATTTTAGGGACAGTTTCTCTTCAATGTTATTACAAACTATCTGGATGCATGACTGAAGAGCATACAGATTTCAGATGGTGTTAAATTAAGAGGAGCCGTGGACTCCCTAAAGGCTAGAGAGGACCTTGCAGAGAGATCTTGATAAAATGGAGGGCAATCACCAATTACATGATGTTAAACAAGAGTAGGTGCTGGATTCTGCACCTGGGAACGGGCAACCCTGGTTATATGTACTGACTGGGGGATGATGGGCCAGAGGCTCATCCTGCAGAAAGGGAGCTGGGGATTCTTGTAGACAGCAAGCTGAACATGAGGCATCAGCCCTGGCAGCTCAAAGGGCCAGCCATACCCTGGGGTTCACCAGGGTTCACCCAGCACTGCCAGCCAGGTGGGGGAAGGGGTTGTCCTGCTGTGATCTATGCTGTGTGGCCTCACCTCCAGCACTGGGCATCGTTTGGGCGCCAAAATATACAATGAACATAAAACTGTTGAAGAGCAATCAAAAGAGGGCTATGAAGATGGGGAAGGATCGTGAGAGCAAAATGCATGAGAAGCACCTGAAGCTGGGGGTTAGGAAAAGGCTCAGGCCCCAAGTGCTTGGGGAGCATTCAGACAGTGCTCTCAGAAACAGGGTTTGGATTTTGATGGTCCTGTGTTGAGCCAGGATTGCAACTCCATGATCCTTGTAGTCAACTCAGGATATTGTACAATTCCGTGATTCTGTACTTTTTTTTTTTCTTTCCTCCTTCAGTATTGCCTAAATAACTAAACTTAGATTTCAGTTATAAGTTATGCAAACACCTGAAAGATTTACATGATTTACACTTCAAACCTCCTTGTTCCAAAATTCCTCAGTTGTGGCCCCTTGATGTGAATAAGTGATCTAGGAAAAAAAAAAAACAAACCACATTCACCTTATGGATTACATTCACTTAATCTCAAACTTTTGAAAATTCTAGCCCTATGTTATATAAGCATTTCAGATATTTAGACAGGGATTTTCGGCTTAAAACTGGTTTAACTTTAGCCACTGTGAGATAAAAGATGCAGAGCATTAACTGAACAGTGCTGGACTACAAGGAGGAGGAATCATGAGAGACAAGAAATTAAACAGAAACTAAAACCTTAACTCAAAACTTGAATTTCTACTTTTCCTCTTACTACTAGGTAGGTAGTTGTGTGAAATCTTGAGATAACAAATTGGGATGCAATTCATGAAACCAGCTCTTGTTCCCCAACATGTACAGTTTTGGAAATTTCAGAGGAATTGATCTTTATTACCGGCAACAGAAACAGAAATTCTGAAGTGAAGCAAACTCTAAAGTGTTTAGGTCTTGCACTTCTCCGTGTTCATCCATTATGTATAATACGAAGCGACACTGTGAGCCAGAAAAGAATCTTCATTCACCTTCTGCCCCACCACTGTTATATCCCCAGGCACCCTGCTGAGTCACTCAGCTTCTAAACCTACGTAGGCAGAGCCTCAGACTGTGCCCCAGGGGGGGTAGCGTCTACCTCCTTCAATTCAGTTTCCTCTTTTTTCCTCTCCTTTGCATTTGAACTTTCTTTTTACGGCCCAATCCTGAAACTCCAGCTCAATCTTTAATATCACTGTTTGTAAGTCTTCTGATAGGCTTTCCTGAATGCCTATCAAAATAGGTTATGTGGCTCACACCTCTGGAGTGCTGGCTAGAATCATTTTTTTTTGTTTGTTTGTTTCAATAGCTCCTGTAAAACTGGAAAAGGGCACTTTTCTTAAACTCAATAACTTGCATGCCACACATCATGACAGTCAATGATTATAAAAGCAAAAGCTTATGAAATTTCCTATGTTCAAAGAAGACAGAGAAATTTTTATCATGCTATTATAAAACAAATACAAGCTGTTGTATTAAAGGGGGAGGAGTCCTCCCATTTTGAAGTGAATGCAAACTAAACAATATTAATTACCATTAATAATTGTCAAGGATTAGCAACCATCAGAGAAAAGCAATTGCGTTGAATTGTTTTATCGACCACATTGTTGATGATCTTTTAATAATTGATGCCTGAAAACACAATCTTGCAGTTAAGACCTATGATTTTCTCACATTGCCTAGCAACCTGTACAAATATAGAACTGCAGATGCAAAACTAGTGACCTTTCCTTTAAGCCCACTCTACAGTGCTTGTTATTTCTATTTTACATAGCAAAATCAATCAATATATAAAATAAATAAAACCAGAAAGAGATTTCAAACACTGAGGTCTTCACTATATACTTAGTATTTCGTATAGCAAAACCAAGACAACACTATCACCTTGGGAGAAGGAAGGTACATGTGGAGAGGATAAGAAGCAATCAACTTCCTTGAATTAAGACAATTGAACATGGATAAACTGAGATATTTCCCTTTTCATTTCACAGATGGAAGTAAATAGTCATCAAAATATATCAAAATCAAAATACTAAAAAAAAAAAAATTATCAATGCAGTGTTTGTAAATATGCAAGACCATAAATGCATACACATCAATATACTTCATCTGAAATTTGCTGAAATTAATGTAATAGTCTGCTATGAGATTTTACTTTTTACACTTGCTGCTAAGCTCAGTTCTTGACAATGGCTAGAACTTGACATTGTTTATTCAGCTGTCTCCTGTTGTTACCTTTTCCTGCATAGTTTAATTTGTTCCTGAAAGCCTTAGTCAGGCAAAAATCTTCCAAAACTTTGCAATTATCTGGAGTCAAATAACGAAGCACTAGACTAAACATCCATATAATCTGAATTGTCTTTAAAAAAAAAAAAAAAAAAAAAAAAAAAAAAAAAAAAAAAAAAGGGAGGGGAAGGAAAAAATGTAAACTATTCATTTGGATTTATCTTACTATCTTATCCTTATAAATTTGTTGAAGATCAGATCAGACTATAACATATAAAGTCATTCTTACATAGCAGGCACTAATATTTTAATTGACATTTATTTGCAATCCCTAGAAAACTGTAAGATTTTCTTCAGGAAGCATAAGGACAAAAAAACTCAGGAAAAAAGCAGGGGAACTTTGCATTACAAAATTAAGAATTAGGTACAGAAATCAATAAATACATCGGCTTGCTCCTAACTGTGCTAAATTTCCTTCTCTCAAAATTCCATGTTATAAATGCTTTTTTGGTTGTTTGCTTGTTTTCCTATACATGGGAAATGTATCAAGTAAAATAAATTTTATAAAACTTTGGGCATATGAGTTGTTGCTGCTCTCTGTTGCTCAAATTGTGATGCTCTCTCTGAAAAGTTGCCTGTTTCTGTTCATCTCTTCTCATCAGTTTCATATTTTATATGCTATGCCAGGTCTCATTAATCTCTGCTATCATAAATGACAATTTGAAACAAAACAGTTTAGTCCACTGTGCTTGCTTTTTAGATAACTGGAGATGTTCAGCACCTCGGAAAGTCAAGAAATTTGCGTCTAAAAGCATCACTAAAAGAAGGAATAGAGAATAAAAACGAGTAGGAGGAGAGAAAATAATTAAATTTTGTCACTGTTTCTTTGAAATGAAGCACTTTAAAACATTTTGACAAGATGTGAATAATTCTTTTGTTTAGTAGAACAAATTTCATTAATCTTTTCAGTTTTATGCATACAACTACAATCTTATTAGCTAATTATAACTTTTTAGTTAGCTAAATACTGCTCATCTTGAAATTCTTAAAGATGTTCAAACTCCAATTTCAAAAATTACTTCCTTAAAGTATGAATGCACCTAGAGTTTCTAAGCAATCTAGCTGCAGCATTTGCATCCTCATTCATAGAATGAGAATAGCAGCATACGATACAATTACTGAGCAAAAAGATTTGTACAGTTAAACGTAGGTGCGATTATACTTTCTCCACAGAATTTTGACTGACGGAATATTTTATGTAAAATGTACATTTCTTGTTGCTTGAATAACTCTATTTAAATGGCTATTCCTAAAGGCAGTTACAAAAAATATCCTTCAAATAGATATATATAAAGCAAGATAAAGCTGTGTTTTCTGGACTAACTGTAAACAATCTCATTGCATTCTTCTAAAAGTATTTTTCTATGCTGTTTCATAAACAAACTTTTAAACCATAGTGGATAATTTTAACAACTTAATTTATTTGAAACATGCTTATTGAAAATAAACAAGTACAGATAGTACAAAACTTTCTATACCATCAGTGTATAGCTAGCTACAAAACAGTATCTTTCAAAGTCACCATTGTTAGCTAGGAATGTTTGCCAGCAATGAAGAGCAAGGATGCTATAATTGTAAATATGTGAACAACCATCCAGAACATGGTTTGTCTTTCATATCACTGTGGCCACTGCTGAAACGCAGCACCCATCACCTCAAGGTGCTCACATCCATTGCTTGGTATACGGTAACTGTTGAATCTCAGACTGAACCTCTGATTGATCACCTGAGGTGAGCAATGAGTCAGCCAGAGGAGCACAGGTGAAAGCAATTCAGCTGTGCTACTGGAAGGGTTGGAGCCTGGCTGCACCTCTCCTAGACCCCATTTAAGGGCTGACTGCCACTGAAGAAGGATCTCTCTCTGGAGATTGCTCCTCTAGGAGTCTTTTTCAAGTCCAGGACACAAGCAAGCTTTTCCATTCATTTCTGATTATCCCTTTCCAAAATGATAATCTTTCCAGCTATATGCTCTCTAAAGACCACCCTAACTTCTCTGTATACTTGTCAATTATACATCTGTATACTTGTTGATTGTACACTTGCTGTTCATTAAGTATTCTTGTCTTCAGCAAGTACTGATGAGTTTCAATGACTTCCATTTTTTTCCCTACACAGAGGGATTCAATGACGCAACTTTACTTCCGTGTGACTTCCACGTCAGACACCATTTTGTCAAACTAACCCTCTGCTGCCATCTGTCACATGGCAACAAAATCTAACCTCTACTACCATACCACCAACATCCACCTCTGATGTCATAGGCCAATGTAATGAAATAGGAGGCATTCTTTTTGGAACAGCCCTCTTAGTAGAACTTTGCATCTAACCACACTACTCTTTTTCAGTAAGGGAATACTCCTTAATTCTTGTTAAAATCACATCTGAGGACTCACTGATACTTTTTTTAATAAGAACATCTAAAATAGGACTTTTTATTTATATTTCACAGTAAGGTAATAAATATTAGTAGTTTAAATCTATGGAGCTGATTATTTTCCTGTTTTGGGTGAGATTCTGAAATATAACCATGATTTACAGCAAAAAAGTTACATAGTACCTCATCTATAATTTGTCCAGCTGAAAAAGGATTTACAAAAGGAATTCAATTTTTATAAGAGCTCTCATGAAAAGTTAATGCTTTCAACACAATTTTCACTCTGGGTTAATTCATTTGGCTTTTGGAGAAAACTCGGTTGGACCTACTATTTAAAATACATACTGCCTCCTTATCTGGGAAACATATGCATTAGAAATATCAGTCACGCTTTCAATGTATTATTGGAAAAGTCTCAAGTATTCTAGCAATAAACATAATGAAATTTATGTAAAACTTGTATTTTACTGAGGTACCACAAATTATTAAGCAGTGATTTAGTCTGGCTGCTGATAAATATTAAAATTTGCTTCAGCTCAGCATCTCCAGAAGCATGCACGTCAAGTTAATCTAATAACATGTGATGTATAAACTTTGTCTAAACTTTACAAGTTTTCTGTTTGTTTTGCTTTGACATTCCTGAAGATCACATTTCTTCCATACTCCCAGTTAACAATAGTAGAAATTCTACTGCAAGCCCCACCGAGGAAATTTCATGTAGCACATGGGCAGACCTTTAGAACTTCTTCCTGGTAAGTGAAATTATTTTACAAACAAATACAATAGTTGGATTTTTTTTTTAAACTTTTATACAGTTTTAGGGTGATACAAACTCTGTGTCTGTGTATTCTGAGATAGACACAAGAAAACCTTGTTTAACTTTCACAGCAGGTGTGCTAGCAAACATCACAGAGACTTCAACTCTGTAGTATGTAGCTACAGTGTGGAATTTAAAATTAGAAAACAAAAGCACCTTTGTAGGATTACTTATTGTTCAGCCTTTTTGTGGGGAAAAATTCATATCTTTACTAAGAACTGAGACCTAAAAGAAATCTCATTTAAGGCAGAAATAAGGTGCAAAAAAAAAAAAAAAAAGACATTTCTCTCACACTATTTTGATAAACCATGTTTGTTTTTTTTTTTTTGTCTTAATAAATTGAACAAAAGGAAAATATTTTTAGGACAAAGATCTCCCTTTGAATGAATGATCGGATTCTGACCATCTGCCATTTAAAATGTATTTATTATTCTAAAAAATTAAGGCATCAAAACATCAGCTACAACCAGAGCTGTGTTTAAAATAAACATAAGTGTAGTTGTGAATGAGTCTATATGTGTGTTTTATTTTATAATGATATCAGTCTTAAAAGTACAAGTGATGAGGGCATAAAACCTAGGAACACTTTTCAGGCTTAATAAATCACAAATACGCTGCTGTTAATTTATTAGGCAAAGAAAATATTGTTTATAATGGCTACAGTCTTAAACACTGATTATGTATGTCTTCAATGTTAAAATGTCCCACATTTCATCTCATTTATAAAACTTATCTTTAAGCTACAACATAGAAAAGAATGACATTTTTTCATATTTCAAGTTCTTACTGCTAAATCTGTAAAGTTAAATCCTAATGGAATAGTTAATGTCATCTCCACATCACGGAAGGTATTTAAGTAAACCATATATTTCGTTTCCAATCTTCTATACAATCTTTACTGCCTTTACAATAGAGCTTTATTCTCCTAGCCTTACTTTCTTTTCATCACAATTACCCAAAAATCTTCAATCCTCTTTTCAAAGGCAACATTAAATAAACGGTATTTTGTTATGCTTCGCAGTAAATAAAAAGAGGCTTGTTTATTCTATTGACTTTACATCTAAGGATGCTTACAAATCACTTCTTGAAACTTTAGAACTTAACTGCATTGGTGAATCTTGTTAGTAGATAGAGATGTATTTCTTTATCTACATCTACAAATGTTAAGATTTACAATTAAAATCCAAAACAAGGCCTAAACATAAAAACAAACATTCCAAGGTTGTAGCTTATATCCTATGAGTATGCTGGACAGTGAAATGTAGAGGCCACTTTTAATTTACTATTCTGAGGAAGAAAGACCTCCATACTTCCCACATTTCTTGAAAGCAACTGAGATGAACTCTTCCCAGAAATTACTGATGGAGCATTGCAAAACCTTAGCTGTACTAGCATAGCATGAAGAGGGAGAGGTAGAATAGAATACCACAGAATCATAGGACCCATGAAAGGGTCCTTAAAGACTACTTGGTTACAAACCCCATGCTGTGGGCAGGGCTACCCACCCACCAGCTCAGGCTCCCCGGAGCCCCATCCAGCCTGGCCTTGAGCACCTCTAGAGATGGGGCACCACAGCTTCTCTCAGCAGCTCTTCCAGGCCCACACCATCTTAACATCTAACCATCCAATTTCCACCTGACATCTAAACTAAATCTCTCCTCCTTCAGCTTAAAGCCATTTTCCCTTTTCCTATCACTATCATATTTGAAAAAGACACTGTCCTAAGTACTGGAAAGCCACAATGAAATATCCCCAGAGACCTCCCCTCCAGACTGAATAAACCATGTCTTCTAAGCCTTTCTTTATAGAATAGGTGCTCCAGCCCTCTGATCATCTTTTTAGCCCTCCTCTTGATCCTCTCCTACTGGCCATCCCTCTTCTGATGTCTTATGGGCTGCAAGAACACACTGCTAGCTCATCCACCAGGCTGCTCTCATGGCTGCTCTCACTGCATTATTCTCCTAGTCTGTACACATCTTGGACTGTTCCATCTCACTGTCTTCCATTGTAAACTTACTTCAGCTGCTTTTGACTTGTTCAGATTGGAATTATGTTTCCATCAAATGCCCAAATGTTTCCTTCTACAGCACAGAAACAATGTGCCTATCTCTAAAACCTATTACAGGTTTGAGCTTCCCCCTCCCCCCAGAGTCATCTCAAGGGAAGCTTTGAATTATTTTTTTTTTTTTTCTGATGGATGAGTCCTTCTGAAACTGCTTTGGGCTTCCTGATGACTAAGTTGAGAGTACTGAGATATAAGGTAGAATAAAATAGTGTACAAGAAAAGGAACAATACAAATTTTCAGGCAGCATGATATATTAGTCTGCACACGTTCTTAGTTTTCTTGCTAATTATTTTTATCTCTTGGCAAATAACAAAAACAGAATTCTGTGTTTTATTTTTTGTTCATATTCTGATTCCTAAAATTTTTTCAATGTATACTCCTCATAGGTAGAAAGACTGTAAAGGTAAAAACAAATATGTCCACACAGTCCAGTGTGCCTTTTTCCACTACACTGAAGCCTAAACAGTAACAGCAGTATACAGTTCTCTTTCAATTTCATGCCATTTATAAGTTATAGACTTATTTTATTTTGTGACTTTAGACACACTTAATGCTGTCATCAGAAGATCACTACTGATTCTTTAAATAACTGTGATTCAGTTTCTGTTCTCATACTAGTATAAAGGAATGAGCTTTTCTGTACAACAGATACCTGTTTTGGAGAGCAAAGCAATTAACTTTTTTCCTCACCTCATCATCTTGTAGTATATGCTTTCATTGTAGTTACTGTACATGCATTGTCACACATACTGTATATACAATAGAATGTTATTCCAAATTAACCCCCACTGTCGCTGTTGTTTTCAGCTTACAAACTGGAAGTTATCAACTAGTAACTTTAAAGGATAATTCATTATCTCATCTCTAGGATAAAAGCTCGTATTTTTTATGCTTCCTATTTTCTTTTCAACCCTCTGACTTCTATACATCTTATAAAACTTCTGATGTGGATTTGCAAATCTCACCAGACATGCTCTGAAGCTTCAGCACACAAAGCTATCTGCACAATGATAACTGCACATGAAAACAAGAAAATTAACTGCCAGCTACCAAAGAATTAGAGAATATTAATAGTTTAATTTTACATTAGTATACATTTTAACTTTGTAATATGATTTTCCTATTTAAAGATAAAGGTTTTGAATCTTGTTCTCCCCCCCCCTTTTTTTTTCCAGAAACACATAAAAATAACACGTAGCTTACTTTTATATCATTTCTGTGCTTAGTTCAAAAGATGATGTCATTTGCAAGCAGTCTCTAATATGTTTATACATTTGAGCCACATACGTATTTTACTTTAAGTTTCTCTACAAAAAGTTTCCTAGGGTTCCTAATGATAAATGTGAGTTAACATAACAAAAGTTCTATCTAGAACTTAATTCGGAACTCATAGGAATCCTTATGGAAGACCAAGAACAGATTATGTAATTAATGTAAAGCCCTAATTTGTATGGCTGGCACATGTGAATATTAATCAAGTACCTTACTGTTCATTAAAGAATATAGAATTCAATAAGAGATTCTGCTTTTAAAAGCAAAATACAGACTGGATAATGTACGTTTGTATTATCAAAAAACCTTCAGCTTTAACAGTACAGTAGATTTTATAGCTAACAAGTTCTTCCCTGGCTTCATTTGACATACATGTGACATTCTGATGCAAGATTACTGCTTTCGTTGTAAAGTGATGAGAAATCAGAATAAGGAAATCTGAGAACTAGTTTCTAAATCCAGGTCCTTTAATCCTGATAAAGGATCTTTACTTCGTTTTTTACTTTACTTTCTGGAAGATGATCTCCATAGGACGTGAACTGAGCTATTATACCTTCTACTACAATTGAGACCATGGATTTTTGCTGGATTCTGAAGGTATGAAAGAAAATTTCAGAAAATGATGATTTGGATGGTATTTTGATGTACTTTGATGGTTGTTCCACAAATGGGAATTTAGACTTTTTAAAATATCCAACTAAGCAGGTTGCACTGAAACTCCAACCAGCCACAAACCTAAATATTTTACAAATCTTCTCCCTTCATCTGTATCTTCCTTCAGCAAGTAAAAGTTCTCCTTACTCTTGCACCACAGGGCCTGTTCCGTGATGGTGTGTGAGGTAGATATAAAACCAAAACTTGGACTACTTTTTCCTCTATGAGCTGTGTGAGAGAAACAGCTGAACTGGTATGTATGCTTTGTATACCATGAAGAGATCATGGAGTATGAAGAAGAAAAGGAAGTCAAATAGGGAACTAAAACTATCTATTGATGAAGATAAAACATTATCAAAGCAGGATTCCCCTAGTTTCACTATACCCTCACTTTCTTCGGTTTCCTACATGACTATAAGACAATCCAGAATCCATGAAGAAGTATTGTTGCGAAGTTAGAGTTTAGTTTCTTTTCTTTCTTCCTACAGTGAAAGAATTCAAACCAAGATACGTGCAGTTTTACATGAATATCAGCTTGCCATTTTAACTATCTAAAGCTAAAAGCATTAACTTCTCTGAATAGGGCATCTGGAAGGAGAGCAACACATTTAGAGTGGGAAATGCTAGATATGTTTAGGAGACCTGTTGGACAGGCATTTTGGAACATAGATCTAGAGTTCAGACTCAGCCAAACACTGAAATACTTTGCTTGGAATCTAGGTAGATGTAGTTCTGACAAAGGTTAAAATAACTTAGCCGCGTAAGAATTTAACATCTTTCTCCAGCTCAGAAGGGATATGTACTTATGTTCTTTGCCTAATTTCTACCTTATAATTAAAAAAAACCCTCAAAATCACAAAAATTTAAAACAAAAATTCTCTTATTGTCCTTGTCATGCATCATCAGTCAGTACTAAAGGTAAAGCTGGAACAGAAGTTAAACTTCAGAATCCACTATCCCGCTATCCATCAAAAAACATGGTTTTGTACTTTATAGTATTGTTATACATTCTAAAATCTTACATTAGATTTTAGAATTAAAGTTCAAGGAGTAATATACAGCATTAAAATTCAGTGCAAATGAGGTAAAGGAAATTTCTATGAGACAAGATGCAATAAAAGCTTTGAACTATACAGTAGAAATATTCAACTTAAATAGCTTATTGCTATGGCCTTTATTGACTGTAACATCAGTAGAATGTTATGCATATTAGAGAAGATGAGTGTAAATTATTTTGAACTTTATAAAACAAGCTCTACACACCCAAGAAGACTAAGGAGAATGATCATAACGTGAGGTAATGAAAATACATTAAGGATTTCTTTTTCTATTAGAATTGTAGTTACAGTTTTGTCTGAGAAATACGAATATCAAGGTTTCATGAAAAGTAAAGGAGATTGACTACAGCCTATATATATATTTTTTTGTTTTCACAACAGTAAGCTTTCTGCCAGCACTTGTAATCTATAACACATTGATTTTCATGTTACATAATAGCATATTCTGCTTTGTTCCGATTCTTGAAGCAAATGCAATCATTCTGCTGATATTATTTTGCATCCAGCAGAGTGAGGAGGAAGAGACAAAGAAAACAAACCAGTTCTATGACTTGAGCCTAAAGGCTTACATGGCTCATCACTTAAGGAGAAATACTGAGCAAGTGGTCAAAACTTGCTTCCTTCTACGTTGTGCAGTTCTGATACACCATGCCTGAGTAGCACAGACATCAGACATTTGTCATCTGCCCCACAGTGGTAATACCAGATTAAATCAAACCAGTTTGCAAGTAATCGTAGTGAAAAGCAGTTTCCTACAGCTGATGAACTGTGGAAAAATGTTTGAAGTTGAGTACTGGCCATTAACAGAAAGGAACATATGTTGCAGTTCTGAAGTAACAGATTTGAAAAATACAATGACAGGGTGTCAAAAAGAAGTGAACATCATCCCTCCCATCTTGCAATAGAAATCAGAAAAGAAAAATGAGTGATTAAAGGAGAACTAGAAATAATCTTGGGAGCATTATTTAGTAATGAAATATTATATACAACTCGTGATGACATTCCTTTTCTTTGCAGGAAAATAACCGATCATTAGTAAGTCTAGAGACCTGGATATTCCCACACCTATGATCCAAGTTTTGGATGATAAAGTGTTAATCTTAATTTTATCCTCAAGATAGCTAAGTAAATATTTTCAAACATGGCTGAAGACACTAGAATAAATATTCACATCACATAACTTTGGAGACTCTTCCACCCCCAGGAAAAGTGATAGGCAAGGAGTTGAGTAGTTAAACACCAACTTATACCAAAGATGAAAAAGATCAGCAAAAAAGTATAATAGTTGAGATCCTGACATCAATGGCCTGTAGCTTGTTATGTAGGTGTGTTATACAGATTGTGAAAGGGAATGCTTAGAATCATGACTGATTTAAATATCATAGATTTATGAGTTGAAATAGAGAGCAACTTTAATGGGGAAACCAAACACTGAAAATGACATTTTCAGCAGCAGTTTCTCAGATGGAGGTGAAGGATGAGCAATTAGTGGAAACCCAAACTGACACATCTACCTTACAAATTAATGAGATGTCTGCCTGGACCTAAAATCTCATCAGGACTAGAGGGAAGAGGCAAAATTTGTAAGCTACAAACTTGCAAAGTTGCAAGTTCTATTCACAGAACACATGACAAAATGTGTTAATAACTAAGCTTCTTTGGATACACTCATTATACCAGTCACAGAAGTAAGAGCTGTATTTGAATTTAAGAGCAGACTGCAAAATCCTTATCTAAAGATATGGTCTCCTTATGAGAGACCACAGGTGCACAGAAAGAAAGAAACAAGTGAGTTTCATAGAATGTGAATATTTGATAAGACAATTTATTCAGCATAAAAATATGTTGATAACCTACAGGTTTGAATTCAGGTTAAGAAAACTATCAACACAAATTTTCACTAAAGGTCAACATTTTGAATTCAATAGCCAAAAATCCAGCATCTAATGAAAATACTGCTGTTTTCACAAGGATCAAAGTTTTTCTGAAACTTTTACCACACAAAGCTTTAAGCAAACCCCCGGGTTGATTTGAGCTATGAGAAAGGAAACAATAGAAGCTTCTCAAAAAGCAAATTAATCCCCATTCTAAATCTGACATTCAGAAGAACATCTCTGATTAACCAAAAATTAAGAATAAATAAATAAATCTAGAGCTCATTCTCCAGTTCAGGGTGTGTTTTTTGTCCCTAATGGAGATGTCTAGGTTTGCATAACTGCCCAAGTTCAATTGCCTCACGTATTATAGGAGCCTGCACTTCTCCATCCAGTGCTTACAAACACATCTACTCATAGGAAATCTACACCAGGAAGTCTTCCATCATAACCCAGGTATTTCAGCTCAAAAAATTGAATGGGTTAATTTTTTACTTATGTTGTAAAAGCTTTTAGTCATAATGTTCCCTTTAAACAAAAAAAGTTTATTGTTCTTCAGACATGAAAAAACCAGATACACTTGCCTTGTAACTTCTGCAAGACTTCAAATGGAGCTTGTAATAATCACTGAGACATTCCAAGTGCTCCCTGAAGTTCAAGCTTTCACATCTAATAACTCGAAAACTTACAAAACCGTTCTTAGCAAAGCTGTCTTGTACTCCTGCTTTAATCAATTACTGTCTCATCTGTCATACGCATTCATGAGGAGCATTGCAGGGAACTGGTCAGCTTTTACTTTGACCAGCTCTTTTCCTGCACAAAACGTCATGGATCATTTACTCAAGTGGCCCACAGACCATTTCCAAGATGTGTTACTTTTTAAAATCCTGGGGAAGGAACATCCGATCTTCACAAATTTTCCATTTGGTGCATTTTAATCATCAGCCTGATGAATCACAAACTATGCAAAATTCATTCTCCAAATAAATATACAGAAGTAGTAGTCTACACCTTCAAACTATTTTGGTTTGGTTAAGCTTTCACAGTAACTGAATTGCATCTAAAACAGAAAAGAAAAACTGTTTCAAAACTGGAAGCAGAAATAGAACTTTTCCCCTATTTCTGTGACAGTTCATCCAGCGATTATAACTGTGGCTATGAGTACATTTGCCCACACAGCATGATACTAGTATTAGCTGCTTTTAACTCAAGTGCAAAAGCAGCGGTACAAAGGCATAATAAGGAGAAATAGGGCAGGGAACTAAAAGATGGATACTTAACATAGAATGGCTATCAGAGTTGGGGTTTCATTCAGAAAGGCTTAAGATAAATTATGATCTGCTGGTCCTTTTATTTTCTGAAGTTTAAAGTCAAAACATGGGTAGGTTTATGAGAAGCTACTTGCTTATAGATGTTGAAAAACAGACGTCATAAGATGCCGGCTTTCTACTACTCCTAGCAGCAAAACAGGAGGACAATGACTGCACAGCCTTAGTTGTCAGACAAGATAATAATAATTAGCCAGAAACTAACAGTAGAAGCTATTGTAGACAGCCAAGAGATAAACAGTGAAGCAGAGTCTGTAAATTAGATGCTTATTTCTAGCTCAGGGTTTCACCTCTGTCTTGTGGATATACGCAGCAAGATTTTGGTAGGGGGGCTGCAGGTGTGGCGCTGTGAGCAGAGCTCAGCAGCGCCCCATGTCAGAACAGAGCAGCTCCCGCTGCTCCAAAGGGACCCCAGTGCTGCTTCAGCTGAGTTGTGAGTGACACTGGGTGTGTGTCTTGGGGAGAGCAGATCTAAGAGAGGGGAAATCTGCTGTGCAACAGCAGCTGGGAGGAGTGAGAGATGTGAGAGAATAGCCCTGAGAGCACCCAAGTCAGCACAGAAGGAGCTCCAGGCACAGAACAGCAGCTCATTGCAGCCCACAGAGCAGATCTCATGTAGCCACAGAGAAGCCCACAGGGCAGCAGGTCTGAAAATGCATTTGTGCTACCTACTGATAACATCTTTACTAGAAAGAGAAGCCAAGGGAAAAGGTAGATAGAAATAAGAAGAATCCAAAGAAACAGAACACTGGCAGCATCAATAGCACTGGGATGTCTCCTTGTTATCCCATAAAAGTGTTACTACAATGTGGAATTTGAGTGCTGAATCCAACAAGGTTCCAGGAAAAAAAAAAAAGTCTCATAGCAAGCCTCTGTACATTCTTAGTAAGCAAAAAAAAAAAAGCCAACATTGTAGAACTAGGTATTTTAGTTGACCATATTAATATTCCACAGAATGTGAACACAAATATCATGATACTTTCTTTAATACACATTGGAAACTGTTTCCAGAAAAAAATAAAAAGAATAAAAATGAAAGAATCCTTTGGGAGAAATTTGGCAACAGAAAATAACAAAACCCTTCAGAGTACTTATAATCCTTTGTATCTTTCTGCGACACAAAGCTTTCAGTCTTTTTCAAGCACAAAAGACAAGAAATCAGCAACAACTACAGGAAAAGGGACAGAATGCATGCAACCAGGATTCTCTGCAGTGGAAGTAGACATTGTTCAGGAACATTTTTTTCCAATCTTGAGAATTTAAAGAAAAGAACATTCACATGTCAGCTCCCACTGAATCACTTTGAATAACAAATAGATGTTATTTTCTATTTCCCATTTTGTTTCTGACAAACAGATTTTATTCAAATAGCTTGTAAAGCTTTTGTTGTATAGCCATGAGGCATATAAAAGTTACTCTCAAGCAAAACCACACAGACCTAATACATGATCTTAAGAGTCAAAGCTTTAGAAAACCAACACCAAGAAAAACTCAAAGTTCAGTTAAGGTTATGGGAATTCACAGTCCTGCGAAACACACAATAAGCTTCTGCACAGACTGCATCTTGCCTTGCAAAATAGCACTTCATTTCCTCGAAGTTGGCCTCAGGCAGTGGGATCTACTCCCCTTCAGAACTGCTGCTGCAGCCCAATTTCAGTTTCCATCCTTCCTCTCAGAGACTGCAGGGAATAACCCACAACCATTTTCCAGTAGCAAAGTTGTATACAAAAGCATACATAAAATAGAACTGAAATATGGCTCTGCTAAGTAAGAGAATGCTAGCTAGCCTTTGAGAAACAACAACAAAAAGGATCCAGCACTAAAATAGAAATCTTGCCTCTAGTAGCAATATTTCCATTCTTCTCAACAGAAATGCATACAAAAAAGATACAAAGTAATTTCATTTGGGAGGCCAAGGGAAAAGTTTTCTTCAGTTTTCTACCACAAAAACATCTGAGCATTAAGTATATGCATAAATAAAGTGCATAATTGCTATCTACCAATTCTGCTACAGGATTAATAATTAGCTTCATAATATAATTTTAGAAGTCTGTAAGCAAAGGAAATGTTTTATAATGAGGTATTCATAAATAAAGTAATGACACCGGGCTACATTACCTACATATTTGTATAGGTAACTGTAATGATACTACGAATTCGATCGTTACAGGATGGAACTTACAAATTAATTATATAAGACGTATGAGGATATGCTTGCATCAGCATGTTACTTCAAACAAGTAGTATATTTTTTTTTAAACAAATCTCATTGCCCTCCTTTAGTGACTTTTGGTTCATGTTGCAGAGAGGTCTAGAAACATTGGAACTGGATTCATATTGGATTAAGCTTAAGTGTAAGATGCTCTATTGGGTTATCCTGGCCCAGCTACTGATCATTCAAATCCACGGGACTAGTAAGCCTTTACCAAGGAACTCCTTATTGTAGTAAGGATTCTATGCCCTCAGAGCCAAGTGTTCTTCTAGCCTCTAAGACCCCATTAAGCTGCACCAATGACGTGCATAAGAAAGTTGTTTTTAAAAGAATTCAGGATCATTTCTTGGTCAGAAAAAGCATAAGTTTCATAGATGCAGGATGATCAGGGGAGATTGTATGACTAAAATGAAATACATGCCTCAAAAAGGTCAGAAGCAATGGACTTAATTTGTGAGCACTGGATTCACACATGATGGCAGACAATGAGCCATTAACTGCCCTCAGCCCTCTTCCATAATTCCCTTCAGCACCAGCTGCTTTTGAATGAGAAATCGCAGCCCTGCCTGGTCCAATTGGAGACACCTGACAATCCACCTGCCCAGCCCCTGCAGTACCCTAACAATTACTCCCTTAATAATTTCATAAATACCAAGGGAAACTAAGTAATCATATGCACTCCCTACTGAACTATGAGCCATTCAGTTTCACTACACCATAAGAAGTGCTTTCTGATGCGTTTTACTCGAATTTCTCTCCAAGCTCTGGATCTCCTGATCTTCAGTCTCCAGTGAAATCTCATCTATTTCAACTACTCACATTTAACCTTTAAGTCACAAAGTCAGTCAGTAAACTTCTTAGCCTTTCCCTGTAATTTTCCCTCCTCTGTGAGGACTAATGAATAGAAAACACTTAGCCCAACCTAAAACACAGCTAGAATTTTAACAACCACTAATTCTTCTTCACCCCTTAACAGTTTTGCAGGTTATTTGTTGTACCTCAAATATTATCATCCTCCCCAAGAAAAATATGACAGTTTGTTAAATATTCTGCTAATTAACCAGTCCTAAATCACTCTGTATCTTTCCTTAGGCTTTTATTTATTTTTTTTTTAAATTCTCTCTACTATATCATGCACACAAGTTAGTCAAGTTACTGTAAAGAGTTATAAGAACACAACAGAGAACTCTTCATTGTATTCTGCAGTCACAGGCCAAGAGACTTTGCCCAACAGTATCCATCTCTTTTAAATAATAGTTAATAAACAAAAAAAAAAAATTCCTTTTGACATTGAACAGTGGCTTTTTATTTACACTGTAAAGCAAAATGAACCCAGCTAATTAAATCTTTTTTTTTTTTTTTCCCCAATCATTTTACAATTTGTGAAAAGACTTTTGATTAGCATTTGAACCAAGAATCTCACAGCCAAATATAGATTGTTGGACAACAGGATACAGTAAGATTGGTATTTTCCTTCCCTACCCCTCAGCCCTAAACAGATTGAACTATAATATCACTGACACAATTTCAGAATTAGATCATAATGGGACTTTTTTTAAGCATGCCTTTGTACCAAGGCAGGCACTGTAACAGAACTGTAGCAGGCCTGGGATTTGGAAGGCAGCATTTTAGCAGCACGTTGCCTGTCTTGTCATGCTGTGAACATATTCATAGTAGTTCTATGAAAGTCCCATGACTGCTGGTGTAGCATCTGTTCACTACCAACAAAGACTTGGATGTTACACCAAAGTCTGTCTTATTCTTCATCAATTGCTGTTTGACAAGACTTTTTTTGCAACAGTTTTTTTTTCCCCTCAGTAGGGCTTTCTCCTGTAAACACACAAATTGTTAAATACATGCCTTTACTATACCACTGTACATTTATCAGGCTTCAGCTACACTACAAGTAAATAGGGGATCTTACATTTAGATGTTATCCAAAAACATATACACATTTCCAAAGATGTTAACAAGATATTGGAATCTTGGAACAAATGGATATAAAAAGGACTTAAATTCAGCATTAGGGAATTACTAATGCATCTCTTCATAATTGTCAAGTCACAATTCTATATACTTGGACTGACACTGACATTTCCCATCTCAGACTTTGATCAGCGTTGAAGAGTGCACCTGTATTGGTTCTATACAGACATTCAACCATCAGTTTCTGTGAGATATTCCCAAAAACATTTTTAAACAAAAGTTCATGGTGTTACTTGAACTGACTGCACAATTTGCTCCAAACATTTAGCTTTGTGTTTGGATGCACTTATTGTATCAATTATGCTCATTTCACGAGCCAATTCAGGATTAAATCCTGGTGATTCTATTAAAAACCCACGTCTCTCTCAAGTTTTCTTCCACGAGAGCACAGTCTGGAGCAACTAGCCATTCTTACCCAACCACATGACTTAAACTCAGTTGACCTAGAATTCCATGGTGCATGAATGGAGGCAAGATCACCTTCAGATAGACAGGATGGCCACACAGATGGCTTCCTCTTGTCTTTCCAGAAGAGAAACACTCCTGTCAACTCTTCAGCTTTTTAAAACGTACCTCAAACTATCTTTCAATAAAACATAGGTGTGTGACTAGTCTATCAATCTCATCCTATTATATAGCTGTAGAAGAAAAATTAACATTCACATATCATCATACACACAACATAAGTACATGTATACACACACACTCTTTACTTCTAGAGTCAACCACCTCGTCTCCAGTTTTGTTAATACCAGGTGTATAATCAATGAATGTACAGATGTTATAGTTATGAAATATACTAGAGAGTTTGGCTACACAGTTATTATACCAAAACAGAATAGATAGAATGCTTACCCGTATCCTGGGCTTGCTATGAAACTCCAGAGGAGGGATCTCCAGAAGAGATCCTTCCCCACTGGCAGCCAGCTCTTAAAGGGTCTAGAAGAAGTGAGACAGGCTCCACCCCTTCCAGCAGCACAGGTGAATTGCCTTCACCTGTACTCTGGTGGCTGACCCATTGCTCACCTCAGGTGATCAATCAGAGGTTCAGGCTAAGATTCAGCAGTTCCCATGCACCAGGACAGAGAAGTAACAAGGAATAGACAGAAATTTTAAGTCGTCTTCTTCATTCACATATATTTTAGACAATGCATGTTTCACTGGAAGGGAGCAAAAAAAGCTGAGCAAGGTATGCTTGTCACAGACAATTTTCCTGAGTGTTCTCAGACAAGAAGGCAGCCACATCAGCACATCCTCCATGTCCACACTGAGGTTATTGAGAATGGTTGTTCAGGGATTTCAATAAATCAGATTACCCTATAATCCAATAGGAACACTTAGCATAGTACACATTAAGAAGTCACTGTAAAATTGTTATGCTAATTAGATATTCATAAGCAAGCGTACAAAGAATAGAATAACTATGGAATTACATGGTGGCATGAAGCAGCTGATCACTACCAATTACATACCAGTGTAGTTCTTGAATAGGATTACATTTCAGAATAGAATATATTTCCAGCAGCTCCACTGGACATCACTAAACCAGCAGCAGATTCCATATACAGTCCTTCGTATCCTTTAGATACAAATGCCCACTGTACTTTCATGCTTCACTCTCTGATTTGAAAGGCACATTTAGCAGCCATTTTGTGTAGCACAGCAGAGAATATTTATATGAGAGAGAAGAACAGCACACTTTAGGACATATACTGAAAGCATGGGTAGTTTAGAAACAGTAGTATCACTAGATAATTGTTAGGCAGCTAATCAGTTCAATGTCATCACTTAATTTTCACAGACTTCCCTCATCTTGCTCACTCTAGCATTGCTTGAGTACAGGTTTCCCATATTAAACTGCTCTTGTACTGTGAGCTGCCCTTCCATTTAAGTTCTACGTACAGTTTTGTGGAATGTTTATAACATTACACTGTGCAAAATGTGCCAACAGATATCTGCTTTTCCTGTAAAAAAATCCAATCTTGAAAAAGAGAGTAAACTGCTTGTATTACTGCTGCTATGGTGTATTCTAGCTTAATCACATGCCAAAGCAATGACTAAAAATGTAATTTAATTTTTAAACTAAGCATATTCATTGATATTTAATTGGAGGCATCACCTTTTTTCACTGCTGAAGCATAATGAGAAGGAAGCAATTTCAAAGTGTGCTGAGAGGCCTTTGGATGCTCTCAAGTAGAGCAGGTTGCCATAGCAACTGCCATCCCACCCTGGATCCGCTCTGAGGAAATGGCAGAACAGGGTGCAGCTGCAGCATCAGTGCAGGCTGTCTCTGCCAGCACAAAGCACGGCTGCACACCTCAGTATCTGCTATTGTTGCCACATGGACTGAAAGTCAATGTTAAAAAGTAAAAGGAAAATGATCTCTTTGATTAGGTCTCATTAAAATATTAAAAACAGAGCATACAACAGCAGTTTCATTTTCTGCAAGGCACGAATTGTCTGACCTTGACATTCAATTGTACAATTTACCCTTGGGTAAGAGAATTTACAAGGCCACGTACTCTTTAGGTTCAACATCTTCCATTCTTCTCATCTCAAATGATATTTGTCTTAGTAAGGTAGCAGCAAATCAAATCCTGTTACATCAGATCCACTTGTGTGCATTTACAGCATTATTGATTTGGAAATCTGGCATCTGCAAAATGCAAAACTAGCCAATTAAGCTTAGGAAAGGCTTTACACATCAGCTGATCCTCTCAGTTATACACAGGATAATAGTATTTACCCACACAACAGTGAAATAGTCTGGAAAAAATGAGAAATGTCCACGAACATTAATAATGGTATTATCAGACTAAAAAAAAAAAAAATACAGCCTAACTTGATCAGGCTCCTATAGAAGCAGCCATTTCAGAATTTACTTTCACAGTGCTAAGATCATCATCTCTTATCAATTCACCTATTCCCAGCATTTAGAGAGAGATACCTGTCTTTAGGCCAAATGGTTCAGTCCGGAAGAGCAAAACAGACCAAGCTTTAGGGCACACAAGTCCTTTCTCAAGCCTAACATGAGCCAAGCATGCACTGGAAACAATTGCTACAGATACAATGTAGCTAAGTGGAAAAACATTCCCAAAAATGTCAAGCCTAACATTCAGGTAATGTTTCACACACAGGGTGGTGATCCCTGGAGGCATTCAAGGCGACCCTGCACATAGCAGAGGGTTGAAACCAGATGATCTTTGAGGTCCTTTTCAACCCAGGCCATTTTATTCTATTCTGTGATCTGTAATGAGTTTTGTGACTGATATGTCAACTATGATAGAATAAGCAAAAAACTGGCCTAAAACTTTATTATTATTATTATTTTCAGGTAGTGGTTTCCTTTATCTCTTATGCACTGCAGATTCCTTACAACTTTTGAACCCTATCTCTAGCTCAAATATTCAGGAACGACCACCTTTCTACCTACTAATACATTTTTAGAATCGATACACACACAGGCATCCTTTCCCTCCCTTTTTCCCCCCGATTCCTTCCACTATTTTCCAAATTTCATAACTTATTAATAAAATTCAGTGATACCCAGAGTAACTACTCCCATTTAGTTTGATCTTTGCTTTGTCTTTACCAGACCTGAAAAAGAGCTTGCAAGCCTCATCCTTTTACTCTTTTCAAATATATTAGGTTGTCAATCTTATAACACAGCTATCACAGCTCCATAACACTGCTATTAACTTTTATTTACTGTAAACCAGATACCAACATGCAATATTCTGTAATAAGTCAATAAAATAACAAGTGGAAGTATGATCCCACTATTTACATTCTGTATGGCATTCAATAATAGGAAAAAAAAAAAAATCAGACAAAGATTGACAAATTATTTCTTCTTGATGACCATCATCTTTAATCCCTTCTCTCCAACTGATTTTCTATAAAATGGTAGAAAACTTGAATCTCACCAGTACTTTCTATCTTAAACACTACAGACCAGTATAACATGCAAAAAAAAAAAAAAAATCATTTATACACATACAAAATTAAATGCATTTGATAAATCCATTTTAATTAGTAAATTAATTAGTACAATAAGAGCATTCTTAGCAAATATGGTAGAATTATTATTATTATTATTATAGAAAAAAATTACTCAATGGTAAAAGACTTTGCCAAGGCAGAGTCAGCTAGAAAGGTGCTGTATTATCTGTTCCATACTGTAAAGAAACTCTGTTACTTGCTTACAGCTTGTTTTATTCTGAGGATACTTGAGAGCAAGGAAAACATCAGTGGGTCCAAATTTACATGTTAGTAAGAGACTTCCATAAGGGTCAGTATAGGTTGGAACAAATTGTAGCAGATCAGCTACATAGAAGCTAAAATATAGACATCCAAGAGTAATATAGCTACAGACACTAAGTCATCTATGCTTTCGCAATGCCTGAAATGTAAATCACTGTGTCTTTAGAAATACTTTTTCTTGTCCATGAAAAGGATTGAAAAGAATCTGGCCTGCGTACAGCTCCTTATAAATTAAAGGAAATAAGCCTCTCCAAACCAGACAATTTTGTTTCAAAGTACTGGAAACTTCAGTAGGAAATTTAAAAAAAAAATAAAAAAAAATCATGAAATAAGATGCTACATTGAATTTCTTCTCTAAAACGTCTGAGGGATGTCAGTAGAACACATGAAGTCTGGCAAAGAGCAGTACAGAACGTCAGATGTCTTCCTCTGAAACATTTCTATGCAGTGTTTTCTACTGGCAACTAAAAGTCACGTGAACTCAGAGCTTATCATCCAGATGTGCAGCAAGATTTTCTCTTTTAGTCTTAAGCCTTCCTGCCTCAGGATGACTCATTCTCTAAAGGCTTCATAAAACCTAGTTAATGCCATTAGAATGTCACATAAGGAAAGATCTCATTCCAGCAACATTTGTTATAAAAATTACATTTTGGCAATTTCAGAGAAGAGCACTTCAGTTCTTTTGTTCTGATAAGATTAAAAATATTATACAAAAGGATCTTAATTTAATTAGGGAAAAAGCAGCTGACAAAAACCCCACGTGAAACAGATGCAAAAGCAAAAATGCATTCCTATTTACGTGGAAGATTTTCTAGTTCACTTTTTGCATAGGGACACAGATCAGAATAGAACCAAATCTCCTATTTCTTATAGTGCTATGTTGAAAGTGTTCAGAAATCTAGACTGGAGTGAATTAGTCCATTAAGATTAAAGCCATCTAAGAGCTGAACTCAGGTCAACAGAATGTGTAGGAACCTTACCTAAAGCGCAAGCTAACAGCTCAAAATATTGTTCACAGAATTCAATCCCACAGAAATTCCTTTTGTGCTGTAATATGGGACAACGCAACCATGAAAACCTAAGTTGGGAACATGTTACCCACTGAAAAATTCATCCTCATTTTTTGTAACCACAGCAAAGAATATACAGCCAGCTTATGCCTCACACTGCTCGCGATCACAGCAGCTTCAAAAATTAACATCTTGTCTACAACTGTCTACTCCTTTCTAGCTTTTGGCCCTCATTAGTCTTAGGTCTGTTTTGAAGCCTACCTACAGTACAAAATAATTTCAGCTGCATCTTGCATTAAGTAGAATAGGAAAACTAGTAATAGTACGCACATTTTAATGTGTTTGAAACAAAGAAAGAAAGGAGAGAAAGCTCCAAAACGGACTTCTCATCTGCAGAGCCAGGCTCTGACAGACTCAGGATATGCAACCTCAGGAAAAACCAAAGAGAACTGCAAAGCCTCCATATATTTTATTTCATTTTTAGCCACATTTTCTGTCAGTTTCATTTCCACCATTTTCTGTAACTTCCAGCAGTTTCCTTTCTCCACAAGAGGTTCCTGACTCTTCTAGTTCATTGGAACAACAGCTACAGAGCTTGCAAAATGAAGACTGGGAGTATAAGCATATACATATTTCGCTTAAAAAGAGTAACGTTAGGTATTTTATTACAAATGCAAAGCAAAATAATAATGATTTGAAGGCTTTCATCCTGTTCATACAGAGCAGAGCTCACCTACTAAGCAGAAAGAGTTATTTGGTAACAGCAGCAAGAAGTCTGAAGATAAACAGAACGTAATTAATGAATTAATCTAGGAACGCGCTAGATTACAAAAGTGAGGCACTGCTTCCATTAAAAACTACCAATATTCTCAAAAATTTATCTCCTCTTTCCAGAATCCTATTAGGGACAGGGTGGAGATTGTATCTGACAACCTAAGTCTTACTCTCATTTCTCATTAAGTTATTTAGCTCTAGAAGGACTATTTTCAGAAACATGTATCAGTGAGGAAGCGATTATAAGCTTGAAAGCTTGCTTATTAAAAAGCAGATCCTGAGGAGAAATAAGAACTCTGGATAGTAAACTACAACTGATAGAGAAGTATGCTTGTAACTAGCATAGAAAATACATACATTTTCAGTAGAAAAAATGATCTTTGAGAACCAACTAAAAGAACAGATTTCCTTACATCTAAAAAAAAAGTAATTAGGGGACTGTTACAATCCCCCTCAATTTATGTCAGTAAATCAAACCAGTTGGGCTTTCCTGTTTAGAATATGATAGTAAGCATAACAATGACAGCAGAGCAACAAGACCTCAAACCATATCAAGCAAGGATTCATTCAAACACAACAGTAGCTACAGAAGGAAAAGAAGCTTCTTACCTTCAGAAATCCTCAGGTACACACAGATGCCCAGAGAGAGACCGCTACCTCCACTGCCAACCCTGAAATGAGGTCTGGGAAGGGATGGATCCTGGCCAGACTCTGGTCACTCAGGTACATCACACGCAGCTGAGCTCCCCTGCGTTGGCCCTGCCTTCCCACCAGGTGTTCAATCAGTGGGTCAGGCCGTGGCTCAGCATTCCTGCTACACCGCTCTCATAAACGTGTGCCTCATTGGAGCATCACAGCTGTGTTGTAATCTTGAGAATTACCTAGCACACCCTAGCTGAGGGTGCAAGTTATTTCAAGTTTAAGTAAAGATTCTGGCTGCTGTGTGTGGAGAACAAATATAGTAGGACTAGTACTGTGCAGGGTCTGATTATAAAGATCATGAGACAAAATATTCTAAAGAAAGAGACTTACTAAAACTCTGTCATGTTTGTCTTTAAAAAATCTATTATGAGAGAAAATGCAACATAAAATTGTGATTATCTGAAATGAACAGTAAAAGGGAATGATTACTTTGGGCATTAGGACACAAAGTCTAGAGCCCTTAGTCTATGGCTTCCATTGAATGCATGTTCTAATTAAGAACAGATGTGTCTGAAACCACCTTTTGGACAAAGACAGGAGAACTTGGACAATGCTTGCAATGAAAAACTTATACTCAGCAAGGAGCACCAGATGTGGGAGAGAAATTACAGAATCACAGAATCACAGAATTGTAGGGGTTGGAAGGGACCTCTAGAGATCATTGAGTCTGACGCCCTTGCCAAAGCAGGTTTCCTACACCAGGTAAGGTATTTGCATCCCTTCATACTTTTTGCACCCTACTAATGCTCATTCATACAGTGGAAACCTCTGAAATTATATCAGGTTTTGAGTTCAGTAATATTTTTTAAAATGTAGAAAAAAATGTTAATTCACTGAATAGATAAAATAAACATAATGGAATAATTTAAGAAAATGCTTCATTTCTTAATGTCATTCTGCTCCAACAAATATTCAGAAATGTTCACATCGACTAGTAAATGATGTTTTATCTAACTTAAAAGAATTAAAAACAAAATTAAAAAGAATTTTCTTATTAATGTAAAATCACATTTATAACAGGAAAAAAGTCTCCCACACCCTGTAAAATGGTACATGGTTCATAAGTACTGCTCAGAGAAATCCAAGTATAAAACATTATATTGCATTTAATAGGTTTGTTCAAAATTCTGCTTGCTTTCTTTCTCTTTTTATCCCCTTGCTTACTTGCTGCGGCACACAGGCAAAATAAATCAAGAATGAGAAAGCAACTTTCACAGGAAATTAAAATGGAACATCAATAATGTACCAGAAGTGAAGCTGGAAATACTCTTCGCTGGCATGAGGCCACCAATTTTTATTTAAGACTTAAAACTAAGTTTTGCTCTTAATACAGTGTTGGAAATCAAGAGAGAAAATGATCAAATTCTTTTTTTTGTAATATTTAAGCAACTTACTTGCAATCCCAAAGATGATTAAAAGGCTCAGCACCTCTCCCACATAGAAAAATTGAGGGAGTTGGGTCTCTTTAGCTTAGAGACGACTCCTAGAGACCTCACTGTAGCCTTCCAGTACTTAAAGGAAGCTTACAAGCAGGAGGGGAGATCAACTTTTGCATAGTTTGATAGTGATAGGTCAAGGGGAAATAGCTTTAAATGAAGAGAGGGGAAATTTAAGGTAGATGTTAGGATGAAATTTTTTAGTCAGAGAGTGGTGAGGCACTGGAACATATTGATCAGAGAAGCTGTGGATTCCCCATCCTTGGAGGCTCTCAGTACTGGGTTGGATGGGGTCCTGGGCAGCCTGGTCTAGTGGTTGGTGACCCTGCCCACAGCACAGGTTCTCCTCCAATCTAAGCCATTCTATTTAGCTGTAATTCAAAAGCATGTAGTGGGTTATCTTTGTGTCCAGCCTATCTTAGTATTCTCATGTTAGGAAAATACACAAGCTAATCACGAATGGCTCAACAACTTCAAATCAAGCACCTCAAAGGAAAACTTTTTGGCATATTCAAAAATAAACATTATGTTCTGAGTTTGTCACTTGAAAGACGTTGTGGTGTGGAAAAGGAGCTGTTGTTATAGAATAGCCATTAGCACATACTAAGATGTGTATTTTGGTAGGTTTAATTTTAATGAAGTTCACAACTTTTATAGTCTCAAATATTATTTTTATTTCCCTAGTAAACATTAACACATTGTCTAGGGGTTGGTGTTAATAACGTGTTTTTGTAGCAGAGCTTTGTGCTTTCCCTTCATAATTAACTCACGAGCATACGTCTATTCGTTCTGTATTAGTTTTGAATATTTACATTTTTTCTACTTAGGGCAAGAGCAATTTCTCTGTGTCTGGATTGTTTAATTCACCCTATGAGTACTGAATTTCCACAGAGTTGTCAATTTATTTCCAACACTGGATCCCAACAAAGTTTCTCAAGATTCTACCAAGTTTTAACACCTTTCCTAGGATTGTAGGAACATTTTTACAATGGCATAGTCCTGACTTCTGGAGGACTTTCATCTTGCCAGCCTTGTGTTTTTATTTGCAATATTAATCTCTTTTACACACAGTAGAACTGGCTATTCTTGAAAGCACAGAAGAAAACAAATGTGATTATGATATCTCTGAATGCTTCTTAGACTGTGCAAGGATCTAGAATCTCTGATGTAAGGACACCAAGCAGTACACCTGCAATTTCATTGAGAAGACCATAAAATTGCCATAACTGCTGATCTCTAAGAATGAATTACACAGCCAACTCATCATTGCTGACGTAGGTATATTTGGTGCTTCCTCGAGGCAGCAAAATTAGCTAGATTATTTCTTCAAGCCCCTTTAAAACCTACAGTTATGCACAGTATGCTACAAATCCCCATGCAGTGTAAACTGGTAGAATGTACCTGAAACCTGTAGAATGTGTAATGGCTCCTCCAAAAGTAATGCCTCCTATTTCATGATGTTGGCCCACAGTGTCAGAGATGGACGTTGATGGTATGGCAGCAGAGGTTGAACTTTCCCACCAGTATTCCATTTCATTTTGTTCCTGTGTGACAGGATGGCAGCAGAGGGGCAGCCTGACAGAATGGTGTCAACATGGAAGAGCGTATGGAGCAAAGGTGTGTCACTGAATTCCTTCATGTGGAAAAAACTGCACACATTGACATTAATCAACGATTGCTGAATTTTTAGGGAGCTCAAACAGTGTTTTGCTAACGTGTTTTATATGAAGTTGATGTTTCACATGTTCGTGGCATGGATAGCCATGGTTTGAGCACAACCTGGGTTTACTAATGCTGCCTTGTGAGCAAACAAGCACCAGCAGTATGGAGCTGTTGTTTCATTTATGCAAGCTGCTCAGCAAGCAGCACTGAACACAGAATCATGAAAGCCTGTACAAAGTGCTACATTTTGGATGGTGAAAGTAAATCTAAATAAAAAAATGAAACTCCACAGATCTCAGCTTCAGAGAGAGAAAACGTTATCAGAAACTCCAAGTAAGTAGTAAGTGTAGTAAGCTTAATTTGTTTGTCACATTAATTCTGCTTCAGTTAGCAATGTTATACAGTCTTTCTCAGACTGTTACTTTGTTTCTTTAGAATAGGACACTTCGGGACTGCGGCATTTAAACCGCCCCCACCCTCCCCGTTCTTCTTAAACCATGAGACTGAGGGGAAAAAAAAAAAAAAAAAAAAAAGGCAGGAATATGTGTTTTTTTTTTTCTGCGCTTGTGCTCCTTCTGCATGACACCTTTAAAAAAAAAAAAAAAAAAAGAAAAAAAAAAAAGATGTGGGAAGGATAAAAAAAGCAGCAGAGCCAGTAGGGGGGCCGGCTCCTCACCGCCCATAGCAGGCAGCCCACCGCGGGCAGCCAATGGCCGCGCGCCGCCATCACCCGAGGCGGTGGCTGCCCGCCTCCCCTCACGCCGCGTTGCCGTCAGCGGCACTGGGAGGGCCGGAGGTGCTGCTGGCGGGCGGGGCGGCGGCGTCCCCGAGCGCCCTGCTAATGGCGCAGCATGGGGAGACGGGCTAAGATCGTTTCACCGTGCAGGCCGTGATGTTTCTTTACGTCTTTCTTATTTGACGCGGTGTGCCTGCCTCCAGCAGAAGGCAGGCGGTGATATGGAAGCAGATCTTAAACCGCTGCAGCACGTGCGGCAGTCAGAAAATGGCATTGTGCCTCTTATTTTCCCTTTTTTTCCTCCCTCTCTTTGTACCAGATGAATCAATTAGCTTATTATGAGTTAATGAACATCAATCAGCTCTGTCTGAGTCCTCTGATTTGCTCAGAGCAGAGAAGCTGAAGGGAGGCTTCATGGTGGCTGCAGCTCCTCACAGGGAGTGGAGGGACAGGTATTTTCTATGATATGTTCCATAATGCCCCCCAAAACCCACTGGCCAAGCAGGGTACTTCAGAAATCCCATCCCAGAGTTTAAGAGTTCAGCAGAGATTAAAAATGTGTTTAAGGTTTTGATAATCTTAATGGTATTGTATCACTTTGGATGAAAAATCTAATGCAGTTTTCAATAGGAAGAGAAGGGTACTTTAGCTTGAGCAAGCTAGAATCTGGGCATGGATATGCTCAAATGCATTAAAATGACCATGACTACTTAGTGAGATGTGTAGTAAAGATCTTGCTGCAATACTAATGTGCATATAAAGACAACATCTTGTTTTAATGCAGTGCTTGAAGGAGGAAAAAGCACTAAAGAATTGGGAGTGAAGTCTTCATAAGGAAATGGCAATTTATCTTGGAAAAAGCAAAGGCGATAAGTTTGGTAGAAGAGAAGAAGGTAAAGGTGAACAGGAGTGACTAAAGGTTTAAAACACTAGACACGTTCCACAATTTTTATTTGCTAAAATTGTGAACAGGATAAGTTTTGCTTGTGTGCTTTGTTGTTTAATGCTGTGTGATTTTTGTTAACAAACAAAATATGGGACCTGCACTCAGTTTGTTTAGAAGTTGTGGCAATACAGTTGACTTTCTGAACTCTCCTCAAGAAAACCTGCAATTTACTGCAATGTATAATGTGTCTTTTAAAGCAAAAATAAATGCTGGAGGTGCACGCGTGCACAAGCGTAAATAGTGTTTATTTCAACATGCACCTGGGAAATTAAGTTTCTCCAGTTAGAAATAAACCTCAACTCCCTACTTCACTTAAAAGTGAGATCTAATTCTCATTTTGTAGAGGAACTTGAGCTTGAAGGAGCAAGGCAGCACTGGTTACCTCACTCCAGCTAAGAGGAATACTCTGCACAACCAGCTCCAAGGGAGATTGTACATGAGCCACCATCTGGAAAATAAATAAAATGAAAGAAAGAAAAAAAATAATAATTTTTTATAAAGTGCAAAACTTCTAGTTGAAAGGCTATTGTGCAAAGATGTCTGCTGACTCACAGCTCAGTCTAACAGCAAATGCTAACAGCTCTTTCAGTCTCTCTGATGTACGTTGTTACCCAGCAAATGGTTATACTTCTTTTATTAAAAACAATGTTAATTAATGCTGTATAGCAGTGAAAGCCCTTGCAGATAGGCTTTGCACCGGGACACATTAAGCTCAGCAAAGCAAAAATGTCTTATATACAGTATGCTGTTAATTTTTTAAATGCCACATGCTTGAAAGCTTTCTAGTGTTAAAAATCTCCACACTCAGGAACACTGAAGTTTAGTTTAGTTCAAAAGCCTCTGTACTTACTATTGTACAGGTATGTGAAGCTTAACTAATACAATTTTACCATTTTATTTATCTTTGTTTTTATAGGCATACAGAGAATAAATTAGAGGATTGGATTTTTTGGCCCTGCCATGAAAAGAAAACACATTCCTAAAATGAATTATTACGCTTTGGTTGATCAGCTAACCCCTCAGCTCTCGCTGAAACAGGAAATGATTATAAAAATTAAGATGTTTAAATACATTTTGTCTACACTGGCAATAACAGTTGACTTTTTCATAGGATATCTGAAAAAAGCTGCCTTCGGTCTTTCATTGTTCCTTTTTGGCACCATGGTAGAAAGTAAAAGGAATGCAGAACAGCTTTGCTTTGCTCTCACACATGTTCCAGGCTTTAGTTTCTTCCACCACTTTCTCTTCTTCAGTGTAGATTGGAGCTCTACCCATGTATGGTTTTTTTTTAGAGGGGAAGGAATGAGGAGATGAAGAGAGGAAAGCAATGGAAGGAAGCAAGAATGATAAGAGTTGGTTCACAAGTGCCAAAATTGAATCTCCATGCCCATCAGTGTTTCTAATTAAAGGTTATATAAAGAAATTCCAAAGTGGCAATATTTTACCACACATATTATATAAAGTGCATTCTTTCTGTAGGCCTCTGTACTCAGCCATCTACATAAAAGCTTTATCTCCTAGGTAGTAAGCGTTGAGACCGACAGAAGGCATACAGAAATTGAGATGTAGGAGTGCTTTGGCAGAGAAGGTCAACGGAGTGATAAATTAACAAATTTACTCAAGTGTGCAGCGAGGGCAAGAAGATTTCCATGAGCTAGATATACTTTATAAAAAATATATCTTTATAAAAAAGTTTCTGACTTCTGAGCCACTTCTCAAACTATTAGGTATTGCCTGCCCACACAGCAATTCTGAGTTGGCCTCATTTACACAGCAGAACTCCTTGCTGAGGGCATTTCAACTATCCAGAGAGGAAAATGCAGTCTGTTATTTCTCAGTGTTTCAGACAGTGAAGATTAAGAGGAAAGCATGAAATATAGATCTGGCAAGCACAGTTACTAATTTAATGCACAGAGCAATAGGGAGAAAATAAAGCCCAGAGTTATAAAGTAATTGCCTGATTTTTAACAAGTGCTCTTCCTGTGCATTCTCCTCCTTAACCCTGAGTCAGAATGACGCTTATGCTTCCAAAAAGTGGTACAGAGGTGGTTCAACACAAGCTTCAACACAGTCTGCTTACCATACTATTAAAAATACATATACGTAACATGAGAAAACAACACCTTGGGCCCACAGACCCATGTCAGGATGGGGAAACAGTCAACAGACTGCTTAAAAATCAATTGAAATTCTCAAATGTCCTCAACCATTTTTCTTTCTGAACATGCTTAAAGTAGTTCTTGTTTCTTTTCATTGAGCTAAAGTAGATTCTCCATATTTAATTCAATTAAAAACAAAGCAAAGGATACAACATGACCCAAAGTAGCCAAATTTACTAACTTTTTGTTCAGTAACTCACCTCTTGTGCTTTGTTACTGGAGTCAGTTGAGTTTCAAGGGGAGTGTTGATTTCAGGAGCCACTGTGAATATATTGTCCATAAAAAGAAAAGTGCATCAAGTCAGGAGGTATGACAGAAAGTCCCCTAAATCACTGATGAAAGATCAAAGGGGCCACGTCAATCTGAGATGGTAAACCTAGTTTCTTTCACTTACCAATATTTGCTCAAACCTGTTTTCCTTCATCTGTACAGATTAGTCTTGTATGAAGATTCAGTTCTCTTTTTGCATGATCTCAATTTTTATTCATAAACAAAAAAATGAGGTTCTGAATTTCATCTTCCTAAAGAAAGAACTTCATTTAGTCAGAGATGGTAAGATACTTCCTAACTGAAAATCTGGCATTTCATGCTGCTGGAATCAACTTCCATATGCAAATTCCACATAAGTAAGATAGTCAGACTTTATGTTATCAGCTTACTGTGCACTGGCTTCCCAGTAGCATGGGAAAAAGAACTACCTGACTTGGCTATTTCTACCAAAAAAAGGGAAGGGAGGTGGGTCACTTTAATCCAGCTGTTTTTGGGGATGGTATTGGGCAGGAAGAAGTAGAAATTTCTGGTTCTCAGGTCATGGTCATTTTATCCTTAGCACCACTTCTGTATAGATCACTCATTTTAAGAGCATGAATTTGATGAGTATCAGATAGGAAGAAGCTGTTGTATTACTGAAGAAATTGAACACATCATGCAGAGGTTACATTGATTCTAGAAGGACAGCCAATACTAGATCCAGCATAAATGTAGCAACGTAAACAGCCATTATCTCAGTCATTCAATCTGTCAGTGGAAATTTGAACCAGCAAGATGAATGTATACATACTAGACTGGTGTTTTGTGAATGTGGCCATAGGACTTTCCTCACAGACAGCTGCCATAAGCACTTGCTAACTGCCTACAGCTAAAGCTGCTTTAAACATGAGTATTAGAGGCAGTTCACAAGATGATGTACTTACTCATAATTTTCTGAATACCATCACAGGAGCAAAGCCATGCACATTGCTGAAGCTCCCTCTGTTCCACATTACATCACCCACCTCCCTATTTTAAAATAGAAGTGTTGAAATCCCAGTCCAAGCACAGAAATCATGTAAAAGTGCTTGTTCTAGCCTGCTAATTCTGACAGGAATATTACATGGAAACCACAAACCATATGAAAGTAGTTTCTTTGCAGATTGGCCCCTGAAGGCCTCAAAATGTTTACTGTAAAGTTTATACAGGGAGATTCTCTCAAAACAAAACAAAACAAAAAAACAAGAACAAAAAAAACCCAAGTACATACATGCCCAAAATTTAATGTCTACTACAGGATCAAACACTGAAGGATGGAGTCTTCCATTGTGAGAGACTCCATTTTTAATAATAAATCTATTATGAAGAGTTCTAAAGAATCACAGAATCACAGAATCATAGAATGGCCTGGATTGGAAAGGACCACAATGATCATCCAGTTTCAACCCCCTGCTATGTGCAGGGTCACCAACCACCAGACCAGGCTGCCCAGAGCCACATCCAGCCTGGCCTTGAATGCCTCCAGGGATGGGGCATCCACAGCCTTCTTGGGCAACCTGTTCCAGTGCATCACCACCCTCTGAGTGAAAAACTTCCTCCTAATATCTAAACTAAACCTCCAGTGTCTTAGTTTTTTCCCCTTTGTCATATCACTATCCATCCTCGTAAACAGTCATTCCCTCTCCTTTATGCTCTCTTCAAGTATTAAAAGGCCACAGTGAGGTCTCCCTGGACTGGCAGAATTCACTTTTTGTCAGGAGCTGTGGTGGACAAGGGCCTTTCCATTCCATCTGTTACAAGTTCTTTCCTATCAAGTTTGTTAATCTTCCTGTTGTATTAAATATTTGTCATAATTCTAGTCATCCCAGACCAGGGGCGCGTGCTGAGTTTGTTGATTTTGACAAGGACCAGCCTGTCAGCTTTCCATGCATTCTTCACTCAAGATATGTTGGCATCTGACAGTACAGACTATGTTTAGGTAGGAGATGGCTAAATTCTGTATCTTCATACAGTTCCTTGTTCTTACAATCTTATCATCTGACAGTTGTCATCAGCTCTTCCCAGCCTGTCAGAGGTTCTTTCTAGGACCCAAACATTAAACCCTGATTCAGATTTCTGTGATAACTTGCCAAATCACTGTGCTGCTTGTGAAAGAGGCGTGTATCCAACAAAAACTGTGAATTTTCTCTTTTCTTTTGCTCAAGATGGTACATGAAATTCCTTCTTCGGGCAAGATTTTTTATTTTTTTTTTTACCATTGAGTCTTCACAAGATAATGGCAACAGAAAATAGGAAAACTTGGAAACCTGTGAAGGAAATAGGTGATACATTGAGAGTTAGCTTCCTCTTGAGCTTGTAGACAAACAAACCATCAAATCAAGGAAAGGTTTCTGAGGCTTCAACAGGTTGTCAGGCTGATGGGTGTATTTGCCTTTTTATGATTACAAATTAGGGATGAGAACTTTTCTGCAGATGGTGTTTACTCTGGGTGGCTGTGGCACTAAACAAGGAATTGTTATTCATTTTACAGTTAGATTCTTTTAAATCCTTCAGTATGGCTTTTTTCTAGGTAAAATGTTACAGTGCTTTTGATTGACAAGCATTCTTTGATATTTTTTATATTTGAAACGTTGTGGGAATTTTACAGTGTGGATTTTTGTTTATTAAGATGTTTTATTTTTCCATTAAAAAAGAGAATTTTGAAGACTTGCTTTTGAAATATTTTGTACTGCAGGATATAAGAAAAAAGTTTTCTGACTGCTTTGATGTGAAAGTAGATGTCTGAATAGCCTTGAGCCAGGCTTGTGTAATTCGTATTTTACTGCTGCACGAGGTGAGGAAGAATACCAGGCAGAAGAGGTGATCTCTTAAGTGGTGGGAATACAAAGCCCCCAAAAGTGATCTGATTCCTCCCGGTCCAGCAGGCACTCATGGTAGGAGAGACTGCACACATTTCCTCTGTGTCTCTTCATGCTGAAGGCAGAATTACACAATTGAATAGGAGGTAATGCAGCAATTCACTGATAGTGAGTTGGATGCAGTGTGCAGGGAGGGGAAAAGGAAATAACCAAAATCAAATAGATAGTGATTTAGGGAGGAAATTGGTCAGTGCTCTAGAACTGTTTCTCAAAATGTAAGTACACCATTTCTTTACTGTGCTGTTATTTGTAATTGAACAATTTGTAACAACAGAAAATGTGAGGGGATCTATATTTTTGGTGCTTAATCTATATCTCAAGAGTGCATCAAACAACGTATTTCACACTTGCGTAGAGGGAAAGCAGAATTCTGGGATTTCCATTTCGGTTAAGCACTTGGAATTGGATTCTCCTATTAAAATTCATAGCTATAGAATCAGTCGCTGTTAGTACTGAATCCTCCCTTACATGTCTTAGTGGTCAGAGGGTCCATTTTAAGGTATCTGTAAGCATTATGAAGACATGCAAGTTATCCTTACAGATATAACAGATTCAATATGTGGACATTTTTACAGAAAAATCACCTCTATAGCAGTCTTATGACAATAGAGTGATACTTCCTCCATGTGCCACAATACCATCAATTAAGCTTAAAGCTGTAATTACTTACTAAAGTCTATTCTTAGGCACTGCAGGAAGTTTTTGCCACATCTTTCTTTCCTCTGATCTAACATGATCATAACCCAATGCCCACAGGAACTACACTGCCTTTAAATTCAGTAGCCAATACGTTAAGTGATCTCTCCTTCCTCCTTCCCCACCAGCTTTAAATGTACCAAATCTGAAATTTTGAGAGGCTCTGTAGTCTTTCACAGGATATTTGGTAGTACCTAGAAAGGAAGTCCACCTACGTCATAGAATCATAGAATGGCCTGGGTTGAAAAGGACCACAATGATCATCTAGTTTCAAATCCCTGCTATGTGCAGGGTCACCAACCACCAGACCAGGCTGCCCAGAGCCACATCCAGCCTGGCCTTGAATGCCTGCAGGGCTAGGGCATCCACAGCCTCCTTGGGCAACCTGTTCCAGTGTGTCACCACCCTCTGTGTGAAAAACCTCCTAGTATCTAACCTAAACCTCCCATGTCTTAAAACCATTCCTCCTTGTCCTATCACTATCCACCCTCGTTGCTTAGGCTGATTTGGCACCTTCCACATTTCTTTTTCTTTCCTAGGTCTTTGGACCAGCAGCCAAAGAGCATCTATTCCGAGTGGTCAAACTCAGCAAACTATAAGCATGTTTTTCTAGGCAAGCCTGCTATTAATTTTGCTCATAGAACAACTTTCCCCTTTCCCAGTAAAGCCTGATTTACGGTGATTGTCTGTTCTGTTATTTGTCTGTCTGTTTAATACCAGTCCATGTTGAATGTTTTAAACCTTATGCAACTATACAGAATTTCTACTGACCCTTAATAGAGCATCTGCTGCAAATAGCAGATAAAATATTTAAGACATCTTCTGTGTAAAAATTGAGAAGATATCCAAATAAATAACAGGTTCTGACTTCAAAATTGATGGACTAGTCACCTTCAGCCCCTCACAATGAACTATACAAAATTGTGAGCTCTCAACTCTTCCATTATAGAAGACTTTTAGAGCAGTACAAGACTATTTACTTCAGATCAGACATTGGCTATGGAAGACAGCTGTGCAGGAGTCAATGAGCTGCTGAGACCACCCTATCTATCCTCTTTTATCTAAATGTATAAGGAAAAGAGCAATCTCTGACTTAATATATACACTTTTCTCAGCTTTCAGATGTTCTTCTAGCGTTACTTTTTCAGCCTCTTCACTGGTTCAATGCCTGAAATGCAAAAATAAAATAAAGTGCTGCCAGATCAGTCAACTCCCAGGTATGAAGAACACAGATGAAAAACCACCCTCCCAAAATTTCAAGCAGCAGGGTTTGGGAGTGAGGGATAAGGGAAGACTAGGGAACATGAGTGATAGATAAACAGATTAAATTAGTAAAAATTGGAGTGAACATTTGCAAATTTCAATACATGTGTCCTGAGAGAAACAAACAGAACGGCTGCTGAACTGAAAATAAAACTAATGAAAAATAATTCCCTTTCCTCACAAAGCCCAAGGCACTATCAATAGCACTGTTAGCTTGTTACTATGAATCATTATTTTGATAAAAAGAAGAGCTAAAATGGATTTTTTTGCTCAGTGTAGAACACTTGTACACTATCACAAGAGAGTAACACATTAGGTGCGTCATTATTTATCTTGTTCCATAATAAACAAGCCCCATGTATTTTCAGGCTCTGGTGGGTTTTTCTAATAATGCTACATAAAGGAGATATTTCAAAAAATCATTCTGGCTTTCCTCCATTTCTGAAATGCTCCTTGCAAACCCTTTTCTGTGCTCACAGTTAAGTCAGGCTTCATGGATGCTTGGAACGTTTTAAGGGCAAATCCTGCTTAGGGCAGAGTAACCTCACAGTAAGGATACAAGCACACAGATCAGATGCAATCAAATAAAGCTGGCTAACTAGTAATTAGCCTGTCAGGTAGCCACAGCAGCAGTCAGTGTGTCAGCTTTTTGCAAAATAAGGCACGTGAATGCACACTCTTTCACTGAAGTGTAATAGGTTCTGCCTCTCAGCTGCACAAGGCAAAGTTCACACATGCAAACAGAAAGCGTTAGTTTAGCCCTGGGGAGTCAAAATCTCCGTACCTCTCTCACTCTGTCATGATCGGTTGTGAGCTGATAACCAAATGCAGTGCTTTCCAAGCTGTTTTGCAGCTCCTTTCCCAAAAACATGCTGCTGTGTAGCCCTCCTTTCCCCCAGCCATCCAATTACTGTGTTCCAACTGACTACAGAAGTTCCAAACACAATCAATTTTTGCACTTCTTTTTTGGTCCTTTACTGCCTCAGGAGGTAGGAGCCACATCTCTTTTCTGTCTTATGCAGAGATCCCTGTGCTACCAAGTGAACTTACTAATAGAAGTACTAATAGAAATAGCATTTCAACTGTGATGTAGCATTGTGCACAAGGCACATAACCTTGCTGAAATAAACAGAGCTTGTATTAGTCTATCAGTTCAAAATAAGCTGTTCACATACTGTGTTGCTTAGACAACGTGATGCTGAACTCATAGATAGCTATGAATAGCACTGAGGAGGTATGTCCTGCATGTTGATGCTCTCAGGAGTGTCGTGACATACTGGATGTGTAGCTTCTGCAGCAATTTACTCTGTATTTGCAATAAATGAAGAGATAAAACCTGTTCATTAGAAGTTGATGCTTGGTCAGAACTCAGCACAACTGATTTTACCCTTGCAGCTTTTCATGAGACATCAGCACAGTGTTCATATCCATGAAGAAAGAGGCTAATCAAGAAACTGTTTGCTTTATAATGATTAATTCCTTTGAATGAGATTACTTTGAAATGTTTAAACAAGAAGAAGAAGAGAGGAGCATCTAGTAGGCTCAAAAAAGAAGAAAAAAAGAGAAATATTGCCTGGATGCATGATAGTAGCTTGTAGTTTATAAAATTATATACTGTAGGGCTGTTGCTCTTCACCGTAATTCCAGAAATAACCACAGGTTTAATCAGAAGCGCCTTGAGTGCTCTTAGGTAAGACAGCAAAATTATAGGAGCTTATTTTGCATCCTTGCTTTGACATTTACTGGCCATAATCAGCAACTGCTACAGAACATATCAAAAGGAGGACAAGAGTCATGTCCCAGGTATTGGCTCACAGTCTTTTCTGCTTTTTTCCTTCTAAGGCCGGTTTCCAGGTGCCCTTACTATACTGGAGACAGTTCCAAATGAGCCCTTTCTGATACTGCAACATCTGTTTGTCAGGCAGCCAGAATCTGAATTCAATATTTCCTGCAGAACCGTGCTTTGGGGCTTATCGACAAGTCTGCAGGTGCTGCTTTTGCTCGAGAAATGTGCCCAGTAGGATGAGGCTCACAACCCGTTCTCCCTGCCTCCCTTCACTTACCAACCACATTTAAGCATCAACCTCTGAGATCAATACAAGTGTTTTCTCGTTAAAAGAAAGAGGAGGGCAGAGAGGACTGTGCACTCATCCATCCAGCAAGTCCTGAGGCACCAGCATGCTGCTCTGTGACTCTGTGCTGTCTGACATCCCAATGGTCTGGGCTACAAGCCCAAATCACTCAGCCCAAACTCCGTGGCAGTTCCAATGCCTGCTGTTTCCTTTTAGCCCTCAGGATCATCCGCTGCAGGAATGTCAGCAATATTTCCAGCCCTGACACTACCATGACCACCTTGTTTTTTAAAGGAGAATATCAGTTTGCCCACTGATTCATTTTCCAAACATTTTCTTTATTATTTTCACAAACAGAAATATCTTTTTTGTCATCCCTCTTAAGTCTAACCAAGATATATACAAATTCAGTAACGTGGGCCTATCTTTGCACATAGTATCTCATGGCAAAAAAATCTGAGAGGCATCTTCAGTCTTTGAGCCCAACAACAAAAATTTGCCCATGATCTCCTTTAATTTTCAGTAGATTCTTAAAATCGAAGGCTTAACAGCCTTCATCAATAGTTCATCAATGAGGACATTGAGGGAAACGATGTTAGAAGTTTTCTTGCTATCAAAATAAACAATAGATCCACTGCTCTCCCCTTGTTCACCATATTAGCCGTTGTAGACATCAGATTGTTCAGACATTATTTCATTTTAATAAACCCATACTGATGACTCCCAGTAGACCACTCCACCTTCTTGTCCACACCGTGTTGTAAATGGCCTTCAGGATTATTTTCCATTATCTACCATCTAACGTGGCTGTGATTAAAAATTTCTTTCCTGCGGCATGTATGTGACTTACAGATCTTGTCAAGTAGGTGAATTCTACTACTGTTTTCTCTAACCATAGAATATTATATTCTAAGACAATTCAACTTCTCATGGAAGCCTATGATTAACAGTATGTATTAGACATAAAAAGAGGAATTTGGCAACAACAACAAAAAAAAAGTGACATCATGGAAATTTTCATTCAATTGCAACTTTTCATACTGGGTTTAATTTATTATACTCTCCACTCCATATATTTGTATACGAAGAAAACATCTTTTCTATCAGGTTTTCTAATGAAAGAAATTATCAACTACCTTATTCTCAGTTTTATTCTTAGGAAGGAATCATAAAGGACCATAAAGACGATTTTTTTATATAGCCTTCTAAATTGTGCCCACCTCCGCTTGAAGAAAGTGCACTTACACTTTTGAAATGGGCAATTAAATGGATGAGTATCTATTTGATGTATATAATATATAATCTGTGATGAAAACGTGATGTGTGATTTCATCGATTGAAACAGTTGCACTTGACAGAATAGACTGATTGCCCTCTTATTCAGAATGCCAAGAGCATAGTTAGGCAAAATAACATAAATAAATAATCCCCCAAAAAACTTCATACAGGAAAAGTGCATTGAGGAGACTTCTCCTGTGGCTTCACATCAAACTAAGCCAACTATCATCTTAAAATGTAATTATAAAAATTAGGCTTTTCTTTACTGATAACTGACGCTGAAGATTAAGACGTTGTTTCTGCCCTGATATGAAAATTAATTAAAATAATAAAAGCAATCCTGTTAATTCAACTGCTTCTTGTCTTTGAACGTGGACCAAAAAGGTATCGGCTTTTGTACACAGATCGTATACAGCATTTGTAAGCAGCCCCAAATTTGTTGCAGATAGATTTCTAAATGAAGAATACTAAGATTAATACATCTGTCATTGTATTGCTCTCTCTCTACACGTATACAAAAAAAAAAAGTAAAAAATAGAGTTCACAATCTACAGTTTGTTTAATTCACACCCTGTTTCACAGATTCATGCTAATTTTATGTGATCTAGACTACAATAAATAACAGTTTAATCACCAAATAGCAATTTCTGTAATAATCAGTGTAATACTTATTCTCATGTTAATTGCCGATTTCATCTTAGTTTTCTAGGATTTTAGCTGCATTTGATTCACTTGAATGCAACCAAGAGTTAACAGCTTGACACATCAGACCTTGTAGAACTGAACATTGATCAGCTGCATCACAATTCTGCTTTTTTCACCTCTCTTATGACGTGGCATAATACTCCTTCACCACAAAAATTACCTGAAAATTACGGTGAGAAGATCTGAGTGGTCCAAAAATGCCACCAAACCATTATGGTTGAATTGCATGTTGTCCTTTATGAGAATGCAGCCTTCAGGTAAAAACATCTTACTGGATTTCCTTAAATTGTCCGAAAAAATGCAATAAAACAGCAAATTTCAATGAAAAACAAAGTATTAATAATGTCAGAAATGTGTAAAAGCTCCATAACTACATCACTCCTCTAGTCACCTGATTGAGCATTCCAGGAAATCTCATTTAAGAGATGTTTCTGATTGCTACTGAGTATTTATTTCCAGATGGGTTATTTCCATATGAGGCAAGATTAGCCAATTGATTAATTTTACTTTTATTCATTAATGTATTTGCCAGTTGCAGCTGAAGTATTTTGCTTGTTATAGCGCATCAGACTGTAAGGTACACTGAGCATTATCCCAATGATCCTATAGAACCAAGGAACTCAGACACCCAGTAAGAAAATAAGAAAAAGAAGAGGCCATTTTTGCAGGAGAGACTACACCACATAGAACTAGTATTCCAAAGACAAGGCTAGAATCAAATAAGAACTAAAGCTGGAAAATAAAATGGAATTTCCAGAGGTAGAGGAGAAATGAACACAACTCAGAGCAGAGTCCAGCCTAGAGCAAATATCAAGCAACCCTACAGAACAAACCTTTGGTCAAGTTTTAATAGCTCAAGATGGATGCTGCAATTTTAAATTAAATAGCTCCAGCTGTTCTTAGAGAGAAGGTGGGAGACCACCTAATAGTTTTTCCCACTCTTTGAAATAAATACACTGAACGAGCACTATTGAAAGGGCTTTTTCTCAAGAATGAAATAATCTTCCATTTTGTACATTAAAGGCATGGGAATTCAGATCACTAACATTTAATCGTGTAATCCCCTAAGAGCAGGGAAACTAAGGAGGCCATCTTTATATCCATAAAGTCTGTATTACCTACAGAAGAATTTCTGAGGAATCTCAGCCATGTGCTGGGTGGACCAAATATAAAGCAAAAAGCTGTCAACGTGCTTATAATGCAGTTTTCTTTACTGAGATGACGTTGATCCCAAAGCTTTTGTGTGGTTGCCTTACCTTCCTACAGCAAGTCTGGCTGATTATTTTTCACAGAGCTTAGCTGTAATGTTATCTATTAGAGACAAAATTATTATTATTGCGATGAAAATTACCAATTCAAAATTGTGAAAAATAGTTTTCAGAGTTTAATCCAGAATAACTAAAAACTGAACTAAGCAGTTAAAGTGCTCTGAATTTAGTCAGAGAGACACTGAGACTTTTTTGGTATACAGAAGATTTTAAATTTATCATTGTGCTTTGTAACAGAGCAGAAAATAAAATTAAGAAAATTTAAAATTTTAATGGAGGATGAAAATTCACTGTTCCTGGAGTGTTGTGAGAAAGCACCAGAAGCTGAGCTGATGTTGAAACCATACTGCCAAAGGGTGGGTGAAGACTTCTTTGATAACATGCAAGTATATTTTCTGTAGATTTTATTCTTTTTTACTTATATATAAATACACCCATATATATAGCTCGTTCACTGAATTTCCATATTTAAAATATTTTAATGAAGTGTGCATTAAATAGAAAAAAATGTTTTATCTAAAAAAAGATACATGAAGTATATGACTTTATTTTATTGCTTTCATAAGTGTTAGTGAAATTGTGCCAAGCCTCCAACACTCTCCACTATGCCTGCAGCAGAAAAACAGGTAGCATCAAGAGATGAGCTGATGGTCTGCCCTTTGGGCTGCTGTTTGAGAGTATTCACTTCCAGATGAGTGACATGGCCTTGGCTAGGCTAGCCAAAGTCCTTGTCAGGCTGATGTGCCTGTGGTGACAGGAGTCCAACATGTGCTGCACATGTTTGGATAATGTCATTACTCCCAACCTTCTACATCTAGAGATATCTCTCTCCTCTACTCTTGTTCTTAGTAGTAGAAATGGGAACTTGCAGAGTCTTATGGTGTGTAGGGAGGCAAGCACATAACCTACTACAATATGCCTAAAGGGGCTGGGTTGCTCCCTGCATGCACAGACTCAATACCAGCATGTACAGAGAATGATGGAGCACCACACAATAAATGTCTGGGTGAACTGCACTGCAGAACCATTTTGGATTCATTGCCTGGGTACTGAAACATCACAGAGAGGGTGTCAGGGACTGTGCAGTGCACACAAGGGCTTTGGTCAGTCTGGGCTGTCTAACCACAGAACAGAGATCCGAAGAAGCAGAAGTAGCGCTTTGATGAGTCACAACTCACAATTTTCATTTTACTGAAGCAATGAGACTTTCTCCTTTTAAACTCTTTTCACACTGGTTTTCTCTTGCTCTCTCTCTAACTCATTAGCTTGAGACAGCATATCTGTCCACCATGCTCACAGGATGATGCCATCTACAGGTTATTGCTGATGTCTGATGACTCTACGCAACTGGAAAGTCTCCAAGCATGACCCAGCAGTTCATTTATTGTTATGCCAAAATAAAAATTATCCACTGTTACACTGCACTATTATATATGAATACATTAAAAAACACTAAGAAATGGCCAGTAATAATTAAAAATTATATGAAGAAAGATAGAAAGATGTATTAGCTCGTTCATGTCTCAACTGAGACAGGTTTCCTTTGAGTGTGATAAATATTTTCCATGTAGTTATAATGTGAAAAGAAAAAAAAAATAATTATGAATGCAGTCCTGAGTCCACTTGAAAGAAAGGAAAAAAGAGAATCAAACGTATTCTGTGGCTTATTAGCATAGATAGACGTCCTTAAAAAGGCAGGTTTCAGTTTTGTTTTCACAGTGTATTTCAACATAAAGACAAGAAAAATCAACTCCCTACAGGGTACAGAAGTCACAATAAGCAAACAACATCTACTGATATCAAAGTTGAGAAGCTGCACTATTGTTTGTTGTTAACCACTACCACTGGTTCAGTACTGTTGCATTTCTGCTTTGTGTAAAGGTGCCTTCTTCCTTTCCTTCCTAGTGTGAAGGACTTCAGTAGGGTTGTGCAGTGTTAAAGATGGTATTTCTGACAAGGTATTTCTAGCTTCAGCATTCATGCTGTCACAGCTGTTGTCAGTTCAAAGCAGGCTCTCTTTCCTCTCCAGGAGTTACATAACCACCAATTTTGTTTTCCACATTTACCAGAAGATGACAGAAAGAAAACAATTGACCAAAGGATGTAGCAGTTAACATACCAAGGTCTGGCTTTTATACCTCCTTTTTTTACCTCATCTCTTTCAGCACACCAGATTCACCACAAATACACTGCTTTTGTTTTAGTTACCATCTTCACTTGTGATCATCTGATGCTTCACAAACATACTGCAAAGCAAATCCTTGCTTGAAAAATCAAACAACCTAATGGCCTTTTTGTTATGCAGTTGGAATAGTTGTTTGGATACAGCTGTGTAGAGCTCCGGTGATTCCACTCTAAAAGATAAGAGCTAGTAACGAGAAGGAATGCAGCTTTGCATTACAGTAACTGGTATTTTCCTTAGTCCTGCATATCTCCATTTATCAAATTACAAGTGCATTTTTATACATGTCCATAAAAATATGTTTCTGTGTAAAAAAGACTGAAGATGGTTACAAGAATGTGTTATTCCCTTACTTCATTTCCATCAGAACCCACACAAGCCCATACTAAAGCTTTGCAAGCAGAAGGGTTGAAAATAATTTAGATCAATACAAGCCAAAATGGCTGCACAAGATGCATTCTCAGTTCAGAGTTGGTGTTACTGTGGAAAGAGGAAAGGGGAAAGGAGACAGGGGAAAGGGAGAAGGAAAAGGGAAAGGAATTATTTCGGTATTCTAAATGCCCTCAACCTTCAGCCAGTTTTCAGCTTCTTAAGTTCACGTACAGGCCAGTTATAATCAAGCTGCAAGCAACTGCAGACCTTCCATGCTTTGGGAACTCCAATCTCCTTAACAGGACAATAGCGATTTCCTGCCAGGTTCACTTGTATTATAATTCCCCAAGACAAAATATATATACAGAATTGAATAAAACTGGTCACTAGAAAATATTGCAATGAATATGACTCATCTTAAAGGAGGAGAAAGACTCATTGGGCTCCACAGCACAGTCCAATAACATTGAGGCACATGGACTATTTTCCCAACTGGGAACTGCAGCACACAGCAATGCATGTCTTACACCAGATGTCACTGTATCATGCATGATGAATATCACATCTTCATTACAGCCTTTCCCCAGTAATAACTGTGCATATGATACTGCAGCATAAAGCACCAGATAAACCAGCCTAACACTCAGTAAATCTTTATCCCCATGTTTGTAACTAACAAAGGAATTTTTCTTAGACACAGATAGGCTGCTAACATCCCTCTTTCCTCCCAGCCGTGTCAGACACTGTTGCTTTTTGAAGAAGGAAACTGGAAATAAGGATCCGGTTGTCTCAAGGTTACTTCTATTTCTATTTAGAGAAACAAAGATTTGCATCTTCTTTTTTTTCCCTCGCTTTTTCTCTCCCTTTCGCCCAGGGAAAGCCATACATTTAGAGAGATAAAAACGGACACTCATTCTCCATTTACAAAGGGTTTAATTTAGTCCTTGAGTATGCACAGAAATCCTCCCTGCAGCAAAGTGATGTCAGACTATCTGTGTACCCCTGCAGTACATGGAAATCCTGGTTGCCATGAGAACCAAGCTGCTTCTTCGCTGAGGTTTCCGCACAGCGCCATGAAGATGCACCTCCATTTTGCCCCCTTGAAGCCAGCTGGGCTGCAGGGTGACCCACACCAAGAGGAGCAGCCCTGGCACTGCTGCCTCCTGCCACTGGGGCTCCCTTAGCTGCAGCCCTGCCACTGAAACAGGCAAGCGAATGTCACATCATCAGGATCACATTTCTGAAGCAGTGTCCTTAATGGCTGTGTTTCTTCCCCTTCTCACCCCCTCCACTTTGGAAAATGAAATGAAGTGATAAACTGCTTGGACTCAAGGCAGTGTAAGAGCACACAACATTTTATTGTTTTGGGAAAGAAATCAAAGCTTTACCACCACAGTCAGATCTCAGAGGAGATTTATGTCTCCGAGCAGCCATTTTTCTGAGTGCTGCTGCATACACATGCAGCCATTCTGAATACAATTAGAACTAACACTGCTGTGATAAACTAACTTTGTGCTGCCATGTTAAAATAAAAGGCCAGTTTCCCCTTTCACTTCTTTGCTAGGGATATAGAGTCAGTTTCCTCAGACACAGAAATGGTTAGAGCTCATCAGTGAAAAGAGTAGAGGGCTCTATTTTTTTTTTCTTAAGGTATGATCTCTAAGAAAAAAAAATATTGTGGGACACTGAACTACATAATAGGCTGTGGTGAAAGAGAAACTTTTATCATAGTCTATATTTAAGAAGAGCATGATATAGGAACAGGTAAGCTAGCATTCATTTGAAGAAAGCATGACAAAGAAAACAGTTGTGTGTAATCTTGGCTGGCAAACAGAGAGCCAAAGGACCACATGGCCCAATCTAAATTAAAGCACAGTGTCTCAAAAGCACTATCTAACCACCTGACCCACAGAAGACCAAGTTTAAATGGCTTAACTTCAGCATTTAATGTTTTGATAGCCTTCTAGAGAACATGTAGTAGCCACAAAAAGCCCACTTCAGTTTTTTAGCAGCTAGAACCCCATCTATCTACCACTCTCACATGCCAACTGCCTCTTGTATCCCAGGAGGCCATTTTTTGAGCACTCAGGTTAAACTCAAGTCACCCGATTTAATGAGTGCTTGCAATTTTCTGCTTCATGGTCAGACATCATGCACGCACAAAAGTGCTTGAAATCTTGTCTGTTGCTTTTTTAAAAGCATTAGCTAGCAAAGAAAAAGATACTGACTCACTCATAAGCCCGGCATCTTAGTAAAATAAATAAATAAATCATGTTAAGGTTATGGGAGAATGAGCAAAGAAGACAGGAGTATGGCTGATTTAGAATTAGTTTTCAAATTTGAGTGAATGGCACAGCGGTTTTTCCTGTTTGCCCCATCTATCTTACTTGAGATAGAGTGAGCAGTTCAGAATTCAACCAGTAGAGGACAGTGGTGAATATTCACAGCATCAAGCCTGTCACTTCCAGTATATATATAGATACAAAACAAGTTTTCTGTATGAAGTGTTGTGTTTTCTTGCCATCTCAAAAGTCAGTTCACGTTAATGAAATCTATGCACGTCAAAGGCATACAAATTGCAAAGAATGCAGAGAACAAATGTAAATAATTATTCTCCATGTATGTGGAGTGTATTTCTTATTTATGCAAAACACTGCTTGGGTCTCACTCAAAGATCTTGACTTGGTCCTCGTTCAACAGGCTTCAAAGGTTTCCCTAAACAAAAGACAGACCTACGCTGCAAATCCAATAAGCATTTTGCTTATGTTAGGAATGCAGGACAGGCCCCTCAGTGTAATTATTTCTGTTCTTTAATATAATCCAGAGTCTGAGGAGACAGAGAAGTTGCACAAAAGCCCACAGAGCATTAGCCTGCATCAAGAGCAATTGCACCACCCACCCTAAAGGCACAAGTTATAGAAGAATAAAGATCTAATCCTTTTTTTTTTTGTTTCCCAGAAAAAAATCTGTAGTTCCTTACTGTATTTGCGCTGATCCAAATTCTGTATGCTTCTAGTGAGAGCTATTGGGATTTGTCATGCAAGTAACAGCACATTTGCATCTGCAGGCCCTGGACTGCGAGACTATGGCTTATTTGACATGTAGAAAACATTCCTACTTTATGTATGCATTATAGCTCCATGAACAATGACAAAGCTGCACAATTTTACTGGCTCTTGCACTATTATCTGTCTTGGTCCAATGGCCTGAGGTTTTTTTGTTCTGGTTTTGTTGTTATTGTTTGTTTTTCTTTTTTTTTCTTGATTTTTGTTGCCATTTCAATGTCAAGTAACACAAAACTGAGTTAGCAACTTCACATAATTTCATAACAAAGAATACACAGAAAAAATGTTTTTGTGTTTTCCCTAAAGAACAGTAGCTTGAAGACAATGCTTGTAGAACTTACAGGCTATGTCAACCAAAAGCATTTCAGTGTTTATGTAAACTATTGCATGAAAGCGCACAGCTCAACAATTTCCATCATACTACATTTTCAAAGTGACATTGTACAAAACCCTGAAGAGTCCAGCACACAACACAGCATCTCCCAGGGTCTGGTCTCAGATTCCTCTGCAGCAATAACTGTTTGTTTAACCCCAGCAGCAGCTCAGCACCACACAGACACTCATTCACCCTCCCCAGGTGGGATCAAGAAGTGAATTGGAAAGGTAAAAGTGTGAGAACCAAACCCATGACACCAATTAATGGACTGTGTAAAGAGTGCTCATTTAAAATGGAAGATGATCAGTAAGCAGTTTCTACAGACTTTGATATTAAGAGACAATACTTCAGCCACAGGAGAGTTTGATTGACAAATATATTTGAGTGCTTCTCCATGCAAATATCTATCTTACATTCTAGTCTTTTTGAGCAACACAAAATATCTTCATTCAATTAACACATGATGTAGCACGAGTTGTCACTAATATTTTGGTTTTGGAAAATGGAATATTTGCCAGTTACAGAAATAAATAAATGACCCTATGATTTGCTTCAGCATGTGCTTGGATTTGGGGTTTTGCATTAGGTTGGGACAGTAAGAGTGTAACTATTGTCACAGGAATGATAGCAAGCATGGATTAGAGCGTTACAAAGCCTCTAAAACCCCAGAGGTCTTGGAATTAAGCCAGAATCTGAAAGTTTTTAACAAATGAACGCATTTTCAGACTTCACATCTGCAAAGGTAAAGAGAGCACAGCCAACTCAGAGGCACTAAATGAACGCACAGACCATCTGAGTGAATCCATCTCAGGGTGGTGACCCACTACCAGTGTCTCATTGCTCCAGGCCCTCCTGCCAGCTGCAGACTCTGATAGGCTAGTGGACTTGTATTACAAAAGAGCATAGCACCTGGCCTTGTTAATTTGGTCCTGGGGGAGTTTGCTGTGAGTTCAAAAGCGTCCATATGACCTCCAAAGTCATTTGCATTCTTGGCTGGTTTAAGTCATTGCCTGATTGCCAATAACATGAGTTGTGTATATCAAACGTAGGGAAACTGTAAAATAGCTGAAATCTAATTCTCTTTCATATGTTTTTTCTTCCTTATCCTCTCACAAGCAATATTTAACAGACAGTATTTACTAACTAATATCTGCTGTGCAGAAGTTTAGCTTATATCTATGTAACTCTCTATATTTATAAATTGAGCATTTATATTTTCAGATTATCAGTACAAGGAACAAGCATTTGACACATCGAAGTTGAGGAATGGAGATACCCACTCTTCCTCTAGGTTGAATTCTACTATCATATTGCTTATCTCTACAGCAAATTAACTACAAAATGCTGTTGAGATCATCTCTGTTTCAACCCACAGTGTCCTTTTGTGAAAGAAGGGAGGAAAAAAGAAAAAAAGGATACTTCAGATTTTCCCCTCCATTTCTCAAAGAGAAAGGGACTGAAAAAAGAAAAGGTTTAGTATCTTTACACCACGAAGAAAATACACCGTGACTGTTTATGAGAAGCAGGAGGAGAGAAGGGGACTATCTAAATGCAAAGAAAGTGACGCTCTGCCATCTGTTCCCATGCCTGGTCACCAGGCTGCTCTGCTGTATTAGAGGCAGCTGCTCCCTCTTCCAAGAGTTAACGTGAGACGCAGAAGAGAATATCCACCCTCCCACTTTGACCATGCCTGCAAAGGATCACAGTAAGAACCTTTATGGTAACCAATTATTTGTGCTATCACCCCCGATACAATTCCTCTCAATGTTCTCTGCTGCCTCTTGTGACAGTGGCAAGCTGTATTTTCCTCTTAGGAACAAATGCCAGTGAATTAACACTATCATACTCTATTCAGTAGTCTTTGCTTTGCATGCATTACTCTCACTGTGCTTTATGTCATAGATGATTCAGCAGTTTCATCCTAAGTTCAGGAATAAACAAAGATTACTTGTGGGGTTGCTTGAAGTAAGGAAGTGAACAAAAGCCTTGTTTGTTAAAAGGGAAAATAAATAACAGACTGGCTGTTATATGAAAGGAAGCGAGACCAATGAGGGATACAAAACTCAGGACGGCAGCTGCTAGGGTATGAACTGGGACTAAGGTTTGCCTTTGCCATCTGCAGAGTGCATTTCCTCAGTGTATGAACTGGGTCTTTTCTTTGCCAACATCACAGTGTCCAAAGCGTAAACACACCTTTTTGTTTCTTTGTGTTTTGAAAGCATTCAGAGGAAGTTCACTTCATGCTATTCATTTAGAAGTCTTTGCCTCCATCACTGCCTACCAGCTTGCTTTTTCCTTTGTTTCTCATAGCTCAAATTAAGTTTCCTTCAGGAGTAACCAGATTCATACAAACAATAAGCCAAGACTTCAGTGTCCTACGACTGGGATATTTTATTTTATTATTTATGTTCTTAATTATCTTTTGGCTCTCTAAGAAGACCAGATGAGGTTGTACTTTTTACATGAAAGCAGTTTCAGCTGATGTTACCCAAAGAAAAGACAGCTTCACAGACAACATGCCAGGGGAAACAAGAAAATACCACTTGTAGTCAGGAACCTGAAGCTCAAAAAGTGTCTGCAGCACAGAGCCAGGTACAGCTCTGCATTCAGGCCTCAGAAGTAGCAGAAAAGATTTCCTGTGGCCTGGAGAGAACTGCACAGTTGAGAGCAATTGAGAAGTCTTACAAACAAGCACTGGAGCAAGGAGACAGTGGGAATTTTTTAAAAATCCTGCCTTACCTCACTGCTCCAAGTTTTCTGTATCTATTGTGGTTTTCATTATATTAAGCTTAGCAAGGAGTTGTTTATTTTTAAAATATTTTGTGGGGTGTTCTCTATACGAGGAGGCTGTGGCAGATTCACCTCAATGCTTTAAACATCTCCACCCATCACATGCTTCCATCTCTGCCACAGAAAGGAATTGTTTGTAGAAGCACAGACCTATGACAATAATTAATGTTAGCCCTAGTCCCATATTCAGACCATAAGAAGACAAGTTTTGGTGAATTGAAAGATAAACTGGCTTTGCTTACTATGCAAACCTTGCAAATACATGTAGACACAGATAGCTTGTCACTCTGTTGAATGTGCTAAACAACGTGTAGAATAATCCAGTCTATTTCAAATATATCTGAAATCTGAATTTATTTTGCTTCCGTGTTGTCTCAAATGAGTAAGAATCTATTTTGCACTTATTTCTGAGTGTTAGGTATTCAAAAGCTCAGTCTATTACAAATAAATGAACATAGACACGTGTTTACATATGCATTATTTATCCCTACAAATTTTATGTCTCTTCTAAAGTCAAATCATTGGCCTACAGCACTGAACCACTTGTCCTTGTCTTTATTTTGCATGGTGAAAGCTGATTTGAATGATTATTTTTTTCCAGAAGCATATTGCCTTCCCTTGGCAGCTGTACTGTAGTACTGCAGTTTCTGGTAGCCTGTTTGTGACACTCGCTGGCAGCAACAACATATTAGAACTGATCTCCTAGAATGACCATGTCAGTAATACCCATTAACTCGCACCTGCAAACAGGGTAACTTCTTTTTTTCTCAGACCTGTCCTATTTCATATACACATGTATGCCAAAATAAAGCATTTGGGAAACTGAAGGCTTTCTTGCAAAATCACTGATACCAATTTCTTGATATATTCTAGGAATAAAACTTATTTAGAAATGTGATGAGGTGTTCAAGATACTGAAATTGTTTCATTAATGGACTTCTGTGCCTACATCTAGGCCATACTAGGAATCTGAGCAACTCAAAACCACATTTGGTAATTGCTCTTATGTAAATGTGTCCTATGAAAACATTATTTTACTTCTCAATTCATCCATGTTTTCAGATAATCTCTTTTACATCAGCCTTAGGGTACTTCTTCATATCAGATTTATGTTCTACTGGAATTTACCCTGTGAACTGTAGCCAACCATGCTCCCCAGTTCTGGTCATTTCTACAAAGTCCTTTTCCTAAACTGTGCTGTTATAACAATGATACATTTTCTGTGTAGTCCATACCTGAAAAATTATATCACCTCACATTTCTTCTTTTTAGTTTTATTAATGCCCAACAGCAACCATTCCCAAACCAAGAAAATCAGAAATGCACTTTTGCATTTTAGTGGTCTGATTCCACGGATGCTTTACCCTGAGTGAGTAACATTAATACAATTGTATATGTCTGATTTGCATATAACTTTTTTTTCCATCTGTACCATTTCTGTTGCACTTGAGAATTACTTACCTCAATTTTATCTCCAATTTTGGCTTCTGATCCTTTCCTCCCACCTTTGCCCCTTTTCCTTTTCTAGAAACTTTCATATTCTCTTTTCCCTGTGTGTCTTTTTGTTACTCTCTAATCATAGACTATTTGTCTACTATAGTCTTGAAGAAAAATTTTCCTTTTCATTCCTCATTCTGTCATGAAGGACATGTTCTTTCTTATTTCTTACAAAAGAGTGGGACCCAGATTTTCAAAACAGGTGTTTGGACTCTTCCAAAGAAGCTTAGAAGAACAAAAGGTCAAATTCAGCTGCAATGAATAACCACTCATCTCACAGGAAAGAATTTGTTCCCAACTAGTATCAAAGGAAAAAATAAAAATAAAATAGAAAATAAAAGAATATAACTGAAGAAAAGCATCTCCAGGTAAACAATTTGCTTTTGTGGACAACTTCTCATTAAAAAGGCCATGTATCACTCAGGCCACTACTAATGCAATGCAGTAGGCAGTGATCGTGGTACTCTTAAAAGATAATATTTAAGGACATTTTAAAGTCTTCATCTGAAGGATGTTTAGATAAGAAAAAGATGAAAATATTGCATTACTAAATGAAGTGCTTCTGTCCTCCAGGATTTCAGATAGGACTTTTTTCATCTCCACATGCTCTCTTCAAATACCTCAAAGGTGACTGCAGCAAGGGTGGGGCTGGTCTCTTCTCACTGGTAAGAGGACAAGGGGAAATGGCCTCAAGATGCACCAGGGTAAGTTTAGGTTGGATATCAGGAAAAACTTCTTTACTGAAAGGGTTGTTAAGCACTGGAATAGGCTCCCCAGGGTGGTGATTGAATCACTGTCCCTGGATGTGTTTAAAAACCATTTGGATGCGCTGCTCAGGGACATGATTTAGTGTAGAGTTGTTAGTTAGGGTAGAATGGTTAGGTTGCAGTTGGACTTGATGATCTTTAAGGTCTTTTCCAACCTGAGCAATTCTTGATTCTATGATTTACATGAGAACCTCACGCAAGTTTAGATGGTTGAAGGATCAAAAGATACTGCTTCAGCTACCTGCTATGTCCACTGCTACTTCTTGGTTTGTGCATATCATTAGTTTTACTACTTCCACAACATTTGGGTTAGTGTTCAGTAAAACACTGTTTGATAGGAGCACCATCTAACAACTGAAGTCATATCCTGCCTAGCCTGGGACAGGCACATACATAACTAAGATAGCATAAGCTCATTTGGAAAAGATAAACAGATTTTGGATTATTTTCATTGTTTTCCATGCCTCTATAGAGGTAACAGTAGCAAATGTAAAAATGAAATCAATTCTTCCTGTGTATCTGTTTGCAATTCAATTCTGCTTGAAAAAGATAGGTCTGTTTTTTCCATGCAAGCTTGTAGAGCGTATGCATTTACTTGATTTGCACTGCTTAATCTGAGATAGCTCTTACTGCCTCATAAAACTACTGAAGGAAAGAAAGCAAGGCAGGGTGATGCAAAGTCCAGATAGAGAACTGGATACAATCCAACCTTTGTAAATCAATGTCTTGTTTAATTTAAAACTCCATATTCTCAACTGCTGACACTGATAAATTAAGATAAACCTGTACTATGTATTTCTAAATCATTAGAAGATTGGGAGGAAATAAAAAAAACAAGGCCTTTGACAGCAGTGCCATTCATTCAAACTATTAAACTATCCTTTCTCATCTAAATCCAAATTAAGATAATGCAAGATGGTGTTGATTGATTTATTGTATAACTCTATCCTATGCTACTATAAAACTCCAGATTGATAAAGTAACACTTTAAAGAACTCCTAGTGTTTAAATTGTATTTCATGCAAACAAGTACAAATGGAGAAATTGTTGCTTAATCTTATTCCTTTAGAATTCTGCAGTGTGATTAAAGACATTATATCTTGAAATGCAGTTTTCAATTCAGTTGTAACTCAATAATAGTGTGTCTGTGAAATCTGTCAGCTGATATTTTAAGATGTCTTGCACAGCATCTAGAGCATCAAATAACTGTTTCCAGTTATTTTAGTAATGATCTTGATCAAGAGTCAAGCAAATTTTAGTGAAGTCTGACTTTAACTGCAGTGAACTCTTAGCCAGCTCTGTAGAGAGCTAGTTCTGAGAGAATATCTCTAAATTAATTCAATTTCAGGTATATTAATTAAATATTAATCTCACTACTTTTTCCCTCTGCCATACATCACATGACATGGCACAGTAATTCAAGTCATAATCAGTAAGCAGAATGGTGGAAATTATAAGGATTATAAAATAACAAGGTAATTTCATCACTAGTGACATTTACAATACAAAAGCAGGTTTTTCCCCTCACGGTTTTGTTTCACATTAACTGCTTATTATAAAGGTGAGGTGGGAATTTCCCTACATATCTAAAAAAAAAATGACAGATTTGACACCTGTGAAGAGCATTCTAGCAGAATGTAAAGCAGCCTAAGGCAAGGAATGCCAATTGAATAAATAATCCTTCATCTCTTGGGACCGCCCTGTAGTGATGAAAAACTGCCATATTTCTCACTCATGTTTCTGACATTTTTAGGTAGGTGTTATGTCTATAAACACTGTCTTTCAGCTTCATGTTTGGAATGACCCAAAAATTGTAGAGAGAACTGAAAATGTAGTTCAGACTAATTTTGCTTGCAAGTGTTGATTCTGAGCAGTTTTAGAGCCTCTACAGTATCGGACTCTGTATGTGCATGCAGCTGCAACTGGCTTTCTGGTTGCTGTGTGTGGCTCTAAATGATGATAACCAAGAACTGGAAAGCTCCAAGCAGCCATTCTGTTTAGAAAAAAAAAAAAAGAAGACACAGCTGTACAACACTTCCATCCCTATAATGTCTGATTCACTTCAAACAAATTAAACAGTGATATCCAAAAAGCCTGTCACAACCAGCTTAGTGCCTAATTTGCAGCATACCTGCAAGTCAATACATAATTCAATGGGATAATTCCTGTTTTAATTCACAAGATCCATCTCAGCATCCTCAGCTATCATTACATATATGGTAGCATTAAACAGAGTAAGAGCAACCAAATCAAAGACCAGCTTATCATAGATGCCAAGGACTAATGAGAAGGGCAGCAATAGATAGGTGCTGCAGAGGAGAGCCTGTCAAGGAAATCTACTAGGGTTTACATTAACTATCAGGAGTTACACCATTTCTAGGCATTTTTATATGAAATAAGAATTGTTTTATTTCAAGCACATGTACAACTAAACTCAAGTTATTTTTAACATTTAATTGGCTACTTTATTATGTCATTCTGCTACATATTTACATGATAAATATGCATATTTATTAAAAAGTGTTAGTGTGTAACTAAAAAGTCAGAAGATCTTAATTCAAGAAATCTGTTTGTTTGTTACATGGGAAGCAAATTTTCAAAGAAACATTTCCATAAAGAAGAAATTCAGTTTTGCATACAAAGCAAATATATATTTAAAACTAAAAAAAAAAAAAAAAAAAAAAAAGAACCACATAGGTGAGCAAGATCCAGGCGATATTCATGCTTTATTGCCAACTTAAGCCTCCCACTTATCGTTGAACCTGATGAGGTTCAACATGACAAAGTGCAGGGTTGTGCACTTGGGCCGGAGCAATCCCAGGCATCCGTACAGGCTGGAAGGAGGGGTCCTTGAAAGCAGCCCTGTGGTAAGGACCTGGGGGTCCTGATAGATGAAAAACTTAATATGAGCCAACAGTGTGCTCTTGCGGCTCAGAGGGCAAATGGTATCCTGGGGTCCATCAGAAGAGGGGTGGCCAGCAGGGACAGGGAGGCGATTGTCCCCCTTTACTCTGCTCTTGTGAGGCCCCATCTGGAGTACTGCGTCCAAGTGTGGAGCCCGCAGTACGAAAAAGACAGGGAGTTGTTGGAGAGGGTCCAGAGGAGGGCCACTAGGATGATCAAGGCACTGGAGCACCTCCCCTATGAGGACAGGCTGAGGGAGCTGGGCTTGTTCAGCCTGGAGAAAAGAAGGCTGCGGGGTGACCTTATTGCAGCCTTTCAATACCTTAAGGGAGCCTACAGAGGGGAGGGGAATCAACTCTTTGAAAGGGTTGATATGTGTAGGACGAGGGGAAATGGTTTCAAGTTGAGGGAGGGGAGATTTAGGTCGGACATCAAGGGGAAATTCTTTACCCAGTGAGTGGTGAGGTGCTGGAACAGGCTGCCCAGAGAGGTTGTGGATGCCGTGTCCTTGGCGGTATTCAAGGCCAGGTTGGATGGGGCCCTGGGCAGCCTGGTTTAGCATTAAACGTGGAGGTTGGTGGCCCTGCATGTGGCGGGGGGGTTGGAGATTCATGATCCTTGAGGTCCCTTCCAACCCTGGCCATTCTGTGATTCTGTGATTCTGTGATTTTATATGTTTTTTTTTGTTAGATTTCAACAGAACTGACAAAACTCATTTTAACAGATGTCCAAATTGCTACAGCTCTGATGCCATCTGTTGTAAATTTGTTCATTTTCTTACCAAGGAATGGTAGTTACATAATGGGAAGTACCAGAATTTCTTAGCCCTGAATTCTAAAGTGTCAACTTTGATAAAAGCTAAGTCAACAAGAACTACTTGGAAAGTTTTTTTTTTTCTTGTTAGTTTATAGAAAAGATGAATATTTTTTTCTCCTCCTTCATGTTTTCACTTCTACTCTTTATTCAGGGTACGGAAGCAACAGCAGTTTCAAAATGACCTTTCAGGAATTTCTAAGCTGTAAAAATTATAAAAGTGGTTTCCAGAAACAACAATCATTTTCAAAATGTGCTGATGCTCTTTGATATCACATAAAAAATATTATTAAACAATTTTATAATATGTATGGTAATTTTACAATATGTATGATCATTTATATATTCATATATAATGAAAACTGAAATTTGAAGAAAACTTTAATGAAAATTGTAGTTTTTTAAAATGATGGCTATGTTGAACTTCACTAACTTCTAAAATATTTGCACAGAAATGATGTTACAGAATCACAGGGGTTGGAAGGGGCCTTGAGAGATCATCGAGTCCAACCCCTCTGCTAAGGGAGCTACCCTACAATAAGTCACACAGGCATCCAGACAGATCTTGAATATCTCTCTTGAGGAAGACTCCATAATGTCTCTGGACAACCTGTTCCATCACTCTTACCATAAAGAAATTCTTCTGCATGTTGTTATGCATGTTCTGCATATTGATCTCCCAGTGTACAAGTTTTAGGCTATTACTACTTGCACTATTGCTATCCACAACCGAGAAGAATCTGGCCTCATCTATTTGCCTCCCACCTCCCTTGAGATATTTATAAACATTAATCAGATCCCCTCTCAGATCCCCTCTTCTTTTCCCCAGACTGAACAGACCCAGGTTACTCAGCCTTTCCTCATATGGGAGTGCTCTAGTCCCTTTATCATCTTTGTGGCCCTCCATTGGACTGCTTCTAGGAGATCCCTGTCTTTTCCGAACTGGGGATCTCAAAACTGAACACAGTAGTCTAAATGTGACCTCATCAGGGCAGAATTGAGAGGGGAGAATGTAAGGAAGTAAGGCCAAGGCCCATCCTTCAACCTAATAAAATTTGCATAGATTCAAAGTAATGTAATATGAGCAAATGGTTTCTGTTGCTTTCAGTGCGGTTTTTGTGCACAGATATTTCTGTAACAGTATCTGAAACTATTGTCTTTGGAAGGGATTGATCCTTCTTGCTGACTCTGGTTCTTCTAAACAAGACACTCAAGACTCTGTAGGTGGATAGGTTAACATCCCCATTACAGAAAAGTGAAAGAGTATAAGGACTAAACCCATCTGCATTTTTGAAATGAAATTCAGTCTAAGTAACTTTTATCAGGACGTTTCTCCATTATTCATTAGAATGGAAAACAAATATGCAATGATTCTGTGATAATGATCTTTCAGCTCTGGCAAATTTCTGATTTTGTACTATGAGCTTCTACTCATAAAATCTTTATCATTAGAAACATAAACATTCCCACTTTGCCACAATGCTTGCAAAACAAACAAACAAACAAAAAAGCACAACAAAAAACACCAAAACTATACAGAATGTAGGCCAAACAAGTGTGCAGCTTATTCAACCTTTTAAAACAGAATTTTTCTCCCACCTTTAAGAATTCAGGCTCTGTAGGGCCTACATTGTGATCTGCAGGGACAAACTTCAGCTTCCTGCCTAGTTCTGTAACTTCATTGTCACAAAAATAAATAAATTAAAAGTATATGTAGACGTATACATTAATATAGTCATATATATATATGAATATTATGTATATTGTATACATATCAGCACTCTCAACAATAGTAGGAAAAAAAGCTTGTTTGGAGGTTATGCTTCTTTGAAAGTCCTTATTTGGCGTAGCCTCTCAGTAATGAGGAAATGTCCAACTCAATAACTATAAATTGGATTGAATGCTCACAAAAAATGCAGTATGGGAAGAAGTGCTGACTTTGGTTATTTCACAACTGCTAGAGTTGTCATTATAAACTGGAAATTAATCAATTCTGAAAGTAATCATGGAGCACAGTTGGAAAAGAAAAACTGACCTGAGGGGGAAAAAATGCATATCCTCAAGTGCTGAAAGATGGACTCAGCACTTCATATAAATGTTTGTTTAAACTTTTATTTGTATAACATCTGATGCAAAATACTAATTCCTGTTTTACTGTTGATCTAAATAGAAATATATAACTTAAATTTGGAGATGGTAGTAGCCAACCATAACCCATATGTGAAAGAAGCAGTACAAAAATAAATCCAGTAACTTAAAAAGATGCAAATTTCTATACTCTAAATATTGCAAAAGTATAAAACAATATAAAATTATAAAAATAACCAATATTGAGAATGTGAAAAGAAACCAGACCCTATCTGAAACAGCTACACTGGCAAAAGAAATTCTGACTGTTCAACTTACTCTCTATGAGAAGCTGTTTGACTTATTCAGCAGAGTTAGTTGGCTTGTTAATTAGCAATCTACTTGGCATTGGGAAACGTAGGAATATCTCAAGCCCCAAACATTTTTAAAAATTAGAAAACATTACTCATGGTCTGAAATTTTCCATAACATGTACAGGCATTAGCTCAAACTATCTTCTATGAGGAATGAAATTTCTATTATACTTGACTGATGTGCTGGAAAATAGTGAAGAAAATTACAAAATGTTATAAATGAAATAACTGTAACAATTCAGTCATTCATACGTGTTAGTAATCAATAATAACTGAGCTGAAAGTCTATAACTACAATGCAAAGGTTCTTTCTGTTAAGGACTAGAATATAAATAGAGATTTCATAATTTTCTGCCTTTTAACATTTGACATATCTCATTCTAGCCAACTCCCAAAAGAAGAACGATGAACTAAGGGGCAAGAAGAGTCCTCCGTATCAACCTTTTCACAGTCAAGAAACTATGCCATATTTTGCACATGCAGAGGAAGGTGCCCCTCCAAACCAGTGGGGACAGAAGCACAAAGAGAATGATCATAAACTCATAGGTAGAGGTTGAAAACGATTTTCAGAGGTGACCTGATGTAATCCATCTTCATGAAGCAGAGCTAACTCTGAAGTCATGTACAGCACATACAGCTATACAGCAACTGGGCTACAAAAAACAACTGAAATTTGGCTGCTACATCCAAATAAAGAGTTAGCAACCACAATCGGGGGGAAAAATACATTTGTATATATATAAAATCACACACTGTTGCTCCAACTGTAGGAATTGCTATCTTAACTCCTTGGTTAAGCTGAACCATGAGAACAAAGCTTCTGAGACATTCACAGACATTAGCTTGAAAGGGTCCCATGTGTAGTGCGAGAAGCTGATTTGCAAATGAGACATCAAAAGATCCACTTCAGTGCTTACCTGGAGATCTTGGCAGTCCTTACAAATGGATACCTAGTTTGTTTATTTTAAACCATCCTTATCAGCTGAATTCCATTTAATTCAATAAGTCTGACAAATTATTTGCCAATATTTAAAGAACTTTTTCCATTTACAGTCCTGTAAAAAGCATCTTTTACTTCAGTACTCTGAAAGTTAAAAGTGTTGGCTTTTATTGAGGTTGCATCTGAGTGTATGTGTTACGTGTCAGTTTTTCACATATGTTTTACATTGACAATGTCATACCTTCAATTGACTTTATAATAAAAACCATAACAATGGTGCCCACTCTACTGGAGTCCAGGCTCTGAAACAATGAATGTTCATAGAAGTGTTTCAGAGAGACTTAGAACAACAAAGAATAGTGGAGCCTGGGATGCTCTCCTGGAAACAAGATGTGAGAGCATGACTTTCTTCAGGGAAAGAACTTTGATCCCGCATTCTCTGGATAAGCTGCCTAACCATGGGCAAGGGAGTCAGGCTTCTCATCTCACTTTACTGAAAGCGTTTATAGACCTGAATTTTGTAAATGCAGAGGGTGAAGATCTCAGTAGTAAGTATAGAGTAATAGAATCATAGAATCATAGAATCACCAAGGTTGGAAAAGACCTAAAAGATCATGCAGTCCAACTACAGCTAATAGTAGCTGACCATCTAAAGTTTCACGTTGTCTATTTCCAATACAACTCAATTTTGAAAAAAGAAAAAAGGAAAAATTACTCTCTTTGTGTTTCAATTACTGAATTTTCTCCTTCAACATGGTAAACAAGTAGCCTAACAATCACTGTCCTAATCTCATTTTTTTAGAGTTTTGAAGAGAGCTTTCAAATTAAAGTACAATAAGAAAATATGTAACTGAGTTACTTAGCAGAGAGATCAGAGCTTACAATAGAACACAGAATGCTGAAGTTTCCTCCTTAAAGTTATGCAGCTCAGCCAAAACAACAGAACTGTAAAGGTTGAGGGGACGTGCAACAGGCAGTGTTTCTAAGGGTAGGGGTTGTAGAAAGCAAGACAAGAAAATAATGAAAAAAACTTCTGAAATACAAAATTTTATTTTCTGATTGATTCTACTACCTTCTGATATTCCTTGATATTCCAAAGGAATTGTTTGGGTTTTTTTCTTTAATGTTTCCAAACATTACCATTACCATTACCATTACCAAATCTAACATTTGGATTTGGTAAATGCTTTCTTCTAGTGGTCAGTACAAACATCATTTTTCGTTATTGAAGATTTTGAGATCAACATTTACTGGCAAATATCCTAACAAATTCATCTGTTTAAGGTTCAAGTCTGTTATGCATCTATTTTCTTCTAACATGTCACAAGAATAATCAAATAAAATCAATAATTGCTTAATTAGTTCTTATTCTGAGTGACAGTACTCTTATACTCTTAACTGGACTTTGCTCTGAATAAATTAGAATCTTCATTTATTGTTTTCGATATCGATCCTAGAGAGGTACATGGTAAATGTTACGATTCACATCAAAATATCTCTATTGTTTTAAACTTCCTGCAGAGATTGATTATGTACGATCCTTGCCTGGGGCATTTGCCTAAATTGCCTATTTGTTTAACCAAAAGCAAAAACTGCCTTTCAGTTTCTGCAATGACTAATGAACTACAGAAGATATTTAGAACTTGCTGAAGTTCAGAACAAAATTCCAGAAAAACACTGCAAGAACAGTAAAGTGCTTGCAATTTTAACAGCACTTCCCTCTTTGATGGGAAATATCTAGTGTTACGGGCAGTGAGCTCTCTGCTTTGGCTCACATAGTATCTCAAAAACTTCTGGTCACATCCTGTGGTTAAACCAGTTGTCTGTGCTGAGCACAGCCCCCGTTGGACAGGTACTCCGTATCAGAGGAAATATTCCATTTCTACTATTTTGTTATAAACCATAACAACAGTAAGATTAATGATTGGGAAATGTGGCTATGGTAGTGCTATTAGTCACAAGACACCTGTGGAAAATCTACTGCCTGTCAACACTGAAGTGAGTTCTGAAACACTGAAGTGAGACAGCTTTATGACTCCTGTCTCAAGGTTCAGTTTTTCATTCATTCTTTGTCACAATTATCCTTTATTTTCATTTTAATAAAATATCAAAAAGTAGAACCGATTCTTCATCATCATGCTCAGTTATTCTCTGAGCATGATGTTATGCTTCTTAGGTTATTAATGTCTACTAAAGAATTGCAAATATATCTAATGCTGACATCTGACACCAAGTGCAAGTCTTTATAGCAATACTCTTTAGAGCTGAACAAACTTGGAAGGAGAATTCTATTTTTAAAAGAATTAGAAGGAAGGAAATCAGCCCCAATCCTTCACACACTTAAGCACCTGCAGAACTTAATGATGTGAGTACTCAGTTGGAAATCAATAACAAGTATTTAGCATAGAGTTAATGCAGAAGCACTAGTGCTTCAGTGATTGCAAGGTCAAACTCATGTCTCCTTATATGGATTGTAGCAACACCTCAAAGATATGAGACACTATGCATTTTAGGGCATTATTATAGCATGCATGGACGTTTCTGAGTACTACCAATACTACAATTGAGGAAAAGACTGCTTTTTTTCCCCCCTTTTATCACTAGATCAAATATCACTTGATAATTATCACAGTTGCAAATTATGTAGTTGTCATTAGTGGAAGATATTTTGAAACCTTTTTCTGATTTGTTCTTGTATTTCTGTATGTGTAAATCAAGCTCTGACTAATGTTAACTGTGTTCCTGAATTAGAATAATAAAAAAACAAATTAACTAATTTTTCTGATGCTTTTCACCTTCAGAAAGGTTGTGTAACACTGCCTGTATATATGTAATGATCACTTTCCCACATTTCATAATTTTTTGTCCCAAGCCTGTGTAAAATTGTCCTACACAGCCAGCAGAAACACCAGAAGATTCTCCACAGTCTGTGAATTATATCTGCTTCTATTATAATTTTGTGCTATCATAAAATATCTGTTTTGGGGGAGGTTATTCAGAGAGCAGCTTATTTACTTTTTGCTCATATTCTGAAAGTTCAGAATAAAGACCATACTTTTCCATTCTGTGCAAAAGATAAAAAAAGGAAATGAAATTTGTCTCTGGATGATGCTAGCGATCAGATGAAACAGAAAATGTCCAAGACCCATGCAAGAAGTTCAGTTAACAAAGACATCTTGGTAGAGAAAAAAAAGGCAACATACTGGTTTTTGTCCAAGGAAGGATGTGAGCTGGCTAACTCTTCCTGCACTCAGCAGGGTACAATTGCAACACAGCAGAGCAAAATGAACAGCTCACCCACCAGTGGCTCTAAGAACATATCATGTCATTTGTTTCAGTCTAAGCATTCTTTCACTTTGCAGTTCTGTTTTAGATGAAACATGTTCAGCTCTTTCACTCATCTCCTTTTCCCACTGTAGATCTTGAGTTAAAACATTAGCTCCTGCTTCACTGCTAACACTAATGGCAGAAATATTGGACTAGAGGCGTCTTGTGGATACAGATGCCATAACGATGAAAGTCTGCAAACACCATATGATGGTGTGCTGAAAAGACCTTCACCATTTACTGCTCAGCACACCATCATATGACACGGAATATCTCTTCAGTCAGGTGGGGGCAGCTTTTCTGGCTGTGTCTCCTCTCAGCCTCTCATCTTCTCCAGCTTGCTGGTTCTTGCAGGGAGAGGACTAGAGAGATAGTGTTTACTGCTAGGCCAAAATGTTATTGTGTTATCAACACTGTTCTAGACACATCTGCGTAGCACAGCACCATACAAGGTGGGAAAGTTAACTCCATTTCAGATAGACCCGGTACAGGTGGGTAACATTAATCCCTAGACAACACACATGGACAGAGGGACAGCATGATCCCTTTTAAACAAGCTTAGATATATTTGGTATTGCACAGCCTTATGCTAAGCTTTCTTAGATTCATATACTGGATAACATAGCTGTCAAGAAGCAGCCAGCAAGGCTCTCATTCTTTCTGTCTTTACAAATAATTTGTTGGACCAGAGAGAGAGAGAAGGAGATTAATAGATTACTTCTCCTCTTTCCCATTGGACTCATGGCTGTGACAGCCTAGGTCAAGGTGATAAAAAAGCAAGCAATTGTTTTTCAGAATTCATATTCAGCACATAGTCACTTTTTGGTAGATGTACCTGCAGCCAAAAGAAATGCAGCAAAGATTAAAAGATTTGAGCAACAAAAATGTCCAAATTGAACATGCTCCAAAAGATAATGTTGTAGCTTGAGTATTTTGATTTTCTTCTCTAACTTTCAAAGAAAGCTGCCTCCAGGCTTAATCCTTGTGTATCAAAAGGAACAACAAAACAGAAAATCCCAACACTACTTTAAAGAGAATTTTCACAGCAGGAGGCACCTGATTCAAGTTCTCTGTGAAAGTTTTTTTTTTTCAAGACAAGCTTATTTCAGAGCTTGAGGTGAATGTGGAGAAGGTTATCATGCTGGTTCTCTTCTTGAGAAAAATGGATATTGCTGCCTCCTCCCCTTTTTTCACGTATCTGTGGTCAAGGGAATGTGAGCAAGACTGGATCATTTATGGCATCTCCACATCTAAGCTACCCTTTTGGCTTTCAGTGATCACTTTTGTTAAGGAATAAATAGAAGATCCCCACTACTATCAGCATTATCAGGGGGACGCCCATGTTACTCAAGTTCTGCTTTTTAATTTCTGGGACCATTCCTACATCCCACACTTTGTCTGTTCTGTTTCTCCGTTCTTCTGTTTCTATATCACACCTATACAAGTGATTGCTTAAAAATTATTGTTTAGGAACTTCTCAGTAGCTCCCTTGACTCTCGATCTTAGCTGTTCCAGAAGTAGACAACTGACATCCGTCTGGTTCATTGTCAGATCCTAGGTTACATTTTCTTTCAGAAAATGCCTCCTGGCAACCCAGTCTCTGAGGATGCAAATTTCAACATTGTTTAGGCCACCGGTATTTTCCTTATCTGACTACTGTAGTGTCATCTTTTATTTTATGAACTCTGGGAGAAGCTGTCTGCATTTTTGTGCTGTGCTTGTATAGCATACAGTAGCATCTCAAGATGGACTAAGGATTTCTAGGGGAAACAGAAATATAGAAGAATTCAAGTGGGACAGTTCCTTTGCTAGGAAGGTTTGCAGAGGAATAATTATACAGCAGTGGTAACAAAGCAGTAAAAGAGGAAGAGTTGCAATGGAAGGTATTGTGCTTCACCCCCGCTGCTAAAACTGTTCCTGGGTAGCTCATAAAAAATGGCACTGAAAGCATAACCTAGCCCAGAAATAAGATTCCAGTAGATTGCTAGTCAAACTATATTCCAAAACCTCTGATTCTGTTTCTCATTACAGTATATATGTGGTCTTCTCACAAATTGTCATTAAAGACAAGCGTCATTAAAGATAAATCATGTAAGTCTACAACCACTATTTTCTCAGTTACTTCCATTGCATTTGTCACCTTTCAAAAGTGTATTGATTTCTGACTCTAGTGACAATAATTTTTCTATCATTTTTCATTTTCTGTTACCTTTGAAATTGTTTTACTTAAGTTAGTGCAATTCTTCATCTTTTTCACATCTTCAAGTTCCCTAAAATGTGTCTTGTCTAAGATGCAAGTAAGGTACGGCCCTGCAAGCACGGCAGTTGTTGGTCTTTGGTTTGTTTACATAGAAGAGTGAGAATGAGATGACCATAGAGGCATATACTGGAAGAACTCAAAGCAGAATAATAGGCACAAGCACACAAGCACGTACTGATTGCTCATGAATGTGTTGAAAGAATGGGCTAAAGACTGAAGCAGCAGAGGCTGACAAAAACCTGTCTTGTTTGCATTTTGCCTTGACTGCCAGGAAAGAAAACAGAATTATTGAGTAGAAATTGGAGTGAATGAAGCAATTGTAATATTTCATAATTATGACTGTGAAGTGCAGTCATCCTTGCAAATAGTTTTCTGAGTCCATGATTTATTTCCTGAAAAAGTAGGAGTAGCATCTCCCCAAAGATTCAGAAACTCTTATGCTATGTTTCTGTATTAGATTTAGTATGTACTGAGACACTCGATAAATGAATAAATAAATATATTAATGATGGTAATCGTTTTAGCAATAGGCCCAAATTACATGCAGCCATAAACTGTGGAATTGTATTATTATCTTAAAAAGAAATTGAGATGTTTTTCTATTTTAAAACTATAAAGCCTTCTTGCCAGTTCCTAACACCTAAAACATTATGCTGTGATATCTCTTCAATAATAATAATAAAAAAAAGTCAGAAACCTAAACTGAATTCTTAGCACACTCTACGTTTATTATATGAATTGTCGTGTGTGATTTATGTGTGATGAATTTATTGTATGTGATTGAGGATCACAGAAAAAAGTCTATTTTGAAGAGGTTAAGGTGAATTTTTGTCTCTTTGAATTTACAATATTTATTATAGAGCACCTATTTGCTTTGTACAACATAAATGATATTGGATCTTGCTTGCTTGAAGGTCATGCATGATTGCTTTAGTTATAAAATGGAAGCATGATAGTGAATAGCCATCTTACTGTCAGCATCTTTGATATTCTAATTGATTTCATTTTTCTGATGGAGGTATTCAGTAATAATGCTATTCCGACTCATTTATCTTTAGGTAAAAATAAATTAAGATTAAAGGCTACCACATTAGAAAGCTGAAAATTTTTTGTTTCAGTTTGAACGAAATACTTCATTTGAGGTCATACTGAGGTAGTAAGTGGTAGCATTATCTACCAACTTATTTTAGTAAACTACTTGTCACTGACTGAATTATACTCTAGCCACCAATTTCTGTCCCTGTGTAGAACTGAAAGATTTAGATCTCTTAACAAGTTCAAAAAATGATAACCAATGTCCGACTAAGAGCCAAATACATTAATTGCTATCAAACACAGAATTTTTCTCCAATATTTTCCCAACTGAGAGGCTGAAAGAGGAGTAGCATCTAGAAACACGGGTGGTTTTGGTTTTGTATTTATAATTTGTGATGGAATACAAAGAGAAATTACCAGGAAATAAAGCACAAAGAATCTGAAACAGGATCCACAATAATTCTAGGAAATTCAGAGGAGACCTATAAGAGAATTAACAGCTCAATTTACTGAAAAAGCATATAGGAAAATGCAGAGAATGGCTTGGTTAACATTTTCTAAACATCTTAATCCAGTGGATATAAGTATAATAAAAATCAAAAGTTTGGAGCCAGAAGACAAACAAAATAGAAATAAAAACTACTACTATTATTATTACTGTTATTATTAACATGATTGAGTAGTCACAGATTACAGAAACAGCTAGCTGATGCTTAGAAGAAAGAATCAGAGCTTTGAAGAAAATGATACATCAAGTACAAGTTATTAGACTCAGTGCAGGGCAGCTGTGCAAAATATGGCATTTAATTTATATGATCTAACAATTCCAGGATTTAGGATCTAAGAAAATTTAAGGAAAACCAACGACTAAGCTCTGGATCATTGCTCTAGGAGTTCCCAAGATACTTCTTAAAGAAGGTTGCTTGTAGATCTTGATGTTTCATGTTCAAGAGTGCATTTAGATTTTTAATAAAAATGTCACTATTTCTCTTTCCCATAAAGGAAGTGAAATTGGAGTATGAAACTGGGGTCTATTATTAAGCCAGGTGGAATTGTTCTCTTGGTAGCCAATATTGAACTACCATTTGCAGAGTAATTTCTAAATCCATTGTCAGGGGGTATCTATGTACTAATAGCAAAACCTATTTCTATTTAAAAAAAAAAAAACAAAAACAACAATAATAATTATCAATGGTAACTTTTGACAACCACCAGGATTCATAGATAACCATATGAGCAGGGCAGACAATTTTTCTTCATGCCAATTTTACATATAATATGCATACTAATACATAGCAATTGTGCGTGCGTAAGACTTGCACTCTCACTTTCACATTTGGACTGTACTGTTTTACGTTAATTATTTTAGACACAAAAGAAAACGATAAGCTATTGGTACAGGCATTCATATTTTAGAAGTGTGTACACAAATATAGGAAAATTTATAACATAGAATTCTCATGGATACTGACTTTACCTTGCTGATACTCTTGTAGTGATTAAACGTTATTCCCTTAATTTGTGATAAAACCTAATTTCTGCTTTGTAAGCTGTAGCCGAACCAGTTTTAAATTATAAAACTTCTCCAGAAAGCCATCCATTATTACCTTGGTTAGAATGATATCTTAGCATTACAGTTTGTGTTTCAAAACAACTCATATCTAAACACCAGCTACAGAAAATTCAGCCTAAAAATTATCTTTAAAACTAAAGAAAGTACCTCAGCATCTTAGCTCAAGGATAATGGCTGGGAGCAGTTAACAAAGCAGACCAGTATTCCATGAGTTTATCTTCCTCTTCACAAACCACAGGCTTAACAAAGACTGTTTTATTTTAGCAGGACAGAGAGAACAAGAAAGGAGGACAAAACTACACACAGGTTAATATGTAATGCTTATTTGCTCCTTTCATAAAATATAACCATTCTGAATGGTACCCTCTGGTTTCTTGGTGAGGAGCTTCAGCAGACCAGGAGGCCAGCTGGCTGCCTTACACCTCCTGCAGTGAGAGCTCACAGACTGCCAGGATTCGGTTGCCAAATTTTCTGGGTTTGGGGCCCCAAGCTACAGATGACTGGTAGCATGCACCAACCCCTCCCCCCCCCCCAGTCTCAGTTTGGATGAAGAGTTTTTTCTTCTCCAGTATTTTGCCCCTCACAGCTGAACTCATTTTTATTTGATCTCTCAATTTTGCCTTGTTTAACACTATCTTTTCCAAACCTTTGTTATAAATCTTGCAAAAGGAAACATAAAATTTCCTATTTACATATCTCCCTGTTTATCCCGTCAGAACCTTTTTTTTTTTTCTTTTTTCTTTTTTCTTTTTTGAGTAGTTCCTGCTTCCAGCTGAGTTTCCAAGCTATACTCTGACACTCTGACACTGAGCTGAAGTCTGCAGCTTACATCCCTAAAACCAGTATCACTGCTTTCCTTATCTATTAGCTATTTCACAGCTGGTCCCCTTCAGATTTCTACTTGCCTGTGCATGCTCTGGATTATTCAACTTACCTGCTTTAATTAGATATCAGGAATATCCTTTGCTTTACTCAATTAAACAGCATTAGGGCAGTAACAGGTCTAGTTAGCTTTCTTTCTATTGCCTAAATTGATGACTAATGCAGCACAAATAATTTTAACCAGCACATTTTTCCCTGTTTATAGATTCACTCACTTCCAATACTTATCTAATCTGCCTCCCAGCCCAGGTACTGCTTTTCCTAATCTTGAGAAAAGTACAGTCACTTATTCCATCATGTCACACCATTTTTTTTACATTTCATAAACTGATCTATGAAATATCAGGACAGACTTCCACTTAAATAACTGTCTTTCTTCAAACACCACATAAATGATTGGATGTATCTATTTAGATCTCGGTTTGCCAGAAACCCAGAGCAATTTGCACCCTCTCTGTGATGCTGGGTGTAGGGCACACAGGCCACGTGTCCCACTCGTTCTGTTGAAGTATGCCTGCCTTACTCCAGTTACCTACATCTGATACAAAAGGTACTCGCAGGAAGACCAGCTGGACATGGTCTACAGAGTTAAAATTTTGCTTTTTCCTTTGGAAATAAATGTGATCTAGATAATGAAATTGGGAAAAGATGATGAAGTTGCATTCTTTCATTTTTCCTCTTTCTCATGTTGGGTTTGCAAGATGGCCACAGCTTAAACCTACTCTGTAGTCACAATTTATAACTGAACTGCTCGGTTTAAGCATTCAGCAAAGAATTCAGTTTGCTGCTTCTGTTCAGTTATGATATTGTTTTGGTCAGTAGAAATGAACTTTGCCATTTATTGAAAGATAAGCCTCATACATAATAGATAATGCCACAGCAGAGGAAATTAACTTTGTGTGTGAGTCACTGATCCACCGTTCAAAAGATCTTGATTCACTTTCCAGCTCTATCACAGGTTGAATGTCTAATGATATATCGTGTAGCTCTAAGATAGATATTTTTGCTGCAATTGTATGCACACGTATATCTTGTAGCGTGCTACAGTTGTACATGCATGCCCAGCCTGTGGCTTTAAAAATTTCCTTTTTTTTTTTTTTTTCTCTTCTCCAGGAAGTGTACATTTGTGTAACAGTAACTAAATGGAAATCTGAGAGGCCTGGATAAGACACGGCTCCGTATGTAGGAAACTGAAGAGAAGATCCCAGACTGTACGCACTGACATCTTTAATGCTGTGTTAGTCAATGTCTGTTTTTTGCCTAATATCAAATACAAATTTACATGTAATATTTCAAATATGATGCCAAATTAAAAGGAAAAAATCTGAATTATTGTTAAAATATGGCTGTCTACTGTGACAGGTTGTGTAATACACAACAATATATGGCCTGAATTTCAAGTGTAATGGAAAGATGCTGTTTCTTTAGATTTTAAGAGGGTGTACAAAAAAAGTATTCCTGAACATGCAGCAAGCTGTACAAATGGCAAAGGAACAAAGACAAAGCCTTACATAAAGGATGGGAGCCTGATGTGAAATACATAAATGTAGACTTGGAAGTTTACCTTGGACACTCTAAAAGGATTTAACTTAGATACTGAAGACAAAGGCAGGCCAGGACATGCTTTGAAAAATGTCTGAGAGCCAACAACAAGAGGAATACGTGGAAAAAAAATAAATATGTTGAAGGGGAAGAAGATTAAAATCTTTGTTACTCTTTCGTTGTTGTTGTTTTCATTCCTCCTAAAAGAATGCACTGTGCCTGCTCTTTTAATTTCAGGACAACAAAAACACTGTTTACAAAATTGAGAGAAATTTAGGTATTAGCAAAGCAGAATAGGTGTATAATCAATAGATATCAAGATGTTATAATTGCAATATAATCAAAAGAGTAAGGCAAAGCAAACAAGGATCACAAAAGAGAATAAGTAGAAGAGCTTACCCTTGGGTTGACCTCACTAGAAGATACCAAAGAGGAGGATCTCCAGAAGAGATCCTTCCCCTCTGGTAGCCAGCTCTTAAATAGGTCCAGGAGGGCTGGAGCCTGGCTCCACCCCTTCCGGCAGCACAGGTGAATTGCCTTCACCTGTGCTCCTCTGGCTGACTCATGGCTCACCTCAGGTGATCAATCAGAGGTTCAGGCCGTGACTCAGCAGTTCCCATACAATAGGTCTCATTAGTTTTGATGCTCTGAACCATATCTTCTTATATTAAGTTTCGTAGACATACAGTGATGTACACTCATAAATCACTCCATTCTGGCAATTTTTATGCATATATTTAAATGTGTACTGCAGTGTATCATTTTCACCTCAGCTTTCCTAACGTTTTTCTTTTCCAGACATGGCAAGGATAGCCAAGCTGTCTCTGAGCTTGAAGACATCAAACAACTTGAGTTTGTTACAAAAAGAAATATTTGAAAAAATCATATGGAAGAAGTAAAATATCAATACTCTCCAGATTTAGAAAAGAAAATTAAAAAGAAACAGAAAAGGTTAACAATGGGATAGCTTACCAAGTGGTCAGTCTTCCCTAAAAGAATTACAGGATGTATAAAGTTTACTTCTTTCAGAAGATAAGTGTAATAGAAACAGGGTTGTTGTTTTTTTTATGTATTGAGGAGAGAGAAAGGTAAAAATTAAGATATTTGGAGTGCTACTTTCATAGCACACACTTGCGATCATATAAAAGTCATGTTGCCACTGCTGCCATCCCTACTGGACCACAATTCACATCATGGCTCACTGGCCTTGTCCATCTTCTTCTATTGTAAGCTTCATTGGAACATAGTCTGTGGATGACTGACTTCCATTTTTTTACCTGTCTATGAATTGATGCTGCAGACATTACTTTAAAGAAACTGCTGATTCTAACTGCTAGAGTTTTAGTGATGCTGTCTTCTTGCTATAGCACTGTCTATTTGAATTAGAGCATTCACGTTTTAAGAGTTTTAACAGCATTCTGGTGCACTATCCTCAGTTCCTGAAGTTTAATCAATAAACAGAGTAATTCCTGATGAAAAATATCAACTGTCATAATAAAAACAGAGGCAGAAGTCAGGCTGCTTTCTGCTCTCTGACTGTTGCACAAGTTTTGCTCTGTAGATATAGAAACTGCCTTCCAGCATTCCTAGCCTCCATGAAAACTTTTTATGCCATTGTTCTGTCAAACCCCAGCAAATAAAAATATCCCTACATCTAATAGAGAGGAGTTCCCATTGCTACTGAGTTGATAAACAAGGGAAATTTTTTCTACATGCTTTCTTTAACAGGTATAAAGACCAAATTTTCAGTTACTAACATCTATAAATCTCGGGTGATGGAGCACTGGAACAGGCTGCCCAGGGAGGCTGTGGAGTCTCCTCCTCTGGAGATGTTCAAGACCCACCTGGACACCTACTTGTGTGACCTGGTGTAGGGAACCTGCTTTGGCAGGGGGGTTGGACTCAATGATCTCTGGAGGTCCCTACAATTCTGTGATTCTGTGATAAAAACAGGTCCAGTAAGTGCAGTCAGCAGACAAATAAATTAGCTAAAGAACAACAACAAATCCAGATTGGATTGCACAGTATTTTGTGTTGCACCTCATTTTGTGCATTTATTTGTGACATGCTGGTGTTTTGTCTCAGAAAGCAAAGCTTCCTAAAAATAATATTTTGACTTGTGTTTGGATCAGAAAGGCACTTGTTACCAGTGTAATCAATGGTACTGATATAATCTGTTTCACTCAACAACTTTTGTCAAAATGTTACTTTCAGAAAACTTCTGTTGGTAAAAAGTATTCAGCTGTCTTTGTTTCAGGTTAAGACATCTTAATGCCAAGTGATAATATATTAAAATTAATACAGAAAATATGAAAGCATGAATAACTCCCAAGCTTCTGCCACTACTATAGTTTGCATTGTGCATCTGCAGGTAATACCAACTCATGCTATACATTAATTGAAGCCTTTCAACGTGAATATTTGAAGGAAATCTGGTGTCTATAATCTCTTTTTAGACACATTTAAATATGTTAGACTACACAGATATAAAAGTAATATGTTATTCACATAATATCTATTTATCTACAAATGTATATTTCTAGGTCAAGAAGAAATGTTCCATCTGTCTGAGAGCAGCATCCTTCTCAGACATCACGGGACATCATGAATACAAAGCTGAAATAAGGAATACAGCACTGAGCATCAACCAGTTCAGAGGGGCTCACCATGGGGACACACACAGGCTCAGATAACAAGAGTAACTGGGCAGCTGAGGGAGAGAAAAAAACAACCACGGTCATTTAGTCACAACATATTGTCTAAAAACATATTGTCACAACATATTGTCTACGTTCTGGACCTATATCCCTGTGCTCAACACTGCTCCATAAGATTGTTCTCACAGAAGCACAGAATATCTGCATTTAGAAGTGACCTGAGATCAACTATCCCAACCTTTGCCCTACTCTAAGAATGGTCAGCTAGGGTTGCTCACAACTGTACCCAACCCATTTTTTAATATCTCCAAGGATAGAGATTTCACAGCTTCCCTGAAAAACCTATTCTAGTTTTTGACAACCCTCAGGGCATTCTGTCTGTTTAAGTGAAATGTCCTTTGTTTCACTTTATGCCCATTGCCTCTTGTCCTGTCACTGAGCACCACTGAAAAAAGCCTGGTTCTGTCCCCTCTGCATCCTCCCTTCCAGTATCAGTATTATAGATATTGATGAGATCCTCCTTTCTGAGCTTTCTCCAGGACAAACAATCTCAACTCCCTCAGCCATTCGTCATATGACAGGAGCTTCAGTCTCTTAAGTACCTCCCTGATCTCTGCTATTTCTGAAATGCACCTCCTCAGTTTAGGCTGGCTCCATGAAAATGATGATGAGATACTGTAAATCAGATAATCCCTCTTGACTGCCCTGTAGCTCTCAGACTGCAATAAGCTGGATGCTATAGCACTGCCAATTCATTGGCAGATAATGCAGTTTCAGGCAGTGTTCAGAAAATATTTGAAAAACTTAGACATATCTAAGATTTAAAAGAAGTTTGTGTTTTTCAGATATACAAATTAGGTTTTGTCAGTCGTTTTCACATTTTTTTTTTCCTAGTGCTTTTCACACTGAAACATAGGATTGTAGGGTTTGGAAGGAACCTCTGAGGGTCATCAAGTCCATCTCCTTGCTAAAGCAGGTACCCTACAGTATGTCTCACGGGTAGGTATCTGGACAGTTGTGAATATTTCCACAGGAGCCTCCACCAATCTCTCTGGGCAGCCTGTTCCAGTGCCGTGTCAGCCTTACCATAAAGACGTTCTTCCAAATATTAGTACAAAACTACCTGCGTTCAAGTTTTAGGCCATTACTTCTTGGCCTGCCACTGCACACTACTGAGAAGAGCCTGGCCCCATCCATTTGACTCCCACACTTCAATACTGATAAACAACGGTGAGATCTCTCTGTCCAGGCTGAAGAATCCCAGCCCTTCCAAGTCTCTCAGCCTTTCCCCATATGGAAGTAGGAAAGAGTGGGAGTGGACAGAGAGAACTGAAACTACACTTCTGTACACATTTCTAACCACAGTTAAAATGGATTCACTCTTTTTAAACATACAGGCCACTTAGATCTTTGATTTTCCTTTTTACTAAACCAGGTGGTTTTGCTCTTCACTGCTCACAAATGCCACAACATTTCCTGGCTGTACTCACCTTCAACTCCTCCCATTTGGGGATGGAGTCTGGAGGAGTGCTTATTTTCTCTAGTGTATCATGAGAATCTATACTATTTTAATTCACTGGCATGTAGGTTGATAGCCCAATTCTGTTACTAGGACTTTCTGATCCTAAGGATTAACACGTGAATGTTTAATTAGTACACATTTATATGAGGAGGGAAACATTTTCTGTAATTTGAATTAGGGTTTTTTTGATTGAACATTCATAGCAGTAAATTTATATGCAACTATGGCAAAAACTTCCTTTGTATTAAATTAAAGAAAATGGTTCTTCTGATTGTGATTCATATGTTGATCTTTTGCTCTTTCAGAAATCAGAAAAAATATTGTTTCAGTAATACTTTCTTCAAATTTGTTGGGGGGACACCAATACATGATGCCTCCTATAGACACTGTGTGGGGAATGGACTGGTCCAAAAATATTAATTATCTTCTCAAGAGCATGGAATCATAATCACATTTGTGTAAGAAAAAATATCCCTGCCCTTCACAGAGCACCAAGATATTAAGAAATATTGATTTCACTGACAAGATTTAAAGTAACTTCAGTTGTCTCAGGTGAGGCTCATAATTTCTGCACTGCACTGTAAGTTCACTTCCTTTGTTTTTTGTTTTCTAAGAGTTATTTTCAATACTTAAGAAATCTGTGCATCAAATTGCTTTCTATTTGAGATATTTGATTTGGTGTCCTTTGGATGGCAATGACGCAAGGAGGATTAGCTAAAGGTAAACTGGCTCTAGAGGTTTGGAAATTGTTAGGGGAATAAAAATTCCCCATGTTAAATTAATTGATGTTGAATTACTGTGTCAGTATTGCCTGTAATTTATGCAGTAAATCAGTAAGTAATTTGAGAAAAACATGCTTCCACATAATCACACGATTTTTCATAGTATGCCTACACAAATAATTACAAACAAAGCTCATTAATTTCAGTTACAGCTGTTACATTAGTGTAGTGAAGTTTGCAGGCTCAAGCTGGCTCTAGTGAGCACTATCTAGGCAGACTGAGCCTATACCAACACACCTACACAGCCCAAAGGCTGATTTACACAGACAGATCCCTGTTAGCAGCCCCTTCAGGGCAGTTTGTCATAAGCATTCAGTGTTTGACACCTGCACTGATTCCTCCACTGTGTTCAGCAAATGGCACAATTCAGTTCCTTCAGCACAAACTGTTTGGCTGGAGTGTTCAAGCACATTCACCAGGGGGACTACTCCAGCATACTGAAGCAACCACAAGGTGCTGATCCATATCAGATTTTGTCATGGCTACAAGAATTAGACCTAAACAATCACAGCTGGGGATACCGTGGTAAATATTTCAGCCAACATAGTCTGCTGTCCTGATGAAATATATTGATTCCAGCCAAAGTCAGTATAAGCCCCAAGTTGTTTGATGTCATTTCTGCATCCTTTCTGAAATCTACAGCAGTCTAATCCTCAGCCAGCAGAGCCAATTGTCTGTGAACATGGCTGCTCTCTGTACTTGTTCTACACCCTTTTTCTGTGCACTTGAAACAGTTTGGCTCTCTAGAGCCATTAAATATACCATCTCAGGCAACTGGTGAGCACATATTTCATATAGATACAGAAATTAACTCTGGTGTGTAATTTGAAAATTAGAATGCTATGAAGGTATGTATCTGCAAGTGACAATTTATTAATTCATCTCGATTATCCTATTATTGGTACATACAGACCATAATAATTCCTATTTCCCAATAATGAATTTCAATTTACCTTGGAGCATTGGTCTGTTGCTGACAGAAGTGTTGAGCCCTAGACAACTAACAAAGGGTCTGTACATTCAAGTGCCTCAATTACACTCAATTAAAACCTGGCAGATGTTTAAATCAATTCTTAAATCATATAAAAAGTAAAATGAGATAAAAAATCTCACATTAAGACCACTTGGTAATGTATCATATGTTAAGACAGCAAAAAAAAACTCAAGCAGATTATGCACATTGTTTCATTATTTACTCAGATGTAGCAGAATAGATGTGCTTCATCCCCACCAATTCCTTGTCTCAAGACAGAACTTCTGAATTAAAACCACTTGGATTTCTCAACAAAGAAGAGATGAGGCATTTGAAAAATGACAACTGCTGAACAATGCTTTTTTCAAATCCTTGGCTGGCTCCAAAATGGTGGAATGCATTCATTTTAAGCTTTCCAGGATAGTCCTCCTGGGGCAATGAAAAAATTAGAGGAATTTTCACCAAAACAAAACAAAACAAAAATTTTAGGGATGCCATCTGCAACAGAGTATATAAGGGAGAACTGAACTCATCTGTGAACTACAGTACTGCTGAAACCATCATACTTGAAAAGTATGCTAATTTGATAGTAAAACCAGCACAGTGTGGGGACACAGATATTTTGCATAGCATACCTTGGCATACTATTAATTTTCTACAGAGTTTCTAGTCCCTTTTCTTGGGGCCTCAACAAAGGATGTGACAGAACTTCTCATAGCTCCTGATTATTTGTTTGTTGTCAGAAGTGTTTGATATGTCACTGTGCTGCTGTCAGTGCTTAAAAGCCTAAATATGTTGATAGCAAAATTCACATGTATGTACAGCATCATAGTGCTGTACAAATGTGATCAAACAGCAAAACTTGAAATGAAAAAAGCCTAGGACTGTGAACGTTTATTTTTGCCTGTTGCTACTCTGAAGAGAAAAAAATTGTGTTATTTGTGTTCTGAGTTGAGGTACAACACATTTCCTTAGATCAAGAGCTGAGATAATGTCTCTACCACTCCGACAGTTTTCTGGCTCATGATTTTAAACCTGAAAGATTTTGGACTGTTGGGCTTCTGCAGAGGGATGCTCCCAGGATATTTTCCATAAGTTATTATGTATGAGAATTGTTAACAACTTACAAAAATAATTTTAAATCTGACACTAACAAAATCTCATATCATGCATACAATTACTAAATTCACCAGGCAGTTTTATGACATTCAAAGATTTAAGCAAATTACTAACAAATGTGACACATGGTCTCTTCAAAACATACTAACCTTAAGACACTAACCTTAAGACATTGAATAGATTTATCTTGCTAGCCCTAAATATATGTAACCTTCTAAAGCATCTTCTGTTTGTACAGAAACGAGATTGATATAATCCAATTTCTAATTCATGCCCTTGGGCATCGTATCTTCCTGGCAATTAAATTCTCAATAGCATACTAACCAGAACCCATACCTGCTGATTTATATATGTTAGCAGCATATGCTCATTTATGCACTGTGCAGCCAGCAGTACTGCATTTTATGTGTAAAAGCAATAATAACTGAAGTTTTTGAATTCCTCACTTTATAGTGTGATCAGATGAGAGGCAGAAAGCTGGAACGGGAAAAGGAGAATTTTCAAAAGCCTCTTAAGTAGCAGATAATTACCAAACTTCAATAAACAACCTTTTCCCTGCACAAGAGAACATAATAATATAGAAAATCTAAAATAAAAAGGGATGTTGTGCCAGTTTTAGGGTAAAACATGCGGTAAAGTAACTGAAATGCAGCAACGCCTTCCAGCCAAGTAATCCTCAATGTTCATGGAAGCACTGACAAGGAACATCAAGTGACCAAGTCAGCTCGTCTGCTTTCTCATTCTTTGATTCCCACAAAAAATCTATTTAAGTGGGTCAGCAAAGTACATGGGCCTTGCCTTTCTATTATTATTATACTTTTGGGTTGCTTATTCACAAAGAATCAATCTGTCTTACTCCCATGCATTTCAGTTCAGTAACTTCCTGTCCCAAAGTGCTGTGTGAAGCTGCTGTGTGATATTAGACAGCTGTTTTTCACCTTGCAGAACTTCGTTTGTAGAAAGCCTGCATAAACCAACTCAGCTGGACCCACAAGACTAAAGCAGGGCACCTCCCTGTTGTTATAGCAATAAAAGACAAAAACATGCAACTTAAAAGTGAAACAAAAATAAAGATCTCTTCAGAATTAAAAGATCAGAATTCACTGCCAAAACCAGAAGGTGATATGCTGATTTGCTACCAGAGCTGCCCAGAGAAAAGTTGCCACCATAACCCAGCTACCATAGAAATGCCCATTACTTACCTGTGTTATGCCATTTACAGACAGTAGAAACATGTAAAATTGTATTTTTTCTAGAAATCTGTAGTTTAGATCGTGTACTTGGGATGGAGTTGGGTGAGGGCTTTCAGTTTTAAAAGAGAAAGATGGTTACTTAACCATATAAATGTTAACACTACAACTGACATTCTGTTCATGAATACTGGGAGAACCGAGTGCTCCTTCTAGGTTACATGAAAGTATGTTTTTGTTTTCTGTTTTAAGTGGGGCCCTGACACCGTTGGATTTAGGCAGTAACATATTATAGCAGTTTATAACCAAGATGCTCTATGCATGTAGATGTTTCAGGTTTATTTTGTGGACTAGGAGATATCAAAAGCCTTTGTCTCCATCAGCCATGTTTTAATGCCTTTTCTTCTCATTTCTCTTTTAAGCAGTCACCTCAGGACATCAAATATTTTGGTCCTATTTATTACTCCACAAACAAATGACATTTTGAAGTAAAATTAAAAACTAATATAAATAAGAGAATATCTTCATATGATATACTGTAGATCTACAGTGAAAGCAAGAGCTATTGAATAATTGCCCTTTACCTATATATTCATATAAATCAATATAGCTTTTTTAATTTTTTTTTTTAAACACAATTCCTTATGTAAGTAAGGGGTTGGAAGCCTGGCTATCATTCAGTATTCAATATCCTTAAAGCCCTTTTTTCAGCATGGCAAATAAACCAGCACAGATATATACACTACTGTTTTTTATTTCCCAAATTAGCAAGACTACCCAACGTATCCGCACCTAGATTTCTCACAAAGATGCTAAAGAAAATTTATTCCATAAAATAATAACTAAGAACTATCTTTGAGATGACTGCCATAAGAAGCCAAGTATGAGCCAGCTGATATTAAAATGTTCTATACTGCTTGCTGCATAATGTACCTTCACGGGGATGTGAAGCACTCCAGCAGGCAGTTTCCCCTCCCCAGCCCCTTCTGGTGCTTGGAAGTCTAAAACTTCCAAGCTCCAAACTTAAAACTACTTTGGCAAAATGTCTTTGTACTATTACTCAAGACAGCCAGTGAAAGACAATCAACTTCAGATGATGGCTTTGTATTCAGCTCTCCAAACCTCGTACTGCGCAGCAGACTGCGATGCACATCCAGCACACAGATGTGCAATCCACATGGGATAATGGGAGGGGATGGAAAGGCATATGGCTCACATTGCACTATGAAATGGATGAGCTGCACACATCTCAAACAGGAGCTAAAGGAGAAGCAAGACAGCAGCTCTCCAGATTAACACCTACCTAAAAATATCAGCACAACACTGAACTGGCCCAATGGTAGTCAGAAACAGTGATAAGCCATGACACAATCATGGTGAGAACATAAGCAGAGACCAGGGAAATAAAGACCAGAACTAATAAAGTGTCATATTCTAACACATCGGTGTGTACACTTACACATAGTTCAGATACTCTTTCTGCTTCATCTCCAAATGCAAACCAAATGCCCATAAAGCAATGTCTCCCAAACTACCTTAGGTCAACATCATGAATCACAGACACTGTAGCATCTCTCAGGGCAGCTGCTGGAACTAGTGTGATAGTTCATTGATCCACATGCAGATAATTCAAGCAAATCCATCAAAATATAGACACTTGTCTGCTTTTCTGTTAGCAATCTTCATAGTAGTTTCAGAGGTCATTAATCAGCCTAAGAGTAGCTGATTATTTCTGCGCTATGATTTTCCTGAAGACATTTTGGCTATTCCATTTGACTGCATGTTGCTAGTCAGCACAGGTGCTAGTACTGATCTTACTGCGGAAATAAAAATATGATTTCTTTCTATCAGCTTCTGTTCTATGCGTACATCAAGTGAAAAAACATGACATGACACAAGTGACATTTACACACTCATTCCATCAGAGTGCAGTGGACGCACACCACCTACTTCCCTGAAGATGACAGGTGTGCCAGCAACCAGGCTTGATGTGTTGCATATCAGCAACAATTCAATTGCAGCACAGTTAACCTTGTCTTTTTTTTCTCCTGAAGCATTACACGTTGTACTTCTCTGGCATATATCATCACAAGGTAAACTGTGAGATATTTCAATTACTATATAACCCTACATTCAACTCTACTTTAAAACTTAGGCTGCGGCACATTTGTCATTCCACTTAAATAACTCCAACCTGCATATAGTGGCTCACACATTCACATTCATGTCTAAAATCTTTAGTTTATTGACTACATTTCAAACTTGACAGAGAGGTGCTGATCTCAGAGATAATCAGCTCATTGATCCAGCTGGAATAACACTGCACACACATTGAATCAGTTTTCAAATTCAGCTTGAGACCATATGATTGCTAGATCTGATGGATGGTAATGTTGAAAGAGAGTAAAAAACCCAGGTCTGCCCCTTTTGACATGCTCTGCAGTTAGAATATTTTAAGGACGATATGAAACAGTGCCTCAGTTAAAAAGTCAATCAAAAGACAGAAATCTGTAGGAAATCTGGCTTCATTAGTTCATTAGCTGCTTGCAGAATTGCTTGTTTACACTGAACACATATTGCAGGCATCAGAAGTATTTGCAACAACTCATCTGTTACTAAAAGCTGAGGATATTGTGCACCAGCCTTTCCTTCCTCCATCACATGCCTGTAAGTGCATCTGCACTCCTGTATATGTAGCTTCAAGTGATCCATCTAAAATGTCTCCACTCAACAAGCAAGGCAGCAAGCACAAAAGAGAAGAGCTGGAAGGGATTATAATCACACGTATCTGCTATAAAGGGAGTATATTTAGTTCTGGATGCAAGTCCTGTGAATAACAAAATTCAAATGAAATTGATGTGATTATTTATGTTTGTAAATCTCCTAGCCAAAGGGAAGGAAAGATGTAAGTAAACAGCGGCCATCTGGCTGTACAGCTCATTCAGCTATCTCTTCAGTAGGGTGAGGCTATTACAGTTGGATTTCACATTTTGTAAGGAAATTCAAAGCCCAAAGAGGAATTCCAGTCCAACATTCCACTAGCATGCTCTGTCCTGTGCTCCTTAAATGTACACCACGTATGTTTTAGAAATAGCTGACATATCAAGTACTGATGGTTTTGAACTCATAAAGGAGGAGAACATAATCTGCTTACAGCCATTAAAATTCTTTTCCAGTTGTGCAGGAAGCTCAGTCTGAATCACTGATTTTCATGAGGACTATCACACTGCGGCATAGACAGAAGCCACAGCTGAGATCAGTGGCCTATTGTACTGGTCACTGTGTGAGCATACAAAAGAGACAAACCCTTCCCATGAGAGTTACCATCAGAAGGAAGGCAGGAGGAAAGGATTCCATATATATTTATGTTTCCTTGTTCATGTATGCAGATGGTGCTGGTTCTTCAAGGGGAGTATGTGTATGCTATTAGAGCTTTGATTTGCTGAGGACTAACATCATATTTTGACTATAGCTTGAGTAACAATGTGAATGTTTACAAGGCTTGCTTGAGAGCTAAGTATACCATCATTCCTTCCTATCTCATATTGCAGTAAATTCAAGTACTATCTATACCTATCTATTCTGAACACTGATAGCAAAATACTTAACATCTTACACTTGTGTAAGAATATAGACAGCATCATGTGCCATTGTTTTGTGCCTTTCAAAAATGTAAAATGAAAATAAATTGGATTATTTTGTATTTTAGCCAACAAGGTATTATAAAGATAGAAATGTATTAAATTCTAACAAAAAAAAAATATTTATCAAATCAGGCATTAACAACTTATGTTAATTGGAGTTGTTAAATCTTTCCTTGGCCTCCCTATAAGGCAGGAAAAAAAGCAGAAAGATTTCAGTGCCATGTACACAAAATTACTGAGCACGGAACTTCTGCTGAAATTTGTAAGGAACTCCATACTTGCATGGGAGTTGGAGTCTAAAATTGTTTGTGCATTTTGACTCCAAAGTTGTATAGTAAGGCAAAGGGAGCTAACTCTGGCACTCCTTTGAAGGTATCAGGTTAGTATGCCCCAATTCTAACTTCTGACTTTACAAGTACTTATAATATTTGCACCTTGCAGACCACATTGTTCACCTCCACGGAGTTTAAGGCACAGACTGAGCTCTGCTACACAGCCCGCAGATCCACTCATTGACAAATTAATCATTATTTCAGTGCTTTGGACAGTGATGTCAGTGTTTCAGGTATTCTGATGTGTAAATTTTCTATATTTAATATTTAACATGCCTTTATTAAGCTTGAACTGATCCTCACATCTGTAACTCATAAAAGACATATTTCACTGGAATTATGAACGCCTTTTCTGTTTTTGTGTGAACAGGGGAATTTTAAATCAGTAGTTACATACAGCAGCTGCAGTGATGTTTTAAGGCACACTGTTTGGAACCATGGAATTTGTACATTCAAGACATGGTTTGAATGAATGTACCAGAGATAGTCCAAGTTCATATATAATCTTATCTGAAGATACTAGCTCATCTTATGTCACAAATTCATAAATAACTTCACCAATTATGAGGTTATTTTACAATTATTGTCTTGATACCTTAGGTGATTAATGCAAGATGTTTTTATGCACTTCTTAGCTGTAATATCAGTGATTTTCCAAGTATACTTAAATCAGTCTCTTCCCAGTGTGCTGCAGGTGTGACTTGCATTGTTAGCCACTCTTTAAGAGCAGAAAAGAAGGGAGCTTTTCTTGGCATGCCTTGCTGAAGATCTCATCCTTCAGTAGCATCTCGGTGCAGAGGGAAAGGCAACTAATTATACTGTATAATATATCTCTGGTCATGTCAGGGGTTAAATAAACTGCAATACAATCTTCAATTCATAAATTATATCTGGATGTAATTTCATATTCAGTCCCAAAAAGAGGCACCTGCAATGCATTCATGCACAAGAGGTGGTTTCCTTAGTAACAGTGGCCAAAGGAAGAAGCTCTGCCTGACAAGTGAGCTTACACTGTGCTGAAGAGGAGGATAACTATTTCCCCATAGCTAAAATATTATCCCTCTGTGGTCAAGGGGATGCTGGATAGGGATACGTATATAAATCTCCTTCTCTCTCTACTTCTCTCAATATGGATATGGCTATTTGGACATCAAATCAATAAACTCAATTTACTCGTACTATACAAATCTCCCACAAGCTGCAATTACAAACATGGATTCTTGGGAATCAGCAGAAACAAAGGTTTCCTAGGAACAATTCTTGCAGTGCTCAGGGATTGCAGGAACCTCATTTCTACTCAGCTAGTGGTTTCTTTTTTGGAGCCACTTGGCAATTAAACAGAATTCACTTGAATTAAGACATTTTCAGCATTGCTTCCTCTTAAGCAAATGCAATCAATCTCTCCATGGCTCTTTAGTTAGATGAAGTTAATGTTTAATGCAAACTGCCTTTGTCTTTGCATTTTGTGCATAAATTTCTGTTTAATAAAAAAGGTTAAGTACCTTTCCACTGGAATTTAATTAAATCATTCTGCCTAACTCTTACAGAGTATTAGTATTAAATTACAGCCTGTATCCATTTCTTTCTCTCTCCACATTTATATCAAACAGCAGCTTTCAAATGTCAGACAGATTTAAAAAAAAAATGTTTAAATACATCTAAAGGATAGGCAATAAAATGTGATAAACCTACAGAAAGCCCAGACAAAAATGACCTTTGAAATTTTTTAAATCTAAGATTTAATTCATTCATACTTTCTACAAACAACAGCTCTCTAGCCAAGCATCATTAGGCAGTCAGCTATTTCCCATTGTGATGAACATGTGACCATCTGACTGTAGCCCTGTACTTCTGAAAACTAAACATAAAAGGACAGTGATGTTTCCAAGTTTGATAGGAAAGATATTCTTGATAATATCTGAGACAGCAAACTGGTCTCTAGGAACTGTGCACACAGTGCAGAGAACTTTTCTGCAGCTTCATTTGATAACAAGAGGAATAATTAATTTCATGTGGCTCCAAGTAGTGACTTTGGCAAAGCAAGACCATTTTCCAGAATATATTTATGTTTCTTTGAAAAGCATTTTACTATATCTGTAGTCAGTTATGCAGACAATGAAATACTGTGCTTAATCCACTTAAAAATTTGGATGGTATCAAAGCCAGTGCACAAAAATTAAGCAATGGAAGGGAATGACTAGAAATATGTACTTGTTCTGTAAGTACAGAGGGAATGATGAAACATGCTTGAGCACACAAAAGTGTTTTTACAGGGTGTATTAAAGATAAGATTTCATTTAAAGTTCATTAACAGTTTTAACACTTCAATTTATGGGAAAGCATTGGTTAGTAAGCACGGGTTCTTCAACAGATGTATAATTTTTAAGGTCTGCAAGGATCTGAGGGAAACAGAGGAAATCACAGCAGCTTCTCTGACAGAAAAATTACTAGAACTAGGTTTACCAATAAAGACTTTCAGTTTTACAAGGAGGAAAGCGCTTGCAGAAAGCTGTCAGAAGGCCTCCCTTGACGTCTTCCACAGAATTCAGCTCTGCTCACAGAGATCATGACATTGTCAGCACCAAAACCTAAGCTTCATTAATATTTTTACTCTTGACCTATATTTTTAAAGTAAGATTTTGCTACTGAAATTAGCAGGTGACAAAATAAAAGGATAAAAGGAATTTTCCTTAGCAAAAGTGGAATAAGAAATAGAATACGCTTAATTATACCAAATGCCACATCACACAGAAGTTATGGGATCCTGTCAGCTAGAGGTCATGAGCTAATAAGATCTGAAGAACATAAATTCAAAGACGACTAATGAGCCCAGCAGAGAGCAAATGTGATATAAGCACCTTAGCACAAATTAAACGGAGTATTTTTCAGTAGATTTACAGGGGTACTTATATTTGTATACTAGATATTACTAAGACTTAGATGTGATTTTTTTTATATTTCTGATCACACACGTACAGGAAAGATGTATTCAGGTTACTCAGGAGAGGTTTAAGAGAGCGCATAGGCCATTTTATAGACCAGGCTGAGAGAGCTCCGACTGTCTTCCATAGATCCATTAAGTGATTAAACATAAGGAAGAGAAACAATTACGTCAACACATACACACACACACACACACACACACACAAAAGTTACAAACTGGGAATTAATAAGCTTTCTAGGCAGCAGAATAATAAAGTTGGACAATGTTTTCCCCATGGGATCAGTGTGGGCTGGAGGAACAAGAAACCTGACAAATGTTTTTTTTAAAGCAGTGTTTGATCACATTGTGGTAACAATAAAAAAGGTAATTGGACTCCAAACCACTGGCTCTGGGCGTACCATTACACTTCAACCTTGCTAAATACCTAAGTGCCTCTGATAAAAAAAAAAAAATCTTTTTACATAACACTGAAGGTTTGCTGCATGAAAATAATGCAGAGAAAGAGGAAAAGGCCTGATACTCAACGCATCTTTTAATTCCTTGGAGCACACTACTCTCTGAATAAGTGTGATTTCTACAAGGTGACTCATTAATTCTCTGATAAAAATCACAGACTCGCTAATGGTAAGCTAGATTTCATTTAAGATCACTGGAAGTTGAAGTCAGATAATTTGCACCTTCATTACCACATAAAATGAAGATTTTCAGTTTACCATTATGGAAGGGAATTTATATTCATTGAATGCAAAGTCTGAAAGGACCAATATAACTAACTTGCTCTTTAGGTCTGTACATATCTCTTTGTTCAAAACTGGACTTGATAATACATAAATGACCGAAGCATAGCATTCTTTTCAAAAACATGCCTTGATGAAATTAAGAGACAGAACAGTTCTGACTGCAAATTAGGCATGCTGTTACCTATATGTGTTCTTTTTTTCTCCAAACTTAGCCCAAGCTTTCTAATCTAACGCCTAAATCTTCACATCCTCTTGTGATTACGTTAAGCTGACTGAGCTCTCTGGAACTCTACATTTAAAATTTAAGATGCTTCTGCATTTCTCTCTACAACCTGTCAATCATTCAATACCCCATATAAAACATAGATGATAAAACTAGACTTTGCTGTTTGATATCTACCCAATAAACATCTCCTGGTATTAGTCTTCTCCTGGTAGTTGTTTGATTGTGTATACTGCCCTGGATCAGCCCTTCACAGCAAGACCTGCTTCCCAGTACCATTCTACCAGACACTCCCAGGAGATTTTTCTCCAGATTCATATTCCTCACATTACTTTTCCCCACCTCTGTGGAGCTACAGATACCATATTGAGATCTTCCATACTGCTCCACGGAATCACCTTCGTAAACACTTCACACCTATCACTAACTGTTCCAGCTCACTTTTAGGTATGTAGTAGCAATCTGTACTTTATAAAGTAATTAGAATAATATTTCATCCAGAGATAAATGTAATTGCCAAGAAATCAGGCTGAGAATCAAATTTATGGCCTCTTCTGGCATGGACAGATAAAGAGGCAGTAAAACATGTTTGTTCATGTAATAAACACCCCTTTTTCAAACTGCAGTAATCTAGTGGATAAGTCATTTTCCACTTAATGCACAAAGAAATGGCCTAATAGTAATCATTTTTTGTGTTAGCCTGTGAAAATACCTTGTACTCATCCAATAGCATTTAGAAATGTAATGTCATAACCCCTTAAGGATGGTCTTAAACTGCTAATTTGAGTGGAAAATGACCAGATTTTCTAGGACTTCTATTCAGGCAGAGATGAAGCATACCTCACTGAGCAACTTCATAACATCTTTTATGTTCTGATCTCACCAACAAGAATCTGTTCTGATCTAATCCAACCAACTACTGCATCCATCTTTGAGACAAACCTTTAATTAAGTGCTCAAGAATGATAGTTAAAACTGATTAAATTTCAGGGTATTTTTGTAGAACATCAAGTGGTATAGGTTTGTAATCCTTTACTCAAAGCAGTAACATTTTTAAATTTAGTTTTAGATTTTACCATTTTATCACACCTGTAAGCCCTAACAATAGTTCATTGCCTGAGTGAAAATACTCATCCTGTATACAAAGGAAAATTTGATAACAGAACGAGCGAACTAATTTAAGATGATAAAAATTCATTAATACCAAAAGACAGCAAGCCTCCAATTAGTGTTCAAGGTCCAAGTATCTAACATTGTCAGAACTACAGCGAAGCTAAGGCTGTGCTAAATGCACACAAAAAACGGGACATTGCAGAATGTCACCTATGGGCAATTTATTTTCTTCTTACTGTTTTAATAAACACTTTAAATCAAAGTAAGTAAAAGCAGAAGTGAGCAGCAGAAGACAAATTTACATGCATGGAAAATTGAGAGAGGATATTAGAGTAGTTTGAATCCAATAACATTTTATTTACTTTGGTTTGAATTAGAAGTGAAAGGTCCTATTAAAACTAACTCATAATGCCTTCTGAACAAGTAAAAAGACATTTTGCTGTGCAGCCTAGCATGGAAAAGATAATGCATCAAATACTGTGTCTAAATTTTAACAAGACTTGATTTTCTTATGATCAGTACGACTTGCATTACTGCAAATGAAATAAAAAGATTCTCTTTTCATGTTCCTATGGAATTCATGTTTCTTTTTCATGTGCTTCATGGAATCACAAGCACATATCATTTGTCTGACAGCACTGTTTTCTACTGAGCGCATGTGAAGGGGGGGTAACTGCTCTGAAGCACAGTGCATGTGGGCATGGTTAGTGCCAGCCTCAGTTTAGGAGGGTCAGGATATTGGCTCATGCAGGACAGATTATATTCCCCTCACCAAATCCAAATGCAGTGGAGTTTGTCAGGGCTTTTGCTTTGAGATGAATGTTGCCTGTAATATTAGCACAAATGGCAACAGAGAAGGGATTTAGCTATTTGATATGCTGCAAAACAAGCTCTTTGCCCTCAAAATCCACTCTGGAGTATTTCCTTGAGCATTTCTACAGTTCTTCTCCCCTTCCCTCCCTTTTTCTATTTTGAAGAATAGTTACCAAGTCTGAATATTTCCCACGGATATAAGTATCTAAATCCATTTATAAGTGATTTTACTCAAAAAATCTTCAATCCAACCTACACATAGGTTTTCAAATAGATGAACAAAACACCACTGGATCCCCTCAGCATTAAATTACAGAGACCATTATCTACAAGTAATGAACTGGCCACAAGATGAAGACTTAAACATGTAAATTGTACAATTTACCTAAATGCACATTGCCTGGGCCAGTCCTACATATGTGCACACCAGAACACATCAGAAAAAAAGGTTGAGACACAGAATTTAAAGGTCCGTCAATACTTCCCATTTACATATACAATTACCTTTATCAGTTATCTGTCCTTGAGGATAATCACTTATATCTTGTTTAGAATTTTCCAGGATTCAGTGTTAAAAATTTAATGAGAAAAGAGAAACCCTCTTGCAAAGACTAAATCATGCCCTTCTTCAGCATAAAATGTGTGCCACATCTGTGGTATATTCAATCAATACAAACCATCTAAAAGCAGGAAGCAAGAACAAACTAATAATTTTGATCCCAGAAATGAACATAAAACATTATTTGGGCTTTAGGCAATCTGAAATGAGAACTCCTCCCTGCATTTGTAGCTCTTTTTGGCATAAAGAGTTTTTGTTGTTGCTCATAATCAGAGATGACCTTCAAAGCGACAGCAGCTGATATACATCATCATGATACCTTTACATCAACTACACACAGCATTGCTAATTTCAGATTCATACGGTGTTTGCACAAGCCTTTAATTCAGTCTTTATCATCTCCTTCATATAGTACTGTTATGTTTGATTTTGCTTGCTTCAACACTCTTTCACATTTAGAAACTGTATTCTTGTCTGAATAAATAAGTCTGCTAAGAGCATCTATTAAGTACTGGTATCCCCAGGGTCTGAAGCAATTTTTTTTCTTCCGTTTTTTGCCTGCTGAATCTGAGCTATAAAGCATACAGCAGCAAGGAAGAGGGTTGCCTTAGTAACAAGGCAGACCCAATCAGCTGCACAGGCTCCCTTGAGACCATCTAATTTGTGCAGCAGAAAGAGGCTAGAACAGGTGGCTAAATTAATGTGCCAGACAGCTTAAAATATTACACACGCACATACGAATGCATACACAAAAATCTATCACTGTACTTATGTACAAATGCCCTTCTACATTTTGCACAATAAACAGCATCTGCGCAGCTCAGCCCTGCAAACCTGTGAAGGCAGTGCAGAGAAGCAGGGCTCCTTCCTCACAGCCCCGCTGACTCGCAGCCACTGCAGGAGAAGGAAGGTCTCTGCTCCCAGCTGGCACGGCCGTGGGGCTAGCCCACCCCTGCAGGGGCTGAGGAGCTGCCTCCTGCTGATAGCATGAGCTGTTGTGATGCTCTCCTGATCCCAGCAGGTGCTGGAGCCCTCTTGCGTGACCCTTTCTGTACCACTTCACAAGGCTTTCTCCCCAAGCCCTCGCTCCTGATTTAAAGTGAAATTTCATCTTTTCCTCACACTTCCCTCATAAATGCGACAAACCGGAACGTGTCTTGTATTCTCCTCAGTCCCTGCTGGGAGGATTCAGTCCTGACACGAGGATTTGGAGCCATTTGGATGCAGATCATATAGCAGCTCCTAGCTCTCACAACCACAACCCCAAATCCCTCGATTCTGCAAGACCTGCAGGTTGGCTGTAGCAAAGCAATGGAACAGCAGGCACTCAGGGCCCACCATGGGTCAGGAGACCAGACAGAGCATCAGCAGGGCACGTGAAATGGCTGCACACAAAAATCCTGCCACAGATTGTGCTTCATAATCTTTGTGTTATTGAAGTGCAGAATTGTGCTTAATTTCTTTTTAATGAAACAATCCATTCCCATATAACTAATGACATCTGACAAAATTATTGGCCATAGTCTGCTAGAGATTCAGTTATTGTATTGTTTCTCTACGATAGCCCTCAAGAAGAAATGATGTGGGACTGTTCTATTGCACCAGGTGCATCAGTATCCATCATGACTTTATGACCTTGATGCAGACATGATTTTTCTCCTCCTGTTCCCCAGCCTTCTCAAGATGCCCACCACAGGATCATCGCAGCACATTTAATCCCCTCCTTTACACAGCAAGGCACTTCTTCACATCTCATCTGCCTGCATCAGGCTGGAAGTGAAGGACTCTGCATAATGAGATCAAAAAGGCTTAAGGAAAACTGAGGCACAGAACAAATGGTCTGCTTGTGCCATGCTGAAAAACAAATTGCAGTGAAAATACTGACATGCAAACCATAACAGTTTGTACTTCCATCCACAAAAGGATTGAAAGTTACTTGCGTTTGTTTTTTCTTTTTTTTCTGAGTATGCTTAGTGTCAAAATGACAGGCCTTATGGGATTGTTGATATATTTGGATTTGGGTGATTTGTAGCAGTGTTAATAGTCATTTGTGTTGTACTACTATGCTCTATCAGTGAAGGGAGGAATATTGGCCAAAGTTTGGCTAGAAATCAGAAAACCAGAACTTTCTGATGATTTTGTAATGAAACCAAAATTCCCGGTGAACATTGGGCCAAACTCTGCTCAATTTTTCCTCAGGATTTACAAAACAAACATATTGAGTGAACCTGAGCCCCCCAAAAAAGAAAAAGAAAAAAATCCAGAAACAAACAAGGAGTAAATACTGGAACAAAGATGTTAAACAGGGTCTCCTGAGACTCAGATTAATGCCCTTGTTACTACTTCTCCCGTCTTGCTGATAAATGTTGTTTATACTTTTCATTCCTTTTCACTATTAGGAATAGAAAGGCATGGAGAACTTTCCTGGCAGGAGTATTAGATAGCTTCCACAGTTGCCACTAAGAGAAGGACACGTTGCACTACACATTGGAAGAGTTCTTCCCAAGTATAGATTGCAAGAATTGCTCCCACCACTGTTTTTCAGGAAAAAATAAGTGCTAATGAGATGCTTTAATAGTCTAAAGGAACAGTTAATTAAGTATTTTGCTGTTTATATTACACAAAATCTAATCCCCCCAGTTGCACATTAAGTAGTTTCCAGTTATTTTAGGCTATCTGTGGGATTTGACAATTTCTTTTAAAAATATTTGGCAGATATCCACCAAAAATCCCATCTAGACAGCACACTGCAATGTGTGCAAACACACTGGCTGCAAAGTAAGATTACTAATGGAAGTTGAAAAGAGAAAGAAAAAAAAACAAGTAGATAATATTTATGCATATATTCAGGTGATGCATGTAGGAAGAAAACTTCAATATAAATTATTTTTAAAGTGTGTATAATTTGAAAACATACATACACATCCTCTCAAAACCTGTGACCACATCCAACTGAACTCACTGTCATCCTGTGCTTAAAGACACAGAAGCAAAGCTAGAAGGTCTTTCCAAGGTACTGGAATATCTTGGCTTGATCTGAAACATTTTGTTAACAAACTTCATGGCCAAGTTGGGGATTTATTTAGAAGCTCCCCATCCCTCATTAACTTGCAGAGAACTAATGCCCACGGGTGGCATTATGGCATGCTTGCTGCTGTATTTCCAAAGGTTTCAACCACCTGCATCACACCTTCTTCATTCAAAGAGCAGAAAATTAGATTATAAAAAAATTAATCTGGCTAAAAGGAATTTCCAAGTAACAGAGCCTCGGGAAGGATTTGTGTCCCCTAACCTAGAGATTTATTATGAGCTAGCCATTGACTCCCCTTTTATTGAAGTCAGTGAAGTCAGAAAAGGGAAGCTTATTACACACAACTCATTTTGTCTGAAGGCAGATTTCTGAAAATCAGATGAAAGATAAAAACTCCTGGAAAGACTCTTTTTTTCCTCCACTTACTGCCAACAGTATAGTTAACTACTTCAGAAGAATACAGCTGATCTGTAAATGCCTAATATTTATGGAGACAAATTGCATCTCCCATGTCCCTATTTGATCTCTCAGGCTACAAATAGCAAATATCTAGAGTGGCAAGAGATTCACCGTGCCTAAATAATTTCTAGCCAGTGTTAGATAAATGTGAGTTTCAAGGATACTTTTCTCTCTTGTCCTGCATCTGGCAACTGAGCAGAATTTGACTAAGTGTAACTTCAAATATATTGAAGATGGTAGGGAAGGAGGAAACACATTTCAGTAAAACTAAAGCACACAGGTTTGTGATAATTGATTCTTTTTTTCTTTTTTTTTGTCTTTTGTAATGCTACCCAAAGATCAGACCACTTACATTATCGAAACACTTTCAGTTGAGTGAATGCTCTGATAGGGAAAAATAAGAACTACTGAAGTGGAAAACATTAGACAGATGTATAATCTGTACAGTACCTTTCGACCATTATGAAGAAAATTGCTGTGAAGAACAAATACATTATGGTCATCTCTATCAGCTCCCCAGTACTGATTCAGAGCCCCCAGCTGAGAAGGCAGCTGTGCCAAGCTAGTAACTGGTGAGCACTGTGGGAGTCCTGTACTCTAATGCCACTCAAAGAAATTAATGCTTTCTTTCCGTTGTCATTATCAATGCCAGCAATGAGCTCTTTCCTTGGTAGGTGCACAAAAAGACTGGGCTGGTTTGGTCTTGAAATGTGTGAAAGCCAAGATCTCCTTTTTCCATATGCTTGCATCTAATTCTCAGGATGAGACGGTAGCTAGATTATAGCCATTGAATATTCTGATGTGGTTTTTGAAGACTTGCTCTGGCAAGGATGAGCAATAGAATCAAAAACCACAATTTGTTATTTTCCTGCTGGTACAATCTCTACGTTAAGGTTTCGAAATATTTCTCATGTTAAATCTGTTTCCAAAAGGTCATCTACAAATACAACCATTACAAAATTATAATTTTCAGTACCCTTTGGTCCCTTATGTGAAATGTGTTATGTATTTAAAATGCCAGCATGAAGATTCTTTGATAACATATAGATTATTAAAAGATAAATACGATTATAAATGTTGATCTTTCAGCCATGTTTTACTCAGTACTGTGAAGAAGTTAATTACTCTGAGAAACACTCAATTTACATTTAGAAATCAAAATGACATATCAAATGAAATTAGCACCACACATGATTTCAAGGTAGATAAAAACACATATGGAGTGTTGGAATAGCAATCTATATATGTAAGTAATCCTCCTTAAGAATATGTACTTTATCAAGCTTGGAAAATAAACGTAAAAGGACAAAGGAAATTAATCTTCCCTCTTAAGGTAAAAAATAGATTGTATGGGAACTGTTGTATCATGGCATGAACCACTGACTGATCACCTGAGGCAAGGACTGAGTCAGCTATGGGAGCACAGGTGAAGGCAATTCAGCTGTGTGACTGGAAGGGCTGGAGCCTGGATCCTAGACCCCATTTAAGGACTTACTGCTACTAGCGAAGGATCTCTTTTTAGAGATCTTTCCTTGTGGGGTTTTCCACTGTGAGCTTAGATCCTTGGATATGGGTAAGCATTTCTTTCTTGATTGTTTCTTTTCCACCACGATAATCTTTCCAACTACAACACCTTTAATGCACTGTCCTAACTATGCTACTCTTCCAACAGATCCAAAGCATTATTTATTCCTTTAGCCAGGTAAACTGACCAAAATCTGTGAGAGTTGTGAAGAGTATGATCCAATAATGGGTAGATGAGAAGAAAATGGAGAAGAAAAATGGGTATGGAAACCAAAAGAGAAAGGAATGAGGCAGATCATAAATCCTTACAGTATAAATCATTATTAAATCCCACTTTAATAATACTGAAGTTCACTCAAGATAAAAACCACTCTAACCTATCATATCAACGTTTAACCATCTGTATGATCTACTCAGTGTTTTTAATTTCTTTTCTGGTGCATCTAAATATCCGATCCAATAACTCTTGAGTGGAGTCAAAAGTCTGCTGCAGCTAGCCACCTTTTTATTTTATTTCTCCAAAAAGTTAATTTGTAAGTCTCCCATCAAAGTTATGTCTTTGACTAAATCTCAGCTATGTTGGATTTTATTTTGTTAAATGCACCTCTATACTGAGTACTCAAACTGCTGAGTCTAAACTGTCAATGCTGACTCTAGTAGCAGCCCAGTAATCTTAATAGAAAAACGCATTATTATGTGGGAAGAGACCCTCCTATAGACAAGGTATTCTTAGTTTTGTTTCCACTTACAGAGCCTAGTCTGCCCCCATGAAGTGCAAGTCTTCCAATAATCCTCCCTTTTCTTTTCTTTCCCTGATAAGGAAGAGTTGGGAGGACCAATATCCTCCTAATCAGTATATTTAGATTCTGTGCTCTGAAAATATACCTGAATACATTTCCACCTCTGACAAATGAGCACTGAATTGAATCTCAGTATAGCACTGTTTCAGTTGGAATAGACATTTAGAGGTTATCTAGTCCAATTCCCTTACATTGAACAGGGGTGCCTACAGCTGGGTCAGTTTCTCAGAGCCCTGTTCAGCCTGACCTTGAGTGTTTTCGGGGACAGAACTTCCACTGTCTGTCTAGGCAATGTTTCAGTGCCTCACTACCCTTATTGCAGAAAACTTCTCCCTTATATCCAATTTAAATCTCCCCTCTTTCAGTCTGAAACGATTTCCCATTGTCCTGCTACAACAGTCTCTGCTAAAGCATCTGTCCCCTTCCGTCTTACAGCTCCACTTTAGATTCTGAAATACTGCTATCAGGTCTTCCTGGAGCCTTCTCTTCCTCAGGTTGAACAGCCTCAGCTTTCTCAGTTGATCCTCATAGGAGAGGTGTTTTATCCCTTGGATCATTTTTGTGGTCCTCCTCTTGACACACTCTAACAAGTCCACATCTTTCCTGTACTGATGACTCCACATCTATACACAGTACTTTAGGTGAGGGGCAGGACCCTTCCTCACCCTGCTGGCCATGCTTCTTTTCATGCAGCCCAGGATACGGTATGGGCACACTGCTGGCTCATGTCTAGCTTGCCAGCCACCAGTGCCCCCAGTCCTTTTTGGCAGAGCTGTGCTCTTTTGTCCCTGTACTGAAATCAGTACTCATTCACACCTTAGTCAAACACTATTTCTGTTCTCATGTTTACTAAATAGAAATGGACAGTGGACACTTGTAATTGTTGCTTGCTATATGAGGCAAATTGACTTTATCCCTCTTGATAGCTGTTAGAAGATTTACTGCAAGGGCACATTATAACTCTATTTGCCTTCATACACTTAGTACAGTCCTCCTCAGATTACAAAATATTACACGCAAATATCAGAATATGGAGACTCCTAAAGGATCTCGGATTGAGTGGACCTGGCAGCATACCAAGTACCAAGTATACCAAGTATACTTCTTCCTGGGAACTTACAGTATGCATTCACACTATACATACAACTGGTACAAAATGGGAGAACAAAGAGAGTGAAAGAGAGAGAGACTTCTAGCACAAGTAGTAATGACAGAGACAAATATGAGTACATTAGTAATCAACACCTCTGCAAAACAGTGCAATTCAATACATTATAAATAAAAGGCACAAAATCTTAAAGATGTAGTATTGTTGAATGTATTTGCTTCCATATAACTGTGATTTAAAACATTTTATATCTTGTGTGTCCTGAAAATGTCTCTTAAAATAATTAGACAGGACAGCAGTGGACAAGATAATTACTCTAGTCAGTCACTGGCTGCAAGATTGGATTGATGCTATGAGCCTGATAAGTGACAAATGTGTCACAAGCCATAATTTTGGAATTTAGTGCATATATTCTTGTCTAACCTCAGTGTTCTAAAACAAGGTTTGATCTCTGCTCAACACCACAGAGCTCCACTGTTTAAATTTACCTGTTGCTGAATCCTGTTATGACTTTTGAGGGCAACCAATTTTGAAAAATGTGCTAGCAGTGAGGTTCACTGAGAATTATCTGACCCTACAGCCCCTATACCATATGACTTGTGCAAGCAAAGCATAAACAGGGAGGGTTTTCTGAAGTTTGAACTTCAATCTCATAAGCCTTGGGTCTGAGCACTATTATTCCTTCCCAAAATGCTGTGCTGACAATAAAGAGAAGATGAACCTGTATCTTTGACTGTGATGTTCCCCCAAAATTATTTATCCACAGAATTTGGAAGATCATGTTATTATGTCTAATCTATAGTTTTCCTTTTTTTTTTAATAAGAACTCTGATGAAGAAAGACTATTATTGCGCCACGATAACATTAGCATGGCCATCTTCCCAGAAGAATCAACAAAAACCCCTATTTATTAAAGGATACAAAATAAGGTCCAGTCTAAAGATGAAAAGCCTTTTTTAAAGTGTTTATGAGCTTCGTGGGTAACCCTGAAGCATTTCTAGCAGAATGTGACAAGATACCATTTCAAACTGCACAGTAAGAACAAGTCAAGACATGAGAATTTACAGTATCCAAAATATCTCTGTGCACTAGTATGTGATATAAATCATCACTACCACTTGCAGTGTCACTACATATAAGCATGGCTTTGTATCTCAGCATTAAGGCTGCAGTGACACTGTAGATGTAGTTTTATTGTAGAAATCACGTTGTTTAAAATGCCAGAAAATGCCAAAGAAAGCAATGTGTTCTATCTTGAAAGACGTTTTTTTTTTGCATCTCAGAGCTTAGTAGCACAGAACTTAAACTTAAGACTAAAATAACATCATAAAATTTAACATCAGTGATGTTTTTGTCCAGGAGATAAAATTGTCACCAGATCATCACCATATTTATAGTAAGTGAAAAAACTGAAAAAGGGCAAAAATAGACTGTACCAAAATGAATTTGATTAAATTATCCATACTTAAAAAAAGAGATGGCAGAGTAATAACATACTATGCATCATATATAGTACCTCTGTCATTTTACTTTAACTGTGAAAATGCTTTAATTAGAAAAAATAATCCACAAGTAAATATGAGACATTTGAACATACCAGATACAGCAGAAAAGACAAACTGACATTTTCCTTTAAGAATATGGACAGTTAACAACTCCATCATTTTATCATCATATTTGATTTTTACAAGAGGGCTATGCTAGATCTCCTACATTACTTTTAAAATATTCATTAAAGTGTAGCAACATATGAATAACAAAATAGCTTACACTGATGCTAAAGATATGGAAAAGCTTCTCAGAAGCACAGGGCCTGCAGAAATTTTCCATTTTCTCCATGCCTCAAAGTGGTGAAATTTACTGGAAGTGGGTGTTTTTAAAACAAAACAAAAAAAACCAACAACAACAAAAAGCAACATTGCACTTATAAAATGAATATTGGTGGTTAGAGAAGAGGAGGAAAACCCTCCTTAAGTCAAGATTTTAATGGAGCCGTCAGAACCATTCAAGGATTTATTGGGAATAGCCAGTCTCCACTGTTCATTTAGAAGAAATGTTGGAAGTAAAACCCTGGACTTTCTTGGCCCAGTATTGCCGACATTATCACAAAATTTAGAGGATGATGAAAGAATGTCCTGAATAGGAAGTTGTAGACAATGTCTAAAGAAATGAACTGTTATTTAGGGACTGGGTTTGAAGAGCGTGGTTGGACTTTTGGGAAAATAATTTTTCAATGACATCAACTGGACTGAAGCTCTGCTTCCTCTTGAAAATCCCATGACAAGAACAGCTGAGTTTTTAGGAAACTAACACAACAGAGTTTTAATTTATCTCACAAATATGTTTCTGGAAGAAAAACAAAAGCTTTGCAGTTGGAACAACAGTCAGATAGAGATCGGTGCCAGTTTCAGTCACATTTTAAAGCTGTTAAAAAAAAAGGTGTTGCAGAAAATGCACAAACAAATCATCAAAGCAAGGCTGCAGGCAACTTTAGTAACTTCTTATTTTACATCTCCATTCTGTTTCTTAACAAGCACATGACTCATGAATCATGAAGGAGCTGACAATGTGGACAGTATTTAACACACAAGTCCAGATGATGTCTTATCCCAAAAATCTCCCAAAATCCCAGATCTTTACCATAACAACATAAAACGAGGCTAAGAGGAGCAGGCATATTGTGGACGTCTGTTTTACACAGCAATCAGTGCTTCTGGACGGAGACACAACTTTGAAACCTACCCAGGACCACAAGGCATGATGTGAGGCTGCATTCCTGGCTCCTGAAAGGGTTTCAGTTCTTCTTTCATCCTTATATTTTCTGCTCTTCTCCTGCCTATTCTTGCTGCATCTGTTAAAATGTGCACCCATCTAAGGCATCACATTAGTGGCAGCTGGCACTTTTCTTTCCTTCTCTGGGGTAATCCCTAGACACTTGGCTTTACCAATGGGAAGTCTCTCAAAACTCAAAGGACCCTCAAAACCATGAAAACATTCCTTCACCTTTTGTTTTCATTATTCAAAAACACAAGCAGTACATACAATCTATTTCTACTTGAAGATAGGGTTACAGTTGGTGGCTTGGTTTTTATTTTTGTTATATCCTTCATTTGTGAACTCTGATACTCCAAAATCGCAGAAGCAAAACTAGTGAGACAGGACAGCACCATGTTTAAGTTGATTACTTTAGAAAATAAAAACACTAGTAGAAACAAACAAACAAAAAGCCTATTAGTAGCACAGTGTTGAATGGGTGAACTACTGAAACGAAAAGTGCTTAATAAAAAGGATTCCTTGTCTTCCTTTTAGCTCCCAGCTCCCAAAAGCACCTCACAAAAAGACAAAGCAAGAATGAGGACAGGAGCTGAATGCTGGTGATGCTGCTATTGAGAGCCTATCCAATTTGTATACACAGATGTGGCAAATGATTTTAACTGAAAAGGAGCTTCTCGTGACCATTCTGTGGAAATCTTCTGCAATATCAACACTACAAATTGCTGCCATTAAGGAGGCCACAAAGTCTACAAACAGTATTTGAACATCAAATCTATAATTCTCATAAAATCACGTACTGCAAATAACTTCTTCTAAGCAAAAATATATAAGAAATAACTGTCTCATAGCAACACCACACATAAATGTCTGAAAATATGTGGAAAAATATTGTAGCTATCAAAGAAAAATTGTCAGGAAACAAGAAGTGCTTGATTTGTAGACATCATACTGTTTTTCTGGTTTGCCGGCCAGCTATGTATTCATGTGATACAGAGAAAATGACATCAATAGCTACCATAAAATTAAATTAGATTGCATATCCTTATTCTGTCCTCTTGTCTTATGTATTCAGTCCTACCTGATGAAAAACAGTATTTCTTTCAGTGACACGAAGTAGAAAACTTCCTTTCTTTCCTTTCCAGAAAACTGGCTACATGAAGTACCATTCACTGACACAAGACCTTGATTTTTGTTCCACCTTCATATGAACAAATATTTAACCACAGTCAGGTATTGGTACATGGGCAAACAAGGTAAATATCTGTTTTGTCTGAGGAAAGAGGAATCAGATCAACTAAAATATACACTCATTTCACCTCCTGCTGGTGAATGTGAATTGATTGAGAGAGGATGATAAGATGGGAGTTGTATTTATTACCAGGAGCAAATGACTCCTTCCAGTTGCAATAAGAACAAAAATTATCCCTGTAGGTCTTAACTCTACCCCTCATTTTCTTCCAATACAGCAGGGTCTGGCTTTGCCCTCATCCTATATACTTTTCATACTTTTATTGGCCACTAAGAGCAGTTGATAAAATAATAGTGAGTGATAGCTGACCTCCGGGCAGGTGAGAAGAATGGTTCTAGTGTTTGCTGTGGCTAAGCAATGGGAAAGGTTGAGCCCTGGAGAGGGAAGGATATTGGAGTCACACATGGATGTCCTGTACACTGAGAATGAGCAGGAAAGCGTAGGAGAGCATAATGGAGAGAAAAGGCAGGCGGCTTAAGATTATAAGAGCAACGTTGCCACTTGCCTTCAGGTTCCTAATGCTTCCCTCAGCTACCCGGTGATTTCCCCCTGCCCTGTTGCCCTCTTGACCCATCCCAGTCTCATCTATTACAAGCAACTTCTTAACACTGCAGTGCAGGAGGTAGATGTCAGTTGTGCACCAGTGTGTGTTTTGCTTGCCATGAGGCAGTTTATGCCAACAAGAAACTAAGAGGAAAGTGCATGAAGCATGCCTCAGCTTCCTGTGAGGCAGAAAATGGAGCCCTGGGTAGGCCCAAGGAAGGTTTGCCTTTAAGCCACATGCACAAACCACAGCGGGAGTGTGAGCAACAGCTCAGGCAGCTGTTGTCAAATGCTGGGCAGAGCTAAGAAGCTCGGTGTTAATGACTTTTGAAAATAATCATGTGAATTCAGAGCTAAACACATGGATAACTTGCACTAGCCATGAGAGCTGTGTTATGGAGTGTCAGACACTGCAGGTATTTTCCAAGTCTCATAGAGGAGAGATGCAGTATTCCCATCTTTGATTATCCCCATCAAATTCAGCATGGAAAGACAAGAATATCTCTGGAGAATGGCACGGGTGTCAGGGAAATATGTTTTTAAATTTTTATTTGGCAACCAAATCTCTGAGACTGGACAGGGTAGCATAAATGGCTGCAGATTTCTGGTAAGAAAGTGGAAACAGAATACTTTCGCTCTCAGAAACAGGAGTGAAAAAGTTATATTTGGAGTGGAGAGGAATGGAGTTTCACAGCAAACACTCTGAGACCTCACATTTGAAGATTCAAAGATGGGTGATGGCTGGTCTGAACAAAGGAAAAATTGTGCTCAGAAATCTCAAAAGGATATAAAGCAGCTTCTCAGTTCATCATGTAATTTCTCCCATCCAATTGATGGCAATATTATGACAATAATTGCATGTCTGTTTGACAACTGTACACTGCCAGTCTTTTTAATGGACCTCTGTGTTTTCAAAATATCCCTAAATGATACAGTTTTTAATGAGCTACACAGCTGCAGGCTTGTTACTAATTTATGATAGAAATAGTGCTATCATGCTTTTCTTGCCTCTTGGTAATATTGTAACATGAGTCTGAGGTAAGCACTTCAAAATAATTACGGTTCCATAATATTTTAAATTGAGATCTGTTCCTTTTCGTCCCATCAAATCCTGGCTTTTGCTTATTTTCAGTTTTGCTGATAAACAAGCAGAACTGCAGTTATGAATAAGGATTTTATTTTTCATTGCAGGTCTGATGTGTATACTTGCAGATAGCTGCAATGCATACAAATTGTGCAGAACGTCAATATTATTAAAAGAAAGTTGTAGAATCACCAAGGCTGGAAAAGGCCTCCAAGATAATCCAGTCCAATCATTCACCTACCACCAAGAGCAGCACCTGGCTTATTTGGTCTTGCTGATCTTCACCCCCATTGGTCTCAGCCCAGCAATCCAGCCTGTCCAGATCTGGTACTCGGAAGGTACCCAGGGGTTAATTGGTCTGACTTTTAAAGATAGATGTAAGGAAGGCATTGAGAATGTCAGTCTTTTCCTTACTCTTAGTGGTCACATTTCCTGCCTCCTGATTTTCATTAGCCCTCCTCTTACTGTTTTTTTATTAAAAAGTTTTGCTTCCTTCTACCACAGTAGCCAGGTTGAGTTCAAGCTGGGCTTTTGCCTTTCTAATTTTCCTAGTAACTTCTTTGTACTGTCCCCAAATTGCCTGTCTCTTCTTCCACAGTAGATACTCTCTTTTTCTCCCAGAGCCTCAGAAGAAGTTCCCTGGTTTCTCCATGCTAGTCTCTTTCCCTGATGTCTCATGTTACAGCACAGGGAGATTGCCTGCTCCTGTGCCTCTGAGACTTCCATCTTGAGGAGTGACCAGCCTTCCTGGACCCCCTTACCCTTCAGGGCTGTCTCCCAACAGACCCTTCCTACCAGTTTCCTGAACAGTTCAAAGTCCACCCTCAGGAAGTCCAAGGTAGCAGTTTTCATAACTTCCCTCCTGACCTCACCAAGATTATAGAACTCTACCATTTCATGGTTGCTCTGCCCAAGACAGCTCCCAATCTCCACAACTCTCAACAGTCCTTCTCTGTTTGTGAACATTAAATTGTGAACTCCAATCCTGTCATAATTCCCCCATACTCATCTTCAACAAGCCTGGTTTTATTCCCTTCCCTCTTCATATCTAGTTTAAAACCCTCTCAACTAGCCCTGCAAACTCCTGGGCTTGGATCCATTTTCCCCCTTTGCAACCCATCAGACTCATCAGCAACCATGATGCCAGATGACGAGTAAACCACCCCATTGTAAATAAATAAATGAATGAATAAATAAATAAAAACTCCTGTGATTGCACCAGCCTCTCAGCCCTATTTTTATGAAATGGGTTTTCCTGGTTTTCTCAGTATTCCTCACTACCACCTGTACGCCTGCTCCACCAACTAACTGCCCCACTGCCCTGAAGTCCCTTTTGATGGCTCTCACGTTTCTCTCAGCAATATCATCGCAGTCAGCCTGAACTATCAGTAAGGGATAATAATCAGAGGGGTGAGCCAGACCAGGAAGTTTTTATTAAAAACATTACTTACAAAGATACAGTTGTCTAATCCTTCCTTATCTTAACATTTGGGAAAATTAATGAATTTAATAAGAAAACAAACACCTTAAATGCTTCTTGTATTCAGATTGCTCATAACACCCAAGTGATTCTAGTTATCCCAGTCACATTAAGACTTTTCTCAAAGGCAAGAAGGTATAAAATATTCTCAGTTGTCTGATTCATTTCTTTCACTGCTGGCAAACTATAAAAGCAATTTTAGAAACCCAGGAATAGGAAATGTTCATAAGCCTTCTCCAGCCATTTTGAGAAGGATTGATGACATACTCTGCCTGAGCTTAAACCCCAGGCCTCGGGACTATTGCCTCTTATCAATTTTCAAGATTGAAAAACAAAAGCAAAATTCCTTTGAGACATAAATTTTTGTAGCAGGCTTCTAAAAATTAACCATTAATGTGTAGCACTTACAAGTGCACTGCTGCTAAATAAAAATTTGGCTTTTGAAGCACAACAGTAACACTTTTATTCCACATTAACATATATAAAACTCCAAGAGTCCTGGCACAGTTTTTCTGAAACTGTAGCTTAACAAAAATTAACAAAAATTAACTGAATTCTGCTGATCTTCCAGCTATTAAACACTTCTTCACTGGACATAGGAGACTGAATACCCTATAATCAAATTTCATAAAGTTTCAGCTGTGATACAGGTTAGTCTATTAAGCATTCTTATGCTGAAGGATGTTGGTATCTTCCAGCAGTACTATCCTTGATCCATTGGCAATTGCAGACTTCTATAAAAATAAATGGCACGTTGGGTAATTGGGAGAAGTAATTAAGCCTTCTTTATAAGAGAGAAGTACTGGAACAAGAGACTTCATTACTCAGTCTCTGGATCACATAAGAAGGCCTGAACAAATGCTGACTAACCCAGAGAAAATAGAGGTTCCTCCTCTATTTTCTATCAGCTATGAGCTGATCTGAATTAAACATTCATCTCCCCCACTCACAGCTCTGGGCCATCTCAGTGCTCTCTGGGGTTATTGTGCTGTGGTCTACCACGTAAATATTTTTCTGAATACTCATTAGCTCAAATTCATTCCACTGAACTATGTTAAGGAAGAACCAAACCAACTAACTGGAGAGTGAGCTAATGAAAAGCAGAGGATAATAATACATTAATCCAGGTTAGCAGCAGCCAAGTAAATTTCACTTCATGCAAGTACTGACACAGAAACACAGATTCAGTGGAGGCTGGAAGGAGTATATGCAGACATCCCGAGATACTGGGCAAATGGAAAAAGATATCTGAACTGTCTAGCAGGAGAGCTTTTGAAGAGAACCAAAACTCTGTGTTCCCTATGAAAACAGAAATTAAGTTTACCTGACTACTGCCCTCAGCTTCTCCACTGGTGACACCCCCTCAATCCTTGTCACCCCACAGTTTGCTTGCTGACCTACAGAAAAATGCACTTCAGTTAGAGGAGCTCTTATTTTATTTCCTCATATTACATTTTGGCTTCTAGAAGTGCATAAATCACATTCTTCATGTGGCTTTACCTTCTTAAAAATACCTATACTTACACATTTGGTAGGACATTTGCCTAACGGTTCCCAAAAAAAGTGTTGCTAAAAGAATTTTACAAGCTTCTATGGAAAGCACAAAGATTAAACATCTTGTCCTACTCTGAATTATTGCTTTCTCTAAAGTAAACATAGCAAATCTTAACAGCCTGCAATGGCTTGCTACAGGAAGTGAAAAAAATATCGACTAAGTAATGCAGAGGGGAATACGTATATAGAAAGGTTACTAAAATATGCAGCCTAATTTTTCTGAAGATATTTAACACTGTCAGCTTTTAAATCAATAGAAAGGGGAAGAAAGCTAAGTAGCTCAAAAAAGGCACTTAATTGGCATGGACTTCGAAGTGCACCTCATGGATGGAGAAAATACATTTTCTGCCTTTGGCAGGGACTGCAAAAGAGAACCAGATATCAAAAAGTCTAATAAAAATATGAAAATACTACAATTTGATGAAAAAAATGACTATCATAGATCAGCAGTCCATTTTGCAAAACCTGGGAATTAAAAATATCTCTTAGCATGTATAACCTTTTAAAAAATATCTGGGGATTCTGAAATGTGCTTATCACTGCAGATCACTGTTAAAGGGCCGAGTTTGTAAATATTTCCTATTTCATTGCTGATAGTTATGCTGAGAATTGTTTCAAAGTTAAGAAAACAAGAATTAGTACAACAGAAGTGGAATTTTATTTTAAATTATAGATGCTCAGAAAATATTTTTTCACAGTTTCATTTGCCTCTTACTTTCTTCAACTGATTTTAAATTCTGAGTAGATGAAGGCTGAGTGAAGTGAGTAAAGGCTGCAGAAAAGTGGCGTGGATTCATCCTTGCCAACACTTTTAGCGTATATTTTGTCACAGGAATGTTGCTTCCTAATCATTTTAGCTGATAATTTTTATGTTGGTGGCAGCCTTTTGTGAATGACCTTGCAATATCATCTATTACAGTACAGACTTTCAGACGAATATAAGCTGAAATTCCTTTTAGTTAAACTAGTAGTGCAATTTTGGCAGTTGCGCCTTTTTGTTAGCCTCTGGGCTTGTCTGCTCCAGTATAAAGATCTGTATTCCTATTTTAATCTGAACTTCTCTACACCAAATCAGTGCTTATTGCATCTAAGAATATGATGACTTTTCATCCCAAATGTGACTATCTCAGTAGAAGCTGGAGTGATTTACCAAAGGCCAGATCTCTTTCTTTGACTGAGGTCAATGTCAGAAATCAGGCTGACCTCAGTTAGAAGGTCAGTAGAACAATGTCCTGGTTTTGAGATCCAAAGGGACTGTTCTAATGCAGCCCAGCCAAAATTACTTCACCAATTGCTCCCATGGAAAGTGCCCCCGCATATGGAGATAAATAACATTCTTTAAAATAATGGCATACAGTGGCCAAGTAAAAGATAATTAGCGTCATGTTTTAAACAGCACACCTCTTTGATGTTTTTGTCCATTATTAGAAAATTAACAAAGGCGTTCAGCATTGTTGAATACATTGCTCTTACACACTGCTTTAACTTATTGATTCAGCTGTGAGCAGGTTTGCATAGGCAGCCCCATGTAACTCAGTAACAAAAAGCAAAACTGCAAGTAGAGTAAAATAAGTCCATTAGTAAAAGGCTTAAGACACTTTAAATAGGCATAAAAGGAACAGTAATCACAAATCCTTTGTTAACTAGAGATCATTTGCAGAGAGACAGATCATTGGCTCACATACAGGTGTGGATGCCTCTGGCTATTTTCTCTATCCTACACGTGAAATCAGTGGGACTTCCAAAATTATTTTGAAAAAAGAAATCCAAGTTGTAGCTTCAAAATTCAGTAAGTTATACAGCAAATTGAATGGTCTAGGTTAATAAACCATCTTTTTATGATTATTTACTAAACATAAAATTCCAAAACAACTTTAATCTGGAGACAGTACTAAGTGTTTCATAGTTGGTCTTAATACTATAGTAAGTACTGGAAGAAAACCGAGCATGATTTTCCTCCATTTCAGTGAGCTCTAAATTCAACAGCAGTCGTGTTATATGCAAACACAGTTGAAATACAGGCCAGAGGCAGATCTCTTGCAAAACCTAGGTGACCATAAGTGAAGAAATACATAAAAACAAAACAACAACAAATAAAAAAACCCCAACACCTATACCAAATTAGCCATGAAAGAGACAAGAAAAACATTACTAAATACAAGTTGTACTGGATGGCAATCAGAACTGCTTTTGCTGCATGCTTTTTAATAAACACTCATTTTGTAAACAAAACAAATGCAACTAGTGCTGACATCGACTTCAGTGCTCATCTTGAGCAGTTCTCATTCTTTGAGTTAATTTTGGAGGCTCCAAAGACTTAAAATGATCAACAAATAATATCACTCACTTCCACATATTTTTGACAAGAAGGAGGTCGGAAAAGTCCTGAGGCTGTAACACAATTTGCCATTTCTCCTCACCCCTTGAGTGACACTATGCTAAAACATGTATAAACTGGTCCTCTGCTAGAACCAGATACACTCAGCTGACTAGAACCAGGAGACACAAAACTACAAATTGCCCAAAGAGGCTGTGGACACCCCATTCCCAGGTTGGCAATCTGGTCTACCTCCAGACCAAACGGATCTGGACGTTGGTGGCCCTGCCTATAGCAGGGGGGTTGGAGCTGTGTGATCCTTGGAGCCCCTTCCAGCCCAAGGCATTCTATGATCCTATGATTCTGCTAAGAATTCTACTTCCATTGCTTCTGAAGACTCTACAGTTCACCTGTCTTTCCCTTGAAATGGCTGCTCAGTAACCCTAAAGCACCTGAACTACCACCGTGATCACTGAGTTTTTCACCTCTCCTGCTGAATTACAGCAAAATTAACACAAAGATTTCATGCAGGGATTAATTTACTCATATGAATATTTCACAGCAGTCTTAAGTATCCTTAACTGTCTCTCCTTTACATACAAGTTTGTATATCTCTAATTTCTTTATTCCCACACCATTTTGGATTTAATCTGTATTTTTTTCAGGAATCTTTCTCTCTTGGATTGAGTGAGAGAAGAAAATAGTAATATATATATCAGCGCAGGTTAACTGCATTTCAGTAATGTTGGGTCCAATTTTGACAAGATTTTACCCCTAAAAATTCTGCAATACTTTCTTTTGATAGAAAAAAGAAAAACATCAATTTTGTCTGCTTAGGTCTTCTATCCCAAGAATCCCAAGACTTTATAAGAACGCAAGAAAAATATTTTGTTTCATAAAGCACAGAACTGAGAGGGGAAGTCATATTTATAGTAGTCGTTAAAATATATCACAAATTGTAATTTGATATTCTCATCTTTTCAATATTTGTCATCATCTTTTTACTACACTTTCCAGAGAATCACCAACTCTATCCATGACAGAAAATAGCAAGAAGCTTCAAGAATAACCTTACAAGAAATCACTTCCAGGGGAACGGGCACCAACCCAAAACCCAGCTGTCTTTACAGATAAAGGAAGCTGAAAGCAGTCATTACTTATACCAGTGTTATTCTTTAAATAATTATACAAAAAGGCACTTAGAATTGAATCAGTTACCAACATGACTTCAGCAACAAAAATGTACATATCAGTGCAGTTTGTCTACAACAAATTTTACAACCATAAAAATGATCACAGGAACGTATTTCTACAGATATGGGGGTATACTTAGGAATAACTCCATATACTGTGATGAAAACTTCTGTACATGTGTATCTTACAACATATTACCTCAACTACTACTTACATACTGTGATAAATTATTTGCTCTCTTATTGAATGAGTGTGACAAACAAAACAATAATTGTAAAATAATGTTCATATTTCTACAACAAAACAACCTTTCAGGACTACAAACAAACAAAAGGAATCAGTATCCTTCCAACACTGTTACAGAATAGTAAGTTCATACAGACTCAATAGATAGATTCAAACAACAGATAAACTCAATTCATGAGCAAGAGCAATCACATCATATTTATTTATAAATTGTCTGTAAAACTGAGTGGGCTCTATATAACCACTGAGTTACTAAAACAAACAGCAAAGTAATCACAGAATATTTAATATGAAAGAAAAAAGGACACAAATTTTTGCTTTTAATATCCACGTCAGACCATCTTGGATGATAAATTTGTTTTCTAGCATGGAAATTTAAGCAGGACAAAATAGTGATAGAGCACATGAACAGCAATATTTCTAACTCTAGGGGAGATGTTAGAAAATACAGCACAAAGAATGTTCACGTATATTGGATTCCAGATTTTTTCATATTTCTTCTCTATTGCTACCACCTACATTGAAGATTCTTGCTTTTTCACACTGTGAAGTAATAAGTAAATAAATAAATTTTTAAAAAGCTAATTTCTTAAAGATGTCAAAACAGCTCTGTACTGGAAGATGAAAGGTTGCCTGTTGTACAACCAATGAATATACAGATGGCACAGTATATCCAGGAGTTTGTCTGATGTAATTATGATACTAGAGTAAGGAAAAGAAAACACTCACCCAATCCTGGGCTTGTGTAATAAACTCCAGTGGAGGGGCTCCCCAAAAGAGACCCTTCCCCACTGGTAGTCAGTTCTTAAATGGGTCTAGAAGGGGTGCAGCCAGGCTCCAGCCCTTCCTGCAGCACAGCTGAATTGCCTTCACCTGTGCTCCCATGGCTGACTCAGTGCTTGCCTCAGGTGATCAATCAGAGATTCAGGCCGTGATTCAGCAGCCCCATACACCTGTAACACCTAATTTTTCGCTTGCCTCTTTCTTGCATCCTTCTATCTTGAGGGTTCAGATCAGCTAGCTTTCAGAGGACTGAGATAAGGAAGTCAATAGATAGAAAGTGCAAGCCAATTCCTTGCTAAAAAGCCAATTCTAGCGCCTAGATTTTTTGTTTTTCCCTTCAGTGATTTTCTTTAATGTTTTCCCAGAGTTCATGGTGCTATGGGAAGGTTTGGTACATTCTATTATCTACTTTTAGGAAATACTAGAAATATTTTGAAAGCTTTATCTACAGCTGGATAGGAAACATTTCTGTTTGCTCTTTCTGCAAAAAAAAAAAAAAATAGCAAATAGAAACAAAAAATAATCTTTGATGATGAAATCAAAACCTGATTATTTTCAGTAAAATCTAAAGTCTTATATAAACCTGATATATAGTTTATATATTAAAAAGCAAGCAAACAAACAAAAAAAATATTTTATCACTTAAAAAAAATGTCATCAATTAATCAGGATTATCATTTGGGATAAACTGCCAAAGATTATTTCTTAGGATTACAAATTTGAGTTCAGCCTTAGTCTCCTTTTGGACAGATACATTTTTGTCAGTGCCTTTATCACCTCTACATGAAATTCTGAAGAGAAGAAATACATAAATCACTCCAAAAGTAATGCCCCCTACTTATTTTTGTGAAAGTTACAACAGATATAAAGAGCACAAGAACACTAACTGATGGAGCAAATTCTCAGCTACTAAATATTATTTTTCAGTATCTTCACAGCCGTTAGACAATTTGCACAAATAAGCTGATCAAAGCACTCTTCATTTTGTGGTGTGACAGCTGAGCATGTCGGTCTGGAACATGGCTTGTCTTTCAAGTCACTGTCACCACTGCTGAAACACACTGCTTGCTGCCTCACAGTGCTCACGTTCACTGTTTGGTATCCATAAGCATTCAGCAAGCATCGATGAATGTCAGTGGGGGCCATTTTTTCTTCATGGAGGAATTCAGTGCCACAACTTTGCTTCATACACACTTCCATGTCAGATGCCATTCTGTCAGACTGCAGCAACATGTAACAGGATATTGATGGGAAGGTTCAACCTCTTCTGCCATACTGCCAACATCCACTGATGGGCTGATATAATAAAGTAGGAAGCATTACTTTCAGAGCAGCCCTCATCTAATTGCATGGAATAAAAGTCACATCAATTCTAGAGCTCTGTTTCTGCATTACAGTCTAATCTATGGTCTGGGGATCCAACCATGAATTCCCATGAGTAACAAAACAAAAGATGCTACACACAAATTTACGTTTCTGATGTTCTTAGAAAAAAAAAAAAAAATCCTTGGAAAATATCCAGTAGTCTACAAATCACAAGAGCTAGAAAGTCACTGACTTCTCTGTAATTGTCTTTTCTTTAAAACAAATATACCTGACAAAGACTTTATCAGCTATTACAACTGAAAATAAAGAAATGGAGAAAATGCAGAGTAAGCCAGATTTTTTTTTTTTTGGTAAACAAACTTGCACCTTTGGATGTACACATAATGTCCTTGTTCCCATTGTATTGAGGCTTGAGCACATGTGTAATAAGCACATCTGCTCTCTTATCTTTCTCAGCAGTCTCCTATTCACCGTTGTGTGGCAGAATAAATCCCTGTCTCAATTTTCACTCTTAACACCACATTCTCTGAAAAGCAGAGTACAGCCAGTCCCTCCTACAGAAGCAGTAATAAACCTACCCTTCCCCCTCTATCTGCAGCCAATCCTTTATGAAAGAAATACTATTAATATTAAAACTGCAAGGAATTAGATCCAAAGCCAAATTAGTTATATAAACATCAGTAGTGGAAAATACAGGAAATTTCATGTTACAAACATCCATAAACAAATATTTCTCTCATTTATGTGAACACAGGTCTTTATTTTTCATCAGCATGGGATGGTGTTTATGATAGAAGACATGACAGACTAGAGATCAGAATCTGACAGAGAAGAGGAAGAACATCCCAATATACTGATTTATCAGACCTAGGAAGAAAGCTTTGAGCTTGGAGTACTGTGTCCAGTTCTCGGCTTCTCAGTTCAAGGTAGATAGGAAACTGCTGGAAAGATTTCAGTAGAGGATCACAGAAATGATGAGGGACCTGGAGCATCTCCTTTATGAGGAAAGGCTGAGAGACCTGGGACTGTTCAGCCTGGGGAAGAGAAGCCTGAGAGGGGATTTTATCAGTACTTATAAGGCCAGACTTTTTTCAGCTTTGCCCAGCAACAAGACAAGGGATAATGGGCACAAACTGTGACACAGAAGTTCCGTAAAAATATGAGAAAGACCTTCAGATTACTGTGAGGGTGACAGAGCACTGGAACGGGCTACCGAGAGAGGTTGTGGAGTCTCCTCTGGAGATACTCCAAACCTGCTTGGACACTTTCCTGTGTAACCTACTGTAGGGAACCAGTTTTAGCAGAGGGTTGGACTTGATGATCTCCAGAGATCTCTTCCAGCCCTTATAATGCTGTGAAAGCGTTTACATTCTCTGTGATCTATGCCATATTACTGTGAAAAACAAATTAATCTTCCATTCCATGTCTAAAAATAAGTAAGAATTCCATGTGCCAAGAGATTTCCCGTTTATAGCTGTGACAACAGATTTCTAGAGGGAAAGGAAAATGAGACAATTACCCCATCTTATTTCAGACTTTTAAGGTGTTAATACATAGAACTTATTTGAATGAGTATATGTGAAACCCAGAAAGAGTTATTAGATTTTGCCTCTGGCCTTACTCCCTTTTATAACCACTAGAAAAGGCCTGCCAAATTGTAATGGGGAAGGAAGCAGCAGATGAGCTATGCTCTGCCTGTACACTGATGGATTCTATCTTCTGAAGCATCTAAGACTTGTAGTTATCTAAAACAGGCCATTCACACATATCTGGTTCAATATGGCAACTTCCAAGCACTAAAATAAATAGAAAAAATGTATTTATAGATACATGTAGTTTTAAGGGGAAAAGAACAGTTTAGTAGCCTACACAGAGCTGAGATTATTCATGGGCATACTGGCTATATTTGAATGAAGAACAAGGAAGGACTAGGACAAGAAAGAAGAGAAAAAATGAACTGACTGTAAAACGACACAGAGAGTTGTTTATGAGTATAAATAGTCTCCAGAACAGACAACCCTCTCAATGTTTCATAAGAATGAATTCACATTTTTCCAAAGTACAATGAGAGTTACTGCAGAGTTCACCCTTTTTATGTTATGCGTAGAAACATCCAAAACATGCTCCAGGACATAAGGTATTCTAATGAAAATAACAGCATCACAATACTTTCCTTCATTTTCACTTCATATTTACTGTATTGTTTAAATGCTGGAAAACATAAAAACTGGAACAGGCACAATTAATTTAATAAAATGAATAACAGTGTCAGCTCTCAGAGTTGTTAAAAAAAACTCCATCATGGGACTGGCAAACTGAATTCACATAGATCTAAGGGGATGCAATGACACATTTTAATTTGCTTCAAAGAAAGCCTTATAACTTGTCTCCTAAGGTTTCTATATAAAATGAATTAATGACTCCTCTTTAATGAAAAGTATTGATTCCTTGAAGGTACAGGTACAGAAATGAACAGGAATTTTGTTATGGCTGCACAGTAGAACATATTTCATCCATTTTCCCCACTCTGTGCTATATGGAATGTCCTTGAAAAAGTATAGCAACTATTCCAGATGACACAGATACATTTGTTGTTTTTTGATCACTGGTCCTATGAAGATCACTGATCTCATGTAGAATCATTTCCCTAGTAAGAAGAGAGAACAAAAAGACCTAAAAGTTTCACAGAATCACAGAATTGTAGGGGTTGGAAGGGACCTCCTGAGATCATCGAGTCCAACCCCCCTGCCAAAGCAGGTTCCCTACACCAGGTAGCACAGGTAGGCATCCAGGCAGGTCTTGAACATCTCCAGAGAAGGAGACTCCACCACCTCCCTGGGCAGCCTGTTCCAGTGCTCCGTCACCTCACTGTAAAGAAGTTCTTGCGCATGTTTGTGCGGAACTTCCTATGCTGCAGTTTCCAGCCGTTTCCCCTTGTCCTGTTTCCATTCACCACTGAAAAGAGTCCGGCCTCGCCATTCTGCCCCCCACACCTTAGATATTTATAGACCTGGATCAGGTCCCCTCTCAGTCTCCTTTTCTCAAGGCTGAACAGACCCATTTCACTCAGCCTTTCCTCATAGGGGAGATGCTCCAGGCCCTTCACCATCTTCGTGGCCCTCCGCTGGACTCTTTCCAAGAGATCCCTGTCTTTTTTGTACTGGGGAGCCCATAACTGGATGCAGTACTCCAGATGAGGTCTTACCAAGGAAGAGTAGAGGGGGAGGATCACCTCCTTTGACCTGCTGGCCACGCTCTTTTTAATGCACCCCAGTAAGCCATTGGCCTTTTTGGCCACAAGGGCACACTGCTGGCTCATGGCCAACCTGTCATCCACCAGGACACCCAGGTCCCTTTCCGCAGAGCTCCCCTCCAGCAGGTCATCCCCCAACCTGTACTGGTGCATGGAATTATTCCTCCCCAGATGCAAGACTCTACACTTGCTTTTGTTAAACCTCATCTGTTTTTTTTCTGCCCAGCTCTGCAGCCTATCCAGGTCTTGCTGAATGGCAACACAGCCTTCAGGCGTGTCAGCCAATCCTCCCAACTTCGTATCATCGGCAAACTTGCTGAGGGTGGCCATTATCCCCTCATCAAGGTCATTGATGAAGATGTTGAACAAGACTGGACCCAGCACAGACCCCTGAGGAACACCGCTAGTTACAGGCCTCCAACCGGACTCTGCACCACCAACAACGACCCTCTGCGCTCTGCCAGTCAGCCAGTTCTCAACCCACGTCACTGTCCACTCATCTATCCCACACTTCCTCAGCTTTGTTATAAGGACGTCATGGGGGACAGTATCAAATGCCTTGCTGAAATCAAGGTAGACTACATCCACTGCTCTCCCCCTATCCACCCAGCCAGAGACAACATCATAGAAGGCTACCAGGTTGGTCAAGCACGACCTCCCCCTTGTGAACCCGTGCTGACTACTCCTGATAACCTCCTCTTCTTCCAGTTGTCTGGAGATGACATCCAGTACAAGCTGTTCCATCACCTTTCCAGGGACAGAGGTGAGGCTGACTGGCCTATAATTGCCTGGGTCTTCCTTCTTGCCTTTTTTGAAGACCGGGGTGACGTTGGCTATCTTCCAGTCTTCAGGCACCTTCCCCGTCTTCCAAGACTTCTCAAAGATGACCGAAAGCGGTTCAGCAATCACCTCTGCCAGCTCCCTCAGCACCCGTGGATGAATCCCATCGGGTCCCATGGATTTCTGAACATTGATGTTGCCTAGGCGCTCCCGGACCACCTCTTCCCTGACAGAAGGGGGGTCTTCCATTCCCCAGATCCTCTCACTAATCTCCAGGGTCTCAGATTCCCGAGGGGGAGCTTTTTCACTGAAGACAGAAGCAAAGAAGGCATTCAGTATCTCCGCCTTCTCAGCATCCCCCGTTACCAGAACACCCCCGTCACTTAGCAGGGGAGCCACATTCTCCCTAGTCTTCCTTTTACTGTTAATGTACTTGAAAAAACCTTTTTTATTATCCTTTATCCCCTTTGCCAGATTTAATTCTAGGCGGGCTTTAGCCTTCCTTGTCGCATCCCTGCAGACCCTGACAACATTCCTGTATTCTTCCCAAGTAGTCAGACCCTTTTTCCACATTTCATGGGCCTTCTTCTTTCCTTTGAGTTTGTGCACGAGCTCCTTGCTCATCCACACAGGTCTCCTGCCACCCTTTCCCGATTTCTTCCTCACAGGGACGCACCGATCCTGAGCTTGGAAGAAGAGCTGCTTAAATGCTGACCAGCTCTCACAGGCCCCCTTGCCTTCCAACACCCTAGCCCATGAGACAGCTCCAAGTAGGCCCCGAAAGAGATCGAAGTTGGCTCTCCTAAAGTCCAGGATAGCAATCCTACTTTTTGCTTTACTTCTTCCACTCAGGATCTTGAACTCCACCATCTCGTGGTCACTACAACCCAAGCTGCCCCCGACCTTTACTTCCCTGACAAGCCCTTCTCTATTAGTGAGAATAAGGTCCAGCAGTATGTACCACAAGGAAAACTAGGCCTCCACCAGTTGGGCCTGGTTTTGAATCTGGATGTGCACATCAACTAGCAAGGAAAATACATATTTTTTCAATAATCCATGATGCATTTGTGTATCTCCAATGTGCTGCCATACATCACTTCTACCTCTAGGTTGACCACACTGGAAGATATGAAGCCCAGATTTTCCTTGGACAAATTACTGTGTCATCTTTATCATCCACTGCTCATTTTATATGCTTGCTCTGGAGAGAATGATCTCATAAGACTTGCTTGCATTATGTTTTGTTTTCTTGTTTGTTTGTTTTGAAGGTATTTGGATAAATAGGCTAGCAAAAATGTATTTTCCTCCTTGGAATTACTGAAAATTCAGTTCTGTAATTTACAGTACTTTACTTCCATCTGATGAAATGCTACAAATCCACCTGCTACTTTTTCTCCTACCTGCATTCTCCTCATTTGTCCTCTTAACAGACCTATCTCTTCATCTCATTCTTGAAAGTTTCATTTAATGATATTTAATCACCGATGTGGCTCAAGGAGCAAAACTGAGCCAAACTCAGGAAAACTGCAGGAAAATTGTGCACTAAAAATTGCAAAGAAAGAACTGCCAATTGCACCAAACAGGCATGAAAAATATAAGGTGACACACAAGTTTCTATTGTAGTTAGTTTTAAAGAAAAAGTTCAGAAATCACTGACACTATAAGTAGTTTAACAGAAAAAAATCAGAAGGTTCCTGCAGAATGAGCCAAGCCTTGACAGCTCAGCATAAAATGTCAGAGCCAATATTTTACTATTCAATTTAAAAAACAAAAGTTCTGTAAAACCGTCATATACTGACTTCCATTGTTTAATTTACAGAACAATAAAGTTCTGTGTCCTAAATGAAAGCACAGTGGAATCAATAGGTCTTGGCCCAGTTATTAATAGAAAGTAAAAATAGACCCAGTCTCAAATCATCCCCAGAAGGCAACTATTTAAAATTCAAACAGAATTTAACCTCTGTTTCAAACAGATACAGATATTGTGTATCGACTGGAAATTGAGAAATTCATGCAGAATACATTGGGGAAGAGACAAATGAAGAAGTAAAAGCTATAATGTTTTAAATCAAATCTACATTTGTAGATTTGCCTGAACTAGTAATGACTGGTTAGGCCAGTAACTCACACATAGTGCCTTAATAAGTTTAATATTTTGTTTCCTCATCTGATATCCTGCTCCTTCTGCAGCTGGAACCAGATTGCCTGGATGTCATTAAGAGTTGCACTGGTTGGCCAGTACCTGGATGTGGGTTTGTCAGCACCTGCTTCTCAGAGCAGCTGCCCTAAGAGCCATGCTGTATTGTGCAAGCTCTAGAGAAAGGCTGCCTCACAACACGAGCATGAATAAAAATTTTAAAACAGAGGAAGCTCAGAATAAGACTAATTACAAGCAAAAATATTTTATAAAAAAAGTCTCCCCTGCTCACCAGGTTTTAGTTCAATAACTCAGTTGCTTTTTGAATAGAGGTTTACACTGTAGTGAGGTTTGTACAGACCCCTCTGGGTCTCTACAGTGGAAGAAAATCTGAAGACCCCTGAGGCTTGGCTTTTTGTGCTCCATGTTTTTCCTAGCTGTCTTCCACTGTCTGCTCTGCTGTAGGCTTCTGGGCTCTTTGCTGTCTCCCAGCGCTCTGCTGGCCCAACTCCATTCTCAGTAAGGATACCCCCCAGCTATGCATGGTTGCTCCCTATGGAGGGTCAGTCTCTCCTTCAGAAGGCTCCACACAACCCAGCACAAAACTGTCAGGACAAGAAATCCTCAGACTCTGCAAGCAATTAACAACCGCCTATGATTAGAAACAAAATAAAGCTCAAAGATATAAAACAAAGAGCATCCCACCACGGAACCTAAGCATGATTTACCATCATCAGAGTAGCTACTTTGAATCCCTGTTAACTGTGCTGAAATCCTGAGCATGTAACTTCAACTAGTAGCAAAGATTCTTGTCCTGCACTTTGTACTCTATCCCCTGCTTTCCACCGCCACACATGGCAGAGGCCACGACTCTCTTTATGCTCTCAGTCTGGCACTGATGTTCCTGCTGACCATCTATTTAACCTGCTGATGAGAGCTCAAGTGGGCCTCTGTGGACAGCAGCACTTCAGCACTTAAAATGCCACAAGGCTGCTCCAATCATGCTGAAAATCTTGGACTGAGAGTATCACTACAGCTATGTGCTTTAGCAGCCACTTCTCAGTCTGACTATTCCTACAGATTGGGCCAAAGCAAGAAGCAGCATTTTTTTTTTAACTTTTCACATATGCATAGGTATCAGAATGGGCACATGTAAATGCCACTGTTCAGATGATGTCCCCTTCAGCACATCTGAAACAACGTTTTTCATTTGCTGAGTAATACAGATCTTCCTGATCTTACCTCCTAACACCTGTGTGGAAGCACAGCATGCTTCTCAGGGGGAGGTGTTTAATTCACATTGAAATGCAAGGCACTTTTCAGACCCTTGAAGTTATATTCAGATAAAACAGTACATGCTCTTGCTGTATGCAGAGCAAGGAGTGTTACAAATGCCAGTGGGACAAGTGCACAGACTTCATTTTCAAGAAGAGTTATCAATTTTTGCCATCCTGTGTTTGCTCAGCTCTCCACTAATCTTTAAACGTAAGCACAGCTGACAGAGTCTCCTGCACCAAAGGCAGCAAACACTGAGAATCACAAGCAGCCATTTTGGTCTCCCGTCTGAAATGTTTGCTGAAAATCCAAGGATTTCTAGTGGGAAAAAGACCTATTTCTACTACCAGGAGCTTAGTGATATTCTGTGTCCTCCTTTCCTACACACCATTACTATTTTTTTTTAATTTGTTTATCTGTTGGGTTTGTTTGTTTGTTTGTTTTGGATGAGTATTAGTACTTTTTAATGTCAAAAATACAATTGCAGAAATAGTCTCCTTGGAAAAGCATATTTTTGAAAAATACTTAACCTTGCTTATCTACACTTTTGCTATCATTAAATAACCACTTAAGATTATGCATCTCAGACAGCATCTCTGTCAAAATGATTCTCTCCCTTAAATTAAAGGCAATAGTGCAGTAATATTCAGAACACTGAAGCACACGCAAGTTGTGCTTCACGTCTGCAGCAGCAGCCTTTATTTAAGTACATTCAAGAAGGGAAATCAATATTCCTCAGGAGAGGATTTTGTTGGTACAGCTGCTGTTGCTAAGATAGGCTCAGTGTTGTGTTCTCATTAATACAGCCTAATGGCAACCATAAGATTGAAAATGTGCAGACATACATAATGAATTTATACTAAAAACACCACAACACCGAAATTCTAATTGCTGTGGCCTGATTGGGTACTTTATATCTTGAAAAGATCGTGTTTATAAATTAGACTTTAATGATATTTATGCATCACAAAATTAAGTCCTTCCCTGTTGCAGTCATTAGCACGAGAGCAATCACTGCTGCAGTGCATCCTTCAAGAGCTTCAGCACAAAGAAACTGCCATAGTCAAAAGCAGTTTTTTGTTTTGTTTTCCTTTTATTTTTTATTTTGGAGCAAATTGTTACCATTGCAAAGAAATTGTAAGGTTTTAGCTATACAAGCATTTTTGCCAGCATTAAAATAAACGCTTTGAAGCCCACTTCTCCCAGAGGAAGATATGTGCATTGTGTCCTACCGCTCTGTGAAATGAAAAATCCCTTTGTATCAAGCGTTATCAGACCTCCTCACTCTCACTCTAAACACACACACTGCCCTGGATGTCATTTGTCATTCAGTTGTGTTCGCTGTCACTGCTTTGGAAGCCTCAGAGATGCAGGCAAGAAACATAAAAAAAAAAAAAGCTACAGAGAAAAAGCCAAACAAATAAATAAATAAATGGAAACACTGTGCCATAGGGGGTTTGAGCAGAAAAAAAATAAAAATATTGAAGAGAGAAATGACATTCTGGGAGCACAGAACTGACAGCCTCAAAATGATTACTGATCAAACACAGGTTACTGTTCTGACAGAGAAGCTGGGAGGTCAAATTTGACATCTCTCTCTGCAAAACATTTTGAATTAAGAAAATGTTTGTAATGAGGCCAGTAATTAAGTACAGTCTTGAAATGAAATTTACACAAGCATCGAACAGACACTCCAGCACCAGGTGTATGGAGGGAATATGTCAACTGTAAACCCTCCTGCCCCCATCTCTTTCCCTGAGCAGCATCCGAAGCAGCCTGTGCTCTATGGGATACAGCAAGGAACATGTTCTGCTCTCAGTCATCCCATGAAAGCATAGAGCTGTCTTCAGCCATGTTTGCCCTTACCTGCAAGACTTCACATGGTTTATGCTAACAAGGATAACACAGCAATCTTTACTGCCATTTGTGCTAATCCATTTGGTTGCTGTAGAGTTGCCAACAACCTAATCTCCACACCATGTGCATGCCCACCAAAAATCGGGCACAAGCGTAAGTCTGTGAGGTAATCATCTCCACTCTTTTGACTGGTATGTTTGTATCTGTTACTCCTCCTGCATTTGAATTTCATATAAATTTCTTCAGTGAAATATTGTTTCAAGCATTATCATTTTTTCAAGTTAAGCAAAGTAAGGGTGTCTGTGAGTGAACATGACTTCTGCAACCTAAATGAAGCTGCTTAGGCATAACGTTACTAACAACTGGACTGCATTACAGCATGAGCTACTCTGAAGATCACTGAGGTGTTCAACGAACCAGTTTGGGCCTCAGAAAGGAAAAGATGTACCATTGTCAGCTACATTTACAAGTGAAATTGAAACATCACAGTATCATTTCATATCATTCTGCCTCCAACTCGAGGCTTCACAGCACGCTACACACTACTCCACACAAGGAGGGAACTTGAAAGGAAGCACACCGAGCAGTCAACCAATGGAAGCTAATAAGGACAGCTACATCTCTTTAGTCCCTCATCTTTTACAAAATACACATTTTATTCCAGGCTGGAGAGAAGTATCTTTGAGGATCTCCTGTGGGATTCATAGCCTTAAGGCCTGTTTTGACATGGATGTCTAAGACTTTGCCTTTAAAAAGGAAAGTGAAAAGCAATGGGGACTTTCATTGAAGGACTAGAAAAGGCAATTCCCTCAATGCACCAACTTCTCATACATTATCTTGGTGGTCAGAGAATACATACTGAAAATATGCTACCAGTTTAAATTCTCTATCCTTTGTAGAGAATTAGAAATGGATGCCTCATATCATGTTTATCTCAGAACTATACACACACTGTTTAGATACTCTGGTACCAACCCTGTCCTGCAGAGGCTGGTGGTTTTGGCAGGGCACAGCTACATCAGTACAAGTCTGAGTCCATCTGAAGCATGCAGAGTAAGAGCTTTCTGGATGTTTGTTATGCATGTTCAATATTCCTATTTTTCTAGAAAGGATGTATATGGAAAAAGACTCAAATAGGCAGTGCAGGGCTAACTGAAGGACACAGGGGGATACATTTCCAGTAAGTATTTAATCCCTTCTAAAATATCTGAGGCCTAAACAGCTAAACTGAAACAGAAATACATTGTTTTTTTCCTCTCCTAATGTGGATGTCTTGGATTTGTTATCCATACTCAGGATACATAACCAAGACCTTTATTTGCACTCTACTTTAGGAAATTATCCACAAAATGGGCTCACAAATGAAGTTTAAATTCATTTTGAACTGCTGCAAATTAATGTGTTCAAAGGACTGCAAACACCTTTTTTCACTTTTTGCATAAGTGGTTGGGAGCCATTCTTAGAATAAAAGACTAAGACTGTGTCTTAGATAAAAGAATTGGTGAGAAGGAAAGGAGGGGGAGAAGGAGAGGAAGTAGGGGAAGGGAAGGAAAAGAAAATGTCTGTACTGAGGTAGTGAGATGTCCCAGAAGTGTTGTTTTTTCATGATCTTGATGAAAATTTGGTTATTTGCTTGTGCACTTCAAAGTGAGAATGAGTAGAACTAGGCTGAATGTACACAAATTCCTAGCAATGGTTAATCAAACAATAGGGTGAAAGAGTTTGATATTAAAAAAAAAAAAAAAAGTCTTTGTGTCTGCAATTTTTGGAGCCAGCTCTGCTATTCAGAGAGTACTTTGGCCTTGCTCATTCCCTGAAAAATTATTAGTTCGCTCAGTTGCTTTCAGCCCCTTTCCATTTCATTACAGCATAGCTGGAGACAGACCACCTGCAGAGAAGCTAATTCAATCTAGACAAATGTTATGAAGCAGAGTGACAGAATTGTGGCTAAATTATGGCTCTTCAGAGACAGACCCATATCAAGAAAGCTGAAGAGATGTACTGGCTGAATGCAACACATTGGCCAGAGGCACTAATACGCAACTCAGTTTGCTGCCAGAAGTTCGTGAGGGATTTGACTGAGTGGTGGCCTCAGTTACACTGTTCAAAAGAAGAAGGGATATGAATCTCTTCACCTCATGCAGAGTTTGTGTGACTGGACTGGGCTAAAATTTAAAAAAAAAAAAAAAAAAAAAAAAAGAGTGAGACTATGTTTTCTTAAAGGAAGAAATGTCTGTAAGAAGCAGATGGAGGATGCAAGGGTAGAATAGCAAACTAGAGTCAGACAGGCCACTCTGGAGCTGGGATTTACTCCTACTTTTTCTCTTCAAGTTTCTTGTCTTTGATGTAAAACAGAAAGGAGACATTCTATCTAATTGGGTTGTAGGGTTTTTTTTGTTTGATTGTTTTTTATAGTGAGATGACCAAAAAATTCTGTACGTTCCCACATTCACTGTATGAAATGCTACAGAATGAAAAAAAGTCAAGTACATAAAGGCAGATAGAAAACGACACATTCTGTGCAAGATAATTCCTGCACTTCCACCAGAGTTTTGGAATTTAAATCTGTTAGACGATAATATATAATTGAATGGTCAGAACTACAGATTTGCATGGTAGGATTCACAGGAGGGATTCTATATCTGCAGTCAGAAAATTCTTGCAGAAGACAGTTTCACAAAGACAGATGAGAATGTCTACTTGTAAGATTAAAAAAGGAACTGCTGAGGCTTTTAAGGCTGCTTGAGACTTTAACCTGTATAAGGAAACAAACCCACTGGTAAATCCATCTCTAAGCCAGTTCATTATAAATTGTGACTAACAGAAAGCAGGAAGTGCTGAGCAGGAGATACTTGTAAGGAGCTGGTCAATAGCAACAACAAAATCAGTTAAACACAATTTGAGGAAGAGATTCTCGTGCAGCAATTCTGGAGTCATTAGAGTCTGAGATCTCTGTTCTTTCAGAACATTTAGCTCTACTGTGCTACCCAGTAGCTGAAATGGAATCCCACTGAACCCCAAGTAAGTAAGTATAACTTACAAACTAACTCAGTCATGGTGAAAAGCTCTGATTGAAGTACCCTCTGTCATAAGTATATGACATGTCAGACAGCCATTGACCTCACAGCTCATCCTAAAGTATTTTCTCTACTTAATCACACTTAAAAGAGATTTGAGAGTCCAGAAGAATGACTGACAGTCTGATGGTAAGTTGGTAACACAATATTACCTATTTACAACATTATTTGTTGAAACCAATGGCTTGCAAAACAGAATGTGTGGGCAAGTGACACATCTTAGTCTCATCCTGTTCCCCAGGAGGAGCACGTGAGCATGGCAAGAACCAGAATACAGGCCAAATTCATTTTCAGATATCATCTTCCCAGTATTTTCATAAAGGCTTCTATGTAAGAGCCTCAATTTACAAGGGTGAATACAGATTTTCAATTTAAATTATTTTGCGAATTCCTAAGCAGTAGAAGAGCTTCTTCTTTTTAAGGATGAAATTTTCATTGTCCAGCCTGTGTGCCGCTCTGTTGAACACATGTTTATTGTCCTATGTATAATATTAGTTCTAGATGATATAAAAAGTCTGAAATCAATCTTTAAAAACTGTGTTGTTTATCCAGATCCTCAAAATGAGATCACTTTTAACTTTTGTTTGCTGATTCTAAAAAATGTTCATATTCTGATGGGAAACATTTTACAGTAGCATTTTTACAAGGTGCAAGAAAATTGGAAATTAGTGAACGATGTGTTGTATTTAATTGATGTTGTGCCTCTATCATATCTGGTTTTGATATCCTGTTCGAATGATATCGCTGTCAATTTCTAGCTGGTATTATCTTGAGATGCCAATAAACCACTGATCATCTGAGACACTGGAAAGGACTGCCCAGGGAGGTGGTGGAGTCACCATTCCTGGAGATGTTCAAGAAATGTGTAGATATGGCACTGAGCAACATGGGTTAGTGGTTATGGAGGGGATGCATCAGTAGTGGGACTAGATGGTCTTAGCAGTCTTTTCCAACCTTAATGATTTTGTGATTCTACTGTCATCTGATCCATAGTTGATTTATCCACTCTATATCCACAATGAAAAAAAAAACATGCACTGAAAGTGAAACCTGTGCAAGTGTTACTATCAGACAAAAAGAAAGGAGAAGAAGAACTTACTTAAAACTATGGGGAAATTCCAGACTGAGACTGAAATACAAAATTTCAAATATACACATTCACTGCTGTATTTTGACTGTGCAGAGATTTCAAATCCTGCATGATATACAGTTGAGATGAAGCAAAAATAACACTGCGTTGTCACAAATGAAACTATTTTCCTTCCATAAAGCCAAACCACATCACACATGGCCTTCCTAACCACCTACCACCAACACTGGTTAATTAATGTTCTGTCTTCATTATCCTCTACTGCTGCACTGTAGCTCAGTTTTTGCATTTGATCTGATTTCACAGTGACTATGCCAACTTTCCATATATTCAAATGTACCTGAAAATATCTGCTTCCTGCAAGACGTCTCAGTAGCTTGCAATTAACACAGAGTAGAAATACTAAAATCCTCACTAAACTGTATCACCAGCCTTTTATCACAAGGCAGGCTCCTTTCCCTGTGGCTCTAACATTCAGCAACGCAGGCATTTTGCTTTTTTGAAGGTGTTTCTGAATATGCATGGTCTGCTCTTTTAAAGCAGGACATGGCTGTTTTGGCTGATTCACTCCATTGTTAGATTGTACACCCCTTAGGATCACAGAGTGGTGAGTCAATCATTTGTAAACAGGAGGGGAAAAAAACAACAAATGAATAGAGGCAACCACAGGCTTTGTTTTTGCATTCAAAGGCATCAAAGAAACAATGCAAAAAGTGTATAATAATTTATTGAACGCTACTCACTGCATGATCTTCCCTGAAAAACCTCAGCAGCGCCTGCAGCTGGCCTTACTCACTATTGATCTAAGAAATTTTTTTCCCTTAAAGAAAAGATAACACACATTTTGGATTTTTTCCCTTTGGGAGAAGGGGCTGAACTACGTGGAGCACCTGCTATTTTTCCCTTCTGAGGAACTGAAGAGTGGCCATTGAAATTAAATCATTTCAATGACAATTTTTCAATGACTTTGGACATATTTCATAACTGAAAGATAAGTGTAAGGTGTTAGTTTTGCATGCCTGAACACTGGAAAAGCACGGGACAACTCACAGTAGAGAACATCTAAGGATGCTTTCCTAAAGGCAGAATCAGTTGGAGGAGGTTTAAAAGACACTATTGATAAGAAATTATTTTACAAGCACAAAGCTAACAAGACTATCTGATATATATTGTTTTCTGGCAGCAGTGGTTTAGCTGGGATCAGGGCCCAGTTTCTGTTTAAATTTCAGTAAGGTTTCATAGCAGCTTAGGCATACAGAGACTGCTTGCTTGCAAATAAACATATATCTCAGTACATGTTGATTAGAATTTAAACACATCCAGCAGTTTGCTGAATGGAAAAACATTTTTTTCTTTAACATGTATTTAACATATCTTCATCTGATAAATTTTTTCTTTAAACAAATAGTATTTTAGGCTCTGAAATAACCAATAAGTTCAATAAGATAGATGGAATAAAAAAATTTAAAAGTTAAACTTCAGATTAGTCATTATAAAGTTGAGAACACTGTCCCAGTTCTAAACAATTTTGTATATCTGGAGAGAGCTTCAATCTATATTAAATCCATAGTAAGGTACCAAATCAAATAGAAGAGTTTTTTCCAGGATGCCAGCAGTTTTGTAGGTCCAGTCACTTCCGAACGTCTTGTTTGAAGAGGTTCCTGAGCCACAGTTCCCAACCAGTTCAATCCAATTCACAGATGCACCAGCTTAGATCCAAACAGACTCTACCTGCTTTTATAGTTTTATCTATTCCTAAAATAGATTCTCATGGAGATTATAAGCCCTTTGGGGAAAAGATGGACTCCATATGGAAGCTCTAGAGGTCAATGCCCCTACCTTCTGCATCTTCAGCATTAGCCTGCATGACATAAGACTGAACACTCCCTGCTTCCACAATGACTGTCACAAATTTGAACTTAACTGCATATCTACATACAGCTTAAAACAGCAAAACTGAAATTTGCTAGTTCTACATCTCCTTGAATATTAGGTTCATTACTTACGTGAAAATGTGAACATATCACTCAGTAGTGCACTTATACATACACATATTCACTTTGTTCTAGAGGCATATTTATTTTTCAAAGGCTAAAGTATATAATTAAAGTTGGATGAATGACAAAAAATAACTGTCAGGCATTTAAATATCTGTTTACTGTAGCCATATAGGTCTTGCGCCTACTTTCTGTGAATGGCATATTTCTAAGTTTTCTACCCAGAAAAGGTTTAAAAAAGAAAAGCCTGTATGTATTGTTCACAACCAGCATTGTATCTAAGATTTTTACAAGAAATATTGTGTATCCATTCAGTCACAGAGCAGAAACTCCTTTGTGTCACATTGTTGACAAGTGAAAGAGAGCTAATAGAGTTCCCAGCTACAGAATGCTAAGAAAAGATTTTTTTTTAATGTTAAATTGAAACTCTGAATATAACTAAAGACCTGATCTGCTTATGGCTATTTCCAGATCTATCCGAGATAGTGGTTTAAATGAACTCTTCACACTCAAAAATGATAGATAAAAACTAGAGCTCTAAGTAATACAAAACACTGGATCACAAGCAAACAGAGATTATTAAGCACATTACCCACTTCCTAATATACAAGCATCCAGGTAATTAAACTCACTATTACAATCTGTCCTAATTACTATCACAGTTGACAGCCTTGATAAAGAAACCAGAGAATGAATTACATGGCAAGTCTGCCATTGGTAAATGCACATGCACACACTAGCAAAAAGTAAAATGAATACTTTGATGGTTTTTGTTGTTGTCGTTTCATTTCTGATGTGGTTCTGTACTTGCTTTATTGAGTGGACTTCTATTTCTATTGCACTTCCACCAATCAATTGAAATTCAATTAAAAATAAAAATAGAACTTCAAAAACACAATGTCTTACTAGCTGGAAGCTTTGCTGTGGCTTTTTTTTTCCTCCTCTCATTTCAAAACCTTAGATAAATTGGTAAAATTCTTGGGTAGAGAGAAGAATAAAAATGTTTGTCAAAATTCGCATACTCTTAAATTAAGCTTCAGAGACCAGGCTTATCTTGGCAGGTAGTTTAAAAATATAGCCTATTTTTTTCTAATTTTGTTCATACCCTCTCAATCCAACTTTATTTTAAAAACTTAGAAATGTAATGCACTATGGAAGTAGGCATCTGAAAATGTGAAAAGAATGAGTTCCTTTATTGTATATTTTCAGGATTTATAAATCAGAGTTGGTAGAATCATAGAATCATTAAGGTTAAAAAAGACTACTAAAATCAATTAGTCCAACTCATCATTACCCACTAACCATGTCCATCACAGCAACATCTACACATTTCCTGAACATCTCCAGGGACGGTGACTCCACCACCTTCCTGGTAGAGAGAAGATGGATTTTCTCTGTTCTGGAAAGGCTTAATCTGGTTTCGTCCCTTCTAACGTTAAAGAATAATTGAACAGTGATTGTGGAGCATCTTGGTGAGATCTGAATTTTGTGACATACAAGTGTGATCACCATCGCAAGTGAAAACGCTTCTGTCTGTAATTGTGTAATCCTAACCTGAAGCAGAGCACATCAGTTGTTTAGGGCTTTTTTAAACCTTATTATTCAGCTTGGGTACTGATCTTACACCTCTTACATTCCTAGTACCAGAGTCTAGCTATACTGCCTTTTTTTCTGTTTGATTCAGCAGATGAAAAGGAATTCTTTATCTAAGTTATTAACTTAATTGTGATGCTCTACACCATAGCCTTGCTAATACAATAGCAAGTCTCAAATCCCCAGCAACAGTAGTTTCTTTAGAATCAGAGATGATCTTACTCCTTGTCTACATATGTCCTTCAGTTAGAATGCAATAGTATAAATCAGATTCAATTTGTGGACTGTTGTTCATATAAACAATCCTAGCAACAGTGACTCAGATGGTGGCACAGCACATTTACATTAGATACTACATATCCTTGTGCATGCTGAACTGACAAAAAACAAAATTTCCAAACTGACCATATTTCATTTTCTAATGGTATGTTTATGAAAAATCACTGCAAACATTAGTGGTCCCAACCAGTACACCCAAAACTGAAAACACTGTGGAGAAAGATGGCTGAGGAATACTTCCAGCAACAGTTCCCACTTCTTTTAGAGGCCATACACAGAGACAGGTCTGGAAAAGAGGTTCAAGGTCCATCCAGGAGAGAAGACTGGAATTAGTGCTAGAGAGGAATATGCCTATGAGGTGGATCAGTTCCACTGAGCAAGTCTACTCTATGAGCCAGGGCAGAAGGAGAGAGAATCAGGACCTAAAAGAGTTCTGGGGCAGGTACTGACTGATGTCCCCAGGCTGGGATGAAATGAGGTTCTGGGCTGCACATGAGATGAGAACTGTATCAACCCCCAAAACAAATTCTCCTGAACTTAAGACAGAATTAAAATAAAAGCAAAAATATCACCTCACACAACCACAGAAGAACCAAAAGGTGAACCAGATGTGACAATGTCTCCCTGTTTACCTAAATTAAAAAGCTGACTGGTTGGTTCCCAGAATTCAGAGATGTGTTATTTGAGTAGTGATCTCATAGTTTGAAGTCTGCAAAAGGAAGGCGATTAAAGTAACCTCACTACATAGGTATGCTAATAATGTCCAAGAACCACAGCACTGGCACAGAGTCAGAAAAATGATGCATAAGGTCTTGTGCATTTTTAAGGTCTTTTATGTAGTCTCCTGTGTTTTAAGAATTCCTGCTTGATTTCAATGATATTTCTCACGGAGTCTATAAAACACAGTGTAGATTAAAACCACAACTATGAGTGAACCTGTACAAATGCTTATAGATATGAGACTGAATGCAGTGAGACTCTACATCCTTGCCTGACCTGATGTGGGGACCACAGCAATTTCCTGGTTTTACAGTTAGAATGGGCTGACCATAAAATAAGGATCATCCTTTTCCAGTCAGCCAGTTGAGGCAAGCTACAGATTTTGGAGGTAGAAAAGTAATGAAATTGCAAACAAGATGATTTTTAAAATATTTAACTTCAGAAAATGATATTTCCCTAAGTGGACTGGGAAAATGGTTTTGAAATGTACAAACTCACCCATTAGATCAAGTAAAGTCAGCCATGATTCTGCTTTTGTGTGTGACAGCAATGAGAGACCTTCCCAGCTTGGTTTCTCTTCAGTCAAGAAAGGGTGAATGCTGATGAATGTCATAAAAAGTACCTTCTATGCATAGAAAGATTCAGCCAGTTCACTTTTCAAGATGAACTTTCAAGAAGATGAGTGCTACACTAAATTGTTTCCTAACAAAATATTCTCTAGAAATCAACAGATCCTGCTTCTTTTGAACACAGGAAGCCAAAAAGAAGCCACTAAATTGGCTCTGCAACCCTTCCACACCATCTGCCAGAGTCAGTTGAACTGAACGTCTAGTCACTGTTTAGTTGTAACTGTTGGTGGAACCAAGGCCAAGGTATCTGAAAGGCAGCCTCATGCTCCTGGAACTCCAAGGAACATGACTTCTGACAGTGTTGTGGACACGGGGAGCACAAGGTAGAACAAGGTAGAACATTATCAGTAGTTGGATTTGAAGATGAGAAATTTCACCCTGTCCTCTGAAGATACCTAGAAGAAGCCTGCCGCAACAATCAGTTAGTTGCCCTTAGAAGACTTTTAATCAAAATGACGCCCATAAATCATAAATCAATACCAAAGAAGAAACTGTGAACTTCCAGAAGGAAAAAAAAGTTGAAGACAAAATACTAAGACAAAGTGCTGATGAAGTATTATGTTTTCTGTGATCCATATACACAAACACTGCTTATCTCCAGAGGGAAATAAACTGGAAATTCTCTTGGAATCGTTGTTTAGAATCACATGTGAAGTGCCTGGTTTGCTGCTTATTCACTTATTTATCTGGATGAGCATTATTTTACACAAAAGTAAAAGAAAATAATTTGGAATACTTAAAAAGCATTTAAATGAGTTAAGGAAAGGACAAAAATTAATGACCATATGCAGCTTCCTCCATAATTTAGTCTGTTATTCTTCTGTATCAAAAAAAAAAAAAAAACATACCAGCCTCATGAAGAAAAAAAAATAAAATAGTGATTTTGCAAGATTTTTGTGGAACTTTGGCAGATAGGTTGTGATCTCCAATTTCAATAACAAGTTGTTACATTAAGCGAAATCACAGTACCTGTATTAGCCCATCCAGCAGAAGACTGATTTATATCTAGCTAGAAACCACTGAAGTATTTTGCTGGAAATGCAGCCAAGCTGAGTATAATTTCCTGTTTAAAAAACACAACCAGTAAAGGTCTTTTTGTTTTAATGTATTCCATGCTTAGAGTTACTGTCCTCCATTTTGTTGTGGTACAAATTGTACTTTCCCTTAAAGGGCGAAATTCTGCACCCTCTTTTCTTCAGCAATTTGAGAGTGTTTTCAGTAGTTACCCAGGCAAAAGTGAGGTTTTTCCTCCTACTTTTCTAAACTGCCCACATTATCATTAAGAACAAACCTCAGAAATTGTGTACTTACTAGACAAGGGTCTGCAGTTTCACCTTTGATAGGAAAAGTGTTCAGGCATGAGTGAAAGTGCAGAGCAGAGGTAAGATTAATCCATACTCTGTGTTCTACTGAAGGGAGTTTTCTCTTGCCTACATCCTCAGCTCATCAAGACTGTAGTGTAACCTTGAGCAGGTCAGAGAGATGAGCAAACATGTTCATATCTTAAGCACAAATGCTTTGAACTACTTTGCTCTACTGATTTTCAAGTGTTCTGTAAATACTGATTACAGCTGTGAGCACACTTCTATATGACAGTTCCATCACTGATTTCAGAGGGATCTCATGCCACATTAAAGTGCATATTCAAACCTATCCATCTACCAAAACCAGGAAGCTTCAATAAACTAAAATGTGCTCATCCTCCATGTGATCAGGACAACAAAATGCAGGACAAGATTTTCAATTTAGTCCAACTCTTGTAAACAAGGATAGAGTTTTAAAGAAATTTCAGATATTCACATTGTCACATTTTGAATCACATTACATGGAAAATCTCACAATGCAGTAGGAGCCTTCTAGAGATCTATCCACTCATTTAGTTACTGAATTCCTCCATGAAAAGTTGGCACAGATTGCTTCTGAAAATCTGCTCTATACTAAGCATTCAGTCTTTAATCTATCTGAATGAAATGTACTGAGATACAGTCTGGCCAAATACTAACTCATTTTTACAAAACATTCTCAGGAAAAAGTCATTCTGACAACATAGTCTGATAAAAAAAATAAAAAAAACACCACCTGATATGTGCAGTGCAAATGACTGTATAGATCTGCTTTGAATCTGGATCAAACCCTCTTTAGGCTTCAACATATACATGAACATTTAGGTGAGTATTCTGCAAAATTACATGAGCACCCCAACTCACTAAGTGTATTGTTGTTTCTACAGGGTGATCTTAAGTAAATGCCTATAGATCATATTTTGCATTTGTTCTTTGCTGGATTTTACTCCTTTGATATAGCTTCTATCCCATAATACAGTTTGAGTCAGAGGAAGAAATTCACATCTAGTTTCAATTTCAGTCTATCATTTCACGTTTATCTTGATTTGGGGAATACTCTGATGTTTTTAGTCAAGCATTTGACAACATTTTCACTTGTGCAATATCTGAAAGCTCTCTCAGCTGCAAGAAGAAAGGAATCAAGACCTTTTTTCCTTCTAAAATCTCTCATTTTTAAAAAACCTAATTTCCCTTTCAGATGCAACTTAGGATTTTTCAGGATACACTACCGCATACTGCAAATATTATTTGAATTCCAATCTCCAGTGAAACATGGTCCTTCAAAAGCACAAAAGTCACCCTTGTTGACTATGCCAACACTTGTAATTGCTAAAGAAGACCTGAAGCACTGCTTCTTTTGAAAGCAAGTGAAATACATATCGCAAAGAAAGCATCTTCCTTATTTGCTCTGTACTCAAAAACCTCCACCTTGGCTACCACTATTGTTAGTTTATTTATTAAACAACTTTAAAATCTGTTGCTAAGTCCAATGAAAAATAACTATAATCATGTGAAACCACTCATAAGACTACTATTTATTAAAGGGTAACATTATGCAAGGAATGTATTTACTGACAAAAGTCCTTAAGTAGAGTGCTCTACATATTGCCACATTATAGTAGGAGTTATGATTTAAACCTCTAGCTTTGTCCTAAAACAAGAGAATAAAAACTCTTTGGTTAATAGATACAGCAGCAGCTCTCTTTTTAAATAAGCAAAGCAGTCTCTTTTTTAAAATGCGTTACTTGCCAGAAATGAGCAAGCAGAATGCAAAGAGAGGAATTAAAATGATTTTGAAGATCATTCATGAAGCAAACTAGCAATGCAGTTACCTTTTATGTTTGTTTTTCTTTCATTGCTGATGAAATAAACAAGACTGACAACACAAAAAACTATAAATCTATTTTTCCATGGTACAGCCTGTTCTAACTTGACTCCATTGTTCAAACATGTTTCAACCTTATCCTTGTGGGATGGTTTCTGAGGAAAAAGAATAATGAAAGTTCTGGTTCCAGTCTCTGGCCCTTCTGAGATTGATAATAACCATAATAATGTGCTTCCTTAAACTATGCATTATACAGGCTACAGAATGATGTTAAAGGAATTTAGCAGAAACAGAACTTCTCTAATAGCAACCTCCTTTCCAGATTACTACCATAATTACAATCTCTTCTCAGCAGACATTTGCCCACTTGGCTTCAATTCCACTTGAAATTGATTTTTCCACTTGGGAAATACTGGACTAAGGATTGCCCTTTCCCTTGAATCTCATAGCAATCAATGGCAGCACCCAGTTTGTTTGTAAGTCTTTGGGGACTTCTCTGTAAGATGGAAGTCCCCATTCATTGAGGGATGAGGGATATCAGATGCACTATGGAAAAACTCTGCATTGCTCAGTGGAGCAATATTTGGATATTCTCACAATCTGATGATTGATTACTCCCTACTAGAAGAGTAATTTAAAAACAGACTTTTTTTTCTTCTCATGAGAAACAGAAAAGAAGCAAAATACAAATTTTGCAGATTACAGGCTGAAAGTACCAAAGCAGAGAAACACTTAACAAGACAGTACATTGCAGTCCACATGCATCTGCTTGACTTTTACAGCAGCTAGTTGGGTAACTGAGGTAAAGTGATTTTCTGTCAGGCTTTTTTTTTCCCTCCTGAAAGAAAAATATTTAACATTCCATTTTTAAAAGGGACTGGGGAACCACCATGAGTTGAGATGGTCTTAAGTTTCACAAGACAAAAACACGTGTAACCTGAACTTCCTTACCATCTTTAATGCAATTTGGCAGAAATGGCTCCAGCATTTTATAAAAGAAAAATAGAAAAGCATAGATGAAATAAAATAAAATAGACAAAGTGCCATGACCTCAAGTTTAAGGGCAAGAGGGAAAAAAGTTCTTTACTTCAAGAGAATAGAAGGTTATTTTTCAGGCAGAGAAAATGTTCGAAGTAGATTACAGCTATAGTAAGCTAAGGCCTAAAATGCTGCAAGACAAAAAATAGCTGTGAAACTGAAAAAGATGATGAAAAGTATATCTACTACATATATATTCAGTATATTACCTACAGTGGTATGAATCTTAAACCTCTTCTGAGATATTTTCACATTAAAATGATCTAAGAAAATATCTATATCCTTTAAACTCAATACTGATCAATAGCTTATTTTCTTTTGTTCAAATAAAATTGTTTTTCTTTAAAAAAAAAAAAAAGCCTTCCATTATTTAGGTCAAAAGCAGTCGTTCTAACTTTTTTAACCAGTGATCACTAAAATGTAAGGGAGTTAAGAAAAATGCTTTCACACCAACTTTTGTTGTAGAAATGTTTCTGGTGATAAAATTTCCAGTGGCAATTATAGCAATTTGAATTATCAAATTTTTTGCAGTAAAAGTTGTGTGAATACAGCTGGCCATCTATAAACTTTCCTGAAGGAATGGTTCACTGTGAATCTGTAAGTTTAGGGGTTTTTTTTGGTCTAGCACAAAACCACATTCAAACAGCACATTTTATGCGGGTGTGTAAATACACTGCTATTTACAGAAAACATTTATGAATAGTTTAGTAAGTTGGCATAAAAGATACTTCACTTCAAAGAAATAAATTAAAATTATTGGACTTCATGCACTGATGAATGAATATTCTACTGCAGTGATCTTGGCAGAGTTGCAAGTATCCAGCACAATCTGTAACGTGGCCATTTGCCATTTATATTTTGTAGGTCATCATGACATAAGAAATGTAGGAGAAGATAATTTTATGAAGTAGCAGCCATTCTCCTAAGGAAGCACCTGGCTTCGCAGATAAGTTATCTATCCTTTAAGACAGAATATGAGTTTGAAAAGTGGAATGGGAGAGTCAGCAGGGGATGAGACAGACAGATCTTAGGTTTCAGCTTAAAAAAAAACAGCCACACTTCAAAAGTTGCTAACTTAAACACCACAGAAGCTCCCTTTTCTCTCTAGAATCCTGAACAGGTGTTGACTCCCTTTCTATGTCATTTTTACAGTCAGCAGGCTGGATTTTTTTTCTCATGGTGGTGAAAGCCCAGCAGTACTCAGAAATTTCAAAGTAGCAGACAGTTTGTTTAATCCAAGCAGACACAAGTGGTCTAAAAATTATCTGGGAAAAATAAGAATTTGAGACTTCAGTAAAGGTAGGAAGAAATGTTAAGAAAAAAGGAATGTAAGAATTTAAGCAAATACAAATCTGAAGAGAGTAATAGCAAGAATCTTCACATTTGATCTGTTACTTCTTTGTTTTGATCAAACCTCACATTCAGAATCCACATCACATTTCAAGCTACATTACTCAGGCTATTTCTAAAGCAATTTCTTATTTTGGTCCTCAGTGTGTTGCTTGAGTATTATGCATATTCTCCTGTGCACTGAACACGAAGATACTAAAAATGAAACTAGGGGAAAAAAAATTAGGCCTACTGCCTTTTTATTCTAGATGGGTTATCTGGTGTTTAGCTTTTATTTCCTGAAACATATTACATCTAGAGATATTGTAGACACAACTGTAAATCTGTGAATTTATTGTAAATTTATACTTCTGGCTTGAAAAAAATAACCAGTTGGCTTTAATTTCATCTACATTCCTGATTCTGGTCAGAAGGCAGAAAAGAACACAACAACACAACACAACACAAATTCCAAGAGCTTAATTAAGGGAGGTTAGTTATTGTTCCTTCTTAACTAGGACTATACTTGGGGCCTGCCGAGAGAAAACACTAAACTCTTGACTTTAGGTGGAACTCTGACATTCTGTAAATCGTGTGATGTCCTTCAGCAGGTGCCACATTTATGAATACCTGGTATTAGTAGAAGTAATTTAAAATATCACAACTGTGTGCATATATTTATTAATTTATACCTTATCTAAATGAAAATATCTCCTATCTTCTAAAATGAGCAATTTCTCTAACGTTGCTGAAATTTCTTAGTACCACAGCCTGAAACCACATCCTGCGTGTTTCAGACAATGTGACAGATGACTGTTAGCAAACTGGAAAACACTGCACCACAGTGCTAGTGATAACAATTAGAGCCAAAATTGGATTGAGCAGTTAAATTACTTGGAAGTAACAATGAGTAGAAAGTGGGAGCAATCATAAATGATTGTAATCTCAAACTAGATTCTGCTTATTACTGTTGGTGCTGGAAGAACATGTTACTTTTATAAAGAAATGCTACTTCTATAAAGAAAAGTTTATTAATCATATTATAAAACAACAACAACTCAAAGAAGCCTAGAGGTAGGAACAACATGCGGTTTGAGCCCCAACAGCATCCTGAATTTATGATGCAGAAGAGAGAAATCAATAGTCTCTCTTGTGTCTCAATATTGGTAATACTGAATAAATCCCCCCTTATGTCATAATGACTGAAAGACAAAACTCTCAAAGGCCAGGAATTTCACAAGAGTACAACACCACGGTTATAAGAGTATGCAGGGAATAAGAAAATTCAGACAAAGTGATCCTCACACACTACAAAGGCATAGATAATAAATATGTCTCTAAAGGTACAGAGCTGCAGGAATGTACAAAGACGTGCATTCTTATAAGCCCATGTGACACATGGATGAGAGTTAATGCAGCTTTGTGGCTTTTGGCATAGTGATAAAGTACTTCTCAGCAAGGCCTGACATGCTTTTCAAACTACAGTTGGCAGGAGCAGGGCAGGCAGAGCTTGCTCATTCCCATACATGCCTGCCAACAGGGGCACTCTCTTCATAGGCACTTCTTTCTACTGTATACTGAAATCATGACTACAGCACCCTTGAGTACCAGTTGGATTTAAGGACCCAGAGGCCTTAGCATACTAAAAGCACCCTTGAATACAAAACAGAAGTAGTCAGAGGAATAAAGTTTTAAATGGATCTTTCCTTTCTATCCAACACCAACATTATTCACTCAACAGTTCTTGGCAACATTGCTCTAGCCTTGACAAGAAGGCTTTATACTGACAGCTTCAGCTTCTATGAGCCTCTTGTACCTGCCAAAAGCTTTTAAGCAAAGGCTTAGATCTGCATTGGTTTAAATATAATATGCAATTCCATGATTTTACATCTACTTTTTTAGTTTATATTGGAAAAAGGGAAGAAGATGAGAAAATTATATCAAGACAAATTAAAAAAAGGAACAGTGTGAGACTCCAGTATTTTCTGAGGTCAGAGTGAGACCTCAGAAGACTTTTATTTGTCTTCATTCTCACACTTGGTTTTCATATCTGCTTTGTTTCCTTCTCCAGCATTGACTGTTATTAGAAATGTTTTCTCTCCCTCCAAGGAGGAAGCAAGAAAGGAAGAGAAACAAAGTCTAAAGGACCAAGATTACTTTCCAGGAAAAAAGACCATCTAAATGAAATTTCAAGTAGCAAGACAGCGAAGAGAAAAATAGTCAAGAAAGAAGCCAGCCTACTTCATATTACCTCATCTTGATGCGAACAGAAAGACCGATCATACCTGGTCTCACTTGGAGTGAACAGCATGATGATTGCTACATGCAAGATGTAAGATAGGAAGCTGTGATTGTGCTCCCTCTTCTAACTCCACTCAGAAGGCAGAAGACTGGCTAACAGTGACGAGAATATCAGCCAGAGTATTATGCTAATGGCTGTGCATGGCCCACAGTAGGCATAGACAGAATACCAGTGTCAAGTCTTTACTACACAGCAAGATAGTGCCAAAATACAAGCCAATTGCAAAGCTTGAAGCAACGTTGGCACAGCTATGCTATTCCCAGGACACAGAGACTGTCTTTATTCAGCCCTGCCTTATCCTCTGGAGAGGTGCCTACAAGGAGATGATGAAAATACCTGAGCTAATTAGTTTGAATTACAGTTTAGACAGAGCAGTTTGCAATGACTGTTCTTACAGCTTTTCTTCTGTCAATGAGTCTCTTGTATTTCACCCCCTGAATATTACCTGTAGGATTTGTTTTAGGAATGCAAAAGTTTCAGTAAGAGAGAAAGGAAGAGAGGAAGTTTTCTGTTCTTAGTATGGATTCTCTCAAGTTTCCAGTTGAAAAGCATACTTCCTGCTGAAAGCAACAGCACACTGCTACTGGACTTCCTTGTAGCATCATTTTTATTATATCGTTTTTATATATTTTAGGAAATATTCCCTTTCCCACTAAATGTGACAAAAAGAAGTAATCAGCTCTCAGTTGTTAGTCTCTAAAACAAAAATGATTTTTAAAACTCACAATTCATAGATTTCAAAGTTCACTATAATAAAATCTAATTTCCTTTACTTAAGAAATAGAGTGAACTTTTCACGCTGTAAAAAAGGGTCTAGCTCTATGAGGAACTATCCAAAAGCTGCAAGTTCCTAAAAATACACCAGGAAACAGTAATTTAGTGCCTAAAAATCTAATATAGAAGCAGAAGTAAAATCATCTGATGCTTATCTATCTCATGAGCAGCTTTAGTCACATGCTTATTTCCACTTTTAGGTGAACGGCAATGCAGATTAGATTTCTGAAGGCACAACAATTGCTTAATCTATTACAATGTAAAATTTCCCTCCCTCTAACTCCTTTATATTTTTTTGGTTACTTTAACAGAAGCAAGGCCTGATCTTCGATTTTCTTTTTTTCTCTGGGAAGAAAAAAATCTCAGATGATTTTATTTTGTGGTAATTATGAATTTCTGGAACATGCAAGTGTAAGACAGACACATTTATTGTCACTGCCTCTGCTCCACTAGCATAGATCTCTTCACAATTCACATCTAATATTACTGCGCATCCTAAAAAAAAGATTTTCATCATTTTCTACCTCTGGCTGATTAACATTCCTTACCAAAATGAGTTCACTGACCTTTGGCAGATGGAAAGTCCCCACACAGTATACTGAAAGTGTTACAGTGGAACAAGGAGTAGAAAAATCTTATTCAATCAGTATTATAGTGTTCTTGTACATGGGTGTAAGAGCTCATTTCTTATACTGCTAACTACATAAATATTACAGGCCTGGTTTAAGCTCCTCATCAGCACTCCTAAGACCTCTCCATCTCACTTCATCACTTGACAATGGAAGGTAATTCATCCAGTCTTTGAAGAGACAAACTTTTCTTTCAGAATGATTTCTCTCTCTCAAAGAGATGGATCACAGTCAACCATCCGAGACTAAAAAAAATACCCAGAAATTTCAAAGGGAATATTGACAACTAGTTCCCATGGAAAACCCAACTCACTGTTTGTTACTTTAGTACATTCTTCTGGATAACGCAGACACTCTTGCTTGTACTTAACACAAGATCACATAAACATAATTTGCCTATTGTTTTACTGAATTGTTTTGGTGTATGGCTGGGCAAAGAACTCAGGACATTCACAAGACACTCAGAACTCAGAAGAGAGAGCTGTGCCCACCTGAACACAATAAATGCAATTAATATACTTCAAACTGAAGCTGAATACTTACTCACTCAATTCCTTCCAGATAAAGCCAGAAACCAGGGAGAGGTAAAAGCTTTAACATGCAAAGCAACACAAGGAACCACAGGAATCTTCTAAAGCTACTTAAAATTCTTTCAAAATAAAGAAATCTGTTTGAAGAAAATACCACCTGAAATATTTGTAAAGCTCTTCATATATTTGTTATTATACTCCACACAGTCTTACCTAAGTTCAGGAGACCTCTGGGAGATGCCTACAAGTACAAACAGAGGTATCTTGGATAAAACCAGATAAGAAATATCATCTTTTCATCACAGTGACACGAGTACAAGCTGCCCAAAAAACAGAAACATTTTTACCCCATTCAGATAACAGCTGCAAATTATTTGAGGCAGCCACACAGAAGGGAAAACACACAAATAATTGCTAGAAAACTGTATGCACCTATAAGAGAATGAACTAGTGATGCTTCTTTGATTTTGCCAAAAACTAAAGTTATATTTCACATACAAATACCAACATAGGTTGTCAACAAGAAGGAGATGAAGGCTTCTGGTAGGAGAACACACATTAAGCACTCAGTTCCTTTTAAATGAAGCACTGCAACACTTAGCAGCAGCACAGCACAGGACATTAAGGTAGAATTTTAATCCAAGATTACTTTGATTTAACTGGCTAAAGCCACTGCTAACTTCTCATAATTCTTCAAACCAACAACGCTAATGAAGAGAGCAGTCTAAATCCGGAACATTACAAAAATAACTCTACTGTGGGCAGTAGGAAGGATGACATGGTACAGTGCAATTACACGTATAACAATTCTGACTTTAACAGGTGTCAACAAATATCCCAGTTTAGTTGCAATATCTAAACAACTGCTTCCAAACAGACTTTTCATTTGCACATAATAAACTCTGAGCAAAGAAATTACTACTCTGTGCTAGAAGAGAATGGCGTATTGTCCTTCAGAAGCTGTGCATGAATTGCAGTGTCTCACAGTGTATAAATTTCAGTGAAGCTGCTATTGTCCACTAGACTACTGCTTCATCTCAAATGCTTTTTTGAACTAATATCATTGCTTTAGAAAGTGATCTTTCATGGGAAAAAAGTCTACGTTCATAAAACTTCATAATATTGCATACTAGAAGGTGTATTCTCATTTTGGTTATAATGGTGTAGTACAATTGCACTAGATTTAATGTGGTGTTACCAAGCAAGGAACTTCATAATATAAGCTTTAGACACAGCCTTGTAAGTCTACAGACAGAAGAGAACTAAGAAAAACCACTTGGTTGAATCACAGTTTAAAATTAAATAATACTTAAAAAGAGAGCTATTACACTTGTTAATCTGATTATAGCAAGAATTGACTGGAATTCTGAAAGAATCTCAAGAATATGATATATGTTGCAGGGGGACATTTTTCCTTCTTTCTTTAGCAGTCTAATAACTGATGTGTCTCAGCTATTGCCAACATAATTACGTGACATCATGAAGCTACAAGAGATCACTGTAAAAACTTTAGATTTGGCACAAAAAACCACTGTCTATGAACTAATTTATAGCTTATGATTCATAGTCAGAATGGAAAGAAATAGATTAATCAAGGTCAAAAGTACAAATATCAGTAAGATCAAAAGCAGGCTAGTGCCCTGGTGATTCAGCTATCTTTTCTCCCAGCAGTGGTGTTTGCTTTAACTCGCAGGGCACAACAAATGTCCAAGTGCCTGGGAAAGAAAAATTAATCTGGGCTCATCATCTGCTATTTTGCAAGATAAGTTCTTGATACATCTGGCATGATCCACTAAATATCATTTCTCTATGAAAATCTAGCGAAAACATTGCCTTTTACAATCTGTGTCTTAACAACCTATTTCCTCTCCAAAACAGAAGAACTTGCTCAGGATATATTAAAGAAATGAACATCCTTATTATGAGCTTCTGGTTTTGGATGCTATGTACAAAACAGAACCTATCTCCCTTACATATTTTCCTAATAGCCTCATTGCAAACCTGTAAAATATTCACAGATATGATAGCAAGCAGATCAAGCTGTCAAGAGGTTCTGGGCTTACCATAAATTCCCAGGTTGCTTGCACATATGTAGCAAGGCAGCTGTATATGCCTACAGAGAGACACTAAGGGGAATCTAGAGCCTGACCCTAAGCTTGCCAGTTCTGCAAATCCGCCGGTTCTGCTGTGATAAAGTTGACAGATAAATAAAAGGTAATAACTTCCATTAGGCAACTGATGATTTATAAAACAGAATCTCTCAGAGACAGCAGTTTTGTCAAAAGTGTTAAGAGCGTCACTGACAGACTTCTCTGTCAGCAAAACCATTACACAGTGTGCTAGGCAAATTACTTTTGAATACTGCTGCTCCTCATAAACTTTAGATTCATTGTCTTTTAAGGTAGCGAGTTAGTCACAAATATATATGTAAAGAATATGTCTCAAGATGTATGTATTTATATATTCTTTATTCTTACTGAATAGAGAAGGTGGCTTGGAAGCACGTACCAGCAGCCAAGATAATGATTTAGATTAATACATCCTATCATTTCTGGTTATGTGGTTTTAAGATTATGAATGCACTGAAAATAATTTTTTTGGCTGACAACTCATGGCACCTTTTGAGATTCTTCCTACTTACTATATGAGCAGGGAAAAGACATTAAAGAAGACCTGCTTCTTTTTGATAAGAGACTGTAATAGAAAAAGAGATACATGCCTGATTTCTATTCATATTAACACCTCTGTATCATTTTCAGAGCAGCAGCAAGAGAATAGGTCCAGCCACAGCTTTCTGTCAGCTTCTTTGCTCAGGATTGGGCTACTGGCATTATAAATTATTCTGATTGTCCTCTAATAATCTGATCACCTAGTCACATAAAGGTGAACCACCTTGGATGTCTTTCTTAGAAAACTGGCTGCGGAAGGGACTTGCTGCACATCAGTGGAAGGCCAAGACTGTCTCTTCTAAATGCACTGACACAGTGAGGCAAGAGTTATTACAAGACTGTTTTCGGTAGCTAGTGAGGTTTCCACGTATTTTTATATAGGAATAGTAGGAGGTCTTGCCTGAAATGTAGTCTGATGCACAGCTCCACAGGAGGGATCTTACTTGTTCAGAGAAGCCAGTGACCATATTGCTGTTCTCTCCAAGCCATTTTCTGATGTCTACATGGCACAAAATCAAAAATAATCAATCTGACAATCTTCTCCTATGGAGCAGCCTACAGTGTCTTTCAGAGAAGCCCTTGAAAACTGAAACAAATAGTTGTGGCTTTAAATTCTTCAGTTTTTAAAAAAATAGTTTTTTAAAAAATAGCCTTAGTTTTTTAAAAAAAAATCCTAAATGCTAACACTTTATTTTTGGAATAAATATTCTTGAAAATAATCTTTAATTTTTCCAATATGTGCAAGTTAAGAGGTAAAGTAGTGGAAAAAAAGTGTTCTACGTAAGCTGAAAATCTTTTCAAGTTGTTTAGAGCTCTTAAAATTGAATTAAATGATGCAAACTGGTACTCTATACTTAAGGAAATGTATTTAGTCCTTCTTTAGTCCTAAAGGCTTCAAAATTGAATTCTGCAAAATATGCTTCTGTGGTAACATAAGATTGAGTGCTCACCTACTTCCAATCACAAATAAATAATCCTGTACACTCATGTAGTCTCTTTTCTTTTTTTTGTTAACATTTTTTTTTTATTTATTTCTTGTCTTACCATTTTCTTGTGGAGATTGTCTGCTATTTGCCTGACAGAGAGACGACCTTCACACCTAACACTCCTCTCTATGAACGCCCTGCTGAAGCCACATGAAGGATTTTACAGTCTTCTATGGTTTAACTCCTTTAATGAAAACCACATGAAGGAATAACTCTTGTTCAAAACTAAGCCAATATCTATCCACTCCCTAAGACAAGAAGTAAGTCTTTACATTTTTGCATAATGGATTCTCAACTGCTAGAATGGACAGTAGTATTGCCATCAAAAAAAATCGGCCCTTCACTATTTCTGAGCAACAGGGCTTTTCTTCCAAATATATATATAATACTGATTACCTAAATTGACCTTCCTAACATGACAAATTTGTGAGCTGTTATTCAGGCCCATTAACAACTGTGTCTTTTTCTAAGAACCTCAGAATTTAATGGTTGTTCTAGGAAAGAATTATATGAAGAGATATGGAATTTTAGCCATGCAGTACATCTTAAGGCAGACCTGGTGTAAAATACAATGTTTTAGTAGAATTACTTATATCTGCATTAAACAGTGTTAAAATGGGGACAACAGTCAGATTCTTATCCTGGTGGTAGAAAATCTCTCCAATAGAGATTAATGACACTTCTGTAACATTCATGATATGTTTAAAGCAGTGTTATCTCTGGTGAAACGGTGGGAGTCATTGTTACAGCAATTGGTGTAAACGTGACTCTTTTTTCCTCCATGGTGTCAGCTTTTGTCTGGGGCACGTATCTGAGTTTTTCAAAGAGCAAGTTCTCCTTATGAAATTCTCTTCTCGAGGAAATTGAATGCATCTTCAAATTGTTTTTTTTTTGTTGTTGTTTTTTTTTTCCCAGCAAACTTACCACCCATAAGGGATGCCGGGAGATTAGGCTTAAATCCTTAATAGAAAAAAAGCCAGAAATCTTCAAGAAAGCAATGTCTGACACTTTTCTACAAAAAAAAAAAAAAAAAAAAAAGAAAATGGCATTTTCAAATACACCCCAGAGCTGGGGGACATATAGTGATTTATGCAAGCCAGCATTCATTTGAAGAAAGAAAGGCAGGAAAACTGACTGAGCTGTAGGGTTCTGATAAACTTGTAAGACAAAAATAATTAAAAAAGTTTAAAAAAGATTGATAAAACAGATTAACATTCAATAAAATCTTTTCAATATCACCCAAAATGAGAGATGATGAGACAAAAGAAAGTTATGTGCAGTATCAGCCAAGAGCTGCTCCAAAAGTAATGCCTTCTATTTTATTATAACGGCCCATGTTGTCAGAGCTATGTTGGTGGCACGGCAGTGAAAGCTGAAACCTCCCACCAATACTCAGTTACATTTTGTTGCTGTGTGATGGACAGCAGCTGAGGGGCAGTCTGACAGAATGGCATTTGATGTGGAAGTGCATATGAAGCAAAGATATATAACTGAATTCTTCCATGTGGAAAAAAAGGCACCCACTGACATTCATCAACACTTGCTGAACATCGGAATCACCCTTTCTCGACTTGGACTCCACTAGAAAGGTCCTACAAACTACTCAAAAAACAGGCAACTCTGCTTTTCTCTGAGTAGGTATCTCTTTCCTAATATCGTGCTTAGCCAGCTCTGCTGCGCCCTGATTTTAATTCTCAATAGTAGTCAAACTCCAAATCGTGTTTCAGATACTTGTAGCTGATAAATTGAGGTTCCTAGTGCCACTCACAGTCTGTTCATTAAAAAAAATTAATGGACAAAAGCTGATCTGGTGATCGATGCCTTGATGACAGTACATATGACATTATTTCTGGTGTGTTACTGAGCAGTTCTTTTATTTACTAGACTTTCCACTTGACAACAAACTTTCAAAAGTAATGATGAGCTGATTAATATACTTCATCATTCCTAAGACTGGAAAATATTTTAAAATAAAGTTCATAATTAAAGATATTTTTAATTGTCCTGATTTATCAAGGAAAAACATACAAAGCTGCAATGCTAGGAGTGTAGGAATTAATGCAACTCTGTTGCAGGTAAGGAAGAATATAGAAGAGCATATTCTTCTATCTATTCCTTTACAGTAAGCATAAGGGAACAAGAATTTTACTCCACCCAGTGAGAGAAGGTAGAGGGTAAGAGGTTTCCTCAGATTTCACTAGAAACAAGGAATCAGAAAAGAAGCTGCAAAGGAACTTTACAAGCCATAAAATAAAAAGATTTGTTAAAACAAGGATAAGCTTCAGCCAAATATTTAATTTCTAGATTTCTTGCCAAAAGTTTTGTGGAAGCAGCATTATAACCATTGAAGAAAATATGCCTTCATTAACAAAATAAATTAAAAGAACCTTAATTCTTTAATGCTTTTCACATGAAAGCTTGCAGAATTACTCCTATAGAGGATTTGTACCCATACAAGTGGAACATCCCTGGCTTCTTCAGTCAACCAACAGCCATAACTTACGAAGTAGCAATCTGCAATTATATTCCTAACACCTTTAATCATCTTATTAGGCCAGCAAGGTTCACAAATAAGCATTCTTCAAACATAATCTTAGTAGTAGATTAGAAGTAGAATTCCTTGCCTTTTTATGCATTCCTTTTCACTGTATGTTTCACTGCTGTGCTAAATCTCATGGTACCTGCTTTTACGTTAGCTGTATGATTCGTTTAATCACTGCAGCTAAATTTTCTTTCAAGACATCCTTCTCTGACATTGCTCCAGGATAAAATGTGTCATAGAGGCTGACACATACTCTAGCAAAGCTCTCAAAAATTATTCAAACATCAGCTGCCCAGAACTTCTCAAGTACTGAAAACGCAGTCAACAGTCCTCCACACGTGTCTATGGCAATTCACTCCTTCTTTCCCTTTTCCTATAAGCAATACTGCCCTTTTCCAGATATATTACCCAAACATTTCTAGGTGATATATCATTTATCAGAGATATATTGCAACTTGTTCAGAAGAATGACTAGAACATTAACATACCAGAGCTCATTCTATCACCTCCCCCATGAAAAAAAGGGATATTCCTGCACAAAGAACCCAATACTGAGAATATTTACACACCTGTTTACCTTTGCATAGTGTAAGCCACCCCACTGACACATGAGCACAAATTCTAACAACTTCAGGGTTTAAAGATGAGCTTAGGCAGACTCAGAATACCATGACCTCCAGCTGTAATAGGGGTGGCAGAACAGATATGAGTTGATTCCTCAGCTGTCCCAATTCTTAACTCGGTGTCATAAAACATTCGTATCTGTAAACTATAAATCTAAGCCAAAAGAAAAGAACTGTGAGAATTCAGCCATCTTCATTGGATACAACATTTAAGCTTACCATGACAGCATCTTTCTTTTCTGAGGAAAGTAACTTGATGGAACAATATCTCTATATTTTTACATACAAATGAGTACACATGTAAAACATAAGTTGCAATATTAATATATAGCTATGTCCAGAAGGGAAGACATAAGCAATTGGTTGAAAATTATTTCAAAATGTCTCTAAATATATTTCTAAGCTTCTAAGAAATCCCTCATTTCAAAATCATTGTGAATCAGTACATCTTTTTCACTTAAGTATTCTTAATTCAAAACACTTGTAACATCCCTGTTGCTGTGAGAATTCAGCACCTCAGGGGAAAAATATAGTTTGGATCTGTTTACTTTACATTTTGATTTTCATTTTCGCTACACACAGACAATGCTGTTTGGCACGTAGTATATTTGTGTACGACAACATATATAAAGTCTCTCTTAACTGACAAATCCAGCATTCTACACCAAAATATGACAAACAGTACTGCCATTTCACAGCTATTTACACAGTTTATTATCAAAATTGCAGAAGAAATTGATTCAATAGAAGATACATCATTTCCACGGTCCAGAGAGAACGTGTCTACAGGAAGAAGGAAAGAGAACAGAATAAGAAATCAAATAGGGATTTGTAAGTGATGGTTAACAGAATGAGAAGAGAGAGAACCAAATCCTCCAGCTGAATTTATGGCATTAAAAGCTCTTTGCAACACAGTTATCTTTGTGTCCAATTCTGGGGTCCCCGAAGGGAAAATACACACGTTTTACTGTTCTGCTTAGTAAGTAATTGTATGCGTTAGATATCAAATAGGAAATAAACACAGAAGTCCCTTTAAAAGTAGCTGCAACAAAGGAAAACATAATTAGGAAAAGCTGAATGTTTTAGATCTCTTTCCAGCCTACTTTTGCAGAACTTTCATAATTAAAAAATAAAAACATCAGCTTCAAATTCTTTGATGGGAATTCCTTATCTATCAGCACTTGGGTCTGAGATTAGACAAATCTCTGGGCCAGATGCCCAGCTGCTACAAATCCATGGAATTACCCTGATTTAAACCAGCTGATGAGATGGCCAACTCTTTTGAATGTACAGCTGAATTCCTTTTATGTAGAGCATTTTTTTTCCTCCTTTTTTTCCCCCTTCTTCAGAAAACCTTTTTGGAAAAATAAGGTATGTATAAATATTAGGGTGAAATATGATTTATAAGCTCAGAGTACTGTTTTAATACAGACACACCACCCCCACTTCAACCAGATGCAAAATCTCAACTCTGCTGCGCAGTTCATGAGTTTATGTTCAGGTTAATGGTGTTGGGTTTCTCTCATATACGGAGATATTTATGTTTTCACTAGCCAGAAATAGAAAATATTATTTGGTCATCTAGCCCTGTCAGCCCAAATTATTTCTTTTGTATATTTTCTACTTCTCCATCAGCCTCTCTCTCAACGTCTGAAGCAACAGAGTTCCATATCTTTGTGATTTGTATCTCTTGCTTTGAAGTCCCACCTCAGTTTTGTGGTTGGCATGTTATGTTTTACACTTAAATCATCAGAATGGCTTTAGAAGTTCATTTTGAAGCTGAAGCTTGACACCTTGACACTAACTAAGGAATTACAGTGGAGTAATCAAAGAGAGCCTACTAAGCCATTCCATCCTAGTTGAAGCAATAGACCTAGTACTAGTAAATCTATTCATTCTGAATGTCTGCCAAGATACTAAAGAAGAAAAAGGGATTGCCCCAGGCTGGCATTTCCTGTCTGGAAGTATATGGACAGATAACAGAAACCAATACGTAACAAAAAGCTTTAGGTTTAGATCAAAGGTCAAATTAAAAAAAAAAAAATTAAAAAATTAAAAAAAAATAAAATCAAAAAGAAAAGCCAGAAGAAGTATCTTGCTTCAAGTGTAAAACTGAATTGGGATTTTCCAGTAAGTAGATAAAAACTGCAACAAAAATGAGAGCAGTGATATTAGTTAAAAAGTGTGTATTATGACATCATACAGATCTGCTGTCACCAACAAAAAAGTGTCAGGAAGTGGTTTTCCAGTCAAAGAAGGAACTTCTGAGGAACAAGCCACATGTGTGAAAAATGCTTAGTCACTTCTCAGGATCAAAAGGATTCACCACATCTTCAAAAACTGGGAGCACAGCACAACATGGAGACAGGTTCAACATCTGGAAAGTCTGGTTCCTGGAATTCATGTACACTACAGGACATGGGAACTCTACAAGCTCTTGATCTGTGTGCTTCCTGACTTCACACCACCAAAAGAGCCAAGCTGCCCCTCCTACTTGCCGGAACATAGTCCTGCCAGTTGGACCGAAAGAACAGTCTGTGAATTTTCTCAACATTCCCAACCTTTGTTGGTGTAGAAAAGAATGCCCAAATATTGAAAGCAACCACAGAACTCAGTTCGCTTTTTTAAAAACTTGCCAATGCAACATTTTAGAGCTATTTTAAGGTTCTCATTTTCCTAAAACAGCTTATGTTAAGAACTGAAACTGTCGGCAGTAATTTTATGGCAAGTGAAAGGGAAACTTAAACTTTCCCCAAATTCACAATCATGAAGAGAAATATCACCCTTAGAATGCAGTGAGGCAAAGCTTGGTGGTTTATCAGAAGCAGTAGTAGCTGAGCTTCAGATCAGCCATGGAGTTCCACAGTTAGAATTTCCAGGGTACTATTCTCACTAGAACTTTTTGTACATGTCACTGCACAATTAAATAAACTAAAAAAATAGACTCAAACATCTTCATAAACATGTATCTCTTAGACATAAGTGAAGTAATACCAAGGGCAGAATCATTTAATGATAATTTAATCTGGAACACAGACAAGTCTCTAAAACAATTACAGCGAAGAAGATTCTAAATAGACATTAATCATAGAATCACAGAATCATTTGAGTTGGAAGGGACCCTTGAAGGTCACCTAGTCCAACTGTCCTGCATCAAACAGGAACACCTACAACTAGACCAGAAAGAAAGAAAAGATTTTACATCACCTGCAGAATGATTTAAGTTACATCACTAAACTCGAGAAGATCTTACAACTGTTTAAAATGGGTATGGATATTTTCAGTTAGACCTCACTGTGAGGATGTGTGCAATCCAGTAATCTCTCCTAACAGGATCTTCAGGTAACAAACTGAATCAGAAGCATTCACATTCACTGAGCTCTCATGAGGCCAGCATCAGCATTTAGTGCATTACAGCCAATTGACCTGATCAGCAAGAAGTGTGGTGCTGCTGTTTATGTGAGAGATTAAAGATATTTTGAAGATTCCTAATTCCACATTCAAACAAAAAAAAGACAGTAAGGATAAGGCATATGTGAATTTGTACTATCGTATTAAAAAAAAAAAATAGAACTCTTTTTTAAATCCTTTGCCTGTCTATAGAGCTAAATTACAAAATTTCTGTTGGAAATGGAGTTAATTTTGTCCTCTTGTTTTTGTCTTCTTTTTTTAATTTTTCTAGTGTTGGAAAGGAAAGGCAAATGCTGAGATTCTCATGAAATATCCAACTGTGACTTTACAGCACAGTTTTACAGACTAAAAGGATCAAATTAAGATCAGATGTGGAAAGCAGCAACAGCAGGGAAGTGACTGGTGATGCAGCCTCCCACACCTGGTTTGAATTTTGTTGCACTCTGTTAATTCAGATACACTGTTGAAAGCATAGCTCTTGAAAAAGACTATAATTACCTAAGAGAGAAACCCTTTTTTAAAAAACTGTGTGTTACTACAAAGCTAGCAGAAAGCAGGACCTGAGAAAGCAGGCTAAAATTCATTTTAGGACAGAAGCAGGACAGAGCTAAGCCATCATTAAATTGTGATTGTAAATAATATATTCAAATTATGCATATTATTGGTAGTATGTGTTCCAGTGCTACATTTAAAATCTAGTTATGGGTGACCTCTTCTAGGTACTGCACAAGTAGAATGTCCAGAATTGACTGGGCCTTAAGATTTATAAACATAAATTTAAAACTCCTTCTAAATTTCTTTGAAAGGAAAACAAACTAAAAAAAGTCACGCTTTCAGGATTTTGCAGTAGATAGTATGAATTTTCCAAATTGCATCTTATTAGATTTGCTTCTAATAGCAGTTTCCTGTAGTTGTGCTTTATGTGCTAAGCCTCTTTATTGCTACAAAATAGTGCTCCTATAAAAGCAGATTTAAACAAAGCTCAGTAAAAATCCTTAAAAGTGCTGATGAATTAGAATACCTGCTGATCAGCTGAAAACATGTTTATTTGTCATGTCATTATTGATCCTGACCTTCTACAGTTGAATTTAAATCAGATATTTAGCTTGGAAGAAAATATTTTCCCTTGGATGCATTCTGCCAGGATATAACTTTCAATGCTGAATTATAAGGTGACATGATAAAGTGGCAGCTGCTTCAAATTAGCAAACAATAAATCCAATTCTATTCTCTTTTCAACAAAACAAATTGCCCACTTCACAGTAGAGATCATTCCAGTATAAGTGCTTTGTGTGCTTTCATCCAACTCCACAGTCATTAGCTTAAAAAGGCAACCAGAATCACTGATGTACTTACAGTTGGATATTACATTTGTCTGAGCATTGCAAACCAGTGATGAAATTCACTGGACAAATTTATTTAGTTGGCAGGGTTGTAGTTATTGTCTGTAGAGTTCTGTACCATATGAGAGTTATCTTTTGAAAGATTCTTAATGCAAGCTGCAAAGTTATCATGGAGATCAGTAGAAGACAAACACAGGTCAGTTTAAGAGAAGAGTTAGGAATTAACATAGCGTTCGTTACTGGAAGCTGGTGTGATACCTCCTGAAAGCTCTGCTTTCTTCTGGATCCATGTCAGCATGCTGACATGCCTAGTTCATAGCAATGAAAGCGCTTCTTCATTGTAGTTCACCAACTTCCAGGCTGTTATGGAACCCTGCCAAAGTTTAGTGCACACTGACAGATTCAATCCATCTCAGAACTAACCTCATTTTAGCCTTACTGCTGTCTGCACTTCTAGATTGATGAAATGAATAAAAGGAAGTCTTCTACAGACACGCAAATGGCGGAAGATGTCATTTATCACCTCTATTGTTGATTTTTACACACTATACTTCTGGGTGTAAAAGCTTTTCAACCGCACAGCACAACTCTTAAAAGCATTACTGCTATGGTTAAAAGTTTCCACTATTTATCTCAGCAGGCAAAACAATTAAGATACGCCTACACAATTATTTTCTCAACTGCTAAAGGAAAGGACGAGTTTTAGAAATTTACTAGGGAGAACACGGGAGGGAAATATAACTTGAGAGTCTTTCCTCACTCTGACCAGAAGGTAACAAACCGCTGATGGGAGTATTCCAGTTCATCAGTTACTGAAAGTAATAGAATGTTTTCAAGATTGACATTTCTACATAGCTCCAAGACATTTTAGGCAATAATTATTTTTCAATTAGCAATTTTCCATACAGCTAACTGTGAGCTTCAGGTAGACCCACTGCAAGAGAGACAGAAAGACAATACACAAAAATCTCCACTGCCAACCCTTAAATGAGGTCTGGGAAGGGGTGTATCCTGGCTCCACCCATTCTGGTCACTCAAATACATTGCATGCAGCTAAGCTCCCCTGAATTGTCCCTGCCTTTACACCAGGTGCTCAATCACTGGGTCATGCCCTGACTTAGCATTTTTGCTACAATATTTAATCCGTTAATTGCAGGTATGGAATGAGCTGATAGGTACGTTTGTACTGGTTACATACTATGGCTGTATTGTTAGGTATTAGAGGACTTTGTTTTTTTGTACTGAGATCAATGGATAGAAAATTGCTTAAATTTATGTGTCCACAGTAGAGAAAAGGTGAAGAAAGAAGTGAGCATAGACTGTTTTCATTTTTGACTGGTATCTATTGCAGCAAGCATTAAGAGACAAGCAGAGATTGCCTGACTGCCTGTTTGGCAAGCACTCCAATGAGCCAATCTTGTACAATCATGGATAAGCTGCAACACAAAGAGAAAACCAAACTCCCCTGTTGTTTCTTAATGTATTTTTGACCAGCACTTAAACACTTTCATCACTACCATGTTTTATAAAACAATCATATCATTTGAAAGACTAGAATTAAATGCTCAGGTGTTCAGTATTTACAATAATTTGTACAGTATGTTCTATTTTAATTTCTCAACCCAATTCATGACTGTGTATTTAGCTTAAAATGTAAGTTGTGTGGAATTGGTCAAGCTATTCATTTTAGAACATTACATGTCTTGGAAATTTTGCCAGAACTGTATGCACCACAAACTAAAACATTATACACTCTCTCTACTCTGAAGTGGGATAGATCACTTAAATTCAAGGTCTGTGGATTTATCTATCTGCCAAAGCACAGCTCATGAAATATTTGTAAAGCCTTGAAGACAGGGACAGACATCAGGATACTCAGCTCAGCAGATATTTAAATGGATATGGTAGAAGGAGAGGAAACCAAGACTGTCAACCACAGAAACTCAAAAATATCAGAAGTCCAAAAAATAATAGAATCTGGTTTTGACTTCAGTGAGAGTTAGGCCCTTAGCTAGTGGCCTATGTATTCAAATATCTGTAAGGAAATAGGCCTGAATAAGCACTGTAAGAAAGAGGAAGTGAGGCAGACCAGAATTAGAAGGGGTTTTCCCCAGAGGTAGGTTTCGGAAAAATTAATATGATTACAAAACTGACATCAGACCAAGATAAAAGTCCTTGAGACTTGGAAAAAAAGAAATGGTAGGATCTGAAGTTGCTATGAAGGACACTAACTCCCAAAGTCCTAGGGAACTAATATCACTACTAATATTGTTCTCTTACCACCCTAGGTTTCAGGTCAGAAAATTTACACCACAAAAAACCCTCTTCTGTGTCTCCAGAACGATTTCCTAATTTCCCTGAATATTCAGATTTGAAATAAGCCTTTGCTGCCTCAGGTTCCTTGTTCAGACCATTCAGTTTACCCAATATTTTACCCAAAAGAGTGGGATTATTAAGACAGAATGATTTATCAATTCAAAACGAAATTTATATCTTTTTGCACTTCATGTCTGTTTGGGTTTTGTTGTTCTTGTTTGTTGGGTTTTTTTTTCCCATTTGGGAAAAATGCTGGGAGTGACCAGCTATTGCTGATCATGTATTCAGCAGATAAATAGAGCTTTTGCCAGAGTCTCAGTCCCAGTGTCACACAGTTTTTGGGATATGTTTCAATTGTTGCATATGTAAGATACAGCATGGTTTTGCCCTACCAAAATCTTATTCATTGTTCTTGTTAGAGTAGATTTTACATTCCATTGAGGAAATGTGGATTGAGCATGAGTCTTAGGAAGTTTGTAATTAAACACTAGTACAGATAATTTGGGGTTTTGTTTGTGTGAGTTTTACCCTTACTGTTGTAATTTCAATAGAAATGTTGTGCCAAATATTTCCTTTGGGCTTGGATTTTCTAGACTCTTGCTTTCTTTCTGCTCCCATGGGCTCTCTGCCTACTGGGCTGCAAGCAGACACTGCTGGCTCATGTTGAACCTTTTATCAATCAACACTTCCAAATCCCTCTCCTCAGGGCTGCTCTCAAGACATTCTCTGCTCAACCTGTATTGTGAAACCTTGCACTTGGCCAAGTTGAACTTCAGGAGGTTGGGCTCCCCTCTCGAGCCCATCCAGGTCCTTCTGGAGCGCAGGTCCCTCTGGAAGATTGTCAGTGACTTTTTCAAACAGCTAGTTGCACTGGAATTTTGTCCTTTTTTCTGCTTCATTTACACATTCTCTTATAGTACTCTCTCACACTGAGCTAATTCTAGACAGTCCTTTGTATTAAAGACTGTACAGGACAGGCCAGGATGTATTTCTGATCTCATGGGTTTCTCTGAGCTTCTTTCTTTCATCTTTCACTCTTCACCTCTGCTTTGATTTATTTCCACTTAATTTTCTCTGCCCTTCACCTCCATCATCAGTCACACTGTTTCCAGTATTCTGAATTCTCCAAACTATGGAGACTTCACCTACCATGTAAGTTCTACATAATGCTTTCTTTCTCTTTCTATGGAACGATATCATCATATATGTCCATGAGAGTGGAGAGATGGAAGCTACCCCATCTCTGAGAATGGATATTTCTATAATCTCTGAGTCCACTTAGAAATTGATAATGCCAACAAGAACTAGATTAGGAATTCTTAAAAGTAATCTAATGTAAAATAAAATATGATTCATACAAATCACATGCAATTGACTACTTCTGACAAAAGACTGTTTCTGCAGATAATGGGAAAGTTTTTCTTCAAGACTTCATAGTCCATCACTGGCACCATGGTCAGGCTAGAGAGGAGAGAGGGGGAAACTAAGCAGGTAGTTTGTAGATCAGAAAGATTCCTGGTGTGCTAAGCCACCTGCATAGATATTATGTACATCCTGAGGTATGCCCAGCTTTTGTGTCACAGATCACTGTCAGAACAGCACCATCAGGAACATGTACATGAAAAAGTTAACAATGGAGCCAGACAAAAACAGCACAGAGAGAACAGTGCTTAGTGACATAACCCATTTTCCTGAGCATCACTTAAGAGTGTACTCACAGCTGCCAGCAGGTTGCTAATGGACGTGCTAGGCAGGAAGGAGAGGAGAAATCTTGAGGACAGAGCAACACCGCACATCTCTTCCAGTTAATGCAGGACTGTTTGCACTTCTGTCCTCAGTAATCCAAAGAGAAAAAATAACAACAACAACAACAACAAAAAAAAAAAACTAAATCCCAATTTGAGACAGAAAGAGATGAGTAATACAGAAAATATCTCTGAAAAAAAAAATAAATAAACCAACAAAACACCAGAAGTATTTCTATGGAGTGGAGAAGAAAGGCTGGAATTGGATGAGGTAAGGACTAGATAACTGTTTAACCTAAATTCCCACCAACTTTCTGGCCAAGCATCCAAGGCTCTCTAACCATTGGGCATCTAACCATGGACATCTATATCCATGTGTGTGGTATCAAACACAACATAAACACAGGAACTGCCATAGAAGGTCAGCAGGTGAGCATAGTCCAGGGACTTGCCAGCAGTCAGATCCTTCAGAACAAAGAGAAAGAATCCTACAAGTGTGTGTGTAATATGTTGATACACACATAAAAAAGAAAAAGAAAAAAAAAGTAAAAAAGAGAGTCTCGTATCAGATATCTGCCTGCTATGCTGGGGACCTCCTTATCTTTGCTAGTTAGTTATGGACAGAGTCACAAGTATAAATATCCTTCCAAAAAGTTATCACCACAGATCTGGATATTCTACTCACACATTCCTGTATTAAATTTCTCCATATAACTCAAGATGAGGTATTACATTTATTAATGTTTTTCAGTGTGGTTTCCTAATTCTTCTGCACACACTGATGTTTGCTTGGATTTTCATATCTTCTGTAAATTTAATATAACTACTCCTTATCTTATCCTCTGGGAAGCTGTTAAAATAAAAAGGTAAGATTCATTACTGCATTGCATTTTTGGCTCTTGAGAGCAATAGTTCTATGATACTGGAGTGAGTCCAGAGGAGGGCCGTGAAGATGATCAGAGGGCTGGAGCACTTCTCCAGTGAAGAAAGGATGAGGGAATTAGGCTTATTCAGTCTGGAGAAAAATTTCTGATGAGACGTAGATTAGATGTCAGGCTGAACTTTTGTCTCAGGCAGTGATGAGGCACTGGAACAGATTTCCCAGAGAACCTCTGGAAGCCCAATCTCTAGAGGCATTCAAGACCAGGTTGGATGGGCCCTGAGCAGCCTGATCTGGTGGATTGCAGTCCTGCCCATGGGCAGGAGGTTGAAACTGAGTAATCTTTAAGGTCTCTTCCAACCCAAAGCATTCTATGATTCTATGATATCATAGTGGTTTTGAGCAGTATAAACCAGCATCTAAAACCACTTTTCTCCAGGGCATATGACTTTCAGTGATGGTGTTTTATGTAATGATAGCATCTGAGTTTTTGTAATCATTTGCAGAGCTTCAAATACGACAAAATCTGAACTCCTCTTAAATTCTGTATGAGACAGGAATGTTAGTCCAAGAAAAGAAAAGAGATCAGAAGGGTCTGGCTAATATGTTAACAATTATGTTGAAAAGTAATATGACCCAGGATAAACATAAAAAGAATAGAAAAGCAGGGTGTTCTTGATGCAGCTTTCTCTTACTGTGTCCCATGGGAAGTCTGCAAGGACTCTCTTTTCTTAGCCCTCATGTTGCTACCTCTTGTTCAGTTTCTCCTTTATGAAAATAGCATCTCCTAGCCTACACATCTGAGGATCCTAAAGCCTGTGTGGATATGCCAATGGATTTCAAGCACAACTGCCATTCCCAGACCTCCAGTTCTGCAGACAATCTAGATTTACTGTTTTCAAGCATACATAATAGCAAAGTGCAAAAAAAGAAAAAATTGATTCAATATTCAGCTGAGCTTCATCACAAGTGAATGATCATAAAGACCATTTGATTCCAAGGCTGTGCTACTTTCTCTGATAATTGTCTTCTGAAGCAACACAAGAGGTGACAGACAAGCTTTGGCAGATATTGATAATAGATGAATCACAACACAATGTATTTCATGTTTTATGTGTGTTTGTACATGTACATATATATATATATATAAATAAATACACATCTTCCTTTAGTTTTCGTAATATTCAAAATTCATTGGTTCTGTATGTCTAGAAAAATTCACACTGGAGTTTTATTTGATAATTGATATTATCCATCAGGAGGGTATCTCAGTATAAAAATACAAAAGTTACTAGTAAAACAAACATGCATGTCTATGCTTTTCATTCATAGTAAGACCCTTTATATTACACTGGGCATGTGCAAGAGCTCTGGTGTTTACATTTTTCCCAGTACATGCCAGTATCCTATGAAAAGCTAATTGCCGGGATCAAAAAAATCTTTTGTCTAAAAGAGGAGACGGATTCTTCCCAACTCAGATCAATAGTCTTCCATCGACTATCCACTGGGAGCAGATATATTTTGTCCAGCAGACTGTCTTCTCATTTAACCCTCAGACATGCTTCTGCCTGGTCTCAGCTATTACTAATTTAGTGGCAAGAACTCAACCATGTAAAAAATGCAAAGCCTCAGGTTGACGGTCAGTTCAGAGGAACTTAAGAAAGCAAAATTCTCCCTATCTGAAATCACTTGGCTGTTTGTTGGTAAATCTGTTTCTCACCAGGTGATATTTTATTTTCTTCACTTCTTCACATTGCCTGCTGTGTCTTGTTCCTTTTGCATTAATGTTCCCAGGCACTCATCCACACAGCCCTTCTTTTTACAGATTTTAAAAGGCTCATTAACGTCATTTTTTTTTCCATTGCCTCATTTTGTAAAACTACCAGTAACTAAACAACATCCCCAACCCTAAACATCATGAAAAAGATGCTACTTTCCACTTCAACATGTTCACACTATTGGTATAAGTCGACTTGTTTCCTTGGTGATGGAGAATCTACTTTTTGCCTTAAACATTACTTAATTGTCCAAGGAATAGAAGATAAATGTATGTGGTAAACAGTTTCCTATTTCCACCTTTCATCTAAATTTACATATTTAAAATAGAATTAATAAGAATTTCAAAGGATTCTGAAGAGATCTACTTTTCCTAGTCTGTTTGAATATAGAACATGTTATTAGGTTGTGAGAAACCAGTATTAGTTTGAGTTAATTCTGTCATTTAATATCTATTTCTTTAAATGAGATTTACTGAGAGAGACACTCTCCACTGAGTAATCAGTTTTACTCCAAGCCCCTACCTCATCCTCTTACCCTAAATATAGAAAATCTACAAAGCCAGAAATCACAGGCAGAGTTATTTTTAGCATAGTCACATGAGTGGAATTTGGAGAAAAAAATAGCAGTTATCGAAAATCCTTACATGTGAATGCATCATGGGACAGAACCTTAAATCCATTCTCTTTCTGTTGCACAGTTGGGAAAATGCAGGAATCAAATTTAATAAATTGCATGATGAAGCTTGAGAGAACATTGCTGTAAAACTCCTGAAATTCCACTGCGTTTTCCTTTCTCTCTCTCTCTCTTTTTTTTTTTTTTTTTACTGTGAATAATATATAATAAAATGCATTTTCTTTCAAATATAACCGTCAAGTTATCAATCAGTACTCAATTATTTCAACACAATCTTTTTGGTCACAGAGGATTAAGAAATGAGAAACACCAGAGTGCCTATTTCTCAGAAAACAGATAAAAATTACAGTAGACTGATCACTGTAATATAAGCGATATGACGAGACAAGCCCACACTCCTTTGCTTTGCAGACAGAGTGAGGTCAACACACATCAGACTCTATAAATCAAAACTACAGTGTTTGCCCCATGCCATTCCATGCTGTACCTTTTATTCATCACACGAATCACTAAAAGCATAACTGTTAGATTTATAAACCCAAGCTTTGTTTTTGAATTCTTAAATATGGATGTGGAAAGGTTTTTTTTTTTTACAAATTGCAAACTCTTTGACCTTGCAAAACTCAACGATGCATAAGAGTCAAATAAGATTGCTGCTGGAAACTAAGTTGTAATTTTGTCCTAGATAGTCTATGAATTTATAGTGTAATGGTTATGAGCCATTTGGTTACATGAGGTAAAGGAAGGAACCAACAAGGACAAATGCAGGAATATATCTATTGTTCTGTCCATTTGCTTACCAGTTTTCAGAGATGAAAACCCTTGTTACTTCTTAAAGAATCAAAATCTCTACAGATTCTCTTTTTTCTCTTTTCTCTACTCCCTTCGTTGTTCTGAGCACAGAAAGGATGGAAGTAATTCAAACTGGCAGCTGCAGGCAAATTTAGTGGTAAAAATAGGAACTAAGAGCTTGGAGCTGTTTCACAAGATCATTTCTCTAGCAGTGAGGTTTCTGTTTAGACAGAGCAAACTAGAGCTCTTAATTCTCTAGATGAGTTGTGGAAATAATAATTTTAATAAGTGAAGCTGTTCGTAAAGCTACGAGAAGTCCAGCACTATTACAAAATCTCTTTGTCTTGTAACATTTGACACTTGGAAAACAAAATTAATCCATTGGCTCCCAGTCCAAAGGCTGGCCTTTTGGTTTTCTCCTGCCCAGGAGGAGAAATTACAACAGATGAGAACTCAGTAGTGGAGCCAGTTGAAATGTTCCAAAAATTCAACACATTGATGACAAGAAGTTATATTTTGGAAACAGTTTTTGATCATCTCCGCTGAGTAGAGGGGGCAGAACACTGGGGATAATTTTATGGCACTCATTTAGCTCTGCAAAAACCAGCAAGGCCTGGAAGCCATTCACTGAAAGGAGTCTTTTGTACATGCCAGGCTGAGCAACAGCCCCAGGCAGCACAAGTAAAGATGTGTTCTTGTGTGTGCATCAAAGAGCCCCAAGGACTGGGTAACTGCAAAGCATAAACAGAAGGGCTCATATAGGCACAGATGTACACATATTGGCATTATGCATACCACAGTTAATAAACAACTGAATGCCTTTGCTCTGTGTGAGAGAGAAGTAGCTGTGCTTGGGCAGAGTTGGGCAGGAATGAGCCTCAGTTCCCCAGGGCATCCTCCTGACTTGAGACTAGGCTGAGAGGGGTGCTGTCTGCCAGCTCCCCAGTTTCTGCTCTTGGCACAGAGTCAGCAGATCCACTTAGTGGGCAGTAGATGAGCTGACCGGCATCGGGCTGGCTGTGTTTGCAGGAGGTCAAAGTGCCGCCCTTGTGAAAGTGCCGAGAGCCTCATCAGTCACTTAGTGGAGCACAGCCTGGGCTGCACGCTCATGCAGTTGGTGGTGCTTAGTTGGAGAGGGAGATTTTAGGTACCTCCCCTGCCCTGAAATCTTCTTGCAGTGCAGCAAGCACACTGAGAAGCAGAAAATTGCAAGGGAGCATATTTATGCTACTATGCAACTGTTCTCTCTTTTGGGACAGTGTCCGTGAGAAACAATCTCACCTTCAAATGCTTACAAGCCTCTTGCATTCAACTGCAATAAATGTGTTGTTATAGGCTGATTTAGCTGTTTTTAGGGAAGTACAGTAACATGTACAAAACTTGCTTTCAGTTCTGAGGAATAATAAGTTAAAGACAATTATGTATCTGTCACAAAACAGATAAAGAAAATGCATCTCAATAGACAGAGCAGGTGAAGATAGGGCAAACGTGCATCATCAATCCAGAGATCTGAGGAACTGCATGTACTCTCTGTTGACAAAACAGAAGTCTGAAGCCAGAAAAATGGTGTCTATACCTAATGGAATTCTTTCAACCACAGGGTTTGGGGATGCACTACAGAAAATATGTGTAATTAATTATGTTTTAATCCTTGACCTATTTTATTTCAGTAAACCACAAATGCTTATGTTCACATTAAGCCTAGAAGTAAAAAGAGTGCTGTGTCAGCTTTCAGGGTAAATGACACCATGTTTTTGTTTCTCCCACAGAAGCTTGTCTCTGGAGGCTGAAGCCACTAGGAAGGTTCAGCTGTGATCTGTTCTCACTATTTATTATTTAGACTTCCCTGAATTAGAAATACATTTGGTTTACACACACACACAAAAAAAGATAAATTCTAACAATCATCTTTAAGCCTATTTACAAAGTAAATCAGAGTTTCCTCCAGTACTGCCTTGAGATTTCCCTGGAGCAGAAGTCTGCAATATGGAACTGCTGCTGGGCAATCTGACTTAATACTAAAGAAATGTCACTGTAGATATTAATCCTGAAGTCATACGTCAGAGCACTACAAAATAGTTTAATAGATCTTTAAGCAATTCTGCTAGCTAATGAAGTAACTAAACCATCAAGCATCTGAGCCACACTCTGGTTCAGGCCAGCTGTATCTCAGAATAAGGCACAGTGCACCTACTTTTGCTCTGCTCTGTGCCATTTTTAAATAAGTATCGCAAAGGCTCACCACCAATAAAATCATGAACTTTATCCTGTTCATGAGCTTTCGCTCAGCTTTACTAAAGAAATCTCAGTGGCCATCCAACCATACGTTAGAAGCCATAAGGTATTCTGTGCCCACCAGAGCAAGGATAGAGTACAGTCTGTTCAGCACAAGTCTGCCTGAAAGGAAAGCAGAAGAGCAATATTTCACATTAATTCTCTAATAAGTCCAGAAACAGTTGGGAATAATGGGCGTTCTTATCTTTTTCCTGATTTGCTACTCTAACAGTGCTATGTCTGTTCTGACATTTGTGAACTATTTTATGTGAAATTTGTTGCAATGTAACTATTATCAGTTGCAATGAATATCTGGTCCCACTGTTACTTCTTTTTTGCCATCTGTTCAAAACCAAGACTGCTAATAACAAATGTCTAATACTAGCATACTGATGGAACTTATGGATACTGAAGAGTATATTGTGAGAGATAGGATGACAATTGTATTTAAACTATTTTAAAGCTCAGTTGTCCCTATCTACTCTAAGTAATAATGCAAGGCTAAGTAAAATGTGCCTGCTAACATCGCTCCTGGTATAAACCTTCAGCTATATGGACATGCTAGTAGTATTAAATATTTAGGGTTTGGTGCATTTCATATTTCAAAATCTTCTATGGTGAGTTTTTCACTAAAAAAAGAATTTTTTAAAGAAAGATTTGTTCATACAACACATTTCACAAAGTTTAGACGTATTCATTGTGTCAGTTGTAAAACTCATACTGGTTTCAAGGGGAATCCCACCATTTAAACAGCACATCATCTTCTGAAAATGTACAAAAGGCAGATTTGAAATAATTTGATAATAAATTGAATTTGAAATAAAAAGTGTAGGTCTGTGTACATAAAATGTGATAATGAAGATCATTCCATCTAGTTTAACTAAAACCATTTTTTTGTACACCTGTTACTAGTAATAATATAATAATTCACAATAAATGGACAGTTAATAACTAAATCTGATTTTCAATTATTCAAAGACACGTTTCCATTTTGCAACTCGTTTCCTAATCATTACTTGGTACGCATTTCATACATTCACGTTTGGCTGAGATATATAGTAAACAAACTTCAGCTGATGCATAAAGAAGGAGTATTGGATCAGTCACCTTAGCTAATTCTTACAGTTAACACAAATGTTATTTCTGTTTCCTCTCTGACAATTTTCACATTCATCTTAAAAGCCTAAGTATAAAGAGAGGGAGCAGGAAAGAAGAAGAAATACAGACAGCAAATGTTTAGCAGACTTTTTAGGGAAAGTGCACTGAAAAATGAAACAGCCACAGAGCCTCTCTGACGTACGTGAAGAGGAACCCAAAGGCAAAGACTCTCAAAGCCAAGGCCAGTCGAGGCTTCTTGTGACTGCTGCTAAAATCTCTGCTCTCCAGAACTTTCATTACAAGCCCCCTTACAACATAAACTTCCTTATTTTCAGAGAAAATTAACGAAGACTGTAATGCATGCTATTTTAAAAACACATCAAGAAATAGAAGTTGGTTGTTCTTCAATGGAACAGCTAGCTCACAGATTTGCCTTGTATATTTTCAGGCCAGAAAAAGTAAACCTCCACAAATAAACTAAACCTGTATCCCACACAATTACTATGCCTCCCTGTTACCTTAACTATACATCGGAATTCATGAGCTGGATACCACAACCATATCACAGAGTCCAGGCCTTTATTTGATGTAACAAGAGTCTCACACTTCCAAACTCTGAAATCTGAGACTTATTCTCCAGAAGTAATTAGTAAAATAGGCAAAATCTCTCCTGCAACTGCATCTCCTAATCGTTCTTCAAAGCAGAATGTACAACCTTGATTTCGAAGGTCATATTCTGGAATTAAAAGGGGGATGTATGGCCTCTATATATCTAAGAAAGAAGGAGATTTTAAGACAGAATTGAAGCTGCAAGGACATACACTAGACCAAGGGCAGACCATGCACCTAATGGTGGCAGCTAAGCACTGTTATTTCCAGCTGTCTGTGCTATTGCCCAAGGCAAAATGCAGCTGAAAATGATTGTGTCTGTACTTAAGTCACCTCTGGAATTTTGCTTGAACCACCTGTGAAAGCAGGTTCATCCAAAATGACAATTTTTAACCAGAACATCAGAATTGTGAACAGAAATCTCTTTCTATTGACTCCACGTTAGGAACAGCAATTCACGGCAAAGAAGCAGAGCAACACATCAAAGCAGTAACATCTGAACTGGGCACCATGATTTTTACCTGTGGACATTGTCAAAGCACTGTGTTCTTCTGAAAGACTGGGGAATGGCACAATTCTTTGTATGGGATTTAGGAGTGAAACTAATTTAATTTGAGCAGCAGCAAAATCAAAGTTTAAATGAGTGTGAGCAGACTGGCTATTCATACTTTATAATGTTTTGCTATAACTACCCCAAGTAAAATATAAAAATAAATTAAAAAATAAAACAAAAAATTGTTCGGTCTGGGATTTAACATTGAAGATAATTTCTTCTTTGAGAAATTACCTTCCTCAGGATGTTCCAATGATCTGTTGACCCTTTTACCAGTAACTAGCAGATGGAAGATAATCCAGTTTGATGGATTAAATGTCACTTCTGCTGCCCAACAAGGACTTCAGCATAAACTGAATGTGAGCCCTCATTCTCATTTTCACAGTAAATCTCACTACTGAAGCTGCTTCAAGACAGGGTCTCTTTTATTTTATTTTTATTTTGAGGGGTGGAGGGGTAATAGCAGCATTTCTTCAGCTTCTGGGATTTGAAAGTACAAGCTGGGGATAAAAACTAGAAGAGGCAATCAGCAGAGGAACGTGGAAGGGACGGTGCTGCTTATGTTAAGGATAACAGAGGGAAGAAAGGCAAGGTGAGGAAGAAAACCTTACTACACAAAGACTGTCAAAAATAAGCAAAAAGCAGGAAAATAGCATAAATTGTCTATACTGAATGATTTCAATGCTAGGTGGAAGATAATGATTTTTGGTCATGATTTTTGGAGAATGATGATGATAAGTATCTTCTCATGGATATGCACAAAATCTCTATCAATGTTGGGAAGAACTCTACCAGCCACTTTGCAGTGACTAGAATAGTATTTATAGTTACACACCATCCCACAATGCAGAAGAAAAGTGATGATAAATTTGATCTCACAGAAACACTTCATCTGAGGACTAGGACCATCTTAGTATAGCAGGAAATGTACAAGCTGTCTCTGAACAAACTTCCTGCTAAAACCAAGCTACACAGTACTGGAAGGGTCTAGAATCTATTTACAGAAAAGGAATAGCAGTTACAATAGTGAGTAATTGGCTGATGATGAAGATGATGTCAGTGAGAATAAAGAAAAGGTTTGGGCATGTATTATTTATCATCCCATTTACAAAAAGTTCATGAATAGCTAAGAGACTCTTAATAGCAGACCCAAGCATGTCATAGACATTGACAGTATATGCTATATGTGGTTATAAGCAATACATTGTTATAAATTATGCATGGATTTCTAGGAGTCTCTAATGGCACATTATTAAAAATATGCTGGGTCTATTATTGACCTATCATTTACAAAACCTTAATGCAAATTTTGATAGATGTTTATTTTGATTTTCCAGTTACAGTTTCTATTCTCCATTTGATGGTTAAATCAATAGGTGAAGAAAATTGATGGAAATTACTATTGTAGAAAAGCATAATTTAACCAAGCATGATTTCTCAAGAAATGTACCTGCATTATGAAACATATCGGTGTCTTTTAAATGGTTGACCTCACTCTTGCGTTCGTTTTGCTCTGCTGAATTTTTGGACTCAACAATCCTTGTATGTCCTTTAAACTTGGGATATTCTATGATTACATGACTCTATGTATCTAATGTAGTAAAAAACAGCAATTAAATGACTTTCCCAGCTTCTAACAGTGTTATATCTCTCCCAAGATCAAAAGAATCAACCTCATTCTAGGTGAAATAGAAAACTGATTTCTTCTTTCCTTTTTATGGACTACAGGGATGTATTTCTCAAAAAAAAAAAAAGAAAAAAAAAAAAGCACAAAATACTTGCCTTTAAGGCTACCAATATATTTTACTTTTGTAGAAAATTCCTCAGCATAGGCAGGGCTAGTATAGCACTTCCAAGTTGATAATTTTTATTATTGATAATTCCCTGATTCGATTATTTCATGTCCAAATTCTTCCCAGCTTCCCTTAAAACCACCAGCCAAGTCATTGTGTAGCTGTGCAATCACCCTTTCAGTGTAAATAAGACACCTCCAAAGCACTAGATCAAGAATTTCATTCCAAAGGTACAGTCTAGTGAATGTGTCAGGCAAGTCTGCAGCAGTCAGTTATCTATTATCAACTATTTGGCAACTCACTGTTTACACAGTATAGTCTGGTTTCTGCTTGGAGACAATATCTACTGTAGTCAAACTATGTAAATAGAAGCAAAATACCCCAAAGGTCCAAACCACTGTAAATATTTTGCTTTTGTTTGTCAGACTAAATTAACCAGTTCCTACCATCTAGAATTTGATTTTTCTTAAACTAATCTCCCTAATAAAGCAGTCACCCTCTCCTGACTCCTCAAAATGACCATTAACAACCTTGTCATACAAATAAATTTTTTAAAAATGCCTTAAGACTAATAATTTATATATTATCATATAGAGTATTATCAGATGGCAATCCAGCAGATTTGTTGCTTTGCATAGTACACAGATTTTTACTACATTTGTTTTTTGGAGTTTCCATCCAAAAACTCAATAGGCCAATGAGCACGGCATACCTGACAGCCTAAATTGTTTCAAGCTGTTGAAACAGTGTTCCGTATTTTCCAGATTTCTTTCTTTCTTTTTTAGGGACACAACCAATATAAGCCTATCCTGATGAGTAATTCCATAAACATGTTGAGGTCCATGTTTCTCTAGATAACCCAGCCTTTCCTTTAATAAACACAGCCCATTTTGCATAAAAGCACTGTATCTTTCAAAGTGACTCAACTACAGCTCAAGATATTTAGCTAAACATCTCGAAAAATGTGGTCCAAGTAGTAGGACTGTTAACTGCCCAAGTAACTTTGCAAAAGAAATTAACCATCTAGGTCATTCAAGGCAAGGGAATCACCCCTATGGGAGCTGCCATATATCCTAGGACTCTCTTTCAGTTTATTTCAATGAGGATTAAGGGACTTCTTATATCTTTCTGCCTCTAAATACTTTTCGAATCTGACACTAAGGCACGTAGCATAAAATCCTTAACGTTTCTGTCCCAGAACCAGAATTCCTCTCTAACCATGGACTGGCTGATTTCTATTCCCATATTTCTCACCAAATAATGACACATAAAACATCATCAAACAAAATCAGTTCTCAATTCTGTACCTGAATGCTTACTTGCAACATCTCCCTACTGATAACACAGGAGAATCTCTCTTTTACCTTGAAAAACATCTTCGATAAAACAGATAGGACTTAGTAGATACATAAAGGAAACTGCAAAAATAAAGCCAAGACATAACCCCCCCTCTCCATGTTTATGTTCTATGAGCTGTTCATAGGACACTCCATAGTGAGTGTGAACTTATTTACTCCTTGAAGAAAAGAAATAAATACTTTATTTATTTTAGCTATTAATATGCTTTGTTTATTCCATGCATTTAGTTGTTTCAGCACTGAAGAAGTAACAGTACAGCACAGAGCCGTAAGAGACAGAATACATCTCTGGAGTGTATTTCCAGCATGTGGTGAAAGTTCACAGTCAAGCTCAGAAAAGGCATTTACTTTGCTATTGCCAATTGTTTAACATTAGTTTGTCCCTGACTACTGAATCAAAAGATAGGTTACTCCCTGCAGCGATTAAAAAAGTAGTCTCTCTCCATGCTTCCCTTTGTGTCATTGCAAGAGATAATGGAAGCCACTTTTTTTTTTTATCTTCCTGTAACTAAAAATATTGTAAGCCAAAATAATAATTGGAGACAGCTTGTTACAATGGTGTCTCTAAACTTAGGCTTTCCTCGATCAGTTACTGATGTTATTTTGCTGAACGTTGTCTTCACCATTTCTTTCACTTGTTTGAATGAAACTACATTAAAAGGTTTTAATTACAATCAAAACATCAGAAACATTTACATACTCTTAAACTAACTCTGAAACTTTTTAAAGTTGAGACAAACATTCCTATTAAGTCTCAAAGACTTTGGCATAGACTGCAGAAGCTCCCTTCTCATAAGTACGCCCTTTCAAAAATGTGTGCATAACTGTCTATCCAGAGAAATCCTTTGGGCTTCTGATAATATTCTACAGTCGTTCCTATCCCAAACTCCTGACTTCTCTTACTTGATGTTATGACCAGATTCACCATTACAGTTGAGCCCTCAGGCAAAGGTCTGGTACTAAGTTTTGAACAAAACCAAAATTCTCCAGCAAGACTCCAGACTTCTCACCTGAGATCTGTTTTAGTAAATTATTTTCTACAAAAGCAATTCAGTGGGAATTCCTTATCACTTCTGCCACTGATTACAAGCCATTCCACTGATTGCAAACCTTGCATCCCTCACGGGTATCTATTGATACGGTTCCACAGAAAGAAGTCAAATTGCATCTTTAGAAACTAACAAATAATGCAGCTCTATTTTACTCTCCCTCTCTAGTTTGACAATATGCTACTGTCTGTAATGTAAAAGAACTGTTTTTGCTAGCTCCATCTTTAGTGGACACTGGAGATGTCAGGGAATATTTTAAGTCATTCAGGGAACAAATGGGGCAGTTTTGAGCTATGGGATCAGACCCAATAAAAGGGTTTTTTTGCTCAAATGGCCTTCAGAGAAATAGCTATTTTCACATTGGCAAATAGCAAGGTTGTTTAACCTCTGGGTAGATACTAAGAGCTTAAGACATGCTTTAATCATTGTTTCAGTTGCACTGTGCTGACTGAACAATTAGTAGAACATCAATCCTTAAATTTGTAACTAGGTCTTTTATGGCCACATGAGACAGAAAATGCATAAAAAACTGCATGTTTACATCCTGGATAGCAGTTCTGTGGAAAGTATAAAGGATGAAAAATAAGCATGTGGTACTAAAGGATGTAAATATTTCAGATCTGTGACTGACACCACAAGCAGCAACACTCTTTTTCTGTGCAACACACAATTGTGATCAATTCCAGGAGCCTGAGTTCACTGCAAATCAACACACATTACTGCTTTTACATCAGCAGGGACTTTCTTCCTTGATTCACTTCCTGCTGCTTGTCCCTATTAGCCTTGTTACTCTGCTGTTAGGTCTGCATTCCTGTCAAGTTCCTATTCTGCTAATTATTTTAGTAAAGACAAGATTGAAAGATTTTCACAATTCTCAGCCTTTCAATCACAACATATAGGAGGTGGGAGGAGAAGAAACATTCAGGAGTTTCATTTAGCACAGAATAAAAAAAACTGTGACAAAAAAAAAAAGGAAAAAAAAAAGGCTAGGAAAATAAACAAACAATACATTCTTGTTAATTTTTTTCATATAGAATCTCAGTGTACTTTTCCAGATGATATGCTGGTCCTATTTAGAAGATGAACAAGCCCAGCACAGGGACCTTCAACCATGCACTGAAGGTCCCCCAAGCAGCACTGAAATCCCACCCTCCTCCATTCTCCATTTGATGCACCTCACATCTAGCCCCCAGCTCAACAGAACATTCTGAAAACTTTGTAACTATTTTATATATTTTACACAACTTTAAGAACAAAAAATGTCAAACCACACAGACAGGTCTGGTATTAAACTTGGCTACAGCTGTTTAAACAGTCAGACCATTTTGATCGAAGATTTTGTGTCTACCTTAGCTTTGAAGCCTCAGCTTTGAAAAACACATTGAAGAAATTCAAAACAAACTTAACTTATGGACATATGTTTGTTTTTTTGGTTTTTGTTTTTTTGTAATGAACTTTAATTCTTTCTAGGAAGTTTTGTGCTTTGACAGCTAGTAGTATATGTCATTTGATTAGTATAGAAGAAGAGGAAATGTGAGCGAACAAGTTAACAAACTTGATCTTTGCTCAAAAGTTAAGCAAACAAGTAACTTTTTTTTAATGTTATACTCCTTTCACTGAATATTCATATTCAGCGTAAACATATTAACATCACTAATATATGTAACAGGAATAATTCAGTTGCCTGATCATGATTTATTTTGCAAACCAAGGAAAACAATATGAATTTTCATCAATTACTTCAGAATTGTAAACATTAATAATGAACTTTAAAAAACATTTATCAGGTGAACAATTATCAGATTATAAAGGCCAATAATCCAGGAAGAAATGGAAAAGTCATGAAACATACCAAAGTCTGAGCAGAAGGTAAGGCCTAATACTGCATGCAGTCCGTGAGTCTGTTTTCATCTCTACGGCAAGGTGAGAGGTTGAAACAGCCTTTGGAATTGTACAGCACAAGAAATGACAAGATATTACCTGGGAATCAGCAAGAGACATCATGATACGATCCGAAGTCATGGTGACAGTCTTATTTAATAGCACTTATTCTTCCTTATAATACGTAGACATAGAAAAGTAAGCAAGTCTCCCTGTTAGGAATGAAACACTAATTAACGTCAATAAATTAGAACATTGCTTAAACACTGTACAAACTGCCTACATAACTCGTGAATAATACACTGTCATTTCTTTTCTGCCATAAGCATACTTTGACCTCCAGACTTCTGCTTTTCAGTGCCTTCAACAGAGTAACCTTCAAAGGATTCCAGTTTCCCAATAACATGTATGAAGGGATTTGACCTCTGGGGACAAGGCCCAGGAAAATAAATAAATAAGCAGAAGTCAAACTTTGGAAATATTAACATTCAAGCACAGATGTGAACCCAAATACTGCAGAGCCTCAGTAATCTCCACAAATACTCGAGTTACACCTAGAAAAGAATGAAGTTATGGTAACGGCTTTTAAATCCTGATAAAAAAGCAATCTCTGAAGTCCAGAACTGATTGCCCAAAACCAAGCAAGCTTAGTTTCAGAGGCTACAAACAGAATTTCTGCAGGTATAGGGTGATACAGTATTTTACAGACACTGAAATTCTTTGCTTATGACATTGTATGCACTTGCTCTTCTGATATCTCATTAATACCAGTAAATATACGAGCTTCTTTTGATGTACTATTTTGTGCAGGGTTCCTAAGTGCTGTGCTCTTTTTAAAATGTTTACTAAAAATCAAGATTTTTGTCTGAGGACTGAATTTTAAATTTGGAGTCCTTAGCAGCAACATTTGCATTCTCATCTGATAAGGGCAAGCAACATGATTTGATGTATGCAATCATTTCAATTTTGATAATACACCTTAATTTGAACTTTACCTCTAAATCCTGTTTTTGGCTGGCCCATGAACAGAAAGGTGATAGAATCACAGAGTATCCTGAGTGGGCAGGAACCCACAAGGATCTCCAGTCCTACACTCAGCACCACCCAAAATCCAAACCCTGTGCGTGAGAGCACTGTTTAAGCTTTCCACAGCACTCAGGGCCATGCCCACCGCGCTCTGGAGCAGACCCAGTCTCTAACCCCTCCATTGATGCAGCTCCATGCCGTTCCCTCAGCCCCGTCGCTGTCACACACAGCAGAGCTCAGCGCTGTCCCTGCACTCCCTGTAAGGAGCTGCACCCGCCATCAGGCCTCCCCTCAGCTCCTCTGCTCTGCTCTGAGCAAACCAGCTGCTCCTCATACCTACCTCTTGCTCCTTAGATTTTTCCCCATCCTCACAGCCCTCCTTTGGACACTCTCTACAGCTTGATGTCCTTCCTACACTGTGCACCCAACCCGCACGCAGTGCTGGAGGTGAGGCTGCACAGCACATTGCAGAGGGGACAGCCGCTGCCCCCGCCCTGCTGGCAGTGCTGGGCCTGATGCACCCCAGGTATGGTTGGCTCTCTGGGCTGCCAGGGCACGCTGCTGCTTCATATTCAACTTGCCATCAATTAGAACACCCAGATCTCTTTCTCAGGGAAGCTCTCCAGCTTCCTGTCCTCCAGCTGCCTCTTTCCCCAACCTTGTCTAGGTTTGCCCCACCCCAGGTGCAGAGTCTGTGACTTTGCACGTGTTAAACCTCATGTTTTTGGTGATCACCAAACCCTCCAATTTGTCAAGGTCTCTCTGTGAGGCCTCTCTATCCTAAAAGACTTCAACAATACTTCCCAGTTTAGCGCTGTCTGCCAACTTACTTCGTATACATTCAAGTCCTGTATTCAAGTCACTGATGAAGATATTTAAGAAAACTGGTCCCTATAGAACCCCATGAGTGAATGGCTCGCAGCTTAATGTAACCTCAGTTACTATAATTCTTTATGCCAACCCATCAGCCAACTGTTCACTCCCTGCACTATTTATTTGTCAAGCTGTATGCTGGACATTTCGTCCAGAACAATGAGAAACACTAATGAAAGTTTTGATCCAAGAAGATTATATCACCTGGCTTCTTTTGGTCAACTAGGTCTCTAATCTTGTCATAAAAGGAGATTAAGTTCATTAAACAGGACTTTCTCCTTACAAACACCTGCTGGCTGTGCCCAATAACTGCATTGTTTTTCAGGTATTTTTCAGTAATTCCCAGAACAATCTCCATGATTTTACCAGGCACTGAAGTGAGACAAACAGGTCTATAATTACCAGGATCTTCTTTCTTACTCTTCTGTGTTCCTCAGGGACTTAATATTTTCCAATTTACAACTCAGCCTAATCAAGGGATAATTAATAAACAAAAAAATCCCATAAAGAGAAAGAAATTATTTTCTGAAAACTTTAAAGAGAGAAACTATACTATAAAATAAAAAAAAAAAAAATTCCTTTATGAACATTGGATGTGTCCATTTGCAGCTGTACACTGTAAGAAAAATACAGGTAGTTATATTAGACCTAATTTAAGGTTGTGTGTAATGTCAAGCAGATGAAAATTCTGTTTTCATGCAGTAGGCAAGAATTAAAGGACACAATTAAATTAGCTATGCTCAACATGCATTTGATTTCCTACCAGTATTTGTTGTCATCATGAAATCTAAAAATGAAGGTGAAGCTTGAGCAGGTTTAATAACAAGGAGTTCTCAAGGACATTACAGCTTAACAAATGCAAGGTCATAAAAAGTCAAACTAAACTGCTGTTGTCAAACCTTGAGTTCAAAGTAAATCGATCCTGAAAGTATAAGACATACACAAGCTGTTCATCTGAATTCAGGCAGTAATGGTTGTAAACCTTATCGAAAGCCTTCTTTTGAAGGCGCCAGCGGATGCTCTGATTTTTGCTCATTAGCAGGGGGCAGATGGAAACATGTTCTGAATGGCAAATATGTTACACAAAAGACCAGCCAGGAGAATGGAGGAAGCCTAATGCTGCTGCAACCACTAGAATACAACAAAATAGCTAATTGGTTTTGTCAAAAGACAGAAGCAGGTGCTCTCTCCATGAATTTAACACAGACCTGAAAGCTCTTGGACTGATTTGTGGCATCATCTCCATTGGCAACAAATTATCAGGCTACACAGGGATTGGAAAAAATCTACTCATTTGTCATAATATGGGCAGAAAAAAACTGAGCATGCTCTAAATTGGTAACTGTTGGCTTTGTTGCGGAATTTTGTGCGGTCGTGTTCACTGTAATAATTTATTTTCATGTTTCTGTTGTCAGGAAAAAGGGGGAACACGGGAGTTTGAAAGACAGCGAGGCTTAACCTAATTTAGAGACTGGCAAGCAAAGCATATATAGCTGCACTACCCAGATATGAGTAGTGTCTGTTTTTTTGAGAGTACTTTGCATTCTTACAGCTATTTCCATGCCTACATTCAGTGGATTCAGTAGCAGCTGGGTACGTTTAGCACTTCCTTTGAAACTCTGGCTTATAGTTAACAGGAGTAAGTTAAACTTGTCACGACTGAGAATTCTCCTACGCAGGATCCATCTTCTTTACCCTAGCAATAACCTTTCTCTTCCCGTGAGCCCTCCTCTTGATCTCTGGATGTCCTCCGTGTACAATGAAAGCAACACTGCATTTTTGCAGCAATAAATGAAGCTCGTCCATATATAAAGATGATAAATTCTATATCAAAATTATAAATCATTACAAATATCAGTCCAAATCTTCTTTCTTCATGTGTTTCATTTATAAAAACGTAAAGATAAAGCATATCTACTTGGCAGAAAATCTCTTACCATACAGTCATCTATACTGTACACTGAGTGAGGAAGGGCCTAAAAACAAAAAGTATGGCATCATATGATTAAATGTGAGATCATATAAAAAAATTCAAGTTCACTTTGTGATGTTGCAGGGAATTTAAACCATAAACTGCATTTAATCATGTGGCAACAATGACATTGGATCATATCTTTGGGCAATCAAACAGCCAAAGCTGGCAATTGCTTCACATTTGAGACCAACTTTATTGTTGTAATTCTAGGGGAAAATAGGGAAGCAAGTTTTAGCAATGACTTACTTACTCATACACTTGCTGACAGCCCTGAGTTCTTTCCCCCCCACACACTCCTAGGAGTTTTGCTGGCTACACACTCAGCTTACCAGAACTGCTGTGAAGAAAAAACTTTGTGGGGAGACCCCAGTGATGGCTCTCCTCTTTCCTCAGGGGTGGGTGTTACCTGTAACTCTTGTCCTTGATCTCCACTAGGGCTACATCACAGATATGTTATAGCCATGTTTGTGTTTGGCCAAGCACAGCACTGATTTAGCTGCCTGATCCTGACCTACAGACTGACTACCTAGTTGAGCCTGGGACCTTGTCACTTTGGACTTTCTCATCTGTCTGGACCACATCTAACTTTATTTACTTCATTTACCTGATCTGCTCTTTTTCTTTCTTTACTGTGGGACAGCACCCTGTCAGGAAGGGCACAGCCCTGCCTGGCAGCTGGGCACCCACCACTCCAATTCTTGCCCTTGTGGAGCAGCCTACATTACTCCTGACAGAAAACAAATGGGGCTCAGAAACACTGTGCTTTGTTGCAGATGCTGGCTGGAATGGAATAGACTTCTCTCCCTAATCTAGCTAGTATTTCTACCAAACAGTTTGCTTGCTTTTAAGTATTTTCACTTTCTGGCTTTTGTTTTCTTTGTTTAAGAACTAATCATTACCTAAATGTCAGGCAAAAAGCAGGAAGGGTAAAAGAGCACAGAAAAGACAAGTTTTGGTTTGGTGCTAACAACTTCAAGCTCAAATTTGGGAAAAAAAACATCACAGGGAACAAATAACTTAACATCCATAGTCTCTAACTAGTGCAAGAGACTTGGCTTCTTGAAGCTGTACTTATGCAGCTTGTGCTAGGAGCTGTTAGGGAATTCAACATATTTGCAGGCTATTAATAAGGCCATTAAACCAGAGAAAACATATTCTGAGGATGTGAAGACATAGCTTAGCCAAATTTGAAAAATATGGGAAAAATCAAGAAATATCTAAGAAATCCATTAACATTTTGCAACAAAGATGCTTAGAACATATAGAGTCATTGAGGCTCACTAACTGCCATCCTCAGTTGTACTGGCAGCTCCACTATATCATCAGGAAAATCCCATGTTTTATGAATAACGTGGACTCCTCCAAAATCTTGCAAATAGGAAACAGCATGAGAGCCAATCAGCGTCCTTTCTTTATGAATATATTTGAATATATTCTGTGACTACTGCACTAGAACTATTCCTAATATATTTCTCACAAACTTCTTTCATTGTACACTGAATGTTCCTTTATTCTTTTCATGCATTTAAAGTAGTCTATCTAAACAAGACACATGTTAGAGACACAAAACTGTTAAGAAGCATATTAAAGTCACCATCATCATTCATTGCCCAGCAGTGGATCTTTTGACCCCATCCTGACTGCAGAACTACATAGAGGACAAAAAATGCATCCATCGTGTTTCTCGGGATCAGTGTTTTTTGCAAATGTGTTCTGACAAATAGAATGGGATGCTTTTCTCATTTAATTACATTATATTTCTCATTTAAACCTCAATAAAATCCTTGCTTCCTGTAATAGCCCTTGAACCAGCACCCACAGAAAAAGGAGAAAATAATCTGTGTGGGTTCTACAATCTAAGAGAGTTCTCAGCATTTTTTCTCATACCTCAGAAACTGGATGGCATCCAATGACATTTCCAGGTGCTATATTTAAAACCAACAAAACAAAAAGTGTTGCTTTTTTTTTTTCATATCACACTAATTAACTGTCTAAGACATTAATGCAGCAAGTTGTTGAAGACAAAAGTCTGAATTCAAAAAGGAAGGAAAAAAAACTGAGAACGTGCATTTCTCTCTATTTTGTTTTATATTTGAGTTATTTGAAAGTCTCCTAGGTCACAGTTGGAAACAATAGCAAAGGACTGTATGAAAAGAAAGTATGTTTAGTCAGCAAACATAAATCTATGCTGTTTGAAGAAAATAACTAAATTAAACAGTAGCCAAGACTGAAAAGAGAGCTCCTGCAAATTATATGAATAAATCTGTCAATTATCATCACACCTGTAACAGATGGTGAAACTTCATCATTTTGTAGCAATAGTGAATTTACTGCCCACAGCAAACCGTATTGTTCTAATTAGCCTTGTTCTCCTGCAACAAAAATAATCTCAAAGCGCTTTATTTTGAGGACCTAGCAATATTTGGAAATGTCTTCTTCCCAAACCCACCAACTGCACATATTTTAATAGCTTTTTACTAGTCTTAGAACAAGTAATGGAAATGCTAAAGAACATCATCACATCTACAGAATATCATGCTTAATGAAGACCAAATTTGCATTCATGAGATAAAGCTTCATTTCCAGGCATTACTCCACTGGAATAATAATAACAGTAATAATAATAATGATAATAATAATAATAATAATAATAATAATTGTAACTCACCAAGTACACGTCAGGTCATCAGATGGTATAGATTTGCACAAATGTACTGAAATTGACTGGAACTTCAACCGAAAATAGAGGCCGTCTAGATTTGCATTGTATGACAAGTGAAGGAAGATGTCCAAGTTGTCCTGTCATTGTATGTTTGTCTCTTATCAATATCTGTACTGCCATGGGCATTGGAGGCTTAAGACTTTTTTTTCTGTAGTTGCTTATTATAACACTGCATGAATGATGAATAAACTACTGCCTGGATAAAATAAAGCCATGCTATTTCACTACATGTTATTTCAGAAGCTTCTGGGATCCTGAACCATTTACATTTTGACTCTTGGATTTCTTGCTATATAACAACCCAAAGCCCTACCTGCAGGAGCAATTGCCCTTTGACGCTTATTTGAAATAAACAGAAAGGTCAATCACACATAGCTTTAGGCACTAAAGTCATCAGGACATTTTGAGAGCTTTTTGTTGTCCAGTCTTTAGGCAACAGGTGATCTTCTAGCTCATACTTTTTCAATTTCTCCAAACAGGATTTTCTTCCTACAACCTTCCAGGTAAATTCTTAAACTCCTTCCTGAGAAATTATCACCTCCTGTATATGGCACTGACTCAGTAAGTATGCAGTGGTTTATTTTTCTGACCCATTCTTATCCTTTTGTAGGGTGCCATTGCTTCTCTGTAGCTTCCCTAAGGGCAGAGAGCAACTGCTGTGCCATACAGAAGACCTTGAACACTGCACTATGTCCTGTTGTTTTCACACTTTCCATTGCTTCTTTTCTGTCACCAACGTGGTGTATGACTTGACATGGTGACATGTTTGAGGGATCACATCAGACAGTCATCCTTCTCTTGCCAAGGTTGCACCTGCTCATAGAAAAGACCCAATGAGTGTTTGTAGTTACAGTGTCTGCCTCAATTTGACAATTCAGGATTCAATTCAGGAACACATGGATACACCCAAATGTGCACGCTCATTCTCAATTACATTTATGTTCCCTCCTCTGTTTGCAGATTTCATAGAAAGCATTGTTATCAAAATTCTCATGTCCTGTACACACATTCATTTCATTAAGACAAAACAGCCTTCTTTTTTTTTTTTCCGGTGTCACCAGCTAAGAATTCAGAAAAGTCCACTTCTCTCCTGTGCAATATAATTTTCCCATTTTGAACTGTAGTACCCAGTTCTCTCTGACTTATTTCATAATTAGAATAAATAACAATAGTAAAAAAGTTTCAAAATAATTTAAAATGGAAAATAAAAATAATTTAATAATTATTTTATTGCAATGACTCCAGTTGCTTCTCTTTAAAGTCCCTAACTGCAGACAAGCAAATTTCAAACTCCTTGCCAAAATCATATTTGGCTTTGTCAAAGCCAAACCTTGAAGCCATGGCAGGAGGTTAAAAATCTAACTAGACATTGGCTCAAAAGCTCTGTTAATTTGAGCTTTAGATGATCACATCTGTTCCTGTTTCTTTCTCTGCTCTGTAAGTCATCTGAACTGCAGCGTAGCAAAGCCAATTCCAATGTGACAGCCACAGCCCAGAAAAAGCTGCTGGTAGTATCTGCAATATTTACAAGGTCTACCAGGAAAAGTACTTTTTCTAAACTTCTGAACTGATCAAGACTCATAAGATTGTCACTAATGTGCTCTTTCTCCAGGTTATTCACACTCAGTGAATGTTTGGATACCTTACACTAACTCAAATATTCACCAACAGCATCAAGATGATGGATTTAGGCCTCCGTGAACTCTTGAATTGTCCAATGCTCAGCTTATGTCCCCTGTCACAAAGGCCATATGAGAAGCCAGTTGGTTCATTCGGTTGAATGAGTCCAGATGGATGGGAGAACTCCTAAGTTACGTTCCTCTTACTAGCTGTGTGATACTTCACTGGCCTGGAGTATGTGGGTGAATTCCTTTAGCAGTGTGAGCACACTTCTACTGTGTGCAAAAACTGTAGGCATTTCCATCCAGAAGTCTTTGTTTTCTTAAACTGCTTTAAGAGGTGAGGAATTGGTGCTATCCAATGAATTCCTAATGTATCAGCTGCACCAAACCAATTGCAAATGCTATCTGAATCACATTCTTTCCTTCATTTGTTTTGCTGGGGGCTCCTAGAACTGGCTTCAGAACATTACAGCAACCTGTAATCTTGCAGGGGAAAAGAATCTGAGCTTTCTTTCATCACAAAGAAAATACTGTGCTTGTGATTAGGTTCTAGTCACAATCTCAGGAGATGTGTTCTGAACGTTATTATTGCACATTCCTCAGTAATCCTGTTTGCCTGGATAGCATTAATATAGGGGAAAAGGGCTAATTATGGTCTTCGACTGAAAGACTCAAAAAGGCAGGTTGGGACTATGGAGAGCTGGAGACTGTCCCTGTTACAGCTTTGCAAGTACAGGGTTTGATGGACCTGGGGGGCAGAAATAGGGTGCTGGGCTGTGGGAAGGGTGTAGGTGCAGCCTCAAGGAGTGGATAGAGACAGTCAGACTGGTGCTGCCCTCAGGGCAATTAGGAAAAGTCCTATGCTAAGTGTAGGAGACCTACAGCCTAACCTGAATCTTTGTTTAGAAGTGCTTGGGGCACACATCCCAACCCCTTTTTAATTCAGTATACTTGTTAGCTGTAGACACTGCAGCTTCTGTACAGTAGCCTGACCAACTTCCTAGGAACAGCATTTACCTCATCAGGGACTGAGTATATTAGTGCAGTAAGACTCTTTCACTGTAAATCATTGATTGTTCTACTCGCTGCCTATTCTTGAGAGTAATGCTGCATATAATATTCATGTAATTTCAGCTGCAAGGTTTTCTAAAAATAATCGTTTTCAAAAAATCATTCTCAGTACTCATTTGCAATTTCACTAGTTAAAATCCCGCCAGTCAAGTGATAAGACTCAGATCTGAGTAAATTAGAGTAAGTTTCGTATGAAATTTATTTAATTTCACTGGAGGTGCTGGATTATTTCTGTGGTATTCTAGACTCTCTTACCCATTAGCTAGTCTTGAGATTTTAAGCTTCCAGGCTTTGTTCTGGGCTTTTTTGGAGACTGTCAACCCATGGCTGTGCTCCATGGCCCCTCATTCTTTTTTAATCCCGCACTGACATCTTTAGCAGCTTCCAGCTTGCCAAGATATTGTCATAACTGCTGGTTTTTCCCTCAGTGCAGTTTGAGTGCCTCTGATTCCTGCCCCCTTGTATGCATCATTCCTGTGAAGAACAGATGTTTGGGTTTTTTTCAGCTTATGGTCATACTTAGGCAAACTTAGGCATACTTAGGCAAAGCAGCCATTCAGCTTCCTGTCTTATTCCACTTACCCCAAGAGTGGCCAAATGCGGATGCCTGAAAAAGAGTTAAAAGGCAAGGAAGGCTTGCAGTAAAACATTAATTATCAACCAAGTAACTATCAATTTGCAATCTAAAGACTTTCTTTGTTAGAACTGTTATTTTTGTGTTTAAGAATCCACAATGGACTTCTCTTCCATACAATATGGATTTCCAATTTTCAATCCCATATGCAGTTTTAGCATCTGCAACATCCTGCTGTGCAAAGTGCCACAGCTTCATATTATGTTTTCTGAAGCACTGTCTCCTTTAGTTTTATTCTTGCCACCTAATAGCTTAATCTAATGCTGTTTGGTTTGTGTACTGGAAAAGGAAGTGAATAGTTGTTCCTTGTTTAACTTGTGCTCTCATGCCTATGCAGAAATTGATCATTGAGAATTCTAAGTTGGCTGAGATACTCCTATGCTTTTCTGCAGTAACATCCACAGTAGTTGCATACTTGTACCAAAATGGCCTGCAACTTCTAGACTAGTTACAGTGACAGAAAGAAGAAATTTGGAATTTAATACAAATACTTCAGAAGTTCTTTTTGAAAGACCTAAAGTTTTTCTGGCTTCATGCCTGTAAGAGAAGGCAAAGACAGTTTAAGCAACAGCATGTGTGCCTTGTTCTTATCTGCCTTTCCCTTTATTCTTCTTTGGGAAGAAGGTGGTAGGAAATTGTCACAAGCCTGTGTCAGGATGCTGGAGGTTAATGAGACAGATTTGGAACTGTAAACCCTAGAATACAATGAATAAGATAACCAATATATACATCAACTGTCTGACTCACCTTCCCTTACAGCCAGTGCTTAAGGGTAGGCTGGTGAAGGACATCTGAATGTTACACTGCACACCTTGATCACTACTCTCTAATCCAGTCAGATGCCCTTGTTTGGAGCCCATTCTTTTCTTAGTAATCAGCCAGCCTGGCAATTAAGTTGGGGTGCATTCTGCAATGGAAGAATGTATAATGTAATGAAGATGGAGAGAGGTGTAAAATGGATGTTTTAAAGAGGTAAGTCTGAAAAAACTGTGCTTCAGGCAACCCACTTAACTACAAGTAGATATGTTTCCCACCTGCAGAGACCTAGCAGTAGGCAAAATTTCTAGATGAGGATTCTATTTTCCCTTTCCTGAAGAACAAGCCAGATACTCTCACTTCATTCTTTTATTTAATAATCCATGATATTGCCCTTGCCATAATATATCTCTTATATTTTTGCTGACTGATTTTTTTTCCTTATTCTTCAATTTGCTTTTCACTGTACATGACACAACAGCATCATCATTTCTTAAGACCGTTCATTTGGCAGTCTGTCAACACCAGATCTGTTCAACAGATTTGGCAGATTATAGGCAATCATTTCAGAAGCAGCACAGCACTAAATTAGATGTTCCCATTCCCAGGACAAATTGAAGTTCTCAGTGAAGGCATACACTTGCACTCTGCCTACAAAAAGGCTTGGTACCCAACTAAGAAGTGTGATCTGAAAACTTCTTATAAAATATATATATATATATGTGATATATATCTGATATAAGATAAATATATCTGACTGCTTTATTTAAAATGGAATTATTTGAAATCTATTGAAAACTTCTCAGTGAACATACATTCTTACCATTGTACATGGAAATGCTCTTAGGTATTTTAGACACATCTAGCAAGTTCTGAACAATTTAAGTTTGATCTTTTCTGTTATGCTTGTCAGATATGAATCTTCCAAAGAGCTTACTATTTCTATAGCCTTCCAACTCACAAAAGAGATCATATACTTTCCTTGAATTTAGGGGACATAAATTTGTCACTCAAAACAACAGATAAAAAGTGCCATGAGCTTATTAACAAACATCACAAAATATTTAGGAGAAGACATTTCCCAAATCAGTGGATGAGTGTAAGGCAATCTAAAGTAACAAGTGATATCTTAATGTTTTAGAAGTCACTGTTCCTTCAGACAGAAAAAAAAAAGTTCCTTGAGAATTTGTACAGAAATGATTTCAATTGGTGAGCTGGGGTTTAAACTGATACTGATGCCCCTGTGGCCTGATGGGAACCAAACAATCCTCTTTCCTTTTGGATGTGTAGAAGACATTAATCAACAACTTCAGAGAGTTCAGATCCCCTGAATCCTTCATATTAATCTATGACATATGAAATGTGATTTCTTACTGCTACTGTAGGCTCTAGCAAGGCTAGCTCTTCCAGCCTTTATGAATCAACATGTCTAAGACATCTAAATAGATCAAACAGCACAGAATCATGCTGCCTGTTGGCAGTACTTCAGTAAGCTCACAGTTCATTTCCAAGTTGACTAAACCTAATTAATGCACATTTCAAGATAAAACATCAGGAGGGATGTGTTGGAAACTCAGAATACGCAAACAGCTTCGTAAGGAACTCAGTGATAACTGGAATTTTAGATGGCAACTCTGACTTGCAGAGTCAGGGTAGTAAATATACTCATGGAGATTAAGAATTTACTCAAAAGACATTTAGGGCTTTTCATGGTCTAAATAATGAAAGATATGAGCAGATGGAGAATCCTTTGTCATTGGAGCAAAATTAATGCCATCTAAATGCCTGTTCTTCTCAGACTGCTCCATGTCCTGAGATATCCCCTGGTTATTATTCTGCAATTTTATTCGAGAAAAATTAATGAGTTCTTAAAATACTTCTGGGTAGCAAAGGGGACAACAAATGTGAGGTGGGAAGCCACACGGGATACAACTTCTCATACTCAGATCTTTCTTCTCCTTCTTTGGCATGTGAATCCTGTGTCACAAAGCAAGCTGGTCTCAGAGAATGAGTGTTTTGCCCTTCACTGTCATATAACTGGCACTGACAATGATATAACTCTTCATGATAAAAGTATTGATAATATCACTGATAATATTGTAGTTAGGCAACCTCAGCCCCTCAGCAGAGAGGTTACATAAGGAAGAACTTCTGTGCAGCACATGGGCTTACAAGTAAAGTCATCTTCCATGGACCTCTCCAAATTTTGTCATCTAAAAGACTGTTCATAAATACCTAATACAAATGAATGAATCAGATGGAAGTGTTATTATGCCAAAAAAAAAGGTACATGTTATTGGAGGTTGAATGGCACAGAGATCCACTCCCATTTCAGGAACCCAGTGTGGTGTTGTTTCATGGTGTATCCCCCCAGTTACTTCCAATCAAACACTCCCCCATCTTTTATCACATGGCATCATTGCAGTACATATTTTACAGCTGCAGAGCTGAAGAAACTGCCAAAGTCCTTTGACCTCAGCAAAGCAGTACCACTTCATGCCAGAATGAAAATGTCTCAGAGCAAAGTGAGTTTTTCACCTAGAGCCAAGGTTTAGGCTTCACATGCACTATATTTCTTCATAACTGCGACTGAATATTTCATCATTATTTTAGATTCTGAGCAACAAGTAGTGATGGGGTTACATAAAAACAGCATGGAAAAGAATTCTATTGCAAATTGGGTTATTTGCAGTTTTTACTTTACAAAAAACCTACAAGAAAAAAGTAATAGATTTATTAAGGCTTATTGTAGTGAGCGGCCAATACTTGGTTTCCCAGCTTTGAAATGAAATAAAACAAAACTACTTGATCTTAGGTACCACCAGCTGCATCTTAGGCTGTGTTGATAGATGACATTCAAGGGAATTCTCATTTAATATTTGTAAGCTTGAAAATAACAAAACTCCCAGCAGTTGCTTAGTCCTTCTGAAGCTCTATAGTTTGTGTGCTGCAAGAACCAGGGAGAATCACTGCTCCACTTGCCAGGAGACCACTGGCTGAGACCCTCCAACCATCACTACCCTGCTGAAAAACAAAGAATCTTTCTTGTTTTCTGCAGCTCAGAAGTAAATCTAAAATTCCAGGATGCACCACGTTCTAGAGTGAACATGAATAAATGAATAAAGCTGAAAGGTTCCTTTATCAAGCCATGCCAAATCAATTTGGTATATAAACATGCACTAACTCTCATGAAAAACAACATGCAAAGGGCTTGTTGGATTCGTATCAGTATGTACTGCAGACTAATAGGATTCTTCTTGTAGTGCTCAGAGAAGCAGGACTATCTATCTATGTCTACCTTGGGTACAAAAATATTATGCACAGGAAATACCTGACCATGTCATTAATTTTAGTAAGCTAACCATTGATATCTTAAAATACTACCTAGTAGAGAAAGGGGGAAAAATGAAAAAAAAAAAAGCTCTGTGTAATTCTGGTACAAAGTCTAACAGCAGACCAAAAGCCATACTGAAATTCCTTTTGGCTGTGGCAGAAGGCTTCTATCCTGAGCAGCAGATAAAGTGTTATGTCCTGGCCCTGTGAGAGTTGGAGGGAGATCTGTTACCAAAATGGAAGGTCAAAACGTGAACTACTGGTGTGTTTTCCATGAATTATTGACTGAGATTTTTTTTTCCAGTAATAGGGTAAATGCTTCCAGAAAAAAGAATAAACACAGCAAAAGACTGGAAGTATTACTTACTTTCTATGTGCTAGAAGAAGTGCGGGTGAAAGAGCACCATTTTACTGTTTATTTTAAGGACTGAGCTTTTTATACAAAGTGAGATCCATTATCACTGCAGTCACAGACCATATCAAAATAGGAGTCGATAGGAAATATATCCTTTTGCCATTTTAGATTACAAATCAATAATTCCGACACTGTATTTAATTTGTGTATACTAACACACACTTAGAGCTCAATAACTTTCTTTCCATCTGTATCCATGCTGAGTGCATCTCCTGTTCCGGTTTTATTCCTAATTGTCTTCTTTGCACAAAAGAAAACTCTGTCAATCAGTATACATTACCAAGTACACACCAGGACCTGCTGTACTGAGTCATCCCACAGCATTCACCATAAACCGAGGCCACCTACTCCTGGCACCACTTTTAATATCAGACAAGACCCACTGCCCTTTTGCTCATCGCTTTTCAGTCACAGAATGATTGAGGGACCTCTGGAAGTCACCTGGTCCAACTCCCTGCTCAAGCTCCCGCACACAGGAGGAGGGGTGGAAAAAATAAATTGGAAATTGCATGGGTTGGGTTTGGTTGGGTTTGGTTCGGATTGTTGGTGGATTTTTTGTCAAACAATAGTTATACTACTCTGGATTTATAAAAAAATGTGAAAAAAAGCTAAGTATTCTGATTACTTGATAAATGTAAACTCCATGAGCAGACTTTTTCCCACCTGCTTAGCAAGATGAGAGTAGCCAAGGCTTGCCTGTTTACCAAGCTATAACCAAACCACATAGAGAAATGGGTTTTACTTGAAATAGCGACTTCACAGTGCATGATGATAATTTAAAACCTCGCTAGTAATTGATAGCTGCTGCTGAATCTCTGTGATATGGATGCTAAAAGCTTTTTCTTGAAACATAAATGTTAGCTTCTAAATTTTGGGTATTTTGATGTTCTTTTCCATTACAAAATTGAGCAAATGCCTTGAGCTTTTTCTTTTATGGAAAAAGAAAAAAAAAAGGGGGGGGATTAATTTTTTCTGACATTTTATTAAGGTAGTATAAAGCTAGATGCACGTTGCCCATATTAAAGAATTCATACTAAGATATTAAGTGACTCAACATTTCAGTATAAAATCAAAGCATATGATTTTTTTCCAAATATTTTTTAACTTCAAGCAAAACTCATTTAATGAAACAACATTTTTCATACAAATGTTCCTTCACAAAAGAAAATATTGACAAGCTCTACATATTGACAGATAATTCAAGCTAGATAGATTGTTTGCTAGATTGAATGTTGGATCCATTGACCTTCAAATCTATCACGTTTTGCAGCCTATATTCAATTGCCTTACAGCAACACACGTTCCTTTATTCTGTCAAGCAAATTCCTGATACTGCATGCACTATTGTCAAACAAAAGAATGGTTCTTTCCCTGGAGTATGGCATGCAGGTGGGAGGGGAGGAGAGAAGTAAAGGTTATTTTAATTTAGTTCTCAGCTCTCTCAGACAGGTTGCTCAGCTCCTCATAAATTCATCACCATACAGCTCAGCTATTCCTAGTATGCTGCCTTCAGAAATTTATTGTTTATGGGTGCAGTCATAGAGCAACTCAAACGTCTGCAACAATTTCACAACAGAGATTCAAGGGGAATATTACACTATCTTTACATATTCTAGCAGTATTTTCTTAAGCTGATGGAGTGATTAAAATTAAATACACAGTAGAGGCTGCACCTCTATGTTTGAAAAATATTTCTCAGTTTAATTATCCATCTAAACCAGAGTGCTCTAAGGTCTGACACAGCCTTTGTGATTGTTACTGCCACTGCAGCGAGAGCGTATTGGGAAACAAGGGTAGCTATTGAAGAAGGCAAAGACAAACAGCATGATGAGCAGGAAAAAGTTAATAGCTAAAACAGAACTGGTATGCTACATCCCATTCAACAGCTCCCCAAAACAAAGTACTATTGGATTACATTTTCTCAGCCAGGGTATTCATCTGAAATTCTAGAGCCATCTAGACAGGATTAAATAGGATAAGAGCGTTCCCCATGATAATAAACATTAAATCCAGTGACTGAATGAGAGACAGAGGACGATCCTGTTTGTGTGTGTGCACGCACAGCGCGTCCCACTGCATGACATGGCCTCCATAGGCCCAAGCGATTCACCTGCCTTTCTGGCACAGCCTGTAGTTCTGCATGCATACAGTCACACACATAAAACAGTTATCTTTCTGGAGCAGAGCAATGCTGTGAGTTTGGAGTAATAGTAACGATCGTGTTCAAGCAACTCCCTCATAAAGCTCAGATGTGGTTTCAAGATGGAACAGAAGTGCAGGACACGCATGCGCAAGTGCACACATGCATTCACACCGAGTCCACTGTGGGTTATTTACTTTATGCCTGGTATTGATTATTACCAGATGGTAGGGGAAGGCTATAGCTGACAGATTATCCATATGGATCTGCTTTATTTTACCCTCAGTTATAGGTTTGCAGTTCTCCCTCCTTCCTTTCTGGCTCAGAATCCTGTGATACACTAAGAGGAAAAAAATGTAAACTGACTATAAGGAGCACATTTCCATCATAATCCTCCCAGTGCTCCACGCGGGATGGAGCTATCTTTCTTCAGTTCCTGCACCGCTTCCTAAAGCCAAAGCCAGTGCCATAAGAGAGAGATTTTGTTACAGACCAATGCACAAAAAGTGTTTTAATACTAATGAGACTTGCAGACAATAGATCTTAACTGAAGAAGCCTCATTTAGGATTCTGCTTTTCACACAGCTATTTCAGCCAGTCTCATACAACATACCGACAAAAAACACAGAGATTTAAGTTGTCAAGGCGTCATTCTATTCTGCAAACTGGAAGCCCTCAGCGGTGCTTTGAGCTTCAAAGCCTTGGCTCTGGAGGCTTTCTAAATAGCTGCTCTTCCTACAAGAGTCAGATATAGCAGGAGCTGCAGACTCTTAAAGCAACAAAGGAAAGCACCGTCCCCACCCAGCTGTGACCTTCCGAGACTTGTGCATTATGCATTAGGCGGCTGGAGTGTAAATGGATACTTCAGAAAGGATTAAGGAAAAAAAAATGTTTAATTGACCAAAAAAAAAAAAAAAAAAAAAAAAAAAAAAAAAAAACCACCAAAAAAACAGCATTTGGGACTTCCTGCTAAAAGTGGTTTTGAAGCAATGTATTTTCTGTATAGTTTAACCTTTAATTTCTATTGTTTTGATTTGCAGCCACCTCCATCCCACGCCCAATGGCAGGGGGGCAGAAAGCCTTCCATTGCTCGTGGGATTTATTTATATATATGCACCATTATAGCTATCCAACCTTTCTACTTTTCAAATCCATCACTTCTGCCTACTTCTGAACAAGCTGTCATAGATTTCTGAGTGTCCTCTAGATCCACAAAAGGATCCTTAAGCACAGACATCAAAGATATAGAGCAGCAGCAGAACGAAAAGGGACAAAACGAACTAGGAAATCAGCACCACAAAGCAATATAAACCATGTTTCATTGTGCTATTCATGTCTCCTGAGGGTTACAGGCAGATTCCAGCTTCTCTGACACTAAAAGGCATGATTCCCTCCTTTCAGTTCTCAAGTCAAGAACTGTGACAGCTAAAGCACATGACCAGTCAGTTTTGTGACTCTTGCTGCGCAATCTTAGGCAAGTTTAAAAAAAAAAAAAAGCATCCGTTTTCTTTCCCTAAAACAGGAATAAACATTAATTCATGTACTCATGTATTCAGGGAACTGCTAGGGAAAATTGTAAAGCATTTTCGAACTTGTAGTTGAAAGCCATGTCCCATCTAATCTTTCTCTGTCTGGACACAATTCTAAAACCACAAAGAAGCTGAGAAGGTTGCACCCAATCTGCTAAACTGTTCTGGACTGAAAATTTCATTGTCTGCTGGAACAAATGGCAAAAGCCCTGCTGATTTGAACACAGTTAGGATTTCACCCCACTAAACAAAATCCCAGATGAAAGTCATGCACTTCAAATACTTGCGCACTGCAGCCGTGTATTTTCAGTTTCACAGGGGTGTTTTGTAACCCAGGCATGATGGCTGCGCTACAAAGGATTACTAAACAGAATGTTAGCGTTCACTGAAACCTATACAAAATAAAGCGGCTGGCCACAAAATAATTCAATTTTGTAAACAAAGCTATTTTCGACCTCAAGGGCTGCACGAGCAAGGAAGTTGTTTTCCATTATCATTTATGACAAAAGCTAACAGCTTAACACTCTGCAACACATACAATCAATGGCCAAAGACAAGCTTTAGAAAACACACGGCCGTCTGTGGCATTTCCCTTTCCCCAGACAACAGGTACAAAATGTTCATTTTGTTATTATGCTGTCACATCACCTACCAAGCCTGTGACAAATCCAGTGTGGGAAACTGTAGGTCTCAAATGCCAGCCTTACACATTATCAGATAAACCACACTGCTTTTGTTGATGCTGCTCTGACATTAGATAAGACAGGAAGACAAGTTAGGGAAAAAAAAAAAACAACACATTATTTTACTACAAGAGAATTAAGGTTACAGACGCCTCCATGAAGGTGAATAACAAAGTGAGCGCTTCTCTTAACAATGGAAGCTCTGTCTGAGATGACCTCTGTGCACAGATCCAGTGCTTCCACCTCTGGGGAGAAACAAGCTGACATCCTGGTGATACAATCTTAAGCAATTGCTCAGAGTGACACTACAGTTCATTATTGGAGGGTGTCGGCCCTGATTTTTAAACGGCCCCCCTGAAGCCAGGATGGCAAAAGCTTGGGAGGAGACACAGCTGAACTGAAATCCTTTTCTGCCTGCCTAAGGAGAGTGCATTTATGCATTACTGCAGGGTTTGCAGACTGGAACAGTCAGAGCACAGCAAGATGGACAGGCAAATCCAAATATTTACCCTAAAAAACCAAATCCAGGAACTTTCATTTCCACATTGCTTTCACCAAATCAGAAAATGAAAGCAACCTTTGATGCACAGCTTTGCTCTTAAGCTTCCTCTCTGCACTTACACTCCAAGTTTAAGGCATACTTAACCAATACGATTATTCTTTAAATAATTAGAAAATCAGAGTGTGATTTGCTATGACAGGCAGAGTAATTTGCCTGCTTGAGATGCTTCATGCAGTGTACCACATCAGTGCTCAAAACACAACAGTGATGATGAAGCCCCTGAGTGCAGCCTGAATGAACTCAGTAGCTGTGCTAGGTTTCTTCATTTGGCTCTTCCTTATCAGGAAAAAGTAATAGCACTCCTGCCATCAAGCAAACATACCACTTCTATGACCATGTTCGGTGTTATGTTATGCAATTGCGAGGGCCCTTCTTACAAGAAACTATGAAATTTTACCTGGCTTAGTTATATACTGGTTAAATCCAGAGGTGTGCATCTGATTTGTAAAGAAACGTTCTTATGCTGCCTAAAATTCTAGTGTAGTGTTCTGACATGCCTGTGACTACAGCCTGCAATTAAATGACCCAGGGACCCTTTGCAGATGCTGCTAGGCAGTGACACCTGATCTGTTTATGCATCCTGCATTACCTCAATTTTCAGCCCAATGTACAGAAACAGACCTAAATTGAAGTTCTGGGCAATAGCCACTTCAACCGCCTCATTTTAATCCATTGCCACAAATCTGCTGGATACCATAGAAGCAGCTGTATTGTCCAAAGGTGCTTTAGTCAGCACAGCTCATTTCACACATTGAACCACTGTAAACTATGCTAGTCATAGCACTTTTTTTGCTAGTATAACTGCGATTCCATTAGTAGGGTTTTATCAGAAAAGTCATCCAGCAAAGCTATTTGTAAAGCCAGGTCTTTCATTAGGAATGAAACTGCTAACAAGTCTGACATTTAAATTACCATTAGTCACCAGCTGAGTTATCTTGCTGAAATGAATGAATGGTCTGTCTGCACCTCACAGAACTACTGCTGCAAGCTCTTTGCGCTGCGCCCCATGATTCAGGTTTCTGGGCTTCTCTTTGCAATCAGAACTCATAAAAACATTACCATTGTCAGAGTTCAGGGGAGCAAGCTCCAGCTACAAAATGGTTCCTGATATGATCTGCTACCACTTCAACGCCTACTCCAGGCATTTATCTCCAATAGCCTGGAAAATTCCCTAAATTCCCAAGCTCCTGCTCAGCCCAGGAAAATGCAGAGATTACACTGGGAGAAAGAACAATCTCATGGTCAACATTCAAGTTTTTCTACATGACTTTGGGCAAATATTTTGATTGTCTTTTCTGCAATTTCCCCACTCAAGGGTCTAAGGGAATAGTCCTCTTTTTCTTACCTTGTTGCTGTCATGGACCGTGCAGCCCTCTGCAAATATGTCAAGAGTCAAAATCAGACCCTTTAGCTTTCAAGTGTTTTCAAAAAGAAGAAAAAACACCAAAAAAAAAACAGCCACACAAATGAATGCTGATTAAGAGCCTGCAAGTAAAAGGACTGTAAAGCACAGTAAGTGAGCTCATTCTGGATGTTGCTGTACCAGTTTCTATCTTTTTGGTTGAAAATGCCAGCTATAGAAATCCTGGCATGTCAGTCAAAGGCCACATGATTGAAAAGGCCATGCAGCATGTTTACGCTTGGAGCAGAAAGGTACCGTGGCAGCTCCTGAGAAGGGAGCAATTGCAAGCCTGCAAAAAAAAAACAAGCTGCATGCTAAAAGAGAGACATTTGATCGTTCAAGAATCATAGCCCTGAATCATTCATTAGGGGCAGCTCTCAGCTGTATTCAAGTAATGTGATAGCTTTTCTGCTTTTCAAAAATCAGGGCAGCTTGATTTGTCTTGAGTTAAACCGGTTCACATGTCTGTGATCTACACGTGATCTCACATAACTGTTTACTAGGATGCCCATTTTGTAGAAAATAAAATGCAAAAGAAATATATTTAACTTAAAAATACCACAGGCTTGGTTATTAATTTTTTTTTTAAAGCCACAGGATTCCTGGCTAATCAAAACCATGTTTTCTTTGGACTTACTTGTTAATGTGCTAGAGGATGGATTACAGTGGTGTTTTCAGACTCTGAAAAGACCTTCAAAACTCAGAGGTTTGTAAATAAATGTGGGCAGCGGGATAGGGCTCTTATTTCCCCACATGAAAGGAAAAGAAGCGCAGGAAGAGGCGTGACCTTTGTCTTCTGCAGACAATAACTCAGCACAGAGTTATAGTCCTATCTCATGTGCTTTATGCAAATAAATAATAATGCACATGAATCAAAATACTCCGGCCCAAATTCTTTTCTGCCTGCTTTCATCAGACGCAGTGTGCTCAGCTGAAGTCTAAGTAATGCTGCATAATTGATGGCTATTCATGTCCCGAAGCATCACGGCCTGGTAAGAAACACCACTCACAGCAGCTGGGAAGAAAGAGATTCTGGCTAAATAAATGGGACCAGAACTAGAAGGCAGGCTCTAAAACTGGTTATTTCTAATGCATGTTTCAGATTTCCCATTCACTTGCTCTAAACATGCACAGAAATATGCATGTGTTTAAGACAGCTGGCTCTTAGTGCCACTGAGCATTTCTGAGGCTGCATTTTTACAAAGTTTCTATGCTACTTGGAAAGTACTTACAAGAACAAAACAAAACTCGCTGTTTTCATTTGTGCCTTTTATTTTATGGGATGACGCAAGAACTCTTGAAGGATATAGATGAAGGTGTCAGGAAGTGTTTTCCCAAGGAATTTCACTTCAACATTATTTTTGAGAATTATGAGAGCTGGAGATAATAGAAGCATGTACACAAAGGTCCAGCATAGGGCAAAGTAAACCAGAAATGCAGAAAACACATCAGGCTTGGTGCAAGGTTTCAAGGAAAAGAGAACAATTACAAGCTTTATGCTTTGGATTCATCATAGCTACAATAGCTAATAGTTGAGATTCACACAAATGTGACCAGACAACATTTGGCTTTTCACCTTGAAAGCCTGTTTATAGTCAGATTTACAGCCAAATAAAGAGGCACTCTTAAACTTGCTTCAAGTGCTTACTTCTCAGGCTTCCCAAAGCTTATGAAGAATTGGGATTACACACTGCAGCTCATGGGTACCAAAGAAAAGAAAAACTACTGTAATTTTTCTTTTCTTTCAAACCTCATTTGTACAATGAAAATCAGACCGTTTTTATTACAGGTCAAACCCAGAAGATACCTCCATTCACATAATTCTGATAAGCAGGCCAGATTTAATCTCTTTGCATTCTTCCTCTCGCTAAGTTTTCTCAGTGAATGTAGGCACTAGCCATGCCTCTAGGTGGTGGGTGGGGACTGGGTATGGAAGAAGTGTTATCTTAGTCTCCTAATGACTTAAGATGTTCAACTTGATATCAGATTTTGGAAGATTCTGAAAATGGTGATGGTATTTAGTGGTCTATGTCACCTCAAAGTTATTGCCATCTAAGCATCATGGCATGCGTCAGCCAAACCTGGCTTCTAAAATATATATTATACATATGTATATATGTATTATATATATATGTATATATTCACATAGCATTTGCAACAAAAGAGAAAACAAGCAAAACAGTCCCTTTCTACCAAAGCAATGATACAATCAGGTTACTAAGCAATTCTAAGAGTATAAATCATATTTTGGTTTTCTCTAGCACTTTTTCATATATTAGTGGAAAGCTGGGGGTTGAACATCTATAAAGATTTATTTACCTACCAAATATCACAGTCTTCCATAAACAATCTCCAGTGATCTTTTGCTGGTAAAAAATGACACTAACAACAGCACAAATAAAAAAGAGATTGGATGAATGCAGTAATGACATTAAAAAAATTGTGATTGCACAAAAATATGTGCTTACACATATGGTCAGTGTTTAAGCCTAAAATAAGTTTAATATTCAGTATTTATAAGTGCATTTTGCTCTTCAAAGTGCTTTTTAAATTTTAAAAGTCAGATCCTAAAAGAAGGCTCAGAAGTCCTTGATTTCCTACTATAAGTTATTCAAATTAGAAAGCCTTTTTTTGTGAGCAGACTCTGCATTCTAAGAACTTGCTTGTAAGTGAAGAGGATGTGAAAATAAAAGCTAGCACTGGATTTTCAAAGTTCCACTCTCACGCCTGCTCAAGTTCAGGTCAAACTAATCTATCTTTTCCTTGCTTGGCCACTTTTTTCCAGTGGTAACAGTTCTTGCTGATACCCACAGCTCATATTGGTGCCCAATGTGCTAAGGATCACCCAAACATAGTTCAGCGTTACAATTTGTTCCAAATGAAAAGATCTGCAGGGGATAGGCAAACTGGCAAAGGATAAGCTAGTCCTCCCAGTTCAATCTTGTCATTAAGGCCTTGTAATTTGTGCACATTTTAAAGAAACTCAGGAATAAACCGATTCAGCATTGAAGCATTTGCAATTGAGCCTGGAGGCAAGTTATGAACAACTGACTGGTGAGCTCTTATTCAAAAACATTTACACCCAGACCCTATTGTCCAGAAAAACATTTCTGAGACAGATTCAAAGTACTTAGATCAGAAGTTGCAAGTTGGACAGTAGCCACACCATTAATCTTCTTCACCCTTGGTGAAGCTGTGCTGGCTGTCTTGGATCACTTCCTTGTCTGGAATGTGCCTAAACACCTCTTCCAGGAGGATCCACTCCATGATCTTCCCAGGCACTGATGTGAGGCTCAATGACCTGTAGTTCCCTGGGTGTTCTTTTCTCTCTTTCTGGAATATGGGGGTGATTTTCCCTTCTTCCAGTCACTGGGGACTTTGCATGACAGCTACAATTTTTTTGAAGAAGCCAACCTTTCTCTTGCAAAACAATAACTCCAACATACCAATTTGAAAGTCATGGAGCACACTGCCAACCTTGGCTTGACTGTTCTACCACACCCACTGTTTAGTCCGGATTTATCGCCTTCTGACTTCCATCTGTTTGGGCCAATGAAACATGGACTGCATGGGTAACATTTTCCTAGCAACAGTACCATCAGAGCAGCTGTGAAACAGTGTGTCACCTCCATTGGTGCAGATTTCATGAATGCGGCATGCAGGCTTTTGTTCACTGCCTGCAAAAACGCACAGCTAATGGGGGTGGCTATGTTGAAAAACAGTGTTTTGTTGCTGAGAATTAGCTCTGTCAAATAGTGTTTTTGTGCTCTTTGTATCAGTTGTAGTTTCCATGGAAATAAATAGGAGACATTACTTTTGGAGCAACCCATACATGAGCTGTATATAAAAACACTTCTGTTCTAATTTTGTTGCTTCTTCCTTTTTTTTTACTTTTGCTCTTGAAGTAACTTTTCCTTCCCACACATTCTCTGCCCATCATTCACCACCTACCTTCTTTTAATAAGAATAATGGCATTTATGTCTAATTCTCTGAAATCATGTCTTCATTTATTTCCAATACAGAGCATAAAAATTTAAATTAAAGACAGAAAGTTATTTTTACTTATTTTATTAAAATAATGTAGATTTATTTCTGTTTTTGTTTCTCAATTCACATGTAACTGCATGTCGTTAAAGCTTCTGGAACTGTTATGGCCCTTCTAAGGAATGCATTTTCTAAATAATTTAAAATCAAGCCATGCAGCAAACTGATATGAGGCAATCAAACACATCTTCCAAAGATATAAATAGGCAAAATTTCTTCCAGTGAAATTTCTTCCTACAGTTTCTTCCCTGTGCAATACGATCATCCCAGACTGATCCATTTCATGGAATCATAGAATCAAGGTTGAAAAAGACCACTAAGAACAGTTAGTCCAACCACCAATCCATTCCCACTGGGCCCACTCTCCTATGTCCCTCAGTATCACATCTATACATTTCTCAAACTCCTCCAGGGACCCTGACTCCACCACCTCCCTGGACAGCCTGTTACAATGCCTCACTCCTCTTTCTGAGAAGAAATTTTTCATAATATCCAACCTGAAGGCTGCCACCACAGCTTAAGTCCATTTCCTCTAGTTCTATTGCTGTTATCTGGGAAAAGGGGCTGACCCCCAACTAGCTACAGCCTTCTTTCAGGCAATTGTAGAAAGCTGTAAAGTCTCCCCCAAGCTTCCTCTTTTCCAGACTAGGCAGTTTGTCCTTAGCTGTTTCTTAGGACAGTAAGGCTAAAAGCTATGCTACTTTACAATTGGTCCAACACAAGCCATGTCTATGTCTAGGTTACTACAGCACTAATTTCTACATAATATCTTCTAGGCTCCAGCGTTAACTGACATAGCTGTAACCCTCAAAACTCAGTGCAGACTATGAGATTTTGCCCCTGTATGTCTCTTGAAAGCTGGGCCACCAGTCCCTGGGGAGAAGGGATGTAGATGGTAAGTGAAGCTCTGCAGGGCTTCACGCTACGTGACTCAGAAACAACCCAAATACAGCAACCGTAAGTTAAACATTTTTCATTCTCCACCTCAGAGAACTGCCTTAGCTGTGCCTGACACCACACATTTTATATCAGTTTTACTGGAAGACAGTCCTGGAAGACAGATCTGTGCCTTCCTATCTGTCTGAGTTTGGAAGAAATTTTCAGCCCCTCTTCTTCCACTTTCAGTAATACTACCAAACATTTTCAAATCTGCAGATCCAGCAGATGAAAGTCACTTAAGGCATTGCTTTAGCTACTGATTATTAGGTTTCTCTTTCCCACAGCTGATAGACTCCTCACATTCTTAATTGCACAAAAAAAACCTAGTATACTTAATAAAGATCAACTGCTTTAAGAACAACTGATGAGATCATTCACTTATGAAACAGCAGGCTTGGCAGTAAGGATCAGGTGTCCCTGAACTACTCCTGAAGTGTAACCGTATCACGTAATTAATATCAGTCCTCAGAGAGGCTAACATTTCTCTTCAAGTCGCTCTTCCTTCTGCCACCACTGAGAATCCCTGCCGGCCTGAGGCACAGCGGAGCAGAACAACGGGGAGTGCAGCGCTGTGCTGTACAGGCTGCATTGTCTGCAGGAGCACACTGCTGGCTGGTACTGGGAAAGGCTACAAAGAAACTGCTGGAGGGTCACATGGAAAGTAAAATAAAAATTAAAAATAAAAATGCCAGAGCTGTAGCAGTGGATATGCTAGCTATTATAATTTGGCTCGGGAAACAGAGAACTTTCTAGAGCCATTTCCAGCCTTTACAGGAGACGCTGCTCCCTGTTGCACAGCAGCAGGGCTGAACAGGCTAGTCGTGCCCGCCCACACTATTCATGGCAATCTGGCCTGGTTTATCCTGAAGGGAGGGGCAAAAAGAAGCGTCTCAAACAGCCCTTCCAAAATAGAGAAAATGCCAACCAAAAACAGCAAAAGTAATTAAAACCTAAGGCCAGCCTAAAAACCATGTTGAAAGTCATACAGCTGCATCCTTCAAAGGCTTGCTTTCTTCTGGAGAGGGGTGGAGAAGAGAGCTTTGATTTAAACACCACCACCACCACCACAATGCATCATTTGATCTTTTGGTCCCTCCTGCTTTATTTTAATTAATGTTTCTAAGTACTGATTTAAAGTCAATCCAGCTTTATTAAAGGTTCATTGCAGGATTAAGAGAGATTTGAAACCGAGCCCAAAGCAGTCAGCAGAGGCAAGTTCAAAATGGCCAGTCAGCACATAAAAAGAGTATCATGCTGGTCGTTTTTGGAGCAATCAGCCAGTAAAATCAGGCAGCATTTCTAAACGCTGCTGCTTTTTTCCTCAGCAATTAAAATCTTCTAAACTCCCAGTTAACAGGCCCTTGTGCCACTTGTGAAACATTCCTTTTTGTCTTCTGAGAGACCTTTTATTCACTATCAGTGCTAAGCAGGATCTTATGCATACATCAAGTACACAATCATTACCTGAGCTAAATGCAACGATATATTTGCAAACTAATACCACTTGTTTCCACACTTCTCTTGGTTTTGCAGGCTCAGAAACAATAAGATTTCCTAGTTGAAAGGTGTGTCTGAGCTCTAGCATTACATGGGCTGCATATTCCTCTCTACAAGTAGCATGCTCAGGATACAGAAAAATGAAGGGGATCTTTTTTAAGGCTCTGCTCAGAAGCAGTAGCATTTCTAGCTTATGCAGATAAATTCAATACAGCCAACAGCCATTCTTGGTGGTATTAGAGCCATGCCTGGGAATTTGTTAGAGTTTAATATGGATTAGGCACCAACAAACTAATTTCACACTGAATTAGAAGAACCAAAAATCTGAGATCCATTATGAAATCACCTTGTGCTTTGCTTGCTTATTTCCCACCTCATACAAGAGAGCACATCCCAGATATCAAAAATGTCCCTTCCAGAGGGTCTTGTCTCTGAGTCATATACACTAAATTCTTTAATCTACATCTATATTACTATTCCTGGTCAGTGATTCCTGCTTCTGCGGGTTTTAGAGAAGAAAAGAGAGAGGCACAGTGCAACTACAGTAAGGTATGATACCTTGGAAGGCACCGTTTTGGAGCATGTACAGAGAAAGGCAACAACGCTGGTTAACGATCTGGAGCACACATCTTATAAGGAACGGCTGAAGGAGCTGAGATTGTTTAGTCTGGAGAAGAGAGGGCTCAGGGGAGACCTTATCACTCTCTACAATTCCCTGAAAGGAGGTTGTGGTGTGGGGTGGTTTGGTCCTATCAGAGATAGGATGAGAGGGAAAGGCCTTAAGTTGTGCTGGGGAAAGTTCAAGTTGGATATTAGGAAAAAGCTTATCAGAAAGAGGGTGAGGTATTGTCACAAGCTGCCCAGGGCAGTGGTGGAGTCACCGTACCTGGTTAGGTTCGAGAAATTTGTAGATACGGTACTGAAGAACATGGGGTAGGGAGCATGGTGTTGATGGTTCACTGCTTGGACTACATGGTGTTAGTGGTCTTTTTCAGTATTAATGATCAGATGATTCTCTCTTGCATAAGCCTTTCCACAGCTCCTGCAGTGGACTTTCCTGTGAAATATTTGGATCTGGTCATGAGAGAGCCAGGTCATCAGTAGGAAGAAGAAAATTTCAGAACCGTATAGGCACTGATGCTGTGACACAGCAGGCCCAGGATCAAGCAGCATGGCTCCTCATTCCTCCGCTTCAATCAGCACAGTTAGTTCCTTCTTCTTCAAATGGAGAATAGCTAACAGCTGCAGACACATTACCATAATTCCCTCTCCCCTGTGACTGTGCCTACACAGGGTACCAGGGGCTTTCATTGCCAAAGCCAAGCAGTACTTACAGAAAATGCATTTCAATTCTGAGTCCTGCAGGCATGCTCCTGTTACTTTTGTTCACTTAACAAGAAAATAGCGTCAGGCCCAGCTGATGTATGTCAGCACAGGAGCAATGAACCCAGGGAAACTTTGCCAATTTATCTCAGTGAGGATCTGGCCCGAGGGATTCATAATGGATGGAGATGTCGAGTCAAGGAGAGGTTGAAACATCTCAAAATGTCTGCTTTTAGCCCCCGCTTTCACAGTTTAGACAGCTTCTGCCAAATGGTATGGGCAGCTGGACATCTTTTTCAAATCCATATTGAATTCCCTAAAGCTGGACTGGAATTAATTCTGCCCACAGAAGAGATCAATATACTGTGCTGCTTCAGATTCAAATTGTAAAGAACAAGGAGGATGCGGCTGTATTTTAAGAAAAATCAAATAACTGATTATAGAACTTCTAGACTGAAAAAGCGAAAAAATATACCTGTTTAAACATTGTATTACAGATTATTGTTGATGATGTAAGTAAATATTTCTAAGAATTTATAAAATGTTTGCTAATCTTTACTAACATGCCATAGTTTAGAACAAGCATCTCCACATGTTTTAAATTCCCCTCAATAGATTTCATCAGATTAAGGAACTTGGTCCCTTAACCATAGAGATAAAAGTTTCCATGTGGTCTCCTGAGAGTATAAAACACATTCTGACTCATTTTATGGATAGATCATACCCTGAAAATTCAAAGAACACAACAGCCCCAAAACAAGATTACAATAATCTCACTTTCTCTCTTTTGTTCCTTTTAAATCTTTAGCATGATATCTCTTCTCTTAAACAGAAAAATCTCAAGAAATAAATATGGAAAAGTACATTTTTAGTGAAAGAAGCTGAATTTCTCAATCTGATGTGACCACAGTGATATTTTCAGGAAGATAACAACTATCATTTTGAAACTATGTCAGTAAATAAACTGCAGATGTTTCCTGCTAAGAAGTAGCTGTCACTAAAAAAGTAAATTATTTTGTGTACCAATTTTATAGGGTACATATACCTTTAACAGGATCCTTATATGGGGTCCTAAGGACCAAATATGTTTGTCTTACAGAACTTAGTACTGTACATACTGCAGTATTTGTCTGCTATGCAAGAGATTCCTAGGCCTGCCATTGTTGGTGTGTTTTTGAAAGGTAAAATGGTCTAATCATCAGGGAATGAGAAGCAGGGTTACCTGCTTGACAAAGCTTCAAGGACAACACACACGTTATGTTCCAAATTAAACTCTAAAAGAAACCCATAATCAAACTGAACATGAGAGGTGCCCAAGGACAGCAGAACGGAAGGCTGCATTGCAGAAACTGATTCTATCAGGAGAGAAAGGAATGGGAAATTATATAGTGAGTCCTCATGGGAACAAGAAGGCAAATTGATGGTGGAAGGGAAAGGTAAGGAATCCAAGTACATTAGAACGTAAAGAAGGGTGGGTTTTCTATTTTTTTTTCTAATTAACTGTGTAAGTATAAACATCGGGTATCTCCTGCCACAAACTGACCAACCAGCTGTACCTCTGAAGTCTTTCTGCACAATTTAAAAAATTCTTATATGAGAAATTACACATCCCACTTACCAAAGTCAGAACAACTCATATATGTTAATTTATTTCCAAGCTTTGTTGCTAGAAAAGCCTTTTTTGACTGAGAACACGTCAGATCTTATTTTGTCTTATTTATTTAATCTAGATGTGCAACTAACAACAGTCTAGACCATAGTCCTAATCTGTGCATAGTATTAATTCCACAGGATACAAACTCCAGTGATGTAATAATACTGAATCAATGGATTACATTGCTTAATTAATATAAACATGATATCAAAAGCTTTCTTCCTCATTTTGAGGGACGGCATGGATCTAATAATATAAGAAGACTAAGAAGACAGGAACTGCAAAGACAGGGAGGACAGGACAAGGAGTTCACAAGGAGCATGGCACAACAGAGAAGGAAGGACTACTGGAGGGGAAGGAAATATTCCAGATTGTCTCTTGACTGCTCTTGTTGACTGGATGCACACTGAGTGCAGTAGGCTGTTTGAGCATGTTACAGTTAAATTTCCTCCACAAGGAATCTAGCCTGTATGTAAAAAACAGATCTGCCCTGCAAACAAATCATGGTAAGAGGAGATTCATGGGACAGTCACTTGATAAGTGCTTTCCTGATCCAAACTAAAACATCAGCATGAATGCACTCCTCATCTTCCTGAATGACATCAACAGAGCAAACAGGGAGGGGCCAAAAGGTCTTGGGAGCTGGGAGAAATGAGGCAGAGCTGGGCATCACCAGAGCAGAGTCATCTACCAAGTTGGAATTGAGAAGTATAACTCAGTAGCTACAAATTGTGCAGCTCTCACCTTTCTGGTGACTGTTCAAAACAACAAAACATCCTGCTTCCCATCGTAAGTAGGGATAGATCAGTGATGTAGGGGATCCCGACTTACCTGGTAAGGATGACTCCATATGAGAGAATTTTGGAAAAAATAAATAAAAAATAAATAAAAGTAATCTAGAAAAGCACTGTTAGAGCAACTACATCCAAAAACTATTCTGTATGTCATTTGACAACATAAAAATCTCCTTGTAGGTATGCTGAGTGCCCTGTGAATATTAGAGTTCAGCAGGAGCGTGGCTAAACGTGTTAAGCTTCCAAATCCAAGAGACTGTGTCTAACCAGAGAAAACAAAACCAAGAGTATAAAGAATTCACCTTCAAAAGGAAGATGTGGGGGTAGGGGTCAGGTGTCTTTGATGCTGGCCAGATGAGGCACAAGAACATGCAAAATCCTGCTTCCTTCAATGTCAGAAAAGTCAAACAGCTAGAGATCATCTTCCTGATCACATGTCCAAGACTTCCAGCCAGTAAACCTTCTGTAGAAGTTTTCTTCTGTTATGAGACTGCTTCAGGCACCTTGTTGTACCTGGCCATCTATGCATCTGCTTTTTTTTTTTTTTCCCCACCCTTCCTTTTGTTGGTGTTTTCTCTCTCTCCAACCCCACATTCATCATGCAGACAAACAGTAATGAGCCCTATCCTTTGGCCCACATGGAGCAAAGTCCTGAACAAACCTTCGGTATTGAGACCAGTGCCATGCCAGAAGGCAATGTAAGTATTTGCACTAATAGTGCAATTTGTGCTCACCCATTTTTGTGGACCCAAGCCTTGATGCTGATGGGGATGTAGAAGTTGTTGAGCAAACATGTGCACAGCCTTTCTCTACATCATCGTTCCTACAGCCCACACTGCATGGTAGTAAGGAAGCATGGCAGTTTCCTCAGGCCACCAGAGAAATGCCTCTGCATCCAATAGGGAGCTTCTGGAAAATTATATCTACATTCAAAGCAGTCATTCACATTACCTGGATATATATGTGTACACACACATATAACCTGAAGCATTCTGTGGTTTTAGTCCTCTACCTGTGGAACGTCAGCAACATATCTCAATCTCCCAAAGGCCGTGGGACAGTAAATTTGGTAATGTTTGTCAAGTACATAGAAATGTTATTATCAGCAGTGGAGCCCACACAGAAATAATTATTTACTCAGAACAAGCTTGGCTCTGAATGCACAGCAAACAAAGTGTATGGAACACTGAAGGCTAGTGATAAAGGTGGCAAAAAAGTGGTCATTTTCTCACAACCTTGTACACTGCACAGAAATCAGAGGGGGAAAACATTACATTGTTATTAACTGAAGATTACTTCATAATGCATTGAATTTAATTGAATAAAGACGTGATTACTGAATTTTCTAACTTCCTATCCAGTTTTATTTTACAAATACAGCTTTATATGCAATGCAAATAATTTTTAGAAAATATTATTTTGTGAATTCAAGGAATTACTAATGGAAGAGGATGGATTTCAGATTCACTCAGGTTGTCAATTACTTGTTCAAAACTCAAAGACAGCCTTCTTCAGGAGAGTCCTCCATGTGTCAGATAGTCATATCCTATTTTCATGCAATCATATATTTGCATAATTAAGACTGAATGCAACCAATCATTTGGCAATCTCAAGGATGATTCAAGAGCTTAATGAAGGTTAGAAACAGTGAGAAAATTTCAGTGTTTGAGAGAGAGTAAAAGGTAGGGAATATCTGGAATTGTGGGTCTGCCACTCAAGATGCCTGTCACTAGTGCATCACAAAAGCCCAAGAAGAGCAGCATGGCAGATCAGCAGGACACTGCAGTACAAGCAAGGTTCATTTCTGTTCTGATGTGGAACTATTATAGAATTTATGAAAAGGATTTGAAGAAGTTCTAGAAAGCATGTGGAGTAGAATAATTTCTATGAAGTTCCAAAGACCAAGTACAAAATACAGTAAGGAAAAAGTCATTTTTACTATTATTTTTTCCCAACCAGTTGTTCATGTTTTAGGCATCATTTTTAGAGGCTGAATTCCACCTTTCTGAACAGCAGTTCTACAACATCCAAACCTGTACATTTGTGTGAACAATCATAATAGATAAAACTATAAAATATCATACTTTCTTCCTATGATGTAATTAGGCATCAGGCACAACAAACTTGTTGTAACCAAAATTCATTGTTTTCCAGCACAGCTGCACCAAGAAAAAAACATTCAGTTCTCATTTTATATAATCAGATAAAGTATGAACTCAAACTTTATGTTTTGAACAGAAAGCACAAAACGTTAAACAGAATTTAAACTAGTGAGCAGACCTTACATTGCAACAAGTTTACCACCGTATGGTTCAGTGTCAAGCCTGGGGGAACATTTCAAAGACTTTTTCCTTGATCTCATTAGAAAGTTTTTGTTGTTGCTGTCTTTTTCTAGACAGAGATTAATTTTGGTAGAAGTCTCTAACAGAATCAAAGGAGGGGCCAATGTGGAACAAAACTGGGAGATTCCCACACTCGAGTTTTCATTGTTAGCAACTCAGAGGATACATCTAAAATAACAAACCACTGAAGATACCATAGGGGAAAAAAAAGCAACAAAATAAGCAGAATTAAATGATATTCACTCCAAAATTATAAAGAAACTGAAGCAAAAAGCAGAAAAATATGTTGTTTGTAATCTCTTGTTTATTAGACCTTGCATTGAGGACTGACTGAAAGGCAGCAAACAGGATGTTAGATTTTTAAACAGGTTTCAGAAGGTCCATGTCTGTGTCAGGCAAGCTAATAGAAACTGTAATAAAGAACAGAATTAGTGGGTATGTGGATAAAGATATACTTGGGGAATAAGCAACAGGACTTCTTACATGGCCTGTCTAGCAAACGTGCACAAGTTCTGCATAGTCAGCAAGTATATCCAGCTGATATCAACTACCTGGCTTTCCAAAGGATTTTGTTGTTGTTTGGTTGATTTATTTGTTTGTATATGGTGGTTTCTTTGTTGCCTTTGTTGTTAAGAAAGTCCTTGTATAGTACCTTTTCAAGAAACTAATTAGTCGTGACATTTCACGACAACTATTTGTTTAAAAGCCAGGAAAGAGAAAGTAGTGTGAAAATAGAACAGATCAAAATCATTGAAATTTAGAAAAATCTGTACTGGGAGCATGTGCTAATCAATAAAGTAATGATCAATGGAAAGGGCATAAGCAGTGAATTGAGAGCTTCTGGTGACAGTATGAACTGATACTTAGTAGGAATCATAGAGAATGGTAGTGAAAAGCTGTAGAGGTGCTTCGCAGATGGGATCGTGAAAAAGCAGATGGAATTCTGTATAGATTTATGTAAAGCAATGCACAAGGGGAAGAAGTTAACTTTATATACAAAATGAGGAGCTCTGAGCTGACCAGTAGCACTCAGGAGAAAGACCACAGAAATGAAATATATGAAGTCATATCATCATTAGTAATGAAAATGAGGACAAAATAGAGAATATTGTTATGCCATAAGGAATTAGGGTTCCCTTAAAAATTAAGATGTGTCATTCTGGATCCCCTTTTTAAAAAAGCCGTGAAAGAACTGAATAAATTCATGAAAGGGATAATTACAAGTGTGGACAAGATTCAGTAGAGATAATGATCATGTGAAGTAGCACTCTTTCATCTGACTTAGGGGAGAAATCCTGGGAAATTAAGGTAAAGGTCCGTAAAGCAACAGGCAAAATGGAGAAGGCACAGAGATCAACCATTGACTCCTTTTACTGTAAGAATAAATTGCCAATGTAAAGCCTTGCAGGAGCAGGCTTCAAAACAGGAGGTAGTACATTACTTACGTGTTGTTTGCTGGTGGAATTCATTACAAGAGAAATTTTACCTATTTTGAAGAGAGCAGTAGTCAAGTTCATGCAAGAGAAATCCTTCAAGACTTACATTCTGTCCAGAAAACCCATCTAGTTTGCAACTTTTTCAAGATATTCAGGGAGTGAAGTTCACATCTCCCTATCTTTGTCAGCCAACTTGGAGCTTGATAATGCATAGGGGCTGTGTAAGAGGTATCTTCAGAGAGTGGCATCAGCCAAAACAGAGCCTTTGGCGTGTAGCAAGAGAGTTGAGATATTCTGATATACACAGCTCTAGGACCAAGGCAAAGACATAAAAAAAAAATCCAGATTTGTGATAAAGTTGAATAAATGAATGAGCTCTAGAGTTGTCTAGGAGATCAAGGGAAGATTGGACAAATCCCTGGAGAACTACTGCTACATGAATGTACTGTCCTTGTATTCTTGACAACAGACATCTTTTACTGGCCACAGAAAATTGAGCTGTTGGCAACTTTGGTCCGACTTGCTACCAGTATTTTGTTTGATTTGACCTCCGTTTTTACAGCATCATGCAAACAGGCAGTCAAGGCTAAATGTTCATCCTCCTGTTCCTGGGGATTTGACTGCTTGGGCTCAGGTCCAGCTTAGAGAAAATACAGCTGCTGGATTTGAAAACTGTTGTGAAGAAAATTAGAAGAAGCCTCAGAAGGGGCAGCTCCTCCCTCACTTAGGAGCTGCTGTTATCTGTGACAGTTGCCCTTGACCTCTATCTGAGCTACGATGCAGCTGTGTTATAACCATGCCTGTGCCTGGCCAGGTGTGCCACTAATTGGGACCCCTGACCCACAGCCTGGCTGCCCAGAGCACCCAGAAATGGCCTTACCATCACAGCCTCTCCAGGTCATCACCAGCCAACAGCTCCCTGGGGTTCTCAGCTATGGTTTTGTTCTATTCCTGTTGTTGGAGGGTGATGGGAATGCACCCAGCCAGGAAGGGCACAGCTGTTTCACCCTGTTGGGTACACACCATCCCAACCCTGCCAGCACCCCATGGTCCATATTGTCCCCTGACACAGGAAATCAATGCATAAGTTCAATCAGTATTTTCTGCCAGTGTCCACCCTGGTTCTGAAGGACAAATCAATAAAACATGAGGAATCTCAACAGCCAGGATACCTGCAACAGTGTCTTCTATCTTCAGAAGAAAAAAATATCCTAGCACATTTTCATAATTCAGAAGAGCTTCACTTATACATAATGATTTACACTGAAAAGTGCTATTGATTGTATAATACATTTCTCTTTATCATTGATAGCTAAAACATATAAAGCGTTTCATCACAGGAAACTCCTGTCCAAAGTTAGTATACAGGAAAATTGGAAAAGAAGGCTAAATACAAGTTGTTCTCTTCTTCTCTGTGCTTTTGGCACAATGTTCCTCATTCCTCTCTGGTAGAAATACTGTGAGAAATAACCCAAACCCAAAGCTCTAGTAGAATAATGAAAGTCTTCTAATACTGCCTTGCATAACAGCTTGTCTTAAAACCAGAATTCCCACAGAATAAGACAAAGCAAAAAGAAGAGCAATAAGTTTTGTACAGGACACTAGTTCCATATGGTGTTTACTCCTGATCACACCTTTCATCTACCTCGCTTTCCCCACACTCTGCTCGTTGTCTGCTACCATACATAATGATTATGACTTTCGCAGAATGTAACGATATTTTTCATGCTCTACAGTAGCGGGCTCACTGATGTTCTTCTGAAGTAAATAAAGATTTTTCTGATGACCTGTTCGCTTCATCTAAAAAAGTTCATCTTTTCTGTCTTAGTGAAATATTTTGTCAATATTGAGTCAGTGAGTCTAGAGTTCAAGAAGATTTTTTTTCTGTACAATTTAAAGTACTAATTCTCTGAAGTCAAGTCTACACATTATAAAATTGGAAAGTTAAAAATAGAGTATGAACATTTTCTACTTCACTCAAATTTATTTTCAAGGAACAGAATAATTATTATGCACTATTAAAAAGAGAACTGGAAAAAAAGGCAAAAATCAGGATAGGCTGAGTTAACATTAGAATGAACTTTACCTGAGTTAAAAAAAAAAAAAAAAAAAGAAAAACGAAGGTTTGATTCAGTAGACTTTACTCTCCTTCAAGAATTATAGCAGACCAAAATTGCCTGGGCTCAGGAAAACCTGATGATGATAACCCAGAGCAGATATGCATCTTTCTTTCCAGATATATTTAGATGCTGGTTTATCTGCAGTACCAAATTCTGGGGAAGGTAGAACTTGTGTCTCATGGCACTGTGTAAAATTTGGCTCTTCATGTCACCTTGCCTCTTGAGCTGAAATGGGAAGAATGGGCTCTACCTCTCATGAGCATTACCTATTTAGCAACTGAGCTTACCTTGTCATCTACCAGTACAGATAAATTCAGATACCTGACTTCTCATCTGCAATGCCAAATGAGAAGTTTACGGCTTACAGTAGTCTCTCTCAGCTATACCATGTATCAACAAGACTGAAGATTTCTTTCTAAAGAAGCCCTGGAGCATCTTGGCTGATTTACATAGGGGCTGATTTCTTCACATGTAGCTGAAATACCATAATAATCAATGCGTTACAAGAGAAAAAATTATATTTTCCCAACTACCCAACTTCTAAAGGATTCCAGCAGTTTCTGAATTTAATTACCTACAAGTTTAGATATGCTGGAAGATTCCAGAGCTGTTTTTATGCATTTTCCCTTGAAAATCTCCAGACTTTCTCACAGTTCTTCATAAGTGAAGGCCTTGATTGTTTACATTGTACTGGAACACTGTATTTATGTCCATACAATTTAATATTAAACACTAGAAAGTCACATCAATATTACTATTAAGAGAGGATGGATCCCCAACTTAACTCTGTCATATCACAGGAAAAAGTAATTCATCTTAAAATCCAGAAAAAAAATACTGCTATTTAAATAAATCCAAACAAACTATTGCAGTGTAAAAGCAATTGAGTACGAAACACACTGATGTATGCTTAGTAAGGCCAGCAAGCACTGACTTTTTTTTTCTACTGAGTATCCAGACAACTTATTGTGGTGCAAATATGATCAATGCTAGCCCCAAAGTCAAGGTCCCTTACTCAAGCTTGACCAAACACAGCTAAGAATGGTGAGCAAACTTGCACAAAGCTGTATCTGTTCATAAATTTTCCACTTGTTCAGCTGGGGAATGTTTGTGTGTACACAGGACCTTTGAATTTGAAATGAGAGTTCCCTCCAACAAGGAGTTGATGGACAGGCTGTTTCCATTTTAGTTGCAAATGTTCTCAGCAGCTCCTGGCTTTTGAGCACTGTAGCCTGAAGTCAAATTAGCTGTTCAAAGGGAAAGTAGCTGCACATTCATGTTCAGCTACAAAGGTCACATGCTTGGGATGAAGAGATCCAAGAAAAGAGCTGAACAGAGGTTAGTGGTTGGACGCAAAGATACTGAAAATATTCTCTTTTCAGCTACATGTAGATCACTTGCTCGCTTTTGTGATTAAAAACTCTTCTTGCTGAAAAACTTAAAGATCCTAAAAATTATAATACAGAATTATTAAGAGTTCCTTCACATGCTAATGGAACACTTTCCTCACTATTTCTGAGTGTCTTTACAGAGAAGTAATGTTTTTTTCTTTGCATTTAAATGTTGACCAGAGGAAGATAGCAATTAAACAGACAGCCAACTGCAAGGAAATTTAAGCATGACTACATGATCCCTCCTCTATCCATCCTTCCAACCAACTGTGATCCAAGCACCATCAGTGATAATACATGATCACAATTTCATCTTACATTTTAGAAATCAAAACTCCAAGAAATTGCAAAGGCACTTTGAAAAGTCAAGTTCTCATCTAAGATACGTACTAATTTACCCTGACAGGTTAATAACTTGTCAGCAATCACATTATTGCCCAGAAGATACTGAAAATGCTAGAAATAAACGTAAACATTCATGTAGTTTTAATACAGGGGGATTTAAAGGTGTTAGCATTTGCTGATTTCTGTAGCGACATTTTCATTATAATGGACAAATGGATGCCTTTCAGTATCACTTAACAGGTTGAAGTAAGTCTTAAATTAAGCAAGACCCTTAACTTTCAAGAATCACTGAAGCATGCAGACACACTTCCCAAAAGAAATCAAAATGCATTAAAGTATTTTGGGGCATTTTTATAAGGTATAAGATGTACCTACTACATAAGGAGAAGGAAACAAGCAGAAATTGGATAAGAAAGGATTGTTTTCTTCAAGAATAACACTAGAATTCTTTGCACTATCTTCATCCCAATGAAATCTGAGCACTCACTTAATTGCTATATCTCTGAAGGCATACATTTTCAGCCCACGTCATGGTTTTGACTGGGATAGTGTTAATTTTCTTCGCAGAGGCTTGTATGACATTGTGTTTGGGATTGTTGATGAAATTAGTGGCAGAGACGATAGCACACTGATGTCTTAGTTGTTGAAGAGCAGTAGCTGCACAGAACCAAGACCTTTCCTGCTTCATACGCTGCCCTGCCTGTGAGGGGGCTAGGGGTCCACAAGGAGGTAGATGGGGATGGAGCCAGGACAGCCAGCCCAAACTGCCAGTGGTATAACCCGTGCCAAATGGTGTTCTACCAGCCATTGCCTTCTATGTGAGTCCTCAATTAGATCTTAAGATGATATGCTTAATTTTTGGACAAATTTAAAATTCAGTCAACGCACAACGCAACCTCTCTTCATAGTACTGCACCGATGAAGGAAAAAATGTTGCAGCTTCTCCCCACAGACCCTCATGATATAGGTTCCTTAGCTAGACTTAGGCTACCTGGTGCCCTCTTAAAAGGAGCATTAAACAGGCCCCATCATGGTAAGGATAGAGATAGATGAGACAGGAAGATAAAGTATCCTAGCTTGAAATATATCAGTTTTATGTGGAGAAGTGACTGAAGTGGAAGGGGACAAACAGCAAAGGAGCAAAAGCCATCTGTTCAAGTTAAGAACTGGGAAATAGGAGGGAAAATTAATATCCAGATGGAAAAATATAAAGTCAAATGAAGAGGTTAACAAAGGGCTGAAAATATGGGACTTGGAAATAATTCCCTACTGGGGATAGCAGTAACTGGGGAGGATTTTATTTTAACTCTGAGACACATAGTTATGTTCTCTTTTTCCTATTTTTCAACCCAGAAATAAAAAGAACCACTATTTACATTGCACTCCTATGTAAACAGAGAAAACGAAGATGAAAATATGGGAACCAACAAGAATATGCTATAGATGGCATCTAAATTACCGTGGCTAGATGGTTTTTGCTATTCACAGAAAAGCAAAAAGAGAATTGTTTCCTTTAAACAAAAGAGTTTGGAACCCAGCATAATCCCAGTTTCAGAGTTATAACTATGAGATCTGATCCTAGTGTTATAATGCTAACAGCAATATTCTTTAGAAGTGTTCTACTCACTCATGCATTGCTAAAGAGGGGGTAAAAAAAAAAAAAAACTGGGCAGAATGCAGCCTGAAAATAAAAGCACAATGGGATTTTATTCTACAAACCATATTCAAGGGAAGAGCAATGTAAGAAAATAATGAAAGCATTGGTTGAAAGAGAGGTGAAACTCATTAGTGGACATGTACTACAGGAGATCTCAGCTAAAGAAATGGGAACGCAATGACTGCAGAAGAAAAGAGGTGTTTGTACACACAGCACCAGAAGGTTTCCTTGTATAAAACAAAAGCCAGAGAGATAGGAAGGAACTCACAGGGAATAACTTGAGTAACAGCCAGAATGCAGTTTCAGAACTGTGCAGATATCAAGATAGGGGACAGAAGGTTGGGGAGAGCTCAAATGTAATGTTAAAGATCAATTCTCCAGACAAAAAAAAAAAAAAAAAAAAAAAAAAAAAAAAAAAAAGAGGAAAAAGGAAAAAGAGAAAAAGAGAAAGGAAGGGGTAAGTATTTTGAATGAGAATTTTATTCCCCAAAGGTATGCTTCCCACCTATCAAAATAAAACCCAGAGTCCTAACAGTGCCAGTATATACAACAAACAAACTGCAGACATTACCTGAAAGACAGTGAGTATAATATTATAAAGAAAATGCTAGCCAGTGGGGAAAAAAAAAAAAAAAGTATTTAGAGGAAAAAAAGGGACAAAGTTATAATACACTTCTAGATGAAAACTTTTCCTTAATCTTTCAGTTCCCAGATGAAAATGGATGGCCAAAGTTAGAACAGTGGAGGAGAAAGAGACACTAGCAAATACCTTCTGTGAAAATGGCAGAAAGATTATTGAAGAATAAAGGAAAGTAAATGATTGCCAAAGGCAGCAACTAATGCAAGCAAGAGAATTATTTTCAAGAACATAAAGTCAGAAGGAAGCAGACTTCATAGGTGTCAAAGTGTGCTGCAGTTTCATGGATTTCCTGGCTTCTTTTAAATCAATGGTTATTTTAAAGCTTTGCTGGCTAACAGTTCCTGTGCTGCAACCCTTCTGCATACTGAATTTGTCAGATACCAGAAAAAGAGATTAGTCTTAAAAATTATAACACCATCCCTCATAGGAATCTTCCTTTGTTTCCACGGTCATAAAATGATGCCTTATTGCAAGCTGAGAGAAGGACAATCCAGTAACTATAAAGTGTTCATCACCTGATCATAGTGGTTAGATGCTGCCCTCAGTAATAAACAAGGGACACAGAAACAGCCATTTCTACAAAATCAACCTATATGGTTTAACTTAAAACTAGACATGTCTCATTAAGTTGTTAGAATTCTTTGAAAAGGTTTTTAAAATACAGTTGCACAGAAACACCATCCAGTGTTTGTGTGGGTGTGCTATGCTCAGTGTCTTTCTGATTCAGTATCCTTGCTCAATATATAGCTTCTGCAAATTTTAAACATGGAAAAGTTAAAGGGGAAATACTAGAGATAAAAACAAAATTTGAAATGGAAGCAGAAGATCTCATTACAGAACTGCCATTTAGACTTCCTTTCAATGCTCAGCTTTCGGTCTTGGTGGGAAAGCAGAGGACACACAAAATTCCTCCTCAGACTCACTCATGTCTGAATCATGAAATATCTTCATGAAGAATATGAGGGCAATTTATACTGGTCATCAGTAACCATGGCTGATATCAGAACGAGACTATACAACTCTTTTTGAAGGCCAACATTTGGGGTAAAGATTTTTGTCAACAAACTTAACAAGCAATGTTAGACTGTTGTCTCAGTATGGCTAAGGTTTCATCCTTCTTGTAAATATATACACAAATATATACATATTTTCTTTTCACAACTATATATAAGTTAACCTGGAATTAAGAACCTAGGAGATGATTAAATCAAATTCTTAGACAACAAGGAAAAAAGATCATCTTGAGAATGGTTTTAAAATGGAGCATATTTTCCCCCCCGAAATTACTAGAGGTAGAGTTTGGGAGCATTTTAACCTAGCAGTACCCTTCGTTTTTAAAAGACATTCGGCATGTATGCTCATTTTTGAAATTTCATAGAGAGCTTGAGAAGTGTGAAGAAACAGTCTATACAGTTTCTTCACTTCTGAAAGAATAACAGGCAGTTAAAAAAAATTACTTTGAAAAGCTAACTGTGAAGCTCAGATGGTATGTGGGCATGTTCAGAGGCTTAGCTGCTTACACAAATTTCCTCAGTGAAGAATTAGATTGAGCCTCACCATAAGTTTTGTAGCATAATGCATTTTCCTGATTTGAAATGGTTGGCTCTGGCACCACTGGAATAGCTGTACTGCAGATACAAGCCATACCCCAGTAAAGGTTCAGGTCTGGGCATCTTTAGAGCAAAAAGATAAAAGGATGTGATTCGTCCTGAGAAAAGGGACTACAAGCTCTACTGTGAAAGAATGATCAATCTAAAAGGCTATAAGTGAGTTATAGAACCACTTGTTGCCAAGTTTAATTACAGGCAGAAAGAAGTGCATGTGATGGTAAAGAGGAGTTTAATTTTCTGCTGCTTTTCCCTTCATATAGGTGACATCGGATGATACCAAAATATGATGATGTAGCGGCTTTCTATATCTGCTTTCTTTCCAGTAAGAAGTAACATAAAATTAGACAAAACAAGAAACAACGACAAAAAAAAAAAAAAAAAAAAAGTGTGGAGATGGAGAAGCAGGGAAAACAAAGGGAGAGAAATCAAGATCTTCCACTGTGAACAAACAAACCAAAAATCCCTCTCAAATCTTCTGCAAGCACATATAAAATATAAGACATGAACACTCTGGAAGGTCCTTTCCAAGGAAGAGCATATGTTGCTGCCAACACCATCCAGTGAAAGGCTGAGTTATGACTCCTCCACACCACTGACCTCCTCCTACTCATTCTCAGCAAGATGAACCTCTGATGAAGCTGAAGTTTACCTGAAGAAGACTTGTGCTGAATTTTTACCTGACCCTGCTGTCCTAATAAGGGCTTTTCCAGAGCCCTGTAATATCTGGGGAATTTTGTTGATGGCTGAAAGATTATAAACTGTCTTTCCTAAGTTTTATATTGTGATAAAAAAAATTATATTGTCAGTGACTCATCTCTCTCTGAGCATAATTTGATATTATACAGAAATGAAAAGAAACAGTGAGGGGACTATTATCTTCTTTAATAGCAATTGAGCATCCGCAGGAAAATACAGCCTACTATCGGAAAAGAAGGATCACAGGACTTTAATCTGTTTTTCATCTCTGTCTTCAAGTCATATGGCTTTATAAATTCTTACTGATCACTATCAACAGGTCTCTTTGATGTTTAAAGCCTCAGCTGGAGTCACGTTTGTAAGCCAACAACTCCTTCCAAAATATTTATGTCCTTTGACTCAAGGTTCAAAATAGGGCAACATCCTTTTTGCCTAATTGCTCAGAGCAAACACAGCATTTCTGTTACACCACTCCAGGTAACAGGAATGACACTCATTTTAAGGCATTATACCTCAAGTAACTTTTGTCACTGGCATTGAAGATCTATAAAGTTTCACTAAAGGAAAACAATGTGCTGAGTGCTTCTCTCACATTAACTCCATTTTGACTCTACTGAAATCACCTTCAGTGATCTGTGAGTTCTCTGTGAAGAGAATCAAGTATAACACCTTCACAAGAATGGAAATCATGCACAATCTGTCCCTAATATAAGTAAACTGCCTATGAAAAATATTCTGTGGAACATGATGGGCATAAAGGCAACAGGGTTCATAGGACATATATTATAAATAATGTAATAAACCATGGCATCCATTTTCCAGAATTTTTTAAAACAATATGTACTTTCTCTGACAGGATAGAAAATGGTGAATTTTGTTTTAAAGAGCTCTGTAGAGAGTATGAATTTTATGTGTATCACCACAGATTTTTTTTAGCAAGACTTCTAGATGTATGGTTCCAGTGCCCTTCTGCTTCCTAGGTATTCTTGGCAAGATGCTTAAGTCCCCTCAGGATGTCAGTTCTTTGGCTAGCTGATCCAGAGAGACAGTGTGAGACAGATCAGGAGGAGGAGCGGTTCCAGCACTTTTCACCAATCCACATAGCTCATTCTGTTTGGGCTGAAGTGCTGAAGCCAGCTGCTGCAGAAATGATGTCATTTGCCACATAGAAAGATACACCCCAAACCATTCCATAATCCATATCCCAGATATCCCCATTCTCAAAGCAGGAGTCAAACAGAGGATTACATTAAACATGAGTGGAGGTTTCAACCTCTTTGCAACTGAGCCTGACTAGTGCTGCCTTCTCTTTCACATTTGCATCCTTCCATCTGTTCTTGCTTCACTTCCATCATCACACACAAATTATTACACTCCTATCTCAGTCGTCTTCCATCCTTTCCCCCTCCCATTACAGCTGCTGTCACTGCTGTCTCACTTGCCATTGCCTTTCCCAGGCTGTCACATTCCTTTCTCCTCAACCAGCATCAGCCATCACAAGTCATTCCCCTCCCATGCTCTATTTTGCATCTGCCCACCAGCAGCTGTGGCAGAACTGCAAGCGCAACCACAAAATTCCCTAAACCTTCTGACTTTATTGCAAATCTGTCCTCTGAACAAATACAGCAAAAAAATGTGGCAGTCTATAAGATTTCTGTGACCTTACATTGCAACTTCATCTCTCATAAACCACATATGTCCTTAGAAACTGTGGCATAGATGAAAAATCTCTCATTTAAACTGATTCTTTCATTTATATTTGAATTAATTATTCTTCCATGGGCAGCACAATGAATGAAATCTCCGTGCGTTCCCTCAGGCCCTGGACTTCTACAGAAAATTCTGGTGACTTTCTGGCTGTGCTATTTGAAGAACATGGGAAATAGCCAAGGGAACTTCCATGGAAATTGACAAATTTTCAATTTTGTGTATCTGAGAGCAGTATGCTATACACAACAGAATGAGTGGAATACAGCTTCTTCAGCAAATACATACCTTCACATCTCCTCTACTTGCTATGGAATGACTTATTAATGGCAGCAAGAAAAAGCATATGCAGTTTAAGAAGAACTATAAGAAAACATTATGACCTCTGAGGTGCCACAACAGCTCAAAATACACTACAAAGACTTCTTCGCATTGAAACCATCCATTACTTTACAAGGGGTGTCCTTAGAAGTCTGCCTCAGTGGTTAAGGGATCACCCAGCCCAACAAGACAGCTTTTATTCACAGAGCAAACTAAGCAGACAACTACAGTGCTGTGGTTTACTTTAAAGCCTAATTAATTTTATGCATTTTTTCCCCCACAGATGATCTGACAGATGTAAATTCCTCAATGCAAAGCACTGGCAACCATGTTCATATCATTAGGTTTTCCCTGCACCTATGCTTGACCCAACTGAGACCATGTCTCTCTCTCTAAACTTAGAAACTTCTCTCTTAACATCTGTATATTTTCAATGAGGTGAAACAATCCACAGAAAAAAAAGAAGTCATTTTTCAAGTCCTGCTTGTGCTTTACTTCTGTCACACTTATATTCTTGAGGTTTCAAATGAATGGCATGACAGCCTCACAAACCTGCTGTGAAGCCAATTCGAAGATTTGTTTATACACTAATTGTCAATGAGATACTGTAATGGAAGAGAATTTAATGAGGATGCACAAGTGCTAACTGAACTATACATCTTTGTGTCCTTTTCTAGTTGAGACCAATCAATTCAGATTGAGAAAATATATACTTAAAAGTATAAAAAAGTGGTTTTGTCATGCAACTTGATGCTACTTTATTTCAAATGAGCTCATTACTATTATGTGAGGGAAACGACCAGAGGATCCAGTGGAGTGATACCCTATGGAACAGGTTACAAAAATCCAGACATACAGCCTTATCTCTATGCACTGCTAATCTCACCAGCCTTTATTATCAGCAAACCCTATCTTTGGATAGGATCTGACAACAGTGGGGTGGACCTTCTCACTGATCTCCAGTGAGTTTGCTGGGATTTCCCACAATGAATCAGGAACTGAAAATACACATGATGTGCACAGATGGTTGTTTATATAGGTTATAATTGCTCTGAGTGACTCACCACACACTTGGGGATTTTTCCTGTTATTTTCCTACTCAAGCCTCTTTACTTGATACTAGGTGTCAAGGAGGAATGCAGTGCTTGTAAAAATAAAACAGCGTAAGCATCTAGAGTGAAAGCATAAGTACAGGTCTATTCTCATAGGGTAGATTTGAATCAGGCCCACAGAAACTAGTTCTCCAATTTCAGCGCCTTCAAGTTTTGCTTTGATTTCAAGTGAGGAAGAGGCAATTCACATGTATGAAGGAATTTGATTATGCATGCCCTAAAAACAAATTTTTCTGGCTATTTACTTTTTACATGCAGTCTCACATGTTTATTTTTTACCGGTGATGTTTTCATTTGCTGTTGCCTATTGTTTTTAAAAGAAAGCCTTCCTGTGCTTCTGCAGACTACTGCAAGTAAACAACTTTCCTTTCAGTTTTAAAATTACCTTCCAGACAAGGCACATTTGTCCTACTTAACAGCAAGTAAACTAGCTAGATATTAACCAGAAGATACATCTGTGTATGCAAGGTTGCTAATTTCCTTCTAGATGACTGCTTTACTATTCTATAAGTGCAAGCCATGAGTTATTCCGGGGCAACCAACATGTCAAAATCTCCTAGACTGAAAGATTTTCCATGGAAATTGCAACTGGACACTGATGCTTTATGTAGATACGGTCCCTTTCTCTGTACTGGTTTACAGCTACCTTTCACAAGAGCTCTACCATAGCAGATTGAAGACCTGACATAAAACCTTTAAAAATACTGAAAGTTTTAAAAAAACTTGGAAGCTTGGAAATCCGGTCTGTGTTCAGTACCTGACTCATCATTTGGGCTCTCTTTTTTCCAAGTTTAATATTGCCTGTAAGATCTTACACATCTTGAAACCGCAGAAATCCTGCCCCCCTCACATATATGATCTTCAGAATAGTCAGAGCAAATCCTAGGATTTTTACCTCCATAGTTGTTTCTGAAAGATTCTTCTTCAGAGTATTTGTTTTTGCCCCTTTTATATCTATCCCTCCTTTTTCCTGCTTGCATTATCCCTCAACTGAATGAGGAGCAGTTCTCCTTTTCCTGCCCACCTTCCAGTTCCAGTAAGTCCTGTATTCTCTCAGGTTTTGACAGTTACACTAGTCTTTCATTACCACATATCTGTGGAAAATTCAGTTTAGCTGAATATGATGAGAAAGAAATGCTTGCTCTGTGCCTTCTTTTCTCCTTCCTGCCTGAGTGGAAGCGGAGAGATATCCCCGACCCACTCTTTGTGCTGGTAACAAATGCCGTCCCAGTTAGAAATTTTTCCATTTTGAAAACCTGCCTGCTCTGTTCAGTGAGCAGGAAAAGAAGAGACATGAAGGCAGCACTTCACTTAGATGAGAGCCAGAGTGCTGAGACCTGCAGACAGCAGTTCTGTTGCTGGATGAGGAAAGTCTGAAGCCTATGAGCAAAGACAAAACAGGGAGGTAGCAAGCTGAAAGAGCAAAGCAGGCTGTTGTTCTCCAGAAGCAATTATCAGATTGACTTTGTGTAGCACATAGGGAGAACATAACATTGAAGACTGGTGTCACAGCTAATAGAGAGATCAGGCAGTGAGCCTGGATGAGAAGACAAGGTGCTTTCTGGCTAATTTCACAGGCTTGTGCTCAGTGGCTGTCAGCACAGATATACACCAGAAGAGACAAAGTAGATATTAACTATGGAAACCTGGCTGACCAGCGCTGCCACCAAAATCAATGTGTTTTCCTGCTGACCTCTAAGATATTACTTCTGAAGTGTCTGTGCCCTCTTGTACCTGCCAGCTTGAGCAGCTGGTGAGCATTGGCAATGTATCAGGAACTAAAGCCTATTGTTTTCTCCTGGTCTGTGACCCACTCAGCACAAAAATCCAGCTGAAAATCTGTTCAGCTTTGTCACAATGTACCATAAGATACCTTACCAATGTTCAACAACAGCTAGTCACCAGTATTTTATCAATAGCTTTAATTAAACCCAATAAACTTGCAGGTGAAGAGGGTTTGCAAGGAAGTAATAATTTGCTCTTCTTTATTTCATTTTAGCTATCTTTACAGTCATGAGCTTTTTTGTGTTTTCAAGTTCTCTCAATCCTGTCCTGAAGAGAAGCTACCTCAGTACAGGTTGCTGGACCCAGTATTGTGATGTCTGAAAGGCTGCTAAGAAAAGACACAAATGCATTCAAGCTCAGAATACTCCATTGAAAACTGGGCAGTTGCATCAGGAAAATGGTTTTAAATTGAAGGAGGGAAGATTTAGATTGTATGTCAGGAGGAAGTACTTTACTATGAGAGTGGTGAGTTGCTGGAAAAGGCTGCCCAGACAAGTAGTGGATGCCCCATCCCTAGAGGTGTTCGAGACCAGGTTGGATGGGGCCCTGGGCAGCCTGGTCTAATATTAGGTATGGAGGCTGGTGGCCCTGCATGTGGTAGGAGCTTGATGATCCTTGAGGTCCCTTCCAACCCAAGCCATTCTGTGATTCTATGAAACAAAGAGAAATTGAAGGACAATCGCTGTTTAAACAGTCTGTTGATACTTCCATAAGAACCATCAACCTGCATGAAGCTAAACAGCAGGAAAGTAGAAAGCCCACATTCATGTTAGATCTTAGGCACAATAATGGACTGGCTTCATTTCTAGAATGACTCCAAGGAAGCTAAATCAGTGGCACCAGGAATAACACCCAGCCCAGTCAACTGACTGTTTGGATCATACCATGTAGGTAACTACAACAGAACAGAGCTCAACCAAGATGGCAACTAGCACAACTTGACTTGCGAACATATGGCCAAGCTGTTCCCTCCCATGTGCACAGCTGGATGGCCTCATCCATATTGCTTACCAACAAGTGCCCTCAGTATATGGTCCACCCTGATCTGTTTGTAGAAGCATGCTAGATGCCACAGGACAAGCAGGAACATGGTGACCATCACATGCTATCAAGGGCCAGTGCTGGAGCCTCAGCCATGTTTATATGACTAGCATAGATGTGGCCTTGAATTCCTGCAACTGAAGAGCACCAGGAACTCAGCTGAACTATGACTCATGAGGGAGAAACCAAGAATCGGTAGAAATTGATTCTTCTCAATTTAAAAATTCAGGGGAGATGAGCCATGAAACACAGCACTGCAGTTTCCATTATTTGCTCTTGTGAAAGGGTTGCTGTCATTATCCAACCATAAATGCCAAGTACATCCAGCTGTTGGAGCGGACCCAGAGAAGGGTGTCCAAGTCTAGTGGTTATCCCTTGACTGCAGAGATTGGAAATAAAAATGACCAGAGTGACTTCGTATTTAGAAGTAAGTTTTGCTGTTGCTTTTACCCAATGGTGCCCTGCCAGGTATCAGAAAATGGCTGGTTTTTTTTTTGAAGCTTTTCGGCCTTTGGCAAATAAGACTCAGATTGCTGTAGTCTGGATCTACACCCAAACATATCTTGAGCTCACAAATTTGCACCTATTGATTACACTGATTTCATGTTGAACAATCTTATTTATCATAAGTGAAGAGATTCAAAACAACATGCACTTGAGACACAAAGTTTTTCCTTACTGCTTTGATTTAGCATCTCCAGGTTAGCCCTGGCAGGTGCTAACACGAGTTATGTGCATGGTCAACTCACTTAGTTGCCTTCATTTATGAGAAAAGATCATCCGTTTAAATAATTACTTCTTTCTTACCGATTCTTCATTTGCTTTCTTGCATACTGATTCAGTGGATTTAAGTGAAACTATTCACCCACATAACTTCCTGTTCCTTATTTCAACCCCAGATAAAGTAATGAATTTTTAGTAAACTCAGACCAATGTATTTTTGATACATTTATTAGAACCAACTGTTATTTTAATAATCTTACTCATTTTCCTGTAATAGTTTGCTCTGTTCTTTTTGCAACCTTGATCCACTAAGCATTGGAAAGAAAATTTTGTCTTTCACTACTGGCTCAACCTGATTTTCTGACAGTTCTCTATTTACCATAGGTCAGCTATTTTTGAAAACCTTGGGGAAGTGGAGTACAAGTTTCTGGTTTGTGTTTGGGTGTGTTTTTTATTTTTTTATTTTCAGTATTATACTGGTGATCTGGTGGAAAATTACATGTTTCAGAAAAAAACTGCAGATGAGAAAGGTAATGGCTTTGTATCAAGAAACTGCACTTTGGAAATATACATTCAGAATAAGTGACCTACAGGCTTCCTAATGTTGGAAGAATCATTCAGTTATGTATCTACACAGTAGACATTAACTAGGATTACACAATTAAAACTGCTGTCTCACCCAGTTTTCCAGGGATTAAGCAAAACCCTCCTTGCCACATCAGCTTCCTACCAGGTGTGCTAGATCCCAAGGAAGGAACAGGAGTCTACCTGACTCCCACACAATGGAAGACTAAAAGATAGGATCAGTGGTAAAAAGAGGTGTGGAGAGTTGTAGCAAAGAGGATAAAAGCAGTGAACCTGCAAACCTCTGAAAAGATGCCCTAAGGGATAGGTGAGACAGAGTTGATGAAGCATGTAAGCAGGGAGTTGGCTGGGCAAAAATACCAGGACGCAGAACTGTGAGAGACTGAGAACAGAGCCAGGGGATAAGGAACAAGTGATGAGAAGCCAGACACAGAATAGCAAGATGGAGGGGACTGAAAGGTGAGACTAACACTGTCAGAACAATGTCATAGAGCTCTTCCCAAATACAAGATGTTCAAGTGTGTGGGATCCTTACATGTGAAGGAAGGAATTAAACATGGATATGGCTCTGGTTTGACTATCTTTTCTTGTGTTCATATGTACCATAACAGAATCAAAATTCAGTGTGACCTTATAGCCAAAAAAAGTCACAAGGAAAAATACAACTCAGTGTCTGAGCAGGTAAGTTTTTAAAGGGAGAGTATGTAGAATTACACAGCCTCAGAAAGAAAACAGCAGAATGCTTTGCAGCTCTAGAAGACAGGAAATAATTGGAGCAGACTGTTGTTACGGGCAAAGGGTGTCTTACACTTCAGTGACATCCTACTATGTCAGCAGCAGGCAGGGAGAAATCTTACTGCCCCTGAGCATTTTAATTCATTAAAAATTCCTGTTACATGAAAGGCTGCTTTTTCCATCAATCAAGAACCTGCAGAACAATGGTCAGAGCTTTGGCAAATGATACAAAGATGACTGATTCATGCAATTATCAAACTCTACATGCTGAACTAATTTGCGACAGAATAATGACAGGACAAAAATCCAGGCTCTCAAATGAAAACGCTTAGAGAGCCCATTAGTTACACAGAGAACTAAAGATGTGCATAGCTAGTGAACAAGCTCACATCCAAATAGAGAGCGTAAGCTAAACAGTCACAGAAGTATTTCAGAAGGCGAAACAAGGAAAGCATGAAAATTTAAGGAAAAACAAAGGAAGGCATACAAACACAAAGCAGAATAAGTGAACAAGTCCCAAAGATCTGTGGCTATTGTGAAAAAAATATAATGAAATGCTCTTTTTGTGGGGTCACATGCAAAAATTCTGACAAGGCAACTCATTATGCAAAGGACTGCTGAGAAAAAAAAAAAGCCCCCATACTGAGGAAGTAAGCAGTGACTCAGATTTTGCATCTATGTGACATCAGTGCAATGCAGAACAGCAAAAAACAAATGGTCTGCAAGGTTCAGACTAGCACCAGATGCGTAAGAAATGGAATGCAAATGAACAGTGGACATCAATGTGTGTGAGAGGCCTCAAAGACCTCTTCAGAAGCGTACACAAATATTAAGGAAAATAGCAGAGCCATATTTTAAATTTTCTAATTATATAAACACGGCACAACAAGGCCAAGTAAATCAAGACTATCAGGGCTATTAAGCAAAAATTACGTAGAGTAAAAGTTCAGGTAGTACAGCCATTACAGAACAACATTTAGCAAAAAGAAGAAAACACTTTAAACATGAATTACAGATAATTCTGATAAGATACACATAAATATAAACCATATCCTGTGCGGCTTGTGCACTACTGTATCCATGCAACAAACAACTGCACATCACAGGCAAGCCAGTAAGATGCTCAAAGATAAAAATTGATTAGTATCCCACTCTTAAAGCAATACAATATTGGTAATATTTTGGCTGCCCAGGGCAATGGGCACAGCACCAGTACTGACAAAGCTTAACGAGCATTTGGACAATGCTCTCAGACATGGGGTTTGAATTCTGCTGATCCTGTGTGGAACTGGAAATTGGACTTGATGATTCTTGTGGGTCCCTTACAACCTCAGTTTGTAAGCCTTTGATTCTATGCTTTTTGCCATTCTTTTCTATGTGGTCATCAGATGTGATTACATACTAACACTTTGGACAGTACGGTGGAAGGACACAAAAAAGGTAGTTGCTAGGAAATGCCAGCATACTCTTCTAGAAGCAGTACTGCTTTGAGGGATGCTCTAGCAAGCTCACCAGCAGCATTGCTGGTGGGGACATGGCTACTCTCACCTCTCCTTCAGAAGGAGCCCAGAAATGAATCTGAAATGAAATATAATGAAATTTAAAATAACAACAATTCCCCTGCAACAAAAATAGGTAACTGTGATTGACTACGGGCAGGGAAGCTGTACAGCTGTTTCGATCTTCACTAAAGAGCAGGTCTTCTCAGATATTAGGGAGGTCAGTTACTCTACCCCATAAATCCTGTGTCTTAGTGTGGTGGGTGGCTATCATGGCCTAAGGTCTTTGCCACCTCACCATTCCCTGGCCTGCCCAGGCCTCCATGCAAGCCCCAGTCCATCAGCCCCTGCACCAGTGAGGATTCAGTGGGCTGCGCTCCATCTCCCCACATCCCTGCCCTGCCTAGACATGGCTTCTGCCCATCTGAGCCCACTCAGGTGCTCACAGCCCAGCCTGGCCTTGGCCCATCCCTAGCCCCACTGAGGCATCTGATATGCAGAGCTGAGGCTGCCCCAGTGCCCTGCTCCTGGTGAGGCACTGGGATGGGCCCCGCGTGCTTGCACTGCCTGTTCCACCAGAGAGACCCTGGCACCTTTGGTAATGCACTGTTCAGGCAAAAGATAATAAGTTACATTTCCTGCATTCAAGTACCTACAGAGGCCTTGCAAACTAGCAGATTTATAAACAGAGTGAGGACATAGGCTTGAGCCCTGGCACACAATAGCTCAACTGTTAAGCTGCCAAGGCGCCTTCGTGACAGCACGCAGTCTCCCTGACAATATCCAGCAACAGTTTTGGAAACAGCACAAGCCAGAGAATTGATGCTCCCCATCAACAGCACAGGCAACACCACTTCTGAGGAATGGGAAGAGCAAAAAGACAGTTCAGCCATATTAAATTATATTAGCAAGGTCTATTTTATATAACACTACAAATGAAGTCAGATGAGAGATAAGTGGAAAATACCTCTCAGTGCTACTCACCTGGGAAAGCTTCAAACTGTACAATCAAGGAGAATTTAAACATGCATCAGTAAAAGATAGTGAGTCTGCAGTGTTATGTATTTCATTGGATGTATGGTGCACAGGGCAGGTATGCCCTTACAGAGTTAGGCAGAGGAACTTCACACTATGGGATTGTATAGGAACTGCTGAGTCACAGCCTGAACTTCTGATTGACCACCTGAGGCAAGCAATGAGTCAGCCATAGGAGCACAGGTGAAGGTAATTCTCCTGTGCTACCGGAAGGGGTGAAGCCTGGCTCCACCTCTCCTAGATCCCATTTAAGAGCTGACTGGCACTGAGGAAGGGTCTCTTCCTGGAGATCATTCCTTGTGGAGAATATTGTGAGCTTACAACATTGGTAAGCATTTTCCATTTATTATCTTACTGTTGCAATAATCTTACTTAGCCTAACTTTCCTGTGTATTTCTTAATTATAATATCTGTATGTTCACTGATTATACAGGGATAAACAGCAGTTAAGTCAGAGCATGATATCTTCAGCTGGCTGAAAGGTTGTGTACATCTTCTATAGGAAGCTAATGTAAGATTTGGGCATAGCCCAAGATTTCCTGTTCTTGGTGAGAGAAAGAAAGAATGAATGAAAAAAGAGAAAGGAAGAAACACTCCCTAGAAACACTGTTGTTACAGCACGCTAAAATGCTAAAAGTTAAATGAATTGACCTAGCAGTCCTCTCAGACAAGACAGAAAGAAATTCTAACAGCATAGATATCCCCATACTACCACATTAGTTAGTAAGCACTTGCTTACACATTTTTCAAAACAGAAACAACAAAATCAAACTCTTCTAATTCCAGTCAAGTACTCAAATCAGATTGTTAAAAATGGTTACATACTATCAAAAGAAAGGTGGAAAAAATGAAATGTCACATAATGACAGAATGCTTGAGGCTATAAGGTACCTCTGCAGGCCATCTGGTCCAGCCCTCTGCTTAAACAGGGCCACTCAGAGCCGGTTGCTCAGGGCAACATCCAGACATCTTTTGAAGCTCTCCAAGGATGGAGACCCAGAGGGCCACCTGCTCCAGTGCTCCATCACCCTCATGGTAAATCAGCATTCACTTATTTTAGATGAAAAAGTCATATGGAACATTCTTCAATTCCATTAGATAGACATTGGGGAAAAAAAAAAAGCCACCTGCTTTGTTGAGGGGAAAAAGAAAAAAACCTATAATAATGTGGTTGAGGAAAGGGGCTTAAATGCTATATCTGATCAAGCATCTATTTTTTTCTTCACTGCCTACTACAACAAATGTATCATAACTGATCTGTAAGAAATGCTGGAGGCAAGCTGTGGAGTTCACTGGGAGTTCATGCCATCATCATTTTTAAGACTGATTAGGAAAGAAATTTTCCACCAAGCAAGAAGAGATTGTGTAAACTAGGAAAAGTGGCCTAGTTAAAGATAACTTAAACCTCAAGTCAGACTTAGGTGAGGAAAGAGACCACATTTACTACACATTCTCTGAGAATAAATCTGATGATAAGTGAAGCTAGGCCACAATGACAGGAAAAGCTGGATTCGTATTTACAAGTTCTCCTGTAAAAGGCAACCTAGTAGTAAATTCCTATTTTTAGTGACAAATAGGAATGCAGTACTACTGGGCTGAATAGTAGGAAAGGACAATATTGGGAGTTAAGGAGTTGTTTTTTTTTAAGATTCACTTGCATTCAGAGCATCTCCAATAAGAAGGAAAATCTCCAGAGGTTATGATCAAGGGATCCTGATCTACAAACTAATTCAAATAGGACACGATTGCCTCACAACAGAGCTATTTTTGAGATCCTAGCTAACTTTTCAGAAAATACAAATCCACACTTGTAGTCTTTGCTAAAATGAGATGTCATTTAATCTTGTCTACTAATGAGGTATTTTTCTTAATAGGCTCACAAACACCAGATGTTCTTTCTCTCAGGAAGTACCTTTCAGAGAATCCACCAGTGCAATATAAATAGAGCACAAGCCAAAAGCAAGAGATGTCATAATAGATTCAATGTATCCCAGTGCAAGATGAAGTGCAAAGCAGTAACCAAGCATCAAAAGAAACATTTGAACTTTTTCCAGCATCTTGCTAAATAAGCAAAAGAATTTGTTCATAGACACAGAGGACATTATTCCCAAAACAGAGTAATAAACTAGTGAAGTTAGTACTGATTTGTCTGAAACCATTTTTCAGGGGATGTACCTCAGAGTTCAGCATGTACACACATTATGTTAATCATGTTTCATTACCTCCCATGAATGTGACAGAATGGAAGCTACTTTATGAACCTTCTACAACTATTCTGTCTGATGTATGTTTACAAGTTAGTGCTTAGGAATTTAAAGACACTTACAGAAAGTACTTGTTAGTTATAACGTAAGGAGCAGAATAAAGCTTGGATACTGCTTTGTTTCGGCTGCTGTTTTACATCAATTGCATGTGAACTGCAAGGAATGGAGGCAGGCCTGAGAAAGGAGCTAGGGAAGTGTTTTTAACATGGACAAGCTATATAGGAAAGAACAAAATAAGTCATCATGGAATAATAGAATGGCTGGGTTGAAAAGGACCACAGTGATCATCTAGTTTCAACCGTTTGCTATGTGCAGGATCGCCAAACACCAGACCAGGCTGCCAGAGCCACATCCAGCCTGACCCTGAATGCCTCCAGGGATGGGGCATCCACAACCAAGTGAAGATAAGAAAGAAGCATGCAGGAGAGCCTGTGGCCCTCGAGCACTCCCAGAGCTGAAGGAGACTGAGGATTGTGACTCTTGTCTCACATTCTCCATTATAGATCCACTAAGATAACCTGTTAGAAGAGACCCTCTTCCTTTTGCAACAGAGGCTATAACAGAATGGCATCCTATTACTGGCATCACGTGTTACAGTAGCCCAAGTGGCAGAAGGTGGCACCTCCTAGGGGCTCCATTCCCAATACTGAACTACGCAACAGTGAACGTGGAAAGATTTAGTGGAATCTGGGAGATAAAATTTGATACTCTGCCTTTCAGCACACAGCTAATACTATTCAGCTAATAGTGGGTTCTACTGCGAGAGTGACCTGCCTTTTCAGCCTAACTGGCAGTAAAACCCAGAGAATTATGATGTTTCTGATGACCAAGAGAGAAAAACCAGCTGATGGCTCACAGAGTTGGAAGAGCTAACGCTGTGTACTCTGTTGAGTTGCACGGTCTTAAAAAAGAATGAACTTTCAATTCATTTGGAAGAAATGAATTTAGAACAATTCTAATAGAAGAAACTGGTACATGTTAGTCCAGTACTTCCTGAAATCTTTTCAGAGTATTCCAAGCAGTGAAACAAAGCTAAAATAAAATAGAAGATGCAGTCAGAAGATTTCTGTGGATAAACCTATATCTCAGTTCAAGTTTTAAAGTGGAAATAACTCATGGAGATACTGAGTATTCAGGCTGGTGTAAGGAGAAAACAGTCTTTACTGGGGACAAATAGGAACGAAAATGTTTACAGCCACAGCATTTTTCTTTTCATTGCTGCATGATGGCTTAATATTTGTTCAAACAGCAGGGAAAAGACAATTCCATAGCTTTAGAGAAGAACAAGTGAGCAAATTCAAATAATACCATAGCAACAACTGTATGATCACCTCAGTGGAAGAAAATTAGATCCCTCTGGATCATGTGTGTAGGCACTGAAGGAACTGATATTGAAATGCTGGAACTTTATAAAATGTTTTTAATGCATTTCATTCACTTTTTACTATTAATATTACGTAATTAGAGATGGGATAAATGGATTTTCCTGCTCTTCTGCAGTGTGCTTTCCTTTCATGCCACCCTTCACAGTCCCTGACGCTGACTGACTTTGGTGCTGAAGTGTTGTTAGTTACAGCCTGCTGCAATTCTAACTGTGCAACAACCTCATGTAATTTTGTAGTGAAAATCAACATTAGATGTGATGGGAAATAAAAAAAAAATAAAAATAAAAATAAAATTAAAAAAAAAGGCAAGCAGTCAAGATCATTATTTTCAGAAAATAAATAAATAAGAAACAATATACCCAGAGGTTTAGATCAGCTCATGTCTGCTGGAGAGGAGATGAGCAGCATCATAAACCCAGTGTTCTAGGCATGCTGCAGTGTTCAGGGAAGAGTGAATGGCAGATAGTCACGTATAAATAGGAAGAGAGGCTATTCAATTTCTGTGTCTTTTGCAGAATTCACTTGCATACTTCAAGGATCACAACGTCTTTTATTTTTGCCTGTAAGAGCAACGATGAGAGGAGGAATCCCACTCTTTCTCAGTGCAACAAGAAAAAAAGATGGAGATCTAACCAGAAAAGCCAGTTGTAGCCAACCTGCCACCTCAGATCAGCTGATTGTGGAGATATTCTCATGATCAATTGCATGCCTCACATACTGAAGCTAACAAAACACAAGATCAATTGCTAAACAAAACAAAACTTGAGATAAACTAGAAGCTGCATTTAACCATCTCTTTCCAATCCCCAACATTCAGATGTCTGTTTTCACCAAAGATGAGGAAAGCTACTTCAATTCTCTGCTGAAATCTGGACTGATATTTTCTTCTCTGCTAAGTGGCATAATGTGAGACTATAGTGGTCTTCAACTTGTGTTTCTTGTCTAAAAAGAAAAGTAAAAACTAATTCCACTACAGCATATTTTTGAAATATGCTTATTTTGTGTGCACACCATAGCCAACAGATTTTCTGACTTGACAGAACTCTGTTTATCACCGTAAAGAATTAAAGTATTGCCTCTGTGGTACAAATTCGGACCTGATGTTTACAGTGACACAAGAATTTTAAAATCTTTGATGTCAAAACCAATGTATTTCATCAAAATTAGTAAAACACACCATTCCATCTCCCCAAAAGGTTAAAAAAAATATATCTTTCTCATCCAGAGAATTCAAATAATTGCAGTGGGAGGTGAGCGTTCTCATATCAAACAACGTTGTTTTTACTTCCTATCATAACTGCAGTGGTTTAAATTACTCTTCATAGCAGTCTTAAAATTAATGTAGTTTGAATAAGAGTGTCTGCATACAGCGCATAGATGATGTTGTATCCAGAGAAATATTCTTTCACCAATAAATATTTTAACTTAGAAGCAAGTCAAGAATTAAAATCCTAAGTCTTTTCATAGAAGACCCAACACATATTCATGGATCATGAAAATGATTAATTTTCATAATTTAATAATTTTTAATTTAATAATTTTCATAATTTCTTAATTTGCTACAGAGCTGCCCTTTCTTTTTTTGGTTTCCTGAGATACTGCAGCAAATTCTTACATTTTCCTGATTTCCATCTCCTAAGCACGGAGATGGATGGAAAGTAGAAGACAAAGTTTGAAGAAAATGGATCATCACTCTTAAACAAGCAGTTGCCCTTTTGTGTTTTGATCACAACCCCCTAAGTATCCAATGCAAACTCTGTTCTTATCAGAGCATTTTATCAGTAGGCTAAAGAATTTGTTTCGACTGATCTCATCCTGTAGCAAATAAACGTGACTTAGGCTGGGCAAAATATCTTCCACTTGGATAAATTCTTCCATCTTTTCAGACTTCTGTGTGAGTTGGAAACAAAGGCAGTGAACAAATCTAAAATATTAATAACTCAAATATGTGTTTTTTAAGGGAGATGAACAAATGCAAGTTATAATGTTTTGGAATACAAAGGGATATAAAAGGCAGAATTACGTGTTCTTCTTTTCCCAGAAGTAACTATTATTTAGCACAAAGACAGGAAAAAGCAAAAGCCAGTTCTTACAGGCTCACATTGGTACACCCAAAAAGATATCGGGGGTAAGAATGAACCAATGGCAATAACATAAGTTGTTATTTACTCTTTTTGAAATCAGAAGACTGTTGACATAGAGAAAAAATTTAAAAAAAAAATTGAAGCTCAACTAACAGGTCACAGGTAGAGCAATTTGACAGTCTCTTTGCATGACTGAAGACTAAAAAAATGTATTTCTTTTTTTTTTTTAGACACTGTTCTACTGGAGAGAAAATGAATAGCAGTCAATTACATTTAAGATCATTGTAAAACAAAATTTGCATACTAGAACAACACAAAAATAATAATCCAACTGATTGACCAAATTTTACTATTAAAGTGAATAACTTGGAAAGTGAAAAAACCATCTGAGAACCAATAATTTGCATTTCATATTGAATTAAGAATATTATTGCTTTTGCCTTTATTTCCATAAACCTACTGAAATACCTTGAATAACTCAGTAGGATGTTCTGTCACTTCTCATTTTGATGTTTGATGTCCCTTGAAAATGTTTGTGCTGTTTTCTTTCGCTCCCCCCTCCATAAACACAAGTACCAAAACAAGTGCTTATGGACTATCAGGAATGACTACTCAGATCCTTGGTGTGCCACCAAGACTTTCAAATAGCAGGAGCTTGACAGCAAGCACTTTCTTTGAAATGTTTTGATGGAAGGGCAGAGAGTCTGCTGCTGCCCTGCGTGTCCCTGTGGAGGTTGCTGAGGGCTCCTCAGAGGCAACAGGAATACCTGCCAGAAGTTCTGGTGGGATTCCTGCTGAAATGACAGAAACAAGGAGCCACTGACCCATACACACTTGGAACAACTGTGCTTTGGTCATCACTAATACAGAAATGAAGGAGACCGAGTGCACGTTTAATTTAAGCAAAATTTGGCACAGAACAATATGTTTTTCATGCTGAAGCACTGTACGTAGCAACAAGTAAAGTTTTCTGGCTCAGGCTAAGATCAGATCAGCCCCTTGAATGTATTGAAAAGCTTTTGAAGTGTCGACCCAGAGACAGTTCTCGCAGTGCTTGGGTAATGAAACTATGAAACTGAGGCCTGCTTTGAATTCACCAGCAAATACCTCACCAGAGAAAGTCTAGAAAATGCAATTGCAGAGAACAGCACCGAAAAACATAAAGACAACTAAACTTGTCCTGTTTGTTAATATGCTGTAGGAAACAACAGCAAAAACAAAGCCATAAGAACTGGTGAAGAAAAAGAATAATAATCTGGATACTTCAAATGTTTGTTTTCTTTGTCCAGAGCAATAGTGTAAGCCCTTTTTTGGGCTGAGAAGGCATTTTAATTTTCTTAGCATTATTTTCCTATCAGAGAGCGAACATATTGATGAGAACATTTAAAACACAGACTATTCCTAATGCTCTAATGTCCAATTAGAGCTAAAACATTAGCTAACTTCAAAGAAAGAGTCTACAGCAGATGCCAGTGCTTTGGAAATTGCATCATGTTAGAATGCTTAACTGTTAGCAGAGAACGACACTCTTGTGTATTGTATTTGGCTTTAATCTGTTCTGAGAAATGCATTTACTTCATTTAAAAAGATTCCACTGTTTGTAGACACAGCTAATACAAATGAGTTTCCTTTTCACAAGATTATTTAATGCAGAACACTGTATCAATTATACCTTCCTACAGCAACTACTTAAAGTATCTATGTACATATGTATATGTACATCTGCACAGATCTCCTTATTTTTACACCAAATGCATGTGTTTGCATGCATTACATATCTGTGGACTGGGAAGGCAGGTAGTTCTCACTTTCTGATTTCTCAGTGTGCAGTAAATACTAAAAGAAAAGAAAACAAACAAAAAAAAGAGACAAGCAGAACTGATGGAAACCTGAAACATCATCCCAGCATTGGATTTTGTCCTGACAAATGTCTAGTCAACTCAAACCAGATTACAATCTTCTGACTATTTCAGTCTGTATCTGTCTGATGGTTTGATAGCAAAACACTTAGAAAATTCCACCTGCCCTGCTCAAATCTCCCCAGAGCCTTGAGAATGAATAGGACTTTCCCTGGAACTGCATCTGCTGTGAGATGGTACCCACTGCAGCACAGCGGCTCAGCAGCTGCTCCAGTTAGATCCTGGCAGCAGAGAGAAGGAGAAAGAAGTGTTTGGGAACAAGTAACAAGAGCAGGAACTGAGAGGAAACACCAGCTCAGATTCTGGAGGTGTGGGGCACTGTGAGAACAAAATCAACAACGTGGAGTTGTGGAGCTGAGAGATAAAATTAAAGTTCTACCCCAGCCCTGAATATTTTGTGTGATTCTGAATATACCACTGAACCATTTTTTTCCCACCACAGATGATCAGTGCACAAGGAGATACCTTTAAATATCAGTTCCTAAATGGATTTGGTTCCTTCCTCCCGGGCTGTAATCTGCAGAGGTGCTGACTGAGGTCCACAAAACTGTGCTCTGAGCAGAGCAGCTGCCCTCATGAGAGTAACTGTTTAAAGAGGCCACAGGCATCCAAGGTTGCACAATTACAAATGAAGAGCACAATCCTTATGGCCTACAGGCTTACAGGAATTTAGGTGACTAACATACAGAACACTGATTTTGCTGGGAACTGAGAGTCTGAATATCCATACTTCGTGGTTTTCCTTTTTCTGAAAAATCAAAACCTTCATTTCCATCTGGAAAATAACAATTTCTCATAAATTCATTAGGTTGTCATGAGCAACCCAAAGAACCAGAGAATAGTTCCAAATGATCAATTCCTTTACAACAGGCAGTCCATCAGTGGGGAATAGCACCAGATTTGGGGATAACAGTGGGGCCAAAATTAAAACTGCTCCTTCAGGACACTGAACCACCCTACGCTCCGACTGAGGAATACACCTGAAGAGAAAGGGCTGGACTAAGAGTCATTTTACAGACCAAGTTAACACATGCAACCTAAAGTCTGGATTTTCCTAATTACTTGCCACACTTACTTTACTCAGGACTGTTCTTCAGGACTCCCTTTTATCTTTATCCATTTTTTCTACAAATCTTGCTACCATATAATTTGCACCCAGGTCTCAGAAAATGTCAAATAACAATCAGAAAGGAGAGAGGAAGATTTTGATCACATAAAATTTTCTGAATTGACTGCAGAATCATTTGAACATATAGTATAGGCTGCCACCCTGAAAGTCCTTAGCTTTATCTTGCTGTTGGAATGTGTTGTTTTGCTACTTCACAGCATGGGGGAATCTTTTTAGAAAACAGAAGCTATTTTTCTTTGAGAAATGTATGCTATGATCATGTTATCATTTTACTCATTTCTATAACAATTTTCTATTTCATATCCTTTGCAATCTGAAGTGATGGGATACGCTGGAAGAAAACATTCCTTCTTAACTTGTCAGCTTTGTTATAGTACTTCAGGAAAGAAAAAAAAAAGGGGGAGCATTGTTCTGACTTGGCACTTTTGCAGATCTCTCTGCTATGTGTATTTATTAAAAAAAAAAAAAAATCACCTAAGGCTTTATCCTGCACCAACAAATTCATAGGAAACTTTCCCTTTGACTTCATCAGATAGCAAAATAGGCCACAGAAGAAAGGAAATGTGAAGATCTAGTTATGTATGTAATTACCACTTTATCAGTTAGGACTGGAATCCTGGAGATGGGAAGAGGAAAAGAATAAGTTCCTGGATATCCATAAACAGTTGGTAGCCGTGGGCTACAGAAATTAAACAGGCAGCTCTTACTTCCATCTTAATACCTTTGCTCAGAAACCAAACCATCATCATGAGCCATCTTTGTCCCTCATCAGTCTTGGTCTCTGAGCCTTAGGAGCCAGTTGTTTGGTTGCAAACACCAGTTTGGAGAAGCAGACTTGCAGGCAAGCAGCCACTAAACAAATGACCAACCAGGCACTGATTAGCAAGAGATTTTTGTTAGCTGTATTTGGGTTTTGCTTTTCTTCCATTGTATATAATAAAGATCTAATTCCATCACTGCAGTCAGAAGGATGAAGTAAATCTAATCTCAGAAGCACTACAGCAAAAAACTCTTAAGATTTTCTCAACCCTTTTCTGAAAAAAGCGCCATTCAATCTATCAAAGTATTATTATCTCCACATAAGGTAAAAGCCCTCCGATTTTTTCTCTTGGTAGGAAAAATATATTGGATCTTCATTTATCAGAAAATTAACAAGCAGCACGTGAGTCAAAGAAGGAAGCTACTAGCTGAGACCATACAATGATTACAGGGGGCTTTACTGAATAAGACATCAGCCTTTGAGTGATAGTGTGAGATAACTGGAGATTCTGAACCTGATTTTACCACATAATATCTTTACACTTCACTACAGCTATTTCTAATTTAAATCTGAATGGACTCATACTCCTTAACTTTTCTGTTATCCTAAGATACTTGCTTCTAGCAACATGTATACCTGCTTCTAGCATCATTATAATGGAAGTATCCATATTCCTGCTTCTTAGGAAGGCCAAGATATTCCTATTCCTGGATGTCTATTCTCAGATATCTAAACACTCTTCTGATATACATTAATCGTTCAGGAAAAAGGAGTCAGAGATATCTGATTAATCCACTCAAAGCTGTCATAGCAGATAGATACCTCATAATATGGCAGATCTTTTTCGTATGACTGTCCCTGCAGTTAAACAAATTTGTTTAAGAGAATGTGATCTTATACAGAAATTCTTCCATATTCCCAAACAGCGTATGTATAAAAAATGGTAGCTTCAGATCCACTTCCATTCCTTTTTTTCATGGTTATTATTGTAATGAAGTTGGTACATGTTTCCACGTGCTTGCCAAGCAGGGAGGTTAGTGTGCGTTATTAGAAGGTTTCACTTAATTGATTTTCTGATACATAGCTAATTTCTCTTCAGGCTCAGAGTAGCACAGCAGCGTTGCACTTACACAGAAATTATACAGGCATTTAAAGGAGCAGCAAAGAGTGTACTGGTGAAATTCAGCTTTCGGTTGATATAAATGGAAAGTAACTAAATTGATTTCTGTTAATGTATTCTAGAATTGCCCATGTACATTTGGGAGCCACATTTGGGCCAAGGACAGTAAGGACTACAGTCGTAAAATGTTTAACAGAGAAGTAGCATATAAATTCAGAGGATTAGGGGCGGGAAACAAGCAGGCCATAGCAATACCGGTCTGGGTAACTTACCTAACAAAAACAAAAAAAAACCCAAAAAACCAAAATCAACTAAAGCTAGCCCACAGTTGAGTTACAGACAGCTTGTTCCCAGCTTGTTGAGTGTTAGTGTATTTAACTGTTGTACAGAAAGTTGTGACTGAAGCACCAGTATATTCTAAATTATATAACTTTGCAAAAGCCATTGCTTAAGCAATCACCTACTGCTGTTAACATTTTCTCAAGCTAATTCCAAATACTCCCTTACTAAAGCCCCACTCCTAGAAGATAGCTTAGCACTTTCCCATGGTGTCATTTACAAGACAGCATGAAAACAACAGCCTCCAGGTGCCATGAATTTCAAGCTGTTCCTCATGAGATAAGTACCATCAAGCCTTCTTAATTTAGTTTCAGCAATCCCATATTTAACAATGTTGTTAAGTATGCTGAAAGAAAATCTAAAATGGTTTTCTCACTTTGCATGTTAAGTGTTGCTATACAGCTTGCAGGGTAATTATTTTTTAAATTTTCTTGAAAGTATGTCCTTTCTTCAGTCTCTTTTCTTGAATGTTGGTGTTTTCTAGTATGTGTTGTAACCTCAACAGGGAATAGAGAAGTGCCTTTTAACTTTGAAAGCCACGCACCACATTTTTAAATCTTCTGTGACTGAGATATCTTGAAAGCACCTTGAGATTTTGAAAGGGTAATGGAGAGTAACTGTAGAGAGAAAAGATAATTCTGTGCTTGGAAAACACTTTTGAATGTCATTGTATAGAAATGGATTCTCTGTTTAATATGAAATAGCACCTTCTGAACTTATTTTGAGCTCTCAAGATCATGCCCTGCACTGGTTTCTTGTTTCTTATTGGCCTAAAACAATGCAAACAACAGTGAGCTGCGCAGAATTGCCATAAGCAATGCCAAGAAGGCCCTAGTACTAAAATCCAATTTAATGCCTAATCATTCCTGTTGAGACTGAAAATGGATATCAGAGAACGCAGGACACTATGTGAAACCACCTGTCTTTGGGTCAATAACAAAGTGAAACCTTCTGAGAGCATGGAGGGGAAAATGAGATGGAAGCTGTGAGTGACCCCAGCACTGGCCTTGCCCTTGCCATGGTAAGACCAGGCTGGTGACAAAAATAGGTCCATCAACAGTCCAGTGATGATTTATTGAGGGCATGGGGGTGAGTCTATCTGGACAGACATCCCTGGGAAATCCAAACAACTAAAGGACAGCAGAAAATGGCCACCTGTAACATATCTTGAGGAGGGGTTTTGGCTTGGCTGGAATGTAGTCCTGGGTCATGGGTGGTATTGGGAGAGAGACTGGGAGGACTGAATGGGGGAAATGAGGAGTAAAAGTGTCCCAAGAGCTCATACAGCAGCAAAAAGAATGAACGTCTTGGATATGCCATCTATTTGGGACTGTGGTTTTATGACTGCTTTAGTGTTTCCCAAGGTAAACCTAGACTTCAGTCCCCCATTCCAGGTCCAAATATATATATATATATATATATATATTTACAATATATACAATATATATATATTTACATACAAAGCCTAAGACCTAAAACATACCTCCCATAGGTATATGAGATGTGCTGTGATCTATGGATGGACCAAAGAAGAACAGACCCAGATTTAATCCCTAAATTAAAAATACATCTCAAGTACACCTTGTAAAAACACAACCATCTGTGATGGTGACATCTTCTTCATCTTAAACTTGGCATGATGAATGAGAATGTCTTGATCACAAAAATTTTGCTTCTAATAGATAGGAAACTTTCCTGTGGATCATGTCTCATAGGGCCACGAAATTGGTAAATCCCACTAAAATCCTTCTTCAGAAGATTGTCAGTTAGAGCCTCCTGATTCTTTCTTTCAACACTGTGCCTAGTTGAAACATCATTTCCAAAAGTGCACCAATTAGGAGGTTTGGTAAAGTTTCCAAGTCACATTTCTGTGGGATGAGGAGGCCCAGCATAATGACTATTGGACAGACAACACATCAATTGAGCTATGAATGCTGCTTCCTCTCCTGCTTTTCTCTGACTGTTATTCATTATAGAAAATACCAGTAACTGCTGTGCTTTCAAAACTTGCCACTCTATGGTCCCAGAGACTAAATTCGCCTTTCTGCTTTCACACAGGTTAGGAAACCTCCTGATATCACTGTTCTTAGATGCTTAGGCACAGATGAGAGATGTTCCCAGCCCATGTCCTGAGGTGGCAGTGCCCTGGTCCCTCATATGCAAAGCACAGAGAAGCTACAGCTCTAATTAATCCACAACCACCCTGTGTCACCAGCAGACTTCTGCAAATTGATTTCTTTTTGGTACAAAATTCCACACACCACTTGCCCTAAGTCTGCTGCTGTGTCCACTAATAGTATGTGCATTTCTGTGTGTGACCTAAGGAAGGGAAAAGGGCCTGGTTATTTATTATTACTCTTACTATTATTAGTAGTATTAAGTTTTTTCTCAGGGGGAACTATTGATGTCCTTAACTTTATTCAGCCTCTCTAAATAAATATGACAAAAAGCTTTGGAGAGTCAAGCTGTGTTGATTCATCTGCAACACTGTGGTTTCCCAGAAAAGAAGCGGCAGGAGGATTGTACATCCTGAGCTTCCCCAGCCTAGTGCTGTACACACAACTTCCTCAGCAATTCAAATAAATGCTGTGGTTGAGAGTGGTAAAGTCTCCATCTAACACACTACCAGTTACTCTACCCTTCTTCTGCTAAGCAGAAGAGAACAAACCAGAGAGCAGAGACTAACATATTACAGTTAAATTCAGAAGCTAGAAGTAAAATCCAGCATCCTTCCCAAATGGAAATTGAGACAGTCGATTTGATTAACATTCCTTATTTGGAATCCTTGAAGTGAATATCTCGACTCACGCTTCAGAGCTAAACCTTTCAACAAGAACATTCAAGTTTAGGAAATGGTTTGAGGCAGAAGCAAGCAAGGCAGAAACTAAGCCTAGGAGAACAGCTCCATCCCCACAGCACTCTGGCATGTTGTCACCTGAGGATTAAAGAGCAGTATGTTGGCTTTATGAACTGGAAAGAGAAGCTAGCAACTTTCATGGAAGGTTTTAGCTTTAAAATAGGGTTGCTTTAAATGAGCAGTATCCTGCAGAGCAGAGAGCCTATACTCTCATTTCTAATCCTAAGAATTCTCTGCTGCTGCCTGTCACTGAGAGATCTGTATGAACATGATCACTGAAGGCTGCAATTTAAAACTCAGAACAATGCATTCATAAATCTGATGACTAAAACAATGAGCACAAACCATACTTGAGAGCAGCAGCAAATGCTGGAAAGCTGCTGTGGCTACAAAAATGTTGTCTCGTGCCTGATGCGGATTGCTTTTCCATGAGTCACCTGACCTCGGAGTGAGTCTGGGTTTTTGGTTACACTGTCAGGGTTTATTGTTTCTCGGTTTCACAGTGCAGGACTGCCATTCCAGAAAATGACTGTTCTCTGATGGGAGCATCCCCTGGGGGTGGCCAGTGCCTCATACTGATTGCTGTGATAAAATTGCAGCTTACTCAGTAAGTAAACAGGCAGGACACTTATGTGGTGACTATACCTCATGTTGAGCACGTCTGCATCAGAACAGTTAGTCAGGTCCACATGGCTGAATCTTTGTAAGATGGCTAACATCGGAAGAGAAGTGCATTATACCAACAGTGGGGGCCAAATTTATTCAGAGACATGGAAAGATCACCCTTGTTACAAGCTAGTGAAAAACATCCTGTCAGAATATCACTTTCAGTGCTAAGTGTAATTCCAGACTTACCCAAATGCTGTGTCCTCAGACCTCAGATTTCAGACTGTAGAACATGGTTTGATTTCTGAAGCCAGGTTTGGGATTTTAACCTATCTCGATGTTCCAGCTTTACCTCTAATTTTGTCCACTTTCTCCACCAAGAATATCTTTCCTGTAATGTAGAAAGCGAAACTTTCTTTGAAAAAAAGAAGTGTTATTTCAGTAGCTCCTAGCTGCTGGAATTTCAAGGCTGCATTTTACACTGCATTTCTATTTCCATACGTACCTAAGCTGTTCTTCTGCTCCTATTTTTAAAATTAAAAAACAGAAGCTATTTCTTACTTAAAAAGAAATCTACTGGAGGTGAAACGAAGGCTGGGGGAAGGGACTGGATCCAGAAATCAACCTTTTTATTAAGTGCTTTTTCACTTTTCTTTTCCTTTCAGGGCAGGGACACACTGAACCAAACCTTTAATCTCAGTAATTGGTATGTTAATTTATACCACCTCTGGCTTTGATCTTTCAGTCCTACCACAGTGCAAATTTTTTCCTCATATTTAAAATTTGGAAAATCCCCTGGTTATAACATCTGTTCTTTCTCACTTCCCATTCTGCTAGAACAACTTTTTCTCTGAAATAGTTGTCTTTTTTGTGGTTCCTTTGAGAAGTGTAGTCCAGCATTTCCTATTGAATCAGTTTGCTGTGTATTGAGACAACTAAAGACCACTCACTCAAGATTTTTCTTCTTACTATATTGCAGCAAGTCACAATTCTCTGATTCTGTGAATGTAGATCTTAGTAAGTTCAAAAAATTCAAGTGTGCATTCAATAAAAGCATGTGTGCATGACTTTTAAGTACCTGCTGAAGTCTCATTAAGCTCGTGCCTCAAGTAAAATCCACCTAAGTATTTTGCTGAACAGAGTCCCTCTGGGTTTGTTCCAACACACATTGAAGGCAGCCAAAAATTCCCTTGAATTCAGTGAGCTCTTGGATGATTCCTGTGAGGTTTTGGGTGTGTGAAGTTCAGTGTTTCTCCTGCCAAATTTCAGTTCTTGCTCTGACATGTGTTCTTTAATTCTTTACACTGTCTCCTCCCTGTAGAGGAATATAAAACTTTTAAGTCATCCCTAAAAGGCCAGAAGAGTTTTTCACCACTGTATTCAACACACTCTTGTCAAACTGAAGTATTTCAAAACCATTTATTTCCTCCTATGAGAAACATCAAAGCAAATAGTTTGAGGTCTAATATCTGGCTGTAAGGATTACATGTATGTCATTGCATCTTTATCTTTTGGGGGGTCATGTTTCTGTTTTTATACAACTATTCAAAACACTCATTACAAATCCCTCACATACATGTGGAAACACAACTGCAAATGCTCACTATTGTATTTATAAACTAAATCTAGAAGCTTAAATAACTAACAAAACAATTTTTCTTTTTCAGAATTAGAACCTTCTGAAGCATGGGTAGAGCAGTAAATTTTACATTGAAAAAAATTTCAATTCAGAGTAAAACCAAGCTTCTAAATGTTCAATTTTTCACAAAAGAAAGTTTTCTGTCATGCATCTTCTAGAACATTTTAGATTACGTAGCCTTTTACTCTATAAATACAAAGGCACATGGCACTTTCACCTCAGCTTGCCTATTTAGCTTAGAAACACTAATAAATTCCTCCTCAAATAATCTTGCAGTAAAATAAATGATATTTCCAGAACTTAGTATACAATGTGACAAGCTTAGCTGAATTCTGCAGAAGAAGGCTCTGGTTTCTGGGTATTGTGTTAATTTAGTGGCAGCTTCATTACATTCAGAAATTGAGAGTCAAATCTTCAGAAGGTTTAAGACTGGCAAAACTCTGAAGTCTAACAAGCTATAGTGGTTCAATGCAGCTGGAGATGTATTCAGCTGAATAAAAACTGGATAATAGGAACTGAAGAAGTAGCCTCTGTTCTATTAAGATGAATTATTCAGTTCACTTTGTGCAGACCCTGAATTTTCAAAAAGCTTCTTTATTTATCTTCTGTCCTCTCACTGAAGCACTTACAAGGATGGGTGAGATTTGTACGGTGGACCTGGGGAGCCAGCACCCAAGAAGATGTCAGAGGAAGTCTGAGCTTGTCCAGTATTTGGAGTCATATTACATACCTTTTAGATTGATCAGGACAAGATTTAAGCATAGTTTAAATTCATCACTTAGAGACTTCACAGTTACCAGGCCATCAGAGTACACAGGGAATGTCATGTCTTTCACATCCAAACACAGATGTACCAAAGGGTCTGATGGATCTGTCAACCCCATCAGCAGAAGTCACTGAGGAAAATTTGAAGCAAGGCAGCACTGAAGCAGCTGCCTGTAGCTGCCATAGCTCTACTGTTCCCAAACCTATACCAGAAAGCCACATGGCTGAGGGTAAGGGCATTGCTCCTGCTGGATCCATGCCTATAGCAGCCAGTATTGGCTACTAAGACAGTTCTGGCATGGTATGAAGCTTGGCATACAAATACCACCTACCCTGAAATAGCTTGGCTCTCCACTGCACGCTGTTCTTACCCTACCAAGTGAGGGACTCAAATATTTCTTATTGGTTATTTGTACAAAAAGACGCCTTCTTGTCTTTACAAGTGCAGATGTGAAGGACTGTTTATTTCAAGTCACCATTGAGCTATGAAATATTTTCCACACCTGAAATATTACATAAAGCCAGAGGAGAGGAGAGGAGAGGAGAGGAGAGGAGAGGAGAGGAGAGGAGAGGAGAGGAGAGGAGAGGAGAGGAGAGGAGAGGAGAGGAGAGGAGAGGAGAGGAGAGGAGAGGAGAGGAGAGGAGAGGAGAGGAGAGGAGAGGAGAGGAGAGGAGAGGAGAGGAGAGGAGAGGAGAGGAAAAACAAGAATTAAAAAAGAAAGGTTATGTTTATACAGTGAGCCATGAGCATGTGAAAGATGAGGGGAATGAACTTTATGGAAGATTTAAAAGTCCCTATTTCTGTGCTTGCATGATTACTGTACTGGCCTTTTACCATAACAAGTACCCATATTATGCTTGTCTTGCGAAGAGAGAAACAAAAATCATTGCTAACCATCTTCAAAAATGCTTTCTTCCCCCATCTTCTCTGCCTCCCATTGTTCATGACAATGTCTCTTTCTCAATCAAAAAGAAAATGGTCATTTGAAAAATCCTCTGTTGATACTACTTTGGACTTATCCTCTCCCACACTGAAGTCAGTGGTGATGTAATTAATTTCTACTGTATGATGCATAAACTGATCCCTGTTTTGCAAGGATCTGATTCTGTGTTTTTGATAGATACTCATCAGAGTAATACGCTGCAGAGGAAAGTGAAGAGAAGTTAGACTTGCAGTATGTCACCAGTGTTCACTAGCAGAGGACCATAAAAATATTACAGGGGGAGAAGTGCCAATAATTTCTGAATATAAAAGGGGAAAACAAAATGAACAGGAGAAAGCTGAGAAAGCCTCCACATTTTGTGATTCCTTGATTTCTTGAGTTTAGCTGGTTCTTTTAAATCTTCCCACTGCTGTTTCCCTGGTGCTTCTTTGTCAGCCAAGCCTCCCCCCTTCTCTCTCCCCCCCCTCCCCCCGCCCAAAAAAAGAAACCTAATTAAACCAATAGGTAGTAATTTATACCACTGTAATTCGTATGATCCCTCTTTATCATTCCAGGATAATCCCAAACATTTTCTGCCTTTGTGGAGCATTAGCTTACGTTGTACAGATATCTACATAAGGGCAGCTTATCAAAACACCCAGTTGGAAGAGCATTGTACTTGCAGGTGCAATAAATCCCCATATTTTCAGATAACAGAGAGAGTACTATTACAAATACATGAAAGCATAAGCTTTTAAGCTTTGCCTCTCACCAGCATTATTTCTTTCCCTGTTTAATCAGTAGAGCATTTCTAATGGTTATGCCAGAGCAACTTTGTCACATTTTTCTTCCTCAGATGACACTACTTGGCCTGACTGTGACTCTTGGATGCAAACCAAGATTCTTAAAGAGAGGGAAGGTGGGGTAGAGTGGGCTGTGGGTAAGGAGCATGTGCCTGATTGCAGAACAGCAGTTAATAATGAACAGTGCTGATATCTTGTCTAGGACAAGGCTGTGTTGTTTTTATTTTGGCTTTCCAAAGCCAAATTGGATTAGTCTGTCACTCTGTAATAGACACTGCTTCTTTACCTGTTACATTTCTGCTCCTGCACTTGAAGACTGAACTGAGTGCAAGTGCTACAGATTAACATGAAACTTCATTTTAGATTGACAGCATTTTTAAAACTTATATGTCATTTTTCCCTTCCATAAGAGCAGGCCATTCATTTAAGACCATCTACAGAAGTATTCAGACTTAAAATAAAACAAACCATGAAAAATAAAAGTAATCTGAAAATAAAATGTTAAGAAACTGAGAAATGTTGCATGATATGAAATTAATACAAAATAAAAGTGTGTTTTCTTCCATCCTTTCTACTCCCTATCCCCCCTCCCCCCAAGCCTTCAGCATCTCTTGGGAACTGTTCTGAACTTCCACTTAGCCAGCTGCTTTAATTCTAAGTAAATCACAGAATCACAAAATGGCTTGGGTTGTAGGGGATCTTAAAAATCACCTAGTTCCAACCCCCTGCCATGGATAGGGTTGCCACCTACTAAATCAGGTACTAGATCAGGTTGCCAGGGTAGTAAATTTTTTTAAAAAGTATTTTGTCTTTCTCACAAGGTGTGGGAAAATATGTCATTAAATATATCCATGAACAGAGTTGTGATACCTGTCATTGTCTGATTATCAGCTATTGCAGGAGTGGTTTCTCTTATCATATGGCACCACTGGGTTCCAGTTGCCACAAACATTACAGAATGACAGGGCCCATTGTAGCAGTTGTATGTAATGGGAGTATACATACTGCTATTTATCTGCCACTGTGAAATCAACTAATCAAATATAGTAATTTTCATTCCATGGGTGAAGCTGCCAAGGTGCATATTAAATAGTTCCATTTAATGATTCAAAATGGTATCATTTCTGTGAAACAAAAGATGATGAGTATTATGGACTGTTGAAACAGCTATGCCAAGTACTTCACATATCGGAAAAATTTAGAATATTTCCATAAAAGCAAAGTATGAGAACTGAAAAAATTGTAATTTTTCAAATGGAAAAATAAATTGAAGCCATACTGCCGTTTCCACTCTCTAAGATCTTTATTAACTGAATCTAAGAAGAGAAAATGAGCTTTCTTGTTTTATTACTGTGTTTGGGTTTTAGTACAAAGGCTCAAGGAACTCCTTAGTTATTCAGTAACTTCTGCTGGCTAGTCCTATTGCACACTCCTTAAGAAATTAATGTTTCTTATTTGAAAAAGATAAAGCTGTTCAAGAAAGATTAGGGACTTTGAGGGAGTATTATAAATAGTGACAGGCAGGCACTAAAATACCTGCCTGTACCTGCATCGTGATAAAACAGCGGAGAAATTCTACACATGAGCAGGGCAAGATGCCCTCTTGATTCAGATACCAGGTACTTTGGGCACCACTCATGCACAAACTGTCCACATTTTGTGGAAGGTCACAGCAAAATTCTCAGTTCCAGTTTTAACAACAGAAAAAAGCTCAAGCATCTTGTCTAGATGCAGTTGCTCCAGATGAACAAATCTTTTATTTTCTTTCTTCCTCCACTTTAATAGTATTAATGATTATTTGAACAGGATAATTACTCTGGCTAAAATCAAGGCAAGTCATACACACAGTCTGGTCTTTCAGTTCATTGAGCTTTAGATTAACTTGTCCAAACTAAAACTGGAGGGGTGTAGGGAGATCGAAACAGTGGTGATTTCCAAGACTATAGAAATAAAGCCCAGCAGTTTTGCAAATAGTTTGTGCTGAGTTTTAGGCCAGGAGCCAAGAAAAAGTAAGGAAGGAGATGAACACATAGAGTTTCCAACTTTAACGGCTTTGAAAGTATCCTTCGAATTGTCAGTTCCTGAGTTTCAAATGGATCTAATTACTCTTGCGCACATGGCTGAGTCACTTCTAAGCAGTTTCTGGTGTTGTGTGGAAATACACACGGACTCAAGAAAGTCTGATTGAGCTTCAAGTCCCTAACCTCAACATTCCCTCCGTGTGCCAAAGATAAAAGTGTTAGAAAATAATTCCCTCTTACGAGGGAAAAAGAAGCTTAACATTTTGTGGCTTCTCCTACATCTACCTCAGCTATAAATTAACCCAGTACTAGCATAGTTATGCACATGCCAACACAAAGGAAAAAGCACAGAATAGCAGTGATTGCTCAGCAGTCAGCATGTACATGGGGCAGGGATTTTCCAGGTCATTTTTATCCAGTTGATCACTACAATTTGCTGGTCCAATTCTGCCACATCAGCAGATGTGCTTCTTAAAAGAAAGCCTCGTCCAGTTTTGCACAGGCAGCGCTCTGCGAGTTTGCAGGGTTACTAGCACTTTTCATCAGAAATCCATTGTGAATTGCACTTTTAATTAAAGCCCACAAAGATTAGAAAATTCTCACCACTGCTGGATGTCTACATATCCCCAAGACCATTTATAACAGCTGATCACGTTGCCCAGTAGAAACAGCAATGTATTACCTGCCTATTGCAGGCTGAGACATGAACTGAAGCACTACAGATATATATCCAAGACTGACCAAAACACAGGCTATTGCTTCTCATTAATAGTTTGATTGATGCATACAGGAAAAAGTAAACAGCTTTGCTTATTGATAGTCTGAAAGACAAAAGAATGGCTAAATCAAATCATGCAAGGGGGAGGGGGACAAACATTTTATTCTGAGCACTCAAACAACACTTCAAAAAATGTTTGAAAAGGGAATACTCCCAGAGTAACAGTGTGCTGCTATTGAAATACAGCACCAGGGGATTTATTTGAGACTGAACTGTACCTTCTACTGCCCTTAAACCTGCTGAAGGCAATCTAGAGTGAGTTATTACTCCATGAAAGCAGGCAGTATAACTCTTACTCACCTGAAAGAAGGGAGTTTTCACTGGAGAAATTTGAAGTCATCATGGAACCACGGAACACTTGGAAGTCTTTAACAAAGCTTCCCTCTCCTTCAGGGACCTACACCTATATCCACGTAACTCCTGGACAATATTTCTTCTCAGATCTGTAGTCTCCCTGCAGCAGTTCCATGGACTCCTCAGGTGAGAGGCAGCCCTGAAGCCCACCACAGGTAGGCCTGACAAGACCAAGGCACATGGCTGCCCTCGCCCACATAGCCAGCCCAGGCCTGGCAGAGAACATGGCAGCCGGAAGTTGGTTGTAAAGTGATCTCTGTGTGTGAACAGGGCCATTGCTCTTTCACGCCTTTGTTTACTACAAGATGCTTCTAAGGAGAAGGCTGAATGTGGTGCCTGTCCAGAAGTACAGGAATTCTCTGGAAAGCCTCTGGGATGTGTCACATATTCCTCTTCAGTGTATACTTGGCCACTACAGGAAAATATTACTTCAATGCCTAAAGCATAGCTCAGGGAAGAGAAGAAGGTAAAATATCCAGGTGGGAGATATGGAGTGAAAGGGAAAAGAATAGCAGACTGCAACTTTCTCCGTGCTTTCAGATGCAGGCAAAAATCCTGTTCTTTCTGCATAGCCTTTCTGGCCTGCAACACGGGCTGCCTTGTCCAGACACTCAGATGGGACCTCATCTCCAAACCCACACAAAAATACCCACACAAATACCCACACAAAAGTCACCATCCTGGCCTTACATACTGACTGCAATCTTCTGACAGTCCACTTTTCACTGTGACTGAAGCTTCTGTCCCTTCCTCACACTCTTATTGGAAATATAATTATTACGTTACAGGACAGTAGCTATGGTCTTGTTCTTCACTGACACCACAGTTCATTTTATTTTACTTTTTATGTACTACTGACATAAGTAAGTATAAGAAGTAAGACTTTTCTAGTCTTACCCCAGTCACAAAATGCCACTGAGTACACCAAAATATACGTTCACATATTTGTAATCCAAATTTTCTTGGATTAAGTCTCAGAAACATAAGTATTACAGAAAAAAAAAAATCTGTCAATATCTTTCAAATATGGATCCTTTCTCTAAAAGTGACTGCAATGGGGGGGCATAACATTCTGCTAGACCTGGATGTCAGAGAATCACAGAATCACAAAATCATAGGCATTGGAACGGACCTCAAGAGTCCAACCTTCAATAATCTTCCAGTCATCATAAATGTTGCTTTTAGAGAAAAGCAGTATTTGTCCTCATTTACATTTCTTGTACTCTGCCTCCTCCTCTGCAATACTGTATGTGATCCCATTTGTAAAATTCAGCTCTCCTTGTAGGGTCTTCCCCTATGAAGACAGGCTGAGGGAGCTGGGCTTGTTCAGCCTGGAGAAAAGAAGGCTGCAGGGTGACATAATTGCAGTCTTTCAGTATCTAAAGGGAGCCTATAAACAGGAGGGGAGTCAACTCTTTGAAAGGGTTGATAACTGCAGGACAAGGGGAAATGGTTTTAAGTTGATGGAGGAAAGATTTAGGTTGGATGTCAGGGGGAAGTTCTTTACTATGAGAGTGATGAGATGCTGGAACAGGCTGCCCAGACAAGTTGTGGATGTCCCATCCCTGGAGGTGTACAAGGCCAGATTGGATGGGGGCCCTAGGCAACCTGGTCTAGTATTAAATGGGGAGGGGCAACCCCTCTGTGGCAGGGGGGTTGGAGATTCATGATCTTTGAGGTCCTTCCCAACCCGGGCCATTCTGTGATTTTATGATTCTGTGATATGGCTACATGGGCAATGGTAGTGTAGTGAAAACAGAACTTCTCTTCAAATCTCACCCAAAAATGATCCAACATGTGTGTGACACTGCTAAGCTAGAACATCAAAACTTGAAGTAAAGCAAAATTCAAGTGTATTATATTTAAGAGCAGCTTGATGCACTAGCTTAAATTTAACACCTATTAAAAAGTACACAGCTCTCCTCCTTGATACCATTATATTATTTCTCCATTCCTTCTTAAAGTGCATATATGGAAATTTGCTGATCCTTACATTGTCCCTGTTGTCTCACATAAGCATTGTGACACATTCATAAAAACTGACTACCTAAAGTCTTCGATAAATATTTCAAATCTAACACTTCAGAAGTTATATTGCCTTCTTAATTAGTATTCACACACTGCTTCTTCTCAAATCCAAATCTGTCTTTTATTAGTTTACCACTAAGGATGATAGCTTAATTGTCTCGCACCCAATCATGCAATGCTACCTGTTATACTGTGATATTCTCTTGCCAATATGCTTTTATTTTTTAAGATCTATATGAAGTAATTGTAAATAAAAGGAGTTTCATTCAGTTTGGTGGAGACTTGTTGATTTTGCCAGCTGATGAATTAGCCACTCATGTTCCAGATTTTCTCTGCTTTTTATGCTGAGGTTTGTGGTAAGGCTAAACTAGACTGACCATTTAGGTTATCTTCAAAAATTAAACAATAAATATTTGCTTTCATGAATGTCTTTGAAAAATTGCCAATTACAAAAACTTTTATTTTAAATAAAATGTTGGAAAAGATTCCCAAGTAGTGTCAGAACCTATTCTACTGAGAAAGGTTATTCAATGTTTAATAGGGCTGAAATTTTCCTTTACAGTATTGTCATTATCAGCTACTGTTGTTTGTTTCCTTTTATTTAAGAATAAACAAAATGGAGTGCAGCTGACAATGTTCAGATTATTGGACAGAGCAGCAAAATTTAAACCAACAATTCATTTAGCACACAGACATGATATCTCTTGAAATCTCCATAAGGTCTTTTAGCTTATAGTGAACCATTTCAGAACCTAGGCTGCAGCAGAATAAAAGGTTTGTTCTTTGAGGCATGCACCAATTTTTAGCAATATAATTATTTTTTTTCAACTTCTCCTTTTCAACAAGTCATTTAGTATTCGATTGGAAAATATATAAAGTTCTACATACTCAGTCCAGAATTCTGACAGCAATGCCAGAACTCCACCAAAAAAAAAAAGACAAAAAAAAAAGACAAAAAATGTTAATAATGGAACATCAGTATGGTCTGCCACTACATACACTATTCTCATTAACACAAAATAAAACAAAACCTGATAGAAAGCCAACAAAACAGGGGTAGGGAAAAAGGAGTGCTAAAAATAACAGTCACTGGAGCGGACAGACCACAAGCCCAGCAGCTGGCTTCCTGCCACCCAGGGTATCACCAGTAGCCTAGTTTCTCAGGGGAGCTGTGTAGGCTGTGGTTAAAACACCAACCAAGTTGAAGTTTTCAAGTACTAATGTCTAAGTTATGAAGACTTTCTCTAGTTTGTAGTTAGTATAACTTAGCCTGGCAGCTATGAGCTCTGCCATGCCTGTCACATTCCCAAACTGAAAAAACCATCCAGGGAGAGAATCCTGTGCTACGCTGTGTTTCTGAACTGGCTGGAGCTGAGTGGAGAAAAAAAATAGTTTAATTCTATTCTCTTCCCCATCCTAAGGTGAACAGCTCTACTCTGCCTTTGTAAGCCCAGTATGATATGTTTACTTTTCACATGAGACAGAATGTTGAATTTTCCCAAGTGTTAATTTAACATTACTGGCTGGTGGAACTGCCAATGATGTTTAGCAAGTCATTCATTTTGCTGTGACCTGATGATATCCCAAACAACGGTCTGGTAGGACTGTGAGATCCTGTGAGAAGATCTCACCTTATCCTCACCATAAATATCATGTAAAGCCTTTGATTTTTTTTTTCTTAGTAAATAGAACAAAGTTGTAACTCATTCAGATCTGCACCTGACTGACTGAGCAATCTCAAAATCATCTTGATCAAGCCAAGTCTATGATGTGTTTAAGTCATCAAGAAGCTCAGACAGCTTCCAGGTGCAACAAGAGATACTCAGAGATGCAAGACTCACAATGTGGAGGAAAGAGCAGCTGAAGATGGAGGGAATGCATTCAGATAGCTGTGAGGGGAAGTGCTGGAATATATTATATATATATATATATATATATATATATATATAAATATATATAATATATATAATATTTATATTTTTAAAAATATTTAAAAATTTTTACTGCCAACACAAGTAAGTATGCTAAAAGTGGAACAAGTATGCCAGCATCAAGAAGTTGAGGGAGACTGGGTAACCTTATAGTGACTAGTTAAGATATAATGATGCTGTCTCTGGAAACAAAAAAAATTGCGTTACAAGCTACATGTCCCAGTTCCTATGCCCATACTTCAAAATATCCCCTACCTTCCCTCTGCTCAATAGCAACAAAAATCCGAGGTACTTCACTCTCAGCTTCTGAAGAATGACTGAAGGCTTGATTCCTCTACTTCTTAAGCTCAGTTCAATGCACTTGAACGAAAAGGAATTCATTGTGTTCCAGAGAAAGCAGGATGTGTGTCTATGTGAGACAGAGAACTGATACATCCTCCAATTAAGAAAGGCATGTCCAACTACTGGCTCTCAGTCTGCATGTGGCCCAACACAGCTGGAACAGCCTGGCTGCTGCCTCTGCTCCCCACCAAGCATCCTAACCCGGACCTGGGAGCACGCACACCCACCACTCAGCAACAGCCAAACATCAGTGTGCTATTAATGCTACTTGAGTTGCAACTAGGGCACAGGTAAGATGCAGTGCAGTGCCAGCTCAAGTTATAGCAAATAATTGTGTACATTTTGATTCATTGGCTACACACAGTCCTGTGAACAGTGAAAAGTACACAGCTGTGCTTTCAGTTTTGGTAAAGGAATTTGAGAACTGGTTACAACATTGCAAAAAAAGTGATCGTATTTTTTGTATATTTGAAACACCACTTTCAGTTGACATAAATACATTATGTGGGAATTATTGAAGGGAGTGCATAGAGTTGCAGTCAAAAAGTTACCATTTCTCTTTGCTTTTATAAGCCTCTCTTATTGATGAAAAACATTCCTCACTTCGCAACCATATCTTACTCGTGCCATCGCTTTTTGGCATTATGCACATTTGTGAACAAATGTTGTCAAGGATAAAGCACAGTAAGAGAAAAATTTCATCAAAAATCTCCAATGAACACTTTGGGACCTCACTAAGAACTGTAGCCACTGACATCAAACCAGATAATGATGCAAAAACAAGGTCACGTATCCCACTAGTTCTGTATTTTTGTTGCTCTCTTTTTTTTGTTTTAATAAAGAATATTAAAGATTAAAATGAATTTTCTTACTTATATACATGAACTATATTTTATATTTTATGAGGGCTTCTCCAAAAGTAATGCCTCCTATTTTATGGTGGTGGCCCGTGATATCAGCAGTAGATGTTGGTGGTATGGCAGTAGGGGCTGAATATTCCTTCCAGTATTCCCTTACATTTTCTGCTGTGCAACAGTTGGCAGCAGAGGAGCAGTTTGACAAAATGGTGTCTGACATGGAAGTGCAGATGAAGCAAAGGTGTGGAACTGAATTCCTTCGTGTGGAAAAAATGGCACCCATTAACATTCATGGACACTTGAATGTTTATGGAGACCAAACCATGGATGTGAGCATGGCGAGGGGTTGATGGTGTGTTTCAGCAGAGAAGTGTGTCAGCTACAAAGAAGGCAAGTCACCTTTGCTATTGCAGATTTTTATGAGTGCAACATGATTGCTCTTGTTCATCACTGCCAAAAAAAATCATAGTTAATGGAAGTGACTATGTTGAAGAATATTGTTTTGTAGCTCAGAATTTGCTCTATCAAATACTGTGATTATGCTCTTTGTATCAATTGTAGTTTCCATGGAAATAAATGGAAGGCATTACTTTTGGAGTGACCTTTGTGTATGAGGTTCAAGATAATTCCTGTTCACTCAACACAGCACAGGACAGCTAAAAGGTTGGACACCCATGAATTAGAAGCTGGAACAAAGGGAGAGCAAACAGGGAAGCCACTAACCTCAGATACATACAGTTGTCTAGTCTAATACCTAGAAGTCCTGTCACATACAGCATCAATGTATCCTGCAATGTTTTATTTTAAACTTGCTTCAGATGGGTGCCTATCCCATATAGACACACTAGTACATGTTACAGAAACCAGCTTCAGGGAAGTGCTAAGTGTGGTTCTGAGGTGGCTATATCATTATGAGTATTTTAACATAATTTTAGTTGCTTTTCCATCTCAAAATTCCATTATTAAAACATCATGTTTTATTAATGTATAATCATGTATATTTCATATACAGTAATAAAAATAAGTAAAAGTTAAGTTGCTCCTCTTAACAGTGGTTGCTGTGAAAATGGGAGTGAAGCCAATGGCACTGACCTTCTTATTGTTGAAGGGATAGAAACAAATTCTTGATGATCTCCAAGGAAAAACAAGGGAGCCTTTGCAAACATCTCTCTGTAGGGGCTTTAAACAATAGAAAAGGTTTTTTCCCAGGGTTGAGTTTCTCTATTCCTTTGGCATGCTTTCATGAAAGGGCTGAGCCTTTGAGGTTATCTGTAATGTGCTTACACTGAAACCATTAACATACCTGTTGGCTCAGTACTCTTTACATACTTTTTCTGTTATTAAAGAGTGATTATAGCTCAGAAAAGGAGGATCTTGGAGATGAGCTACTGCACTGAGATGGAGAAAAACAGGGCTCTGGCCCCTTTACATGCCATTTCAGAAAAGGAACATGCTTCATGTTTCTATTATCCCCATCCTACATTCTTAATTCATGAGCACTTTGAGCAGAGGTGGTATCTTTCCTTGTGTATCTAAGTGCAGCAACACTGTGGAGTAATGGTCTAAGCAAGAATGCTTCTGCACTACCAGTTGCATGCTTTTAAATATTTGGTAAGACTATGAATAAAAGAATTAAAAATATTGTATGGCAACTTATAAGTTTTTGAGAAGATCAAACACTGAAATGCATCAGTTTTTGGTAGCACTGCCTCTAAGCTTCCCGATGACATGTGCCTACTTCTATGCCTCTATGTTAGTGACTTCCAGTCACATGAAATGACATTCCCTTGCACTACTGACAGTATCAGGAAGAAACTTCCTTCAACAAGCAAGCTCTGAGAACTGCAGCATAAATATGTAAAGAGTATTCTGTCAACAGCTGCAAAAAAGTGCTTGGTTTGGATACAGCTCTGGAGTACAGGGGTATTTTTAACTCAAAGAATTAAAGTAAGACTACTTTTAAGACCTTCTCACCAGGTCTAAGCATGCCAACTGAAGACATTTTAAGAGAAAACAAAGCACTGTCAAATAGATTGTCATCTGTTTTAATAAGAGATTAAGTGCTACTTTGAAAATTTTATTGAAAGTGAATGGGTGTGGTATCAGATAAGGCTTGTTATTGTCAGTAGGCATGTTTGTAGCCATCCCAGTAAACAATTTACATACCTGTTCTCCACTGGCAAGCACTTCCAGCCTGAAGGCAGAGCATCAGCTTAGTCCCACCAGCACCACGTTGGTTCTGTACTGCGTCACCACGAAGTATGCAGGATCTCTGCATGCCTCCTCTTCATCCTGGACCTCTCATGACCTTCACAGAGTAGTCGTGGGCAGAAGTTTTCCCTCTCCAAGACACATCTATGCTGGGGAACAATGGCAGAAGGCTCTTACAGGTTTGCTAGAAAGCCGCAGACTTGATCTCACGAGAATGCTGTAGGTCATGACAGCTGTATAAGCAAAAAGTTTGGTGAACTACCATGAAGGTGCTAATCTGCCTAACCTGTGCAGTTCTTCACCTCTTTTGTCTGAGAACTCTGCCTTCTTTTTAAGCCAGAGTACTGATCTTTGTGCAAAAGAATCCAATTTATTTTGATATGTTATGCAGGAAATGAACTCCTTTACATTAAGGACACAAAAACTTGATGGTGATGTCGGATTCATGCAAGTATTTGGCCTCATATGAAACCAGGAGGACTGCTGTTATTGTTCCAGTAAGCTTTCCCTGGGTGGACCAAGGCACATTACTATCCCCAGCAAGAAATAAGACCCCCAGGTTTATGAACAAAATAAAGGATGAAAATTGTGAAAGTGTGCAAAGAGAATTATCCTCACTGTGTGGAGGAAGAATATGTGAAATAATGTATGTAATTTTAAAGTAATATTTGCCTTCTTTACTAAATACAAGACCATGTATCCCTTTGAAATCTGTACAAGCTGTGTTTCTGTTTTCCATTGGCCACTTCTCTCAGAACCTGTGCTCAGTCCAAGAGCTTGCTGGTAGACAGAAAATGCTGCTTATGTTACTTTGTTTACCTCTACTTCACTATAAATAGGAAAGTGAGCAGCCCCAGATGTAATGATTCTGCTCTGGATGTAAGGATTTTCTTTGCCAAATTCCTAAGGTGAAAGCGGAGATTTAATCAGTCTTTACGCTTTTATATTTTTTAAATTATTTAACTTTTATTACTGTTGCACCATTTATACAATTACATATAATTTCAATGCATCCATTGTACATTTTGTTTTTTTCATTTGTTTTCCAATGAGTGTGTGTTGGTGTCTGTGACACAGAATGGAAGAGAAACTGGAACTGCAATGAACGCAGACTTTTCATTTCCACTGACCAATAAACAGAACTACAGGTGCACCCAACCACGGACATGCATTAACTCGTCATGAGAAATCTAGGAAGGCTAAGTAGGATGAGAATGCTTTTTACTCCCAAAAAATATTTGGAGAGGAAGAATTGGAGGATTGGCATTGAGAAATATGTGGACAGCTAAGTGGGTTTTGTCTGAAAGTTGGCATTCATCCACTGCATAAAAAAAATATCAAAATAAGAAAGGCTGTAAATAAAAAAACCACAGAAAATACTGCTTTCATAAAGATCTGATTGCCTTGGCACAAACCCAGTGGGCAGAATCAAACGCATCACTCCCAAACCCCATTACAGAACAAAAAGAAGATTTTGATACATTGGTGGAGTGCATTTACAGCAGTTCAGATACAAAAGATGTGCTGTACTTTCAGACATCCATCTATTTTTTTTATTTTTTTTTAATCCAGGACTTGTGTCAAGTTGGCAGAAAGTATATTAGATATTTCCCCACAAAAATACTATTTGGATTCTCCCCCCTCCCTCCCTCCCAACTTGATGGGACATCCTTTTCATTTTTTTTCCTTTTTTTCCTTCTCTTTCTGGGCAATACTTTTTGTTATTTCAGATCTGAAACGAGTTAGTATAGCTGAAAAAATAAAAAAAAGACACAGGTTGTTTTAAGTGGTTGTTTCAACAGGCTGTCCAATTTAATCTTGCACTGCTATGGTTTGATCCGAATTAGTCGCTGGGGCTTCAGAAGGTTTCGCTTCCTCTGGTGGGGCTGATGGGTCCGAGGCCTTGGCAGTGGAACTAGGTGCTGCTGTGGCTGCTACGGTCTCCTTGGAAGAAGGTGCAGCCTCGCTGCTGCTAGGTTTTGAGTCTGAAGCTGGGGCCACTTCGCTTTTAGTTTCTTGGGCTGCAGGCGTTGCGGGAGCCTCAGTCTTTTTGGCTTCCCCTTCCTCTTTGCTCTTGTCATCTGCTTTGCTGGGAGCTGTGGCTTCTGAAGGCTGGGAAGCTTTTGCATCGCTGCTAGGCTCAGAAGTTTTGGGTGCTTCACTACTGGCAGCAGGAGCAGAGGCTGCAGCTGGCTCCTCTTGCTTGGGTGCCTGTTCGTTGTTCTTCTGTGGCTCTACTTTTGCATCGACAACAGCCTCTGACTTCTCTGGTTCTGCTTTCTGGGTTTCTTCTTGGGTCACTGTTTTCTCTTTCTCCCCTTCTTTTTCTTCTGTCTTATTGGCAGCGACCTGAGCATCTTTCTCAACCTTCTCCTCTTTGTTGTTCTCCTTCACTTCTGTGGTCTCTGTGGTTTGCTGGGCATCCTCAGCCTCCTTTGGAGTCTCCTCTTCCTCAGCTGCTGCTCCTTCAGCCTTCTTGTCTTTATCTTTAGCTTTTTCATCATTGACACTGTACCCCTTCTTCTTCTTGCTCAGTTTGCCTCCCATGTTGGAGCTCTGTAACAGAAAAAAGAAAGAGGTCGTTACTCAAAGTGTTTATCACCAAGGGAATCAAAAGCAGATCAACTGACTTACAGGAAAAACAATTCAGTCTCCTGAAACAGGGACTACAACCACTGGATTGGCTGCTAGCAGCCAAGCACACCCAGCGTGATGACCACCACTGCCATCAGGCTGCCACCCAGCTCAGCCCCACAGCACTGCAGCCCCAGGATTACTGCCACATCCCTTATGGACAGTCCTGCTCCAAGACCGTCAAGAAAAGGGCATCACACACACCGAGGACCTCAGCCGCATCACGCCTCATGGTCACACACAGTGGAATCGATACAGATCAGAAATGCTGAGCACAAACTACAGCAAGATATCTGCCCCTCAGCAAGGCAGCTGAAGTAATACAAGTGCTTCTGAATGATGCGTACTGCATGATATCACACAATAAAAGGTAGAGAGGAAAAAGAGAGGCGCATGCTTTCACCCATGTTTTCAAGCATCAGAAGTGATCAGGTGCGCAGTTCAGCTGCTTAGTAGAGCTGATATGGTTACAATTGTTGAGCACTTGTAACTATATTGGTATTTATATACCCTATGTGTGGGAGTCTTCACTAAGAATATTTAAAATCTTCCACAGTTCCTGGAAGCAAATTCAATCTATTAAAGCAGGAAATGCTTTCAGATACATTGCTTCCCTCATGGACTTGAAAATCCCTAGGATTGCCTGAAAAATAGTGTTTATATACTAAAACAAAGGTGTTGTTCATCCTCAGCAAAAGGTTAACAAAACGATAATTTCCTTGCTTTATGCTATTTGAAAACAATTGAAAAGGAATTTTTTTCATAATAGTGCTAAACAAATATGTAAGAGCTTCTCCAAGTGGAGATGAATCATTCTCAATTTCTGTTTTTAAAAAGTAGACAGTCTTGTAGGCCTTATTTTTTCTCACACTTTCCAAAATTGTGAATACAGACAAGAGCTCATAATACGCTATATAGTAAATTATTATAAATATCAATGAAAACCAGCTGCTTCTCAATAGTCTTCCAGCAGGGACCTTTCTCAAGAAGAAGAATTTGCCAGTATTGTTTAAGGGTTAGCATACAGCCCTGTAAAGTGGTAATCTAATATTGCTAAAACACTACTTTATTGTCTGAGGTTTTATGGGTAATGCCACTAAAAGGATTAACTTCCACAGAGCTGCAGTTGAGCTATCTAATCTCTATCTTCAAGGCAGAAATACCAGGTCTTTAGCTATTTAGGGGAAGAATATGGATGTTAGTTGTTTTCTACGTGATACTCCAAAATTATTATTCCAGCTTACTGCTTATGTATAGTTAAAGCCAAAATATTTGAAAGGACTTTTTTCAAGGCAGCAGGATCAGAAATTTATACTGAATTCATGTGTGTATCTGAATTTGCAATCTCTAACTAAGCCTGTATTTGTTTCCCAGCGAAGCCTAATATTACTTGCTACATCTATATTTTTCCAGATTTTGCTATTCTGTGTACAGGAACTCTCAAAGATTTACTTTTTCCTGGAAAAAAAAAAAAAAAAAAAGGAAAAAAAAGCTTCCAACTACAGATAAAGCTAGCTAGAGAATGCATATGCCAAAGGACATTTAATAAGCAGGGAAGCGTTCATATGAGAAAAGTGCTCCCATCCTATGATCAGAAACATGCACTGCCTTTGCTTGGAGGTAAGATGTGAAATTGCTGAGTCTCATTTTGCATCTCAGCCAGCTGGCTCGAGAGAGTGGAGAAGATGGAGACTATCATTATGCTCTATTAGTAAATATTTACAGTTACAAATGGACTGCCATAACAGAACATAATGGACTTCATAGAAGAACAGATTCAGTTCTTGTGACACCAAATCCTGAATCTCCTCCCTATTTAAAAGCCTTCGTCACAACTATACCGGGTCAACATGCAACCACAGTGGCATAAAGAAGCTCTACATCATGTTCTCCAGTCAGAGTCCCACTGTCACAAGCAGACGCTGGTCTGGTCCCTGTCCCACTTTATCCCAGCCTGAAGGATAGCTCTGCATTGTCCAGAGCAGCCTCTTGGAGCATCAGGTAGAAAACAGACCTTAGAAAGCTGTACCTGGAAGACACCTAGCACATAGACCAAGGCACAGCAGGGATAATACTGCCTGATGCCATATGAAGGCTGGATGCCAACATCCCTCTTGAAAACATTCACAAGGAATTATTGTCCTGTTTTAAGTGTACAACACTGGTTTTAGTCTCTTCATCCCAAGTCGTTCAGCTTTGCTGCCAATCAGGTCACTTTGTTGTCTAAGCAGTGGTGGGTTTATGAAAACAGGCATTCAAAGTAAAACAAGCAGAGAGAAAGAGAAAAGGAGGAAGGGAGAAAGAAAACCGCCACAGTGACATTTATTCAAATAAAACTCCTTGAGAAAATATCTCAGTGAAATGTCTCACAAGTGAAATGGCAAACTGCATTAAATCACTAAGGTCTCTATGCATACGGTGTTAAGTCTACTCTTCATTACTACCTATACACTAACGCTTGCAAGAGTGATGACTTCTCTGCTTCCCCTGCCAAAGAGATAAAATCTATCAAAAAGGACAATGACAATAGTTAAATAAATGTGAATGACAGGCCTTGAAGAAAATTTGTCTACAACTACTTACTTTTATAAGCTATAGCCAAGTATGCCTTCGGTTACTTGCACTACCACTGTCCCGCAGTGGTTCTTAGCTCCAGAAGCTACCAGCTAAGCACTTTATAATAAGTATATTCAAAAGGAAGGTTCTCAAAAATGCTGGTGCCGAGCACCATTCCTGCAAAACAGAACAGGGTTTGGCAGCTGTGTCTCTTCACTGTTTGATGGAAAAATGTCTAGAGACAATCTAGAAGCTTTGATATGAGAAGCAGCAATATGTCAGTTTTGTTCAGGAATCTGTGATGAGCCAGTTGGCAATCAGTGTTTCTGAAAATCGAAGTTAAATACTACTCCAAAGTCATAAAAGACTTCATCTACTTGTCAGTGTGCTTAGTACGCTTTATCTGCAGTGTTCTTAAAGAGGAAGAAACAGACCCAGTGAGCACTACAGAGGATGTCTAAAGAGGAACAAGATTTCTCAAGTTCCTAACAGCTACTGGTCATTTTACTTATCCTGAAGTTTCCATTCTCCTCTAGAAAGCAAGAAGAGAATGGAGAGTTGGCACAGGTATCTCTCTCACTGTAGAGAAGAAGTAATCTGGCAGTATTTGCATTACAAAATACCATATCTACAGCTCACCTAGAGCATGTTAAGTACTCTGAAAATTGAATGTTCATGATAATCAGGATTTCCTGGAATAAAAAAGTAAAAAAAAAACTTAATGTCCATAAGACCATTATATAGCAGTAAGAAGAATTCACAGAATACCGTTTGAAGATTGAGATAATAGGAGAGCAGTTGGTCCCTAGAACAGAGGAAGCATGTACTTGCAGTTTGGGTAAGAAAATATTATTTCGAAGTTCTGCATTTCAACTGCTCTTCTGTAATGGTCAAGTTCCTATAATTGCCCCCTTTTCCTCTCTCTCTTCTGTCAGTAATGGTTTGTCTGGACAATTAGCTTTCTTAAGTGTCTATAGCTTTCTACAAATTTCATTTAGCAAACACTTTCACGTCCTATGAAAGTGTCTGGCTCTCAGAAGAATGGACAAGCGAGGAATTCCTGTTATCCCCACACTCAGTACAGAAAACAGTGCATCACAAAAGGATGAAAATTACAGATGAACACCTTTAAATTACCATCATCTGATTGCCAAAGCTAAATTCCTAAAGCTTCTCTTAATCTTCATGTGGAGCGTGAGGAGCTTAGTCCACCTCCAAAAACACAGAGTTGAGGAAGGAAATAGGTACCTTCTGAAATCCTGCTGCCCAAAAGGCAAGGCAGGCCCCTGTGATGGGTTGGTCCAAAATAGCCCTGGAGCAAGCCAATTCCCAGAGATGAGTTATCTCACATCACCTGCATACAGGAGCAGTAAAATGCGCATTCCTCCCAAAGCAGGTTAATGACACTGCAAATCAAGGAAATGCAGATCCCAGAAGCTGCCTCAGCCCCAGTTTCTCAAAATAATAAAAATAATAAAAAACATCTTGAAGAAAGCTTTGCATCTCTACACTTCATTGAATTATCTTTACATCTCTGTTTTGAAAAATGAGTGGAAATGTTTCATACAAGCATGTACATAGGAACTTAGGGGAAAAAAAGGGATTTCCAAACATAATTTTCAAAAGATTTTCTGAAACTTTTTGAAAGAAAAAGAAGAACTTACTACTTCTTAAGATATGAAGTAGAATTTCATGCTTCCCCTTACACGTACACAAATGCTCCTATCTCACCAACCCCAACAGTCCACCAAGTTAATTTTAGAAGATGTCTATAGCAACCTCTAAAGAATTTGGTAATAGCTCTGACTTTTAGCCACAAAGACCTGCTTCTCAGTTGGCTCTCAGTTATCCTCACATATCTTTCTTTTCCTCTGCTATTACATGGAATTAACAGACCAGAAATGATAGGTCTCAGTCAGGTTCAAGCTTCATCACACTTCAGTAGCAGTGACTTTTTCCTCTCCTCTCCTCTCCTCTCCTCTCCTCTCCTCTCCTCTCCTCTCCTCTCCTCTCCTCTCCTCTCCTCTCCTCTCCTCTCCTCTCCTCTCCTCTCCTCTCCTCTCCTCTCCTCTCATGTTCTAGAAAAGGGATAGGAACAATCTCTCATGGTCAGGCAGGTTGTGGTGCTGGTGCAAGGGAGGCAGTGGGAAGTAGGACCCTGACCATCTCTCACGTGTCTCAGAGGTTATATAGCTGGCAACTCCAGGGCCTGGGCAGCTGATGCAATGCCTCACCTACAGCTTTGTGATGGCAGCTGCATGTATCTGAACATAACAAGATGTTGGTTCATTAGATGCACACAATAAAACATGTCCTGTGGTCTTTGCATGTCCTGTGATTGTTTCAAGCTGAACCCTTAAAACTTAACAGTTGAGTATGTTTATTGTGTTTATTGTTGGCCAATGCTAGTTTTATTATTGTCCAATTATCTTTGGACAATAAAAAGAAAAGCTAGTAGAAGACCTCTAAGAAGTAGTACTGCCAGTCTAAGGGTTTAATTTGATTAATTTCTTTTTTTTTTTTTTCTTTATTTAAAGAGGAACTTTTATTTTTCAGGTTATTTTAAAAGTCCTGAGGACACATACCATGCAAAAATGGGAATGACACTGTACTTTTTTCATGTAAGCCATTTGTCATTAACACATGTAAATGATGACAATTTATAATAGATTGCCATTATGAGGGCTATAATAATTTAAACACACTGTAGGCAGACATGAAATTGTGTCTGGCTATCTAACAATTCATACATGAGTAACTGGTCCATTTGAGAAGTATAATGAGTTATCATAAAAGTTAATGAACACATGATAATTATTTTGAAAGGAAATTAAAAATTCATACCTGAGAATGACTAAGATCCAAGTGAAATACTCACTTAAACTCTGAGATATGTATTAATTCATCGGTAAGGAACCTATCAGCAGGTTCATCAGAGGCAAATTCTTTGCTGAAATAATCGACTCATATTAGCATCAACCTGAAACCACAAGTACCTCACATGCATAATTCATCTTTGTGAGTTAGCTAGGCAAAATTCCTAAGTACAAATAAAAGGTGTCCATTATTTGATCAAGAAGCAGTGAAGATTTTTTGGGTTGCTTTGATAGCAGCTATCAAAATCTTCAGACATTGTCCTCCTCTCTTGGAGGACTGTTCAGCTGAGACCAGGAGCACAGAGCCACGGAAGGTCCACCACTGAATCTGCCTGATCAGACACCAGCACTACTTTAGTTTTAGGAGTTTCTGCAGAAACACACACATCAAGGAGCTGTATTAAGTAATCTTTATGCATGTTATCCTCTACTAAAGACACTCTTGTGCAGTGTTGAACTGTGCACTGTATGAGGACATGCTGCAGAGCTGTTCTGTAGGAGCAACTTCCTGAATGCAGCAAGTACACTTCATTTCTTTAGGCTGTTACACCCTTAGCTTCTTTGGGTGTAAAGCCATCTAAAACACATGAGCAGAACTTGGACCAGTGTGCTGTGCCTTCTCTGTTCCACAAGCAGCATGGAAATGATGCTCTGCTGTGTGCAAATTCCTACCCACCCCAGGCGAGGCTGTGCTTTGCAGGCAGAGATCATATTTTCTATCAGACCAGCTAACATAGATAGAAATAGCATTAAACCAATTCACCTTAGGCCACTGTCCCTACCCGAGCAATTTTAGAGTTAGCATTATTTGATGCTTGTCTATTGCAGATTTCAAATCAGAACCACAGTGGTTTTGCCACATCTCTTTTTTTCAGTGAGCCAACACAACACTTCCTTGCCCAGTAGCATAGGTAGAATTGCCAGTGTTTCTTGTTTCATCTCTGGCAGCTCTTCTAAGGCTGTTTTGCACCATTTGTACAAAAATAGAAGTTATATTAAAAACTGACCAGCACAGAGGAAGTGTAAAGTAAAGGGTGATGTATGTGTTTCACAGCCTTGCATTCAGTTTGTTCAATATTCTGACTGCTGAAATTAAAAATGCTTCCATCCATTTTAATTTCTCTCCTCTCCCCCATTCAGTATACCAGCCTTCATACAGGCTGGAGTCCTACCTCATCTTCAAGGCATTTCTCTTCTATTCAGATTACCTGCATATACTCTTTCTGTCAAGCAATAAAAACAGCATGTGGACATGTACATGCAGATACAAATATGCAGCCAAAAGTCAGCCTGCCCCAGATCGAGATCCTAATCACAATATTGTTAGGCACATGGTTAGAAAGAGGAACTCTGTGGTAAACACCTGTTTTGCAGAGACTGGGATTAATTTTACAAAAAAACCTTCTGTAGAAGTAGTTTGAGGTCTTCAAAACTAACCTGACAGAATAAGCCAAACCATAAGTCTGTGCTGCCTTATTATTCATTCTGAGTTGTAACATCACCTTGGTTTCTTTGTGTGTGACTCCCCAAAAAGCATTAAAAAAAAAAACCATTTTACATTAGCCAAAGCTTTCTAATCTGCATCCTAGAATTAAGTTCCTAAATAGGAAATTATGCAAATTTCAAAGGTGCTCATTACCTACATCTTTCTAACTGTTCAGTTCCCAAGAGTACTCACAGCAGAGAGGCAAGATTCCTTACATATCATTCCAATTATGGTGAGCCACTTTTTGTCTCCTTCAAATACTTTAGACATCACCACCACACCTAACTACAAAAACATACAAGGTGACAAAATCCTAGGTAACAAAACCATTTTCTTCTAATTTACATTTTACTCAGATTTTGTCCCTCCAACTCTGTCTCTGTCACCAATCTTCAATCACAAATATATTGCTAAGGCTTGCAGACCCTTGAGCCATTTTGAGAGCTTCTGGAAGAGCTATTCCAAACTTGCAACAGTCAGATGCTAGTAAGCAATGAAAATATCCTTCTCCTCTGCTCTGCAATCTTGATGAAGAATAGAAGTGCAAATACATCCATCCTTGGAAGGACTGTATGGTGGGAAAATGAGTTTTTTCAAGTATAACATCTATTATCTATATTTCTCTAGCTTTATCCTCAAAAAGGAACATGCAGTCTTTTACTAAACTTAATGTACTGGAGACATTTATGATGCTCTACATTTACATTATATCTTTTTAATATTCCCTACTTTTAAAACCTTTTTTACTTTAATGCCCATTTAACTGGTCAAACTAGTTTCAGTCAAACTTGAGACAGTCCTTAGAATATAAGTTGCAGTATACTTAGAAGAAACAGATACATTAATTTTCAAATCTCAGAACTGCCATTTTTACTTTGAAAATAGATTCTCCAATGTGATTGCCAAATTCTTTGGAATTTTTCTTTCCCATCTGTAAGCTGGTCACTGAAAACAGCACTGGGTATGTGCCCCAATTGTAAGGAAACGTCCTACCGCTGGAATTGAAATTCTTAGCAGATACAGCAAACCAAGGATGGGTCACAACCAACCTCAGGCCATATACTTTCCTTCTTATGTTTGCCTAATAGCCTTATTACAGGCAGTGAGTGAAACCACATTTATAATCATGAACCAGATCTTATTGTCTCTGAGGCAGCAGCGTGCCCCAGCAGCCCCAAAGGCCAACCATACCTGGGGTGCATCAGGCCCAGCACTGCCAGCAGGGCGGGGGCAGCGGCTGTCCCCTCTGCAATGTGCTGTGCAGCCTCACCTCCAGCACTGCGTGCGGGTTGGGTGCACAGTGTAGGAAGGACATCAAGCTGTAGAGAGTGTCCAAAGGAGGGCTGTGAGAATGGAGGAGTTCAGGGAGAGTTTGGACAGCTCTCTCACATACAGGGTTTGGATTTTGGGTGGTGCTGTGTGGAGCCAGGATTGCAACTCCATGATCCTTGTTGGTCCATTTCAACTCAGGATATTCTATGATTCTGTGATTCTATGAGTTCCAGGTTTGTTTACCTTTTAAAACCCAAGCTGCCACTCCTGTCTGCAGCACATGACCCCCTCATCACACCACAGAGCAGAGAGAAAAGCAGGGAGACAAGTTCAGCCACTGCCCAATCAGTGGAGCGCTCTGCTGCAATGTCTCAGTGCTCATGAGGGCACTTCAAGCCCCTCCTTCCAAAACACACAGTGTAGACTTTACTCAGCAAAACAGCAGATTAGGAATTTAAATGAAGCATTTATTGCTGACTCCTTTATTCCATTATTTAAGTATTCAAGTACTGTAATGTCTAGAACCTAGGTAACGCATTCCTTATCCTCTTTTATAAGTATCAGCTTGATTGTAAGCTGCACCACTAGCTTCTCTCCATTTTCTTCCAAAAGAAACAATTGCAGATCCACCCGTAATTCAGCACATGCCACAGCTTTAGGTTCAGACACTGGAAGAAGTTGCTTGATTTAAAAAAAATCACCCACAGTTCTTTTCTCCCAAATGTGAGTCACAGAGCACGCAGATGCCTCAGGTGGTGGCAATGTGCTACCTTTGGCCTTGAACGCCACAGTGGCCTTCCTCAGAAATAAAGGTTTATGGATGAATTGAGGAATTAAGCCCATTTCATCCTCCAGTTATTTTACAACTGCTAATGACAGTTAAATTAGTCAACGAAACATTGTTCTGAATGTACCTGCAAGTTTCACATTGCACTAGAAAGCTGAGGGCGCTTGTGGCAGGGGAACAGAGCTACACAGCAGACCTCTATGGTAGAAACTAACCATCTGGAGGTGGTCAGCACAACACCTGCTTTCACCCTCAGCAGCACTTAGAGGGGATTTTACACTGACTTCCTGAAGTCAGCGTTAGAGCTGCCTAAAGAGCTGCTGCATGTCTCCCTGCAGTAACAATTTTTGCCTTTTCATCCTGTGTACAAAATTTCATTTTAAGTGAAAATTTCTGTACTGAAGTCAATGTACACAAGTCCAGTCATGTTTCATAAAATGTTAAAACTACCTGTAATTAAACTCTGCAAGACTTTGGGCTGAATTACAAGAAAAGCCTCCCCCTTACAAGCACAGTAACAATGTCAGCACTGTATCAGCTCTCAGCTTCTCACAGCTCTGTCGTAATAATGAAGATGTGCTCTAAAGAAGTGGCAGAAATGCAAGCTAGCATGCTTAGCATTCTGGAAAACCTTTCGCATTCATATACGTGGATTTGTGCCACACACTCTTTTGTGCCATTTACATTTTGTATATTTTGTGCCATTTACATTTTGTACCTTGCTGTATTACACAGTTTGTCACTTCGGTCATGTGCATTTCCTGATTCTCACGCTTGTACAATACACACATACATATTTTCAACAGCATACACATAACACAAAAGAAAATCTTAGGTTCCAAACTTTCTTTATTTAGATTATATTTAGAATGCATGTTCATGCTGGATTTTAACTCTTTTTATCTTTTTTTTTTCTTTGTTTTTTCTTTTTTAATCAAAGCATTGCATTCAAACTACCTAACTTACTGGTTTCACTCCAGTCACTGAGGGAAGATTATCAAAATAATATGGAATGTGCATACAACAATCACTGGCAAGCAAAGAGTATCAAGCATCTGATTTATGTTTTTTTTTTCTTGCAAATGTCTCTCTCCATCATTTTCACCACTACTAATTTACATTCCTGTAATGGCTGTTCAAAATAACAGGATGCCTTAAGCAATCTTTTTATTAAGACTAGCAATGCTCTCCAAACCTTCAGAAATTAGAGTTGCATTTCTTGAACCAGATGAAGAACCATAGGTATCAGCATATCAGCAAACTGTCCTGTGGAGCCTATTACACTCCTGTGATACCACGTTTTGCTATAAGTTCTATGTGTTTAGAGAGTGCCATAGATGACTCTGAGAAAAGAGGCAGAGTTTGCTTTTAACTTTCAGTGGCACAAGCTGACACAAGGCATTGCAGAATCAAAACATTGTCTATTAGGGAGCTTTGTCTTGTGTCTCAACATGACAACGGTTTGCTTTGAGAAATGCACTTTGAAAACATAAAGTGTTTCTTAGAATCCCATCATAAGAGCTAAGCCAGGATAGAAGCTGTACCATGTCACGTGCTAGGCTGTTAGACACGTCAGCTTGGATTTGAGACTCCAGATGTAGGTTGATTGACTGGGTTTCTTTCTGACCTTTTCAGTGACTGTATCTTTTTTCTTTTTTTTTTGGCTTGGTTTTGGTTCAGTTTATACAAGGATGGCAGATCAGCCCTCTGAGAGGGAGACTGCACAAGATTGAAGGCTAGCAAGTTTCTTCGGGAAAAAATTAAAGTTAGTAGCTAGTTCAGTCCCTGAATTGCTAAGGAATTTATGTTCAAACTAAGCAAGACAGGAACACAATTTAATAATTACTCAGCTAGAATCTTCCCAAGCTAGTGGCTATAGGAAAAAAAAGGAGAAGAAAACACAATGCAGAAAGAATCAAAGGAAAAACAGAAATCATGAAAAGTGATCAGGTGTATATATCCTCTAAATAAAACAGCTCATTTTTACTTTGCATTTAAATACCAGTAGGAAATCTGACCATCTTAGAGATATCAGATTTAAACTTGCAAACAAAAATAGCTTTGTAGGGATAGTTGTGGATGTAGTTCCTTATTCTCTGTGTCATCTGAGCACTGACTTGCATTTTGTGACTACAGATGTAATTAATAAATTAATGTGGCCGCATTTCTATTTTTGAAGTTCAAATTGCTTTAGATTATATCACTCCTGAAGTGGTCTAGCTCTCCATCAATGTTGTATATATGTTCCAATTTACAGCTTTGGTCCACTCAGACCATGTAACAGAAAACAGCTTACCTTTGGAGGCTCACATGCTGTACAGAAAATTGTGGAGAGTTCTGAGAGTCATTCCTTCACTTCGAGGAGCTTTCTGTTCATGGCTATTTGAAAGTTATCTATTCTAACCAAAGAAGGCAAGCAAACAGGACTGGTGCTCTTCTGTTTTCTCATGCCCACTGATCCTTTGAACTCGGAAGTATAAAATATAACTAAGCTATTTCATGATTAAAATGAGAAAAGTCTTTCAATTCAATGGAGATGTGAAAAGCATGAAAGATTGGGTTTCATTTTTTCAAGACAGAGCTGTAAGTACCATTTGAACTTCCATTAGCACTTTCATTGCTGAAACATTTCATTAGTAGCCCATGATTTAAATGAGGACCAGGTCACATTTCGCTGCCCCCCATATTAGCACATGCATGAAAACCACCTGTGCCCCAAAATTTCCAGGTTTTACATGGTATGAGAGGATATCAAGACATTTTAATGTCATGAGCAGCACACAGTTGCCAAGAGTCCCAAATATAACTGGCTTTTCTAAAGTTTTTTCTCGTCAGTTCTCCTGGCTGGCAATGTAGCAGTAGTCAGAGTGAGCAGCCCATCAATTTGGTTTTTTATTTCTCCTACTGGAAGCTTATATGGTGGTACAGAGTCCCTGTGTTCCCCTATGAAATCTCATTGAGGAATTGGAACCCAGTGAGTCCCTTTGCCCTGCTACCTCAGCTCTGGCTAACAGGGTTTTTGAAATTCATTTGCTGAGGGCAGGATGGCAAAAAAGAGCTGTGCTTCATGAAGTTAAAGATGTTGACTGTTACAACCCAGGGTGCATGCAGCTCTGCAGAAACTTCGCATAGTTTGCACACTGCAGTTTTCTGGGCAATCCCCTCACCTGCACAAAGTGAGTAATAAATTCACCCATCCCAAGCCAGGAGGATGATTCAAGTGTATAAAAGTCTCGTATCCAAACTTAGAAATATTAATTTCACAGGTCTGTATTACTTTAGAAAATGCTAAGTGAGGTAATATCATGAAACACGTATCAAGAAACGTGACTGGTTTAACAGTACTTCTAAACCAAAATCTTCACTTAAGTCTCTTAGGTGTCACAACCTTTGACTATAGTATTTCTTCTATTTCTGAATCATGAGTAACTGGTAAACTATACTACAATACAGTTTCTTCTGTTGTTTATTCTTGAACAGAATTTCTTTTTTTTTTTTCATAAAGGGCCAATTTCATTCCCCACTTTCAGTTCAGCAATTCTTCATTACCACAGGACAAGGCTTCAATTTCATTACTCATTGACTTCAGTAAAGGAAAGATAAAAAATTATTTCTTTTCAAAGTCTGGACTAATATCCCCTCAAATTTCTATGTAAATATATGAGGGTAAAAATAAGGATCCTTTTATTCTGGTTGCTAGTGAGTGCCAGTATCTCTCGTGTCACATAGTCTTCTTGAAAAAACTGTCATGAGACATTTTATTCAAATATAGAAATCAAATAATGACAGAATTATTCTCTTTATTTATAGCAACTTAGAGAAATGAGGCAAAACTACCAGCACACCATTACATTTTGTCATAGCCTGCCATTCACACTTATTTTGTGAGACCCACCTCAGCTCTGCCTTTTTCTTCAAGTCTAAAGAACCAGCCTCACCTTCCAGTCATCCCTAAAATCACACCATGTTCCTGTGGGACAGAACTCATATTTTAAGATGAAATGTGCCATCCTTGAACAGTGAGACAGAATCCCTTGGAGTAAGCTCCTGGCAGCTGTCAAAGTACAAAGCTCCACATGGTAAAAATGGCAGATGAGCTCTTACCTTCCAAAACCTAAATGTAGACAAGTATCACTGAAATAAAACTGTAATGTAGTATAAAATTATGAGAATATCTCCCTCTCTCTGTTTTCTGGGGTTCGTAGCAACCTGGAAATGGAGGAGGCATAAGCTCAGAACATACTTTCATCTCTTCCAGCTGCTGGAAATCCAGCTCATCTGAATATAACTTTCCCTTTTGGAATATTGGTAACATCACTAATATGACTTCCTCAAGAAAGTTCTGGCTGCTCCCAGCAGGTGCTGTAAAGAGTTAAAGAGAGTTTTCCGTGTTTTAAAACACAAACTCTTTTCATACGACTTCTTCACCCCAAATCTTTTCATTAGAGAATGCTGTTCTACCTACTGGCATTGTACTAAATTGCTATATCTGAAACATATTAGAAACTGTAATGAACAAGTCACTCATCCAGATTTTACGATTTTACAGTATGGAGATGTAAAGCATCTCTGAACATTTTCAGGTATAACTGAAAGCACCTCCTGGAATCAAGCTCCTTTGCAATTATGCCTCCAGACTGAGAACATCTGTACATGGACGTTTTGATTTATGGTTCCAAATGCACACATTTCAGTCAGTTTTGGCTCACGTGATGAGAAGGATTTCTTGCTCAAGCTAAGAAAGCTTAGGTGTATCCAGCTGGATAAAGATGAAGCTTCTGCTTGGCAGCCATCTTAGAACTTTATTAAAGACGGATGTAAAAAAATAAAGTAATTTTGCTTAAACAGAACATTTTGAATGCCTGAAAAACTACAGCAAATCCCTTTGAACCTGCTTGTACTAAGTTTTCAGGCACTGGGCTGAGATATCATAGCTTGTGCAGCATTTATGCTACGTTTATTAATTGAATGCATGTCTTTGTTAAAAGGACCTTCCTTTTTTGGAACAATCACTCAAATATTAACAGATGTAAGAGGAAGCTCTAAACTGGTTCACTAACTTTCCAAGACCTTTTTAAAGACCATGAAAGTTTGAAAATTCTGAGTTATATTTGTTACACAGTGCAGAAGCTGCATTTCCTATCTATAGATCTGTGTTTAGCAACTATATCATTACAATGGAAAGTTGTGAAACTTAAAAATATTATCCTTTAAGCTGTGATTAAATATCAAACAGACTTTGCAACACAGTGCTGCTGTAGGTGGTGCTCAATAGGGCAGGAAACAGAATGCTCTTCTGCAGGATTTGGGAATTTGAAGGATGACGAATTTGTATAAATTGGGTTCAAGACCTGTAAGTATCTCCTCAAGCCAGCCTGTATTCAGGAGCTTCAGAAGCCTTGTTAGATTAGACCAAGAGCATAGATTTGGCCAAGTAAATAAATAATACCAGTGGGAATTAAGAATGCTCATGGAATTCTCAGTTCTTAGCATCTGCACCAAGGAGCAAGTGACTACAAAGGACCATTGTAGGTCCTTTGATTGAGAGGTCTTATTTTATTAACTGCTTTCATTACCACTTCTGTCAGATGCCAGTTAGTTAGAAAAAAAACATCAGATTTGCAAAAAGTCCTGGAGGTTGGTGGCTGAGCAAGAAGTGAGGTCAAAGAAATTAAATCATATGAGCTCATTACCACACGATGCTCAGTTTCAAGTGAACTCATTTTGTATGAATACTCATTTTCGTAACTTGTCAACTCACAATTTAATCATAACCTCAGTGTTTGGATTTATTTAAAGCACCAGTGCTAGAATTTATTACAAAAATGATCTATCCTTTCATTTTTGAATTCTCATTTTAGTGAGAAAAGCTCTGAAAGAGTCCTAAAATAATATACAAGTTTTTGTCTCCTGGCTTCTTAAGACATCACTGGCTTTAGATGATTAAGGGTAGAAGCATAGAATGTTTGCAAGGAGCAAAAACTATCTGAAACATTCATTAAGAACTGAATGCCAATTTATTTTATGCATTGTCATGATATTCAGAATGAGTGTTCTTTATATGTTTACATGTTTCTCATTAGCATGCTTTATTTTGACAAGTTAACCTTGAGTACTCAGGAGTTAAGAAACTGCCATTAGTTACTAACCTGATGAAGTGTTGCCATACAGAGAACAGAAGAGTTGTGGATGGGAGAAAAAAGAATTGAATCTCTTGTAATCAGTATGTTAGCAGAGGGAACTGGGACTCGGAATCAGTACTAGTAAAGAAGAGAGAGAGAGCTCCTCCCAACATTTCAACATTTTTTCCACAGCAAATGCATGGAGAATCCAAAATTTTCTTTAAAAAAAAAAAAAAAAAATTAAAACAAAAGGCCAAGAGTAATTTTGTTTAAATAAGAAGGATCTTTGAAAAATCTTTAGGGATTTTTTTTTTTATGTTGAGAAGGTTACCCACAAGCTTGCCACAGTACATCACTGCAAGATGATCTGTGCTATTAGCTCTTCATCTACTGAGCTTCTGGAGTGTTTTCTCATAAATTCTTTTGCTTATTTGCAATCAGCTGATATTTTGGGTGCTCTGAGTGATTTTCCAGCTGGAGCACTATAGCAATCATTTGATTTTATTTATGTTATTTATAGCATTGAGCAAATCCACAAATGAAAACCTCAGAATTTGAAACTGCCTGCCCGTGAGACCATTTTTACTGTTTCCCCTGGATATTTGTTTCAATCTTGTTTCTATTTTTAGTCATTAGCAAACAACTGTTTGCTATCATGCTTGATTAGAAAAAGAGTAGTGCTAAAATGTGTTCAGAATAATTTGGTGATATTATCTGTTGCACCAAGTAATACAGATATAACTGTTTTGTTTTTTTTTTTTAAACTTTGTTTAATTGCAGTATTACTAAAGAGACAGGAGTTTCCTCTATTTAAATACCAAATTTTATTTTCATGTGTGATGTTTTCAAAATTCAGCTAATATTTTTCCTTGTAATTTTTCTTTTAAAGATAATTATAACAAGCAGTTCTAAGCCAGAACTCAGTCTTTACAAAATGCCACCAGCACTAAGCATAATTTTGCAGTTTCGCTCAAAGAACTACAAGTCACATTTACAAATGCTCAGCAAAAGTTAATCTTCAGCATCTGCCTCTAATTCTATATATTCAAATGAATACTAAGTACTAGATTTTGTACTTAGAAGAGTGAAGTTTTGCTGGGACTTTCAACCACATCTCCAGCATTTGCCAATACAATTCCCTTCCAATAAAACAAGATAAATAGAGAGTTTGCTAGCATTACAAATGAGGTTAGCATTTGGATCAAAGAATGCTGAAGCAGGGTTTGTTGAACCTCCTATTTAACATTTTTTTCTTCAAAAATCATGTGTTTCATATGCAGCCCAACTGTATGACATCTACAGTTACTCCATTATGATCCTCACTTACCAGAAATACACTCATTTCACTAAGCAGCAGATAGAATACATCAGCATCAGTGGTAGGCGTGGACGCATCTCAACGTCTAATGGCCAGGGGAAAGAAGTTGTAAATGACCACCTGCCTATACAGACTGAGAGCAATTAACTCTGCTTAGCTGAGCATCACCATCCTCAGATTGCTTTAACAACCTTTAAATATTGTTTAGAAGGTTATTGAAAGCATATTCTTCATATTCATGAGGCACAACAGTGCTGTGCTTCTCTAAATCTCTGAGGTTTACAGCCTCCTTGTAACGAGCATCTCAGCACTATGCTATGGAGCAGAATGAACCATTGGGCTCACAAAGATTGAGTGTGTGATTAAGTACATGGAAAAAAAGCCTTACTACTCAGCCACAAAGCATGAAACAATTATTTAGATATTTGATTACAGCAGGATAAAATTACAACTTGACTTTCAATCAGCACTTTGTAAATCAACCTCAGACTAATGCCTAAGAAAATATCAAGCCCTGTCTTTCCTCATATGCTGTTATCAAGCAGTTGACAGTTCTGATAATAAATAGGCAGGACAAGGGAGCAGGAGGAGAGTGACTTTGGGCACATAAACTTTCTTGTGCTAAGGAGACAGTTGTTAGACCAGGAATCAAAGGCTGGAGTCTGTTAAGAGGTAATGAGATCTCAGAAAAGGCTGTTCTGCCTATTTCTTATTTACTACTGGAAAGGCATACGCACACAAATGCACACATATGCACACACAGGCACACACATGAAAGAGAAAATGCCATTCTGCTTACTTTACACTACCTGACATTCCCATTCAGGTATCTGTGCCCATTCTCAATGGATGGTTATCCACAGACAATGGGAATGCATTGCAGAGCTGTTATTTTCCATCCTTCCTGGTAAGATCAGCAACCTTAGAGCTCTGAAATGCTCCACACTCCATTGCTGATCTTGAAAATTATTGTAAAGATTCCTACAACCCTTACTTTTGCATGATATTGCTGAGAGATGTCTGTTGTATTAGGAGGATCCACTTTCTGATCAGAAACTAGAATAAATTGGTGCAGTATATTTCTGGGGATTTAAAATCCTACCCACCTCTGCAAACTCTTCATCACTGCAAACTTTACAGTTTAAACACTACTTTACATGCAAGGTAAATATGTACTCTTGAGAAGCTACAGGATTTTGCATCTCAGCTGTAAATAGTTATTCTGTATCACTGGGTCAAGATGTATATCACACCTAGGAATGTGAATAATTTCTATTTCCACTGACATTTGGTAAAAAGGGGGCATAAAAATGTTTGCTTGTTTGTTTTCATTCTAGGCTACATTTTTTTTTCCTCCAGATAAGAGGAGGTCCACTTTTACACTTTGATGGAGGGGAAGAGAGGACAGAAAACTTAATAAAATATATATGAAATCTGTCCTCCTCTTTGTTCAAAACAAGTAAGAATATGCGGTCACGAGACCAGACTTGATCTCATTTTTCATGGGGCCCTTGTAGGCAACAAGTCCTCCCCTCCCACTGATGTAAGCCAGGTAACTTCCCATGATGCTGGGTGTTGTGCACTGATATGAGATGTTCTCCTGGGCCTGATAAGAAGTGTGCAGCAACAGCAGAACACTGTGACCAAGCCACAAAGCAGCACACAAGCAATGTAAGTGATCCCCCTCTCAGGCCAGTGCTGGCTTGCTCAAAGGCACCCAAAAACACTGCAGTCAGGCGCAGTCTGAATGAGTGAGATGAGGCCTACACAAAGCTTCAGATTAAATTTAAGAGGAAAGCGTACAAAAAAAAGGTAATATGCTAAACTTATCCTTCATAAATAGCCATTCAGAGTCATTGGGTCAAGATGTATAGCTGACCTAAAAGTCTGAACAACCTACATTGGCATAAAATAATTAAAAAGCTCTAAAAATTCATTCCTTGAGTTTCATCTGGAGCAATTAGAAAATATGAATATTAGTTACTCAGCAAATGAAAATGTGGTTTGTTTTATGTTTGTTGGGGGTTTTTTTTGTTTTGTTTTGTTTTGTTTTTTTGCTTTAACAGATATCTGAAATTAGAGTGATGATCTACGCCTCTGTAACTACTTTTGTAACTGTTCATATTGCTGGAACTGCATAAACTGCATTTATATGCTGGAACTGATTTCTGGGCATGTTTCCTGTGAGATCTGATACTGGACAAACAAGTATAATAAAGCACGCAGTCTTCTGTTCTTCACTGTCACATTTTGCTGTGTGTGCCATTTTGGCTCATACATTACCTTTTATGTATGAGCTGTACTTTCAGTGCCCCTTCATTTTTATGAAACACAGCTGTCAAGGACTCCAGTAACAAAGAAATTCCAAAATACTCCCAGGCTTAGGCATTTTCCTGTCTACTACACTGCTTGCAACATTAGAGTGGTATTGTATGAAACAAGGCTGCCTTAAGAGTATAGCTGCCACCATCCACTGACACAGAGTGTTTTAAAACAAGGAAGTAGTAAGAGCCAGAGTTGGAGCATCGCAAGCCCAGTCCAGCTGGATAACATACAAACATCTTACAACTCAGCCTCATTAAAAGAGTTCAGGGAAAGGGCATTGCTGAAAATGAAGAACAAATGTCTTGATTTACAGATCTATGTAGCATTTGCTGCAGTATGTTAAACAGTACCAGAAGTCATTTTTAATCCAGTCTTTTTCATGGAGAAGCTCATAATGATACCCCATCTGTGCTGCTAAGGAGAGACCCAGAAGGGACACACACAGCATCAATCATTTGTACTACCTTCTACTGAAAGCTCATATCAGTAAAAGGTGGTGGCAGCGGTACATGCCTGTACAAAAGGCGTCTCTGGTTACTTAAGTGAAGACTCTCTTCATCTTTCCTTTCTGATTGCTGAATATGTACAGCCAGGCAGTAGGCAGCCCAGGAGATGCACTAAACAGGGTTTCAAGTCCCTGCCTTGTCCAGCTCAGGGGGAAGAATACAAGAACTCTATCTGAATGAACACTTCGAACTTTGGATCTCCAGCAGGCTAATCCATCCCTCAGCAAGCATGAACAACACGTGCAAGGCAGCTTTCTCTCTTCCCACAGCCATGGGGTCCCCTGGACAACACGTGGATCCAGATGGAAAACTCTGTAAAAACAGATATTTTTCCACAGAGGGACAGTGCAATTAAACTTAATTTGAAGCAGAACAGCCATCTCTGCTCAGTACTCTGAGGGGAGGAAGAGTAGGAAGAAATCTGCAAAACTGTACAGCAATTTCATAGCTCTCAGGAGAGACACCCCCAGTCTTGCAAGTATGAAAACCAATGGCACCAGTCCAAAGATCTTATTCTACCTACTTGTTGCCAACTTGTTATCCAGTCTCTGGCAGAGCACCTGAGATCTCATAAGCACATTTTTTCTCTTCCTCTCCCAAGGCTTTGAAGATATTAATCTCATTTTTACCTCCATAACAATTTCTCCTAGTTTGGGCACCATATTAGTTAACTTTCTGCAGCTAAGAAGACAATCAGAATAAGACTCACAGGATTATAAGGATCATGTATCCATGGTGATTTTTAATAAGAAGTCTTATTCGCAGTAGAATAGATAGAAGCAAGAAACAGAATTGGACTTCATGGGTGATTTATTTTAATTCATCTCCTATGAACTAGGATGTTACTTGCTTGACTTCCTGCCAAAAATGGTAAGCCTGGATCAAATCCTTGAAATTCAAAGTCAGCTATATTCTACTCTCACAGAATAGAATAATAAAAACAAATTTTGCCAATCCTCCAACCAGAAATGGACAGGAATTTTGAAGCATATGTCAGGATGTCATGCAGAAAGGAGAACTAAACAGTTACAATTTTCATTTGTATCTGTATTAAGTGTACATTATCTTTAAGTATTTGTATACACATATATATACATATTTATGTGTATATATATGTACAGAGGTTCTGCTGAGTGTGAACATCCCTTGTCACATAGCACCTTCTTGGACCAACTATTTAATGCCCTCTCTTTCTTGCAGCTAAGTGCTATGTTTTCTGAACATAGCAACACAAGAGTTTCATTGTTTCTGTTCCTTTTACTAAGTGATTTAATCAAGCTTTTTATAACTGCTTTCCATCACCATATCACCTGAGATCTATGCTAAACAAAGCACTCATGCTCACATTGTCTATGGGATTCTGCAACTAAGCTGCCCCAGCACTGGTATGTCTTGAGCAGTGAAGCTGTGATGCTACAGAGGCTGCACCATGTTCCATTTCATTTTCTTTGTTTTCTATATCAGTACTTTACTCTAGTGTCCTTTCTTGGTCAAGAAGGAGGAAAACCTAAGAAAACACCATGCACAGAGTTATGACAACAAAGTAGAATTTGATAGAATGTTTTTGAGTATACTGAGACCTGTTTGCTTTGATACTGAGATGCCATGGTTAGAGCCTTGAAAAAGCTAAGACCAGAAAGGAAATTACATTAAGTCTTCTGAGAAAAGGACTCTGACAAATGGCAAGTCAGAGGTGAAAGGTTTGCATTCCTTCTGCAGTGTCGAATAGCTCTGTTCCCATAGCTACTGTATGTTGAGACAGATGATGTAGCTACAGCAACAGAGAGCCAACGTTCGTGTTCACTGTAAAATTCCTAAGTTATTACTTACTCCTTCTGTTACCTCCTTCCAAACTTCTAAAAGAGGGAAAAAATCAGGCTGGGTTATTTTTTGAATGAAATAAAACTATGCTAAAAGTATTAAAATGAACAGATCAACAGAACAGATGACTGGAGCTAGAGCTTGCTCCCTTGGCATAGGCATATTGCACCATCCCATGTCCTCCTTGTCCACACTGACTGGGAGCCATTACTGTTTTGCTAAAAAACAAACTTGCACTGCTTGATGGGTGATGTTTGGCAGACTGCAGCTCCTCCAGGTCACGCTGGATTCAAGCGCAGTGCCCGATGATGTGTAAGCTGATTCTCCCATCTGTTATACACCCTGTTTCTTACCCCCCACCTCCCTTCATGTCTACCTCACTGCTACTTTGAAGTAATGCCTCTACTCAGAAAATCTGCAAATTTTCATGGCAATTATTTGCCTCTGCTTAGCAGTGTGCTAGTTCCCTGTATAATTAAAAGGGAAGGGATTGCATCAAGCACAGAAAGCACTGTCTAGATCACAGAGCATTTTAATCTTCAGTATGTTGTTTGCCATGTTATTGCCAAATGGATAATGTTTGGCAACCCAAGGGCATGTTTTGTTACATGTATATGCTGCTAAATAGAAAAGAGTTTAAAGTTTAACCCACTAGAATGATTTCTGTTTTAATGCCCCAATTCATGTCTCACCAAAAAACAAAAGCAGTCTCACTGAGGGATTTATGCTGGCCCTTAGGAGCAACAGTCAGCAAAAGCCTTGGTTTCCTGAGGGCCCAGCACAGAACTTTGCACTGCTGTTGCAGAATCCAAACATGGAGATACCAACAGAAGCCAGCACTCTGAGCTCTACTTTCTTTCTTTTTTTTTTTTTCTCAATGTCCTGCTTAAAATTGCTCATTCTCAAAGCTACCTGGATTACTCAAATGGTCATTCTCCACTTGAACTATAAAAGGATTAAGCAACACTTAGGCCCTGATACAGTGTAAATTAATCTGGAACCACTGATTAGAAAACCAGTGGAGTGTTCCTCTATGTTAAAAAGCCAACCCTAGAATATTCTCAATTAAAAAACAACCAACCCTAGTGCTCAGAAATATTCTCATAGGAGTCCAGAAGGCAGCTGAATCTCAGCGTAAATATTTAAAGTTTTAATAACAAGATGTTTATGCAAGCTCATAAATCCATGTGTGGCATAACTACCCAACATTTATACTGACATTGCTAATTTTGGCTTGTGTGGACAGAAGGAAGGCTCAAGTAAATACTGCAGAGGATTGTTTTTCCAGACCCTGTCTTCCTCTGTCTGTTCAAAATTTCTAAGGCTAGCAGAGATGTTCAGTCAATAGTGGTATTTTTTTTCTTACTGTTCAGGAAAGGCACCGCACAGGTAGCATGTATGCAGAGGTACTCCTGCAGCAAGTGTCATTAGTCAACAGTTTTCTATTAAGAACAAGTGGAAAAAAAACACAAGCACAGTCCGGGTTTCAACTTTTTTTTTATTATTATTTTTTCAGAAGAGAATGTAACCACCCCGATAATGAAAAATGATTGTTTTAGAGAGCAGTTTGTTTCTTTCCCATCCCCTGAAACTGAAACATGTCTTTCCTGCTCCCCAGGACATAGCGTTTGCAAGAGGAAAGTTTCACAACATGGCACCAGGCAAAGCATGTGCACACAACAGCCAGGGAGAGTAGAAATGGTGCAGGAAATGAAACTACTGTAATTTCACAGGTTTTCACATACATAGCTGAATATAGACACAAGCTAGCTGAAAAGTGGAAGCAAAGTAGAGCTGATGTGGTTCATGAAATGCAGGGAGAGTGAGAAAAGCTCAGGTTGATCTTTCATATGTATTAAAATAACTAAGGCAAATTTGAAAATCACCTACTTTTCAACTGAAAATATCAGCCTCAGCTCTGGGCAATCTAACAAAATAACACTCCCATAAATCATCATTCACCTTGGTGTTGCACTGCCTCTGAAGTACTTCTGCAGACAATATTTAAACATCTGAGGTGATCTATCAGGTTGCACTACCAGAGTCCTTCATATCCATATGAAGATTGATGAAGTATTGGCTGCCCTGGGAGATGGTGGAGTCACTGTCCCTGGAGATGTTCAAGGAAAAGCTGGCTGTGGCACTGAGGGACATGGTTTAAAGGGCATGGTGGTGGTGGGTTGATGGCTGAACTTGAAATCAGAGGTATTCCCCAACCTTAATTATGCTGTGATTCTGTCATCTACACATTTCTGCAGGTTTTGAATGGTTGAAGAGCGAAACAGCAGACAGGTTGCTCTCTACAAGCTTTGCAGACAAAAGCATGCACTGCTGTAATTTCAAACAGAACCAGAAAACACTTCATAAAGGCTGCCTAGAAATGTTTGTCATAGCCCTACCAGTAACAGTTCTGAGACCAGAAGTAAAAAGAGTACAAGATCATCAAAACTGTACCATTAAACATGTGAGATTCCACCTGCATACCAGGACCACGTTAAACAAGTTTAGTACAAGCCTAAGCAAGGAAAAATGCAAATTCATAGGGAATGTTTCCAGCACCAAGCACAAATGGGTTCTCACATAGATTTTTGCATTAACTCTGGTAGGAATGAATGAACTGGGAGAGCAGGAGTGGCTTTTCTTCAAGCTGTGCCTATGCAGTGGGACTGACCACAAAGCATTACAAGAAACTGCCCCTCTACCTCATCTGCATCGAGTCTCCCCTACTGAACTGAAAGACACTTTGAAATGACTAGTCCCCATATGGCAGAAAACAAGCCGTGGCTCCAGAGAAACATAGGCTTCCTCCTTTCATGCTGGCCATTGCAGCCAGATAAACACACAGACTCCAAAGTAGCCCAACTATTTCAGTTGTATTGAGGAACTCTGTGAAAATGAGGTACAAAGCTGGAAAATGATTTGATGTGGGATTGCCCCAGGCATGTTAAGAGAAAGGAGTGTCTTTATTATTTCTTCCTGAAAGAGATGGAAATCAGCTTGGTGAATTGGATTCCAGTGCCAGAAAGGCAGGCTGAAGGCTAACAATGGGGAATAGATCATAAGAAATGCGAATCCTCAAAACTCAGCATTTCCAGTTTTGTGAAATACAAACTATATTTTAAAAGAGATATCCTCTAAATTCAAGGAACTTAAAACAAACAGTCACTATTGTATGAGCACCATTCTTGTGCGTAATAAAAATACCATATCCAAGATTACATTCCCTCCATTCTTCATTAAACCTCCTTAAATTTTATACTGTGATCCCTGCCACAACTTGACAAAGGCCTCCTCCCACCCACCCGAGTGTTGTCTTCTGCTGCATTCAGCATAAGCAGTTCTTCCTCCCAGTGACGCTACAGATGTTCATTTCAATAACATCGACTTAGCACAGCAATCTTAGAGAGAGCATGCAATGCCTTCAGACAGAGCCAATCTAATGAATTCCATCCTGCATTTATTATAAGAGTTACATCAACTTGCTTTAGCCTGCCAAAGCTAGGAGAAAGAGAGTGTTTTACTTCCAGTGGCGTCAGTGCCACAGCATTATGGAAGGAACATTTCCAGAGCTTTTCAAGCAAGCCACTGTCATCTTCTGATACCTGTGTCAAAAATCATGGAATTTCACAGAATCATAGAATGGCCTGGGTTGAAAAGGACCACAATGATCATTTAGTTTCAACCCCCTGCTATGTGCAGGGTCGCCAACCACCATACCAGGCTGCCCAAAGCCACATCCAACCTAGCCTTGAATGCCTCCAGAGATGGGGCATCCACAGCCTCCTTAGGCAACCTGTTCCAGTGTGTCACCACCCTCTGAGTGAAAAACTTCCTCCTAAATGATAGGTGATAGCAAAGATTCAGGTATAAAGAGCAGGTGATCTGCACCCATGTATTAAATTAGCACTCAGCAAGAGAATAGTCTGGTATTTTGGTAAGGAACCTGAAAACAAAAGGTGCAGCATGGAAGATGATGCTGGCAATATTTATCCCAGTAGGTGCTCAGTCGTTTAGAAAAAAATTGCAATTTTAAGTAATTCAGCTTTTCTATATGTTCAATAAAGAAAAATAAAGTAACAAATTACAACAGAGATGTGGACAATATTTAATATTACTTTGGAGGAATGCCATTGTGATAAAAAAAAATGTGATTTAGGTCCGTTTTTTTAATTCTTACGTTTGTGTGCATTGATGGAATAGAATAAAAGGTCCCTAAAAAGTCAAATGGATCCAACTTGAAGCTGTTTACAGCAAGTGGTCTAAAGTAACTGTGGGGAATCTCATTATTACTCAGCAGTGACAGGTGAGGTGATTAGGAATGGGAAGGAAAATAGGAGTTCCCGATATAGATGAGGTCATTCATTTCTAAAGATGTCTTCTGAGAAGATGCCAATACGATAATTAAAAATGTCCATTTAGGAGCAAAAAAATATCCTAAAGAAATGACACTGGGAGAAGTTAACCATAGATTTGCACATGGCTGGAGGTGACACTTTCAATGGTTTTATCTGTATTTGGAAGCTAAAAGCCTAGAAGTGTCACACAGCCAAGCAGGATCGAGTAAATTCTGCAAGCCTGTGAAATTTCAGTTGCGGATGTCCCTTCCATTTTACATACCTAAATTATTTACTTCTTCCAAAGTATGAAGTGTAGAGGAAATTTCTAAGAATTTAAATGCAGGAATTTGCCAGTTAAAATGTTAATGTTAAATGATGCCTCCACCAAATGAGGTAATCTAGAGAACTGAGATTTCTGCTTTGAGGTGTCCTCTTGCAGGGACCTAACAGTCTGGTTGGGGGTGGGGGTGAACTGCCTCAAAGAATTTCTTAACCCATCAAAGAATTTCATCTAAATGCAACTGAAGAAGTGGCTAAAGGTTAATGAGCTGCACGCTCAAGGATGTTTCGGCACTCAGTGTATGCCTATTGGGTTCCATTCATTCCTGCAACCCTCAATGGAAAAACTGATGTAATAAAATTTAGACTATGTAAGCAACAATTTAAAATAAACCCAAAGCAAGGAAAGACCAGTATATTTGGAGATACTACAAGCGCATAAAAGTACTGCAGCCAGCTGGCAGACTGTGGGGCAGATAGTGTGCCAGAACAAACTATCCTCTGCCCTGGCAGAAAGCTTTGGCATGTTTTGCTACGTCTGTTGGAGCTATATTTCCATGAGGGCTGGCAGCACCGGCAGGGTCTCACCTGAGCTATGCTCATCCAAGTGAGAACTCAGGGAGAGGGAGGGACAGAAAAGAGAAGCTGAGGGTGATAGGAAGCATGTGCTGAGGCAGGGAGAGGGACTACTTGAAGCATGAGGTAGCTCAAGTAGAGCTGAGATAGAAAAGAGCTGCAAGAAAACTCCTCCATCATGAAGACAAGGATTCAGGGGAAGACTGAGGAAACTACCCAAGGGAGGTGCCTGATAGCAGGGGTGTCTGTGCCAATAATTAACTAGAGAGAGCTCTGTATGTCTTAGTTGGAGCCCATTATTGCGATAAGGGGTAGGACAGTCAGTGCCAAACTACAAGGACAACGTCCTCCAAGCAGGAACACAAAAGTGTAGTGCCAGACAGGGACATATCAGCCTGGAGAGGACTGAAAGGATGTGCTGGGCTGAGAGCCCTTGGCTGGAAATGATCTCTGCTATTCAATTTTAGTTTGGGGTCTAGGGAGTAAGGGAATGGGAGGAGAAAGATAAAAGGAGATTGTTTAGGGCAGCACAGCATTCCTGAATTCATACAGCAAGATTTCAATCCTTGTTTCAGTCTCCGTAATGAAGTAGATTAAGTGTCTGCACTGCACACTGCCTCCCAAGGGGCTGACAAAAGCTGGATCAGGATTCAAGAGGGCTCAGGGGCAGCTAGATTGGGTCCAACACTGAACTTTGTTCAGCAGTTAAGGAGTTCTCCAGTTTAAAAAACAACCAAACATCTAAACAACGACGACTGCACACAAAAATGTACAGCATTCTCTCTACTAAATCTACCTCATCAGTGTTTTTCCTCTATCATTACTTGAGCATTCAGTAATCAGAGCTAACAAATAATTGCCCATTATGTCAGTTCAGCCCCGAAGCAGCTGCCCAAGAGGAGCAGAGGTGAAACAGTCCCCAGCACTACAAAAACTAACACATACTGAAAGAGAGGAATGGATTGAATACAGGAACAGGGTTCATCTGCTTTTCCATTCGCTCCTGGATTTAACTCTATTACAGTTACTTTAAAGATGGAGATCTCAGTCACTGTTGCAGTGGTGAAGTCATTCCAGAATGTTTTACTGTGCCCTTCTTTTTCCCACTCTTAATGGGAAAGCCTAACAAACACACACACACGCACGCACACACACCAAAAAAAAGCCTAAATTTTAAGAAAACATGTCAATTATTTTATGTTCTCAAGGTTTTGGCAACAGGCAGATTTGGCAAGCAGCATCATAGCTCGGCAGCAGCTTTTAAGTTTATGGACACGAAGGCCAGTGACACAAGGCACATACACTCTGCATCACAGCTGCATGCTACTGAATTTCCACAGTGGGTCAGTGACTCAATTATATAAACAGTGAGAGTAAGAGATCAAATCATCCCCAACACAGGGGATCTATTAATAAAATGAAGTCAAGCTGGGTAATAAAAATCAAGAATAGGCTAAAGATGAGCTAAGAATATTCCCTGGCTAAAAGGCAAATCTGAGTTTGAAGTTACTGGCTCCAGTAAATGTGGCTTCCATATCTAAAGCTTTTCGAAATATCATGCACTGCTTTACTGCACACATGATATATTTTAATTGCTGTTATACTAGAAGGGATTGCAATACCTTACACAGTCTGTTTCTAACTCACACTTCTCATTTTACTTTGCTTCAAAGAAATCCTCAGATTGGTTTTAATCTCTATGGCATCTGAGCTATGATAACCATGCCCAAGAATGGTCAACTAATTATCCTCAGTGGGTAACTACAAACACTGAGGAGTGTGGCTTTCTCCATCACCAGAATAAGTCAAGGTTTTTAAATTAGGGTTTTGACGTAGTTTGCTAAGCTATGCAGTGAGAAGGATAGCACCAAATGCTTAATTTTCATAAAATGTACAGAACTAAGCAAAATCTTCTTTTACATGTGTTAGAGCATGCTAACTCTTTATTATAAGGTATAGGACCTTCATTCACAATGAGTTAGGCTTCAAAATGCCATATAGCCCAGGTTGTTGAATGTTGTTGAATGCAGATAGTTATGAGCCACAGTAAAGTCACAATTCCCTATTCAGACTCACATCACGCTGAAGACATAAGCAGCAGGAGGGGAGGAGTTAGAGCTCCCTCTGTAAGAATAGGCTGAATATCACAATTGGCTGGTTTGTAAGAATTTATTGCTTGGCCTAGGCAATTTCTTTCATCGGTCAGAATTTCAATTGTTTTCCAAGAAATAAAATTTCACTTGCCAATATCTAACTATCTCAAAACATAATAATATGATATAGTTTTCCTGGAAGCGTGGTCAAGGAATTTCAGATTGCCATCAAATGTTATCAGAGTGAGCCTTTAATATTACATACAAGACACCCTCTGAAGTCTTGAAGAGTTCCACAGTTTTTGAAGCAACAGCTGGTTGAAAAACAAGACATATGCTGATCTTTGCTTAATTGTTGATCTGCATGTTGTCCCTCTTTTGGCTACTTCATGCAAGAAACCGGACTATCTGCCTGGAAATACAAATGGTCTAGACATTAAGAACGTGTCCTAATTTTTAGTTTTCTTTTAAAATGCCATGAGGAAATTATTTCTGAAGCAGCACGAGTTCCACGTACAGTTAAAATGGAAACTAAAAACATTGTTCAAAGACAGAAAGGAAACAGTCTTAAAATACTTAATGAATTTTCCATGCATTCCTCCATCTGACGAGTTGCATTAATTTCACTGAACAGGGTGCATTCTCACCTCTCCAGTCTGTACATATTTTAGACATGAAGAAATTAAACCCAAGTAGAAGTGAGAAAGTGTAAGCCCCTGAAAGCAGGTGTTTAAAGAATCTTCTCAATCTGCTTGTAGCAGTGCTAGGTTTGGAGAAGAGCTCAATCAGTACAAAGACACTAATGACTGATTTAACTTTCTTATTCATATTCATGTTTGTTGAGCTGGTGGATTGTTGTTTTTTTTTTTCATTTTATCAAGAAATAGGAGAAATATTTGTACAAAATTTGTTCTTGTGGTCTAGGACAATGCATCCAAGCCAGTTGTTGAGGCCAGCAATACTCATGAAGCAGTGCTTTAGTACTAGATTGTGAAAATTGCAGAGCAACTCAGATGAGCTCAGAATTTCAAGGGGCTGCTCTTTACATCCCTCTAATTGGGTGGACACATCAGTCCTTGTTAGAGCACCTCAGTGATCCATTTGTTGTTTAGTGAGGCATGTGCTGGAAGAGTCCACTGGCATGCTTTCAAGGGTCACAGAGAAGACACTTCCATTGAAATTAAAAATTTAGTTGTCTTTAGCAGCTTTTTAATAAACATGATTTCCATCTGACCCACATTAGAAGCTTGCTTTGTTGAGATTTAGAAAGAAATGTTTGTCCTTGCAAAAGAGCACAGGGGACACTGTTAGCATTCAGATCGGATTACTGTAGTGATTAGATATCATTAGCATCTGAGTTTCGGCTCAAAGTGAATATAGTTTCTTCCTCATCTCAAGAAGTTCTCAAAGAGACACCTTTCTTCTTCTCAGAGGCAGCAACCTTCGTAGACACTAGAGTCCTCTGAGCCCTTTTAATGAAGGGGTTTTCAATCAAACCTGCATTAAGCAAGAAGCTGGGGTGCTCCTACACCTCACTGGGTTTAGCACTCTCACCAAGGGGCTCGTGGCACTGCCATGGATCTCAAAGCTTTGCAAGCCCCCAGCTTTGCCCCAGAATGCTGCTTACAAACAAGTGCTTCTGTCCTCCTGTCAACCTGTTCTCCTGATGGCCTTTGCCATTCGTACCAGGGATGATATGCTGAGTCTTGTACTTGACATCTAAGTTACATCATATTTTCTACAAACTTAACTTCCTTGGTTGAATGCGAGTCTGCTTTACGGATGTAAAACTAGTAGAAAACGGGGGTTAGTACCCTGCTCCCTGTAACAGAGGAAATACTGTTTTGCTATAAATGGAGTTGATACTGCCTGTTGGTGCTGGGGGGTTGACACCAGGCCTGCTCACATTTGCATGATACCTTCAGTCCCTATAATGTTAGTTATTTGTAGAAGCATGCAAAATTAAGGGGGATGTCCGTGGTTGCTGCCATCTCTAGTGCTTCTGTGTTGCAATTGTATCTATTCAACTACGTACAGCCAAAGTTAAGAGGAACTGTTAGATTTTACAAGCATTTCTGAAGAGTCATATGCACAAAATATAAGCTCTATAATGAAACTCACATATTTAATACTGTTTTCTAAAATGTTATCTTAATAAAATTTAATTCAATTTAAAAGAATGGAACAAGGATACTTGATACTTCAGGCAATGCAACATTGAATTTAGTACTAAGATAGCTAGTTGCAAGGCAGAATTACAAAGCACAAAGCAGGCTATCGCATTGGTGCCCACATTAGAGGAAGTAACCGGGTAAAATACATGTGAAATTCTACAAGGGGCTGCTAAACATTCTCAGAAGGATAAAATTAGCTCGCACGGAGCTTCCACATGAATACAGCTGTGCTTCCACCAGGAACTCTGGCACTTGTAAAACTACTAAACATACTATATGCATATCCCCACTTTTATGGCTGCTGCATAAACCAACAGAAATGTGTTGGTCCAGAGCTATAGATCTGACGGATTAGGACAGGTCCAACAGCTCTCTGTTTCAGGACAAAACTGGGCAAGAAATGCACTTGCAGTTAGTTTCTCAAAAATCCCATCAATAATACTGTCTTACTATATTGCCTCGGAACATGGTGGAAAACAATTCTTGGGGAATTTTAGCAAGTAGGAATTACCTGGCAGATTACTGTATGAAAAGTTAATATAGTAGCTAGGCTTTCCTCGTAAAACACAGCTTTACACAAGAGCAGTGCACTTCTCTCACTGCCCTGACAAACAGTCTTGTGTTTGGCCAACAGAGCTGACTCGCCTCCGTCCAGCAAGTGCTACAGCTCTCCTGCAGCCAAATGGCTGACACAGCAGACATCACTCCAAAAATCTGCACAGACTGAAGCTCAGTTTTATGGCCATCATCGAAGTGAGCTAAGCGAGAAAACTACACGCGTTCATAAATTACGCTGAGCAAGCTATCTTCGGGATACAACATTTCATAAACAGTGCTAAGTTCCCATTTACAATGTCAAAGATTTCCTGCCCCAGCACCAGTGCAGCAATTTGCTATGTGCAGCACAGTTCGATTGCTGCCTTGCTGCTCTAATTCTATCGAGGAGTGCAATCTGTAGTCTCAATGACCTGATTTGTAGCGGGCATCAGAAACTACAGATGAAACAGAAAATAACCCTTTATCTTGTGAAGCAAGCTATAAATGGCTCCTTTGAAGGGAGCATAAATATGTATAAAGTATTAATTTTTTAGTCCCCTTGATTAAAACCGGTGGAAATCCCCCCAACTCCCCCTAGTCAGCGTTAAATGAGCATTAAGAAACACTTGAAAGTATGAACCCAAGTTGTCAGCCTGATGTGATGGTTTTATCATTACAACCTACTCACTACTTTTAATACATGAATCAAAAGACAACATTAAAGAAAGAATTTAGTGAGCCTCCCGTAGCTTTCCTGCACTGCCAGGATCGCAATATTCCTTCAGAGGTTTGGCTCCTGCCCAAGACCAGAAGTGTCAGATGTTCTCAGGCATTTTTCTTCCCACTGCTACCACACTGCTCACACCTGAGTTTTACACATTAGTTTCAACTCAAATGTAAACAAAAGAATTGCCATATAAACCATAAGGGTTAGTGCTTGCTTTGCCTGAATCAAAATAACTTTAAATAAATAAATAAAGCTTAAGGCTTGAGTTGGTCCTACTTTATGCAAAACATAAACTGACGTGTAAGATGTAGGTGGTCACTGCAGACCAGAGTTAACTCACTTCTGAACTGCGCTGTCAGCTTGGACATATAGTGATCATTGGGCAGATTGAGACCTCTGGCAATGCAGAAATCCACTCATTAGAATTTAAACCAAAAAGGCATTTGACTGGAAAATTTCACAATTGCTTTTAATTTGCAGAAGTTTATGCAATTTTTTAAGATACAACCAAGCCAAATCAAACAGCTTGCTGTTTCCAGCAGGACGGGCCGGCTGCCCACTCCCTTCCCTCGCAGCTGGCCTGGCTCTTAGCTGAGCCCTGGCTGAGGTGATCCCACTCAACCAGCTGGAAGTAAAGGAGCCCAGCCAGAAACAGCAAACAGCAAGTGAAGGAGCACGCAGCACGACACCCAAAGGAGCCGCTGGAAGCATCCAACAGCAGAGATGGAATTAGATCTCGTTTGAGCAAAAAATCTCGCAGCTTGAAACATAAATTTCAAATTTCCAACCTAAGAGTTTTGTCCCGGTGTAAAGTAGTGGGACCAGCTCCTTGGTTAAGATGAGTGCCAGGCACTCAATTGGCACTTAGGGACTTGAACATCTTTCTGGAAATTCCTACAAATCAAACACTGCAAAATAACAGAAGGGCTGCATGTTTAATTTATGAGTTCAAACAAAGACAGTGGTTTAGCACTATAGCTACATAATAAAAAGCACTTCCCCAGAAGATCAGCATTTGAGGTATTTTTTTATGAGCTTTTGCAGTTGGACAGGCAAAAAATAGCCATGGGTTTAAGCCCTCTGCTTGTAGAGAACTACTTCATCTATAAGAGTGGATATTTCAACTCTTTATCTGGTTCAGGCTGAACCTCAGCATCTCAGACCACAGATATTTTTCTGCCAATCAGTAGTTTATAGAGCATGGAGCAGTCAGTTTCATCAGCAGAGGCTCAGACTGACCCAACCAAGACTGGACAACAGTCTGCTGAGTATGCTACTCACTGGCTGCATGAAGACAAATCTAAACAACTGGCTGGAATCAGTAACAAAAATTCGAACCTTGGCTGTCTACATGGGTTACATATATGTTAAATGATTAACTAGCCCAAAGTGGGTAAGTCTGACCTTTATATCAGTTAGGTATATATGATTATTCCTACAGAAGCTGAGCTGTAAGAATTCAAACATTTTCCAGCAGAAAACATTTCACAGGAAGATTCCCAGCCAGTTCCATTATCCTGTTCAAATCTGAGATTTTTTAATTAAAATCTCTTAAAAAAAAAAAAAAAAAAAAAAAAAAAAGCAATATATGCCTTTCTTTAATTCACATTCATTTGTCCGCAGGCTTTCAATGCTACTGCAAACTTTAGGTCATAAACCTCAAACCTCTATGAACTGAGGGTAGTTACATTACAGTAGAAAATTCTACTGTAGTAGATAGCAGTCTCAAAAGAAAACTCCAGTCCTGGAATACAAACGTGAGTGTTGATTTTAAAGTTCATGTTTATTTTCACTGGCCTCTCTCTTAAGTAGAAGAGGCTTTTGTAGAAGTGCACTAATTAAGCCAGCCATATCTGGTTTACACATCAGATATTTCTCTATAACAAACCAGTCCAGCTCTGGAGTTTAAACGCTGGCATACACATAATACTTGAAGATAAAAAAAACTATTTTCTAGAGCATATTCCCTAAAGTAGGTTCCAATATGATCATTTTTAGTGCTGCATCTTGCTTACCAACTGCTTGTACTGAAGAGCAGTCATACACACACCAGAGTCATCTGAACTATAGCAAACTCCAATGCAGGATGCTGCCTCCAACCCACCTTGAGCAGCAGAACCCCATGACCATCCTAGCCCACTGTTCTCATCCAGCAGCTCCTGCACACAGCTCTGCTGCAGAGAATCAAGAGAGTGCTTCCCACTACACATCAGAATGTGCTCCAGTACCTACCCTGTAACAAACCCTGACATAGCAGGATGGCCTGGTATATCTAGTCCACTCTCCCTTTCCTCATACTGCCTTTACTAGGCTGGTTTCTCACGTAGAAAAAAAAAAAATGTCTGCTCAGCCCTTTGTGCCAATTTATATGAGCTTATTAATATTAGTGAGACCTAGTGCCAGGGATTTTGTCTCTGACTAAAAGAATCTTAACCTAAGGCATTTTTGTTTGTTTTTGTTTTTTGTTTTTTTTCCTTTTCTGAGCTATCTACCCAACATGAAAATTGTACTTCTGCAGATTAAAAAGATAATTCTTCTTCCTCTTCAGGCAGTACGAAACTTGCCTTCTACATCAATACTATTCTTAAAGGAACTCAGGAAGAAAGGCAAACAGATGACAAAATGCTTTGATTTAATGTTTTGGTAAATGCTTGTGTATTATGATTGCAAACATGAGCATCTCACGAAAGCATCATACCCAACCAGTGCTAGCCACTCAAACCATCCCAATTAACCTGCAATTCCAGCAGCTCACAGCTCCAATTTTATTAGCAGAACTCAATCACAATCAAAGGATGGGCTCCATAACCAAGAAGGCAAGTACAAGATGTGGAATCACGTCCACAGCTCCAGCTCTGCTCCCAGACTTGCCTCTCTCCATGAGACACTCATCTTGGAGATGCCAGCACACTGTTGTGCGTGGCTCGAAATCCATACCGAGCTGAGCAATCTAGCAATTAGCAGCCGAACAAAGGTGAGCATTTCCTCATCTCTAGTAACACCAAGATATGGGCAACAAGCCAAGAGTATGATTCACCAAGCAGAAGCATACACACAACTCCTGCAATCGCTTCTGAAGAGCACACCACTATTTTCAGTAAGCGCACAGGGAAACTAAACAAATCTCAGGTTGCCCTCAGGTACAAAAGGCAGACTCATTTCAAACTCAGTCCCAAATAGCTGCAGAACGGGCGGCCCCTGTATCGATCCAGGAACTTCAACTGCAGCTGCCCACCTGCACACAAAACAGAATGCAGAGGTGTTTGTTCAGCTAAATGTTATGTCTATTCAAAACCATTTATGAATACACATCAAGGATTTCTTTAGAAATGAGCCTAATTTATATCAGGCTTAACCTTCAATGCTATTGTTATTATGCCTTTAAGTTTGAGCAGCCATGTGGTGAAAGTGTGTGTATAACCTCTGTTATGCAGCTAGATCCTCCACTCATCTGTGGAACAACCCCACAAACCTTTCTGCAGCCTATAGATTAAGTAACAAAGGAGTTAGTATGACTAGTGTCATACCAGTCAGCACTGCAGTCATTCTCAGCTGCAGTTACAACATTTCAATCTGGGCTTACACAGCAGAAGTATCAAGTGTACCCACATGACTACATATCATTGTCTTGAAATAAAATTTAGGAACTAAAAAGCTTTGGTAATTTCTGTAAGCTTTACTTCCATTCTTTTACATCAGCCCCAGTCTGAAGAGTGGCCCCAAATGTAAGCACATTTCAGGCATTCTGTCAGAAATACTAAACAGAGATCTGTCTAACAGCCTGTGCTGTCCAAAATCAATAAATTAAATCTCTTTGTATCTGCTTTAGAAAAGCTTTATTTGTGCATTTCATATTAGCAGTTTATCTTTTGATCTCTACGATTCTATGATTTTAAGAGAGCTCAGACCCACTGCTAATAAATTGGTACATTTGGGAATGACTTTCTTTCAATGGAACTTATTTCCCTGCACTCCAGCACAAGCTCACTCCCAAGGTCCCTGGTGTGTCTCATCCCACAAACCATAGGGCTGGCAGGGACCTCAAAACAGTGTGAATGAACCTCCTTCTTCCCCCAGGGCACAGTGACTTACACTGAAGTGATGTCTCGCTGGTGATACTCACCTGGTCTTAAAATAATTATCTTCTTCTTTACACTGCTCAAAACCAACTTGTTCATTTTCCCTTCCACAGATTCCGTTGATCATTTGCATTGTTTATGCGGGCACCCATTTGAATGGTGTCTCTCTTTTATGTTGCCTATGACCCATGCACGTAATATCCAAATGTCCAATGTGTAGTACATGAAAAGAAATTCTTAACTGTCCATTTTAGGATAGTGACAAATCAATTTATTCTTACTTCGGTAGCAAACATTTAGCACAACATGAAGTATTCCTGCCCATCATTGGTCAACAAAATCTTCTTCGTGGTTATTCTGACCATGTGGCTACCTGTCTTTCTCAGAAATGTTTCCACCAAAAATTATTTTTTACAGTGATTTATAAATTTCACATTATTCTTATCATTTTAATCTAGGTTACTGACCATCTTCCATCTGTTACAGAGCAAAGGACAAATATTTTCCACACACAGCCTGAAGTCATGTTTATCTTCTTGAACATTGGTAGTCCCATTTCTTACATACAGCACAATCACCTCCCAGTCCTCTGTGGTAGAACAGAGAGATTCCTTCTTGTCTTCATGACAGATTTGAAGGTGACTGGAAGTTTCAAGGTTTTCTGTTAAGGTAAACTTATTCCTCCATATTAATTAAGATGAGCTCCCTCTATTTTCATTTCAGATGAAGGGCGACAGGGAGGTATTCCCAGCTGTGGAAACAGTCTCTTAGGAACTGTGGGCAGATTTAACCATGAACAGCTAAATGTTCAGAGAGACGCAAAGTTATATTTAACTGTCTCCCTAGCTAATTAGATTGAGGAAGCAGAATCATATCACTAGATTAATTAAGATGAGATAGGGCATTTGTAATAATTAAGTTAGGTATTTGGTCTCCTTTCCAGTGTAGGGAGGCAATGATCATTGTAAGTGCAGCAGCTGATGGCTGGTACTTTGGTGCCCCAAAGTCACCAAGCACAGAAAACTTCAATGGACAGTCTCATTTCATGTGTTTGCTTCATGAAGGCAACGCAGTTGGCCAAAGGTCTTTCTTCCCTGGGAGAATCCCTAAGACTACTCTCAGGAGAGGTTTCTGGACAAGCAGGGTGAGACAGGCAACAGGTGCTGCAGTTTAGGAGCAGAACCACCATAATGCCATGAGGGGCCTAATGTGGGACTGCAGCCAGGCCCTAGAGGCATTGGAAAGGCACATTAGGACCAGGAAGCCCTGCAGAAATTTGCTATGACTCAAAAAAACAAAAACCAACAACCAAATCAACCCAAAAAACAGTGTACTTGAAATTAAAGCAATACTTTAGAAAAAAGGTATATATATTTGCCATCATTAATTCATTTGGCCTGAATGTGGTACTCATCTTGATGGCATTCATAATGAATTTGCATGGCAATTGTGCTGTTGTCTCTATAATTTATAAATGTGACACATTATCTAGGCACAACAAAAATTTCCAGCAATAAGAAGTGGATCCAAAGAAAGGTATCTCTATGGGAGAAACTCAGGCCAGCTACTGGCCTTTGTGCAGTATGTTGCCCAGCAAAGCCACAACTTGACAGATGAGCTATGTCTATTATAAAAGCAAATATTTCCCCTGAATATGTGTTTTGGAAGATTTTGCAACTCACTGATGTAGTTTAATCATGATCTTGCAGCGATTTTTTTGTCCTACAGGAATCAAACAAGTCTAGTTTCTCTGGAAAACAAGACTGGCAAGGCAAGCTAACAGATTTTTTTTTAATTTAGTCTTGAGCCCATTTTGCTCAAAAATGAAGTATCAAGTAAAAAGGAAAAAAAAATCTAATTCCCTTCCAGTCAGCAGAAGAAACCACATGAATATGTTTTTCAAGTGATAAAAAGTTAAAAGGATTGAATGCTTTGGGTTGGAAGAGCACCAAGATGTCTATATTCCATAAAATTTGCATAAAATGCTGTTTAAGATCAAGTTCTCATGTTGATATGATCTCATTCTAGTGGAAATCTAGATTTAGAAGCCATGTCCATGCAAAAAAAGTTGGGGGTCTGGTAACATTATGAGTTTAAGAGTTTAAAATTAAAGTTTGGCAATAAGTCATTCTGTTCACATATTCCTGTCTATAACAGGGAATGAGATTACACTTAATCTTATGTCATAGATCTTACTGCATTCTGTACACCTGCTAATGCACGTTTCATGTTAGTACGTGATTAACAAGATGTTCTGTGAAACACTTTGTGTTAGTTCACAGCTGAAAATACAGACTTCTAGAGAAGACAGTCAAAGGAAACACCAACATAACCAGTGTGATGGTTAACTGAAATTAAAAAAAAATGTTACCTTCCCCAAGAATACAAGAACAAAGTTTGCTAAAAAAAATATATATGAATGAGATGTACTAGCTTGAAGACACTTGATTATTTTTTTTTTACCACAACACATTTAGAAAGATGTGGTATGTATGGAGGTACGTAAGGGATAATGCAGTGTTTCTATAAGGAAATATATGGAGTGGTTTCTTTAACCAGAAGCAAGTGTGCAAAAGGGCTTTGTATTTGAAGTAGAAAGGAAATAAAGGCTGCTGAGATAAATATTTCTGTTCTCAGACTGTAAATTTGCTGCCATTGTTTCAAAGCAAACTCCTGTATACACTTTTTTCTTAACTACAAATCAGATAGTACAGGACTGGTGAGATGTTTCATTCCTTCCTCTTCCCCTCTTAGCTCTGCACTTTAAATTGTGAGGGGCTCACATTGTCAATGGCTGTGAGAGGGCACATGCAGACAGTTCATCTCCCTCAACACCACCCTCCATGTACCAACTCCATAGCAGAATGGAGGTGGCAAGAATATAATGTCACAATGTTTAGCCTGTTTTGAACAAGGGGGATCCATTATATTTGTCATTTGTTGACTCGATACGTTTGCTTTCCTTCATAATGCCTTGGTAACAGCATTGTTTCAAGAGATGTTTACAAGAACAAATACCTGTAGGTGATTTGCAATGTAGTTTGAACCCTTAGTAACAGGAGCTACCTCAGAACTGAAGACACTGTCAAGACATTATGTCTTTGTGGGTTGCCAATACACTGCACTGTTTGGCCAGGAATGAGAGATCTTGAGGAGTGCCACACTTTTGTTGCCGTTGCTGTCAGTAGTTTATTCATGAATTCACACTTAGCTGCCTCGTCCAGAGAAAAGGATGAGCTGAACTTCCAGCAACTTATTAATTATTCTTGTGCTTACTGAAAAAATACTATTATGTTCATTTTCTTGAGCATTGTTGTAGATTTTAATACTACACACACCAGAAGAGTATCTGCAGGTGAGCTATTGTATTTAAACGCATTATCATTTACAAAGGCAATGTCAATGGCAGCTGGAGGTAAAGCTTGGGCCACTATGCAGAAAGCTGAATGCTCTTCTAAATATCACTTAGGGAGGTGGGCAAAGAGGATAACACTAAAATGATTATTTTAGCAATTATAATACTGATCGAATATCAAGTGGCTTTGAAAGGGTACATCTGCACTGTAGAATGGTTTTCCTCAAGAAGAATATCCCTGAGGGCAGAAAAGGAGAAAGGTCCAGTACAGCAACAGAAAACAAGTAAGTCTTTCTTACCAAAATCTGCATCCATGAATGGCATCAGATTCAACAGAAAACACTGTCTGCCAAGGAAACTCCTTCACATGCTCCTTGACCTCTTATGTCCTACAGACACCAGGATACTCTTGGCTACAAATGTTGAAGTTATGCAGAGTACATACCAGCTGCATCAGATGAGGGAAAAGTCACCACATTTGCTTCAGCCCACTAATTTGTGCACGTGAAGGCTCTAGGCTCACAGATTATCCCAAGCATTCAGATACACTGTGGAGGCCACACTGACTATATGTGCTCCTAGTGAAAGCTCCAAGTGAAACAAAGCTATGAACCTCACTGTGTTCTACTCCCACTCAAGCAAAGGAATGGAAGAAGCTGGGAAGTCTGGCCAGATTTTCATTTTTAGTCTTTAGGAACCTGTTGCCTCCCTGCCCTCATAGGGCTCTTAGATCTGGAAAGGAAGCAAAAGTCAGCGAGCAGCTTGCTTGCACACCTCGCAGTGAGACCAGCTTCTCCCAGTGGGCCACACACTCAGTGGTGCACAGCATGCACACCAGGCTGAATGGTGCTGCTGGAAAACCAGCTCCACTCTCTTGGCCTATCTACTGGAGAAACACGTTGTTTAGAGCAGCTAGCACATCTTCCCTACTTCTCTTTGCTGTGAAAGCAAGATACACAGAAAAGCTGCTTTCACCATCCCAGAGCTCACTGAATTTGTTTCCTCCCACCAGCTCAGTGCAACCAGTATCTGCAGTCAGTCATGCACTTACCAGTGCTGGCTGAAATACAAGCAACAGGAAACTGCATACTGCTGGGGAATGCCACCATCACCTGAGCACCACATCTAGCAGTGACAGGTTTCATCCTCCCCATTTGCAGACTCCTAGTTTTGTGCCACCTTCAGAATGCTTTTTCACTGGTTTTGGTTTTCTCCCAGGATGACATGCTCAACTGATTTGAGTAATTGTGATTACAGAAAGCTGATGTAGCATTTCTCAGACTCCAGCCTATCTTGGACAAACAGCTGTACCAAAGTGTTTGTCATTACTTTACCCTCCCGCATGTTCTTTTGCAACTGTGGGTTTTCTCCAGTTTCCACATGATGATTTACTCTTGTTTCGTGTGTGCTTCTCTAAGGTAGTGAGATAGTGAGACACATATCATTTCTATTATTGTTGATGCTTTCTTTGTTTTGTCTAACACAGCTTCATTTCTTCTCCACAGTTCGGCAACCATCTTAAATGTCTGGCAGATGCATTTGTACAGCATTCTGCTGTGTGACCATCAGCTTTATCCTAAAACAGTTAATAAAGGCAAGCTGTAATTTTGAGTGTAAGCAGCCAATCTCATAAGGAAAACAGTAAGAGCAGAAAATAATCCGACAAAATGGGCCTTAGCCTTTGCATCCCATTGAGCATTTAAGGACTGTTGAAACAGAAGATGGCCAGCAGCTCTCTGATTTTACTACTTGAACAGGAGCAGCTTCCATTTGTCATAAAAAGTCACGGGGGCAGACACTTCTGCCATTAAAAGTAATCCTATGGGAAGCTTTGCCACTGCAGCCATTTGGTTTTCGCCTAGAGTAGAAAGTTACACTTCAATGTTGTGTTCATAACCTCTTGATGGCATTGTGTAGGTACCACAACCAGCACCATGACCTCATGAGCAAGTCTCCATCAGCATACCTCTGCAAACAGCAAAAGGTAGCAGGTTAAGGCCCAGTCTTATTGCGCATTCAGCAAGTCATTCATCAGAGCAAAGCTCTACCACCAGCCCAACAATTTACATTAAGTCCCAAATGGATGCTGCTCTGAAGAGCAGTTAGGGAATTGCTCATAAAATTATATCTTCTGAAAATACTTTCAAATTCCTGCAGGGTAAAAAATAAAATAAAATAAAGTAAATCCCTGTGGCGCTATTACCAGGCTAAACCCTGAACTATGCAACACGTGACCCCAAAGCATGTGTCTTTCCCAGCACTACCGCATTGAGCTTGGCAGCCAACACCCTGCAGAGCCGGGTCAGCGATGCAGGCTGCTTCAGTTCTGCTCTGCAGAACACAACGCCAGACACATCAAAAGAGATCTGCCTCCGATTTATATCCTAAGACAGAAGGGTTTTATTAATAAAACTGTTTCCTCAGACTTAAATTCCTTTAACCGTACTTAAGAGGGAGTTACTACACATCTTGCCCCCAGGCGAAACATGACCATTCCACACATGTTAAAAATCAGTATCTCTTTACGTTTATTGGTGTGTTGAAAAAAAGTCAAAGGATTTCTTTTTCAGACTGTGGCAAGTTGGGAATCTTTTATGTCTGAGGAACCATCTCTATCAACTGGTTTCTATTTTGAACTTATGAATTTTCATATCGCATAGCCAACGGTTACATTTTTATAATAACCACATCTCTCCATCTTGAAGTAAGAGGCTTAGCTGGCATCGCACTTTAAGGACAGCTGTGGGATACGAGATGCTGCAGAGAAGACTTTGAAGCTCTCTCCATTCTGCACGAGGTGTTTCTCCCCCTCCTTCCCCCTGCACTTCTGTTAATCTTGAAAGCATTTCCTACTAATGCATGAAACCTCTATAATGCTGCATATGGTTTCTATTTTCAAGTCTCTAATGATTTCAGGAATTTCTTTGATTTCTCTAGTTGTTACCTCATTCCTGCCATTCCTGATTGACACAGAAGAGACACCCCCCAGCCCCTCCTAAGCTTTATTTCTTTACTTATGAAGCTGTCTTGATGGATGTAGAAGTTCGAAACAGCTTTTGTAGGAAGGAAGGTGGGGCCTCAAACATGGCTCAATAGATCTGTGTTCCATTTGAATAGTATCCATCTTTCTTACTTGGAGAACTGAGGTGTTAACCATCAAATCTGCAGTGTGCCTAAGGATGCTACACTCACACCTACAGACCTATGTCAGCACCGAGGGTGTCATACAAATCTGTATGCACCAATAGAGCATTCCCAGAAAGAAATACTTCACAATTCTTGCTTTCATCAAGTTTCCAAATCATTAGCAGCCAAATGGTGGCCAGACCCCAGCAAATGCAGCCACACAGAGTTCTCCTGCGATGCCATGGCAATGCCTTGTTCTGCCCTGCAGCTCCTGCGCTGTGCCAGCTCCATGTGCCCTGTCCACGTGCGGATGCCAGCACAAGGCAAGGATTGAGCCTCGTTCAGCCTCAAGCTGCCCTTCTGTGGTTCGTGGTTCACTGCATTGGGCAAAGCTCTCGCTGGAACACAGCACGCATACAAAAGGGTTTGCTCGGAAAATTCAATTTATTGCAGAGACTTCATGTTGAAGGATCAAAACAGACAAATGCTTAAGGACAGTTCTGGTGGCAGCTTTGAAATTATGGAGAGATTCTGTAATCTCACAGAGGGATGTGCTCCAAAGGTATGTCTGCTCAGAAACAAACCTATCTCCTCCTACCATGTTCCTATAGCAGCGGCTATTGCACTTCAATTGGAAAGAAGGATGGAAAGAGAAGAGGGGGAAAAAAAGCCAACACCAAATCATTGCTTCATGTACCAACAGCACCAGTAGATGAACCAGTTCTAATGCTGATTCCATTTAACTGGATGTGATACTGTCAGAGATTCCTATCAGCAGAAGAAAGGGCTGTGTGATTGCTTCTTGGCAGTGGCGTGTAACAAATCCCCCAAATTACACAATCGGCTGTCTCATACATGGGGCACACAGGAACAGGCAGAGCCACCATGAATTTCCCATTTCTTTAGGTTCATTCCATCCAGAAAACATCAGTGCTCTGCATCAGTGAAACCCGAACAGCCCCGCTAAAGAAAATGTTCACGGCATACAGTCCCACCGGCACAGAGATGACAAAGCAATGCTGCTCACTCGCGTGGCACTCCCTGAGACAATGAGCAGGAACAACAGTGCAGAGCCCTTTGGTCACCCCCCCCCCCCTTTTCCTCTCCCGCCCACCCCAGTAAAAGCTCGGGGCAGTTCCCTGATGCCTGACACCCCTGGACACAAAGGGGCTGCATGGGCAGCATCTCCTGGGGACTGCTGCACAGCAGCAGTAGTTGCCGCATCGCTCCCACATGGCATTCCTAACCCCAAACCCATGTCTGGACCTTGGGTGGCACCCAGAAGGCAGAGAGGTGGCACTGGGGTGGGTGAAGGCTCCAGGAGTGATCTCAGCTGGGAATACAGAGAGATCGTAACCTGAGGCCTTGGGGTGGGTGCTTTCCAGCTAATCACGGAACCATGGGGGTTGGAAGGGACCTCCAGCGATCATAGAATCCAACAGCCTTCTAAAGCAGGTTCCCTAGGGCAGATAACCCAGATGGCCACCTGGAAGGCTAAGGGCTGGGCTGGGAGCCAGAAACTCATTGCTCTGCATTTCAGGCATTAGTAGAACCTGACTAGTGTTCATAGGGGAAGAAGTCAAATCCATGGCACCCTCATGAGGAGCCCACTTGCACCATTCTTTTGTCATCTCCGCGCTTGATGAGAACATCACTTCTCTCATCGGAAACAGACGAGACATTCGCTGACAAAATCACCCCATTACAGCAGGCTGCAGAATGCCCACCACACACAGAAACACGCGACCCAATTTGGGGCAGGGGCACCCAATGGGGCGGAGGAAGGATGAGCAGGAGCGCCGATAGCGAGATGCAACCATTCGAACAAAAGAGATTCCAAGATGTCGCACTGAGAAAATCCTCCTGCGGAGAGCTCCCCCCCCGCCCCCCACCAACCCCCCTTTCCCGGCAGCGGGGGATGCTCGGGGGCTGCGGGCACACGGGTGGCTCCCCCTGGCGCGGCCGCATCGCTACGCGGGGCGGAACCGCAGCGCGGAAAACACCGCCGAAAGGACGACGGCGCTCCCTCGGTCCAGAAAGGGAGACCTTCCCCATTTTCCGTCGGTGCCGAAGGGTTATTTTGCGGGTCGGTGGGGGAGAGAAGGGGCCTTTGGAAATAGCGGGCAGTGCCGCACGAGATGCGTACCGCGGATAGGGAGCGGGCTGGGGGACGCGGGGGAGCTCCGCCATCTCTCCACAGCCCCGTGCGGGGCCAGAGCGCGGCGAGGAGCCGGGGGGTCCCTCGAGGTCCGTCGAGGAGGGGCGGGGGGCGATGGGGGGCGGCTTTGTTCCATCCCGGGCCCGATCCCCGACGGGGCGGGCCCCGCGCCCCCGCCCCGCGCATGCGCCGGGCAGAGACAAAGGAGCGGGCGCTGGTGGCCCCCCCCGCAGCGCGGCAGTGGGTCGGGGCAGGGGTATGTGGCGCGAGTCCGGCGGCAGGGCGAGGACACGCGTATTCGTGGGGAGAGACGGAGGAGAGAAGGCAGAGGGGTGCTGGGGATGTGCGGCTTCCTGGGAGAGGTGGGGAGGAAAAGTGGGGGAAGAGGGATGAAAAACGGTGAAGAGGAATCTCTCGGGAGAAGAAGGCGCTCGATGAATATTCATGGTACGCCGGGATGGGAGCCGGGCGCTGGGGCAGCACAGCCTCCCGTACCCCGATACACCCACCCACCCACTACCGCGTCCCGCGCCCGGTGCCGGGAGGTCCCGCCTGGCAGGGAACCATCGCGCTGCCGTCCCCACAAGGAACGCCCCCGCCCCGCGCCCAGTTCCCACCGTGAGCCTGAGACTGCGGGTCTCCGCTCATTGTTAAGAAATTGGGCGCAAAACCCTCTCGTTCCCACCACACCCATCGCTTCCTGCCCCCCGCCCCCCACCCCGAGAAAAAGCCATCGGGCATTTAAAACCCCACGGCGTCGCCCTCGGTCCGCTTTGTGCCTCGAAACCTCTCCCGGGCGCCGTCCATCTCTCGAGGAACCGCTCTCCCCACTCTCCTCGCATCCCCGCACCGGGCAGGAGGTATAAAGCACGGCGGGCTCGAAGCCTCCCGCTCCGCTGCCCATCGCCACGCGCGGGTCGCGCCGCTCCTTACCCCGCGTGCTGCCGCTGCCGCTCTCTGTGCCTGTGCCGCGCTGCCGCCCGCCCCGCGCAGCCCGGAGCCGCTGTGCGCTGCGGCTGCCGCTCGCTCGCCGGGCGCGGAGTGCCTCGCGCTGCTGCTGGAGCACTGCCGCCGCTACCGCGGCTGCTGCCTCTGCATTTCTCGCTCTCGCTCTCTCTCCCCCCTCCCTCTCTCTCCTCCCTCCCCCCTTCCCTGTGACAGTCTGTGGGCAGTTCAAAAGCCACACGCACTTATTTATTTATTTCCCGGCCCGGCGGGCGGGGGTAGGAGAGAGAGGGGTGCGCTGCGCGGCGCTCGCGCGTAGGGGGCGCACGGGGCCGGGATGCGAAACACCGGGGGGGCCGCACGAGCATCTTGCAGCCTTATATATCCCACCTCCCCCCGAAAATAAAGCGATATCGGGGAGGACGGTGCCGTCGAGGAAGGGCAGGGAGCGGCTCCTGAGAGGCGCGGCGGTGCGGAGCTCTCCGCTGCCCTTCCACTGCCCCCCTCCCTCCACCAACAGAGTTGGAAGCCGCGGCGGGGCTGCACGCGGATCCCCCCACGAGAGAGCCCGTACAAGAGGTACTCTGCCGCAGAACAAAAGGCAGGACAAGTAGGAAGCGATCCGGCTATCGGGGCACGGACCTCTCCGGGGCTCGAGGTGCGCTGCCCCCATTCCCCCCAGCCCCCCATCCTCCCCAGACCCACCGGCGCCGCACCGCCGCCCCCCTCCCCGCCACCCCGGCCCCCGCCCGCATGGCGATGCGCGGAGCTGGGGCGCCCCCTGCTCGGCGTCGGGGCGGCACCGCCTGCGTTGCGTTGCGCTGTGCTGCGGTGCGCTGCGGTTCGGCACGCCCTTTTTATCCCTTTTTCTTTTTTTCTTTTTTTTTTAATTTTTTTTCTTTTTTTTTTTTTCTTTTTGCATCCCCGCTCCGCAGTGTGCCACACCTGCCCGAGCTCCGCCGAGTGACGTTAGGTAATCGAGGAAAGAAGAAACGGCAGACACACACACATACACACGCATATACACGCACAAAAAAGGCAGCAATGCCCCTAGGCGTGCCGGATCCGGCGGGCGGGGCCGCGCCATCGCCCTACTGCCACGGGAGCGGCGTGGAACGATGCGGCAGAGGGGGAGAAGCGGGCGGTGCTGCGGTGCTCGGGGTGTGGGTGCTTCTCTGGGGACAGCGATCTCTGAATGCACGCAGCCCAAATGCGGAACGCATCCAACGCTCCCTTTGCCGCTTTGCTGCATGAACACACCCTACAGATGTGATCGATTTCATAGAATCGGAGGATCATTTGAGTTGGAAAGGATCCCTAAAGGTCATCTAGTCCGATCCCCCTGCGATGAACAGGGACATCCACAACTCTATCAGGTTGCTCCGAGCCCTGTCCAGCCTGACCTGGAATTTAGACAAATTCGGGTCCCCAAATCACAGAATCATAGAATCACAGAATCACCAACGTTGGAAAAGACCTGCGAGATCATCCAGTCTAACCGTCCACCTACTGCCAGTATTTTCCCACTAAACCACGGGGATTTAAATCTGCCTTTGGACATTCTTTTGTCCTAACCAGGGAGATGTGGGGTATGCACAACTTCTCCTCCCGTGTGCAAGGAATGAAGGAGGAGGTCGCTATCCGGAAGGAAGGAAAAGCACGGAACATCTGACAAAGGATGGGAAGCTCTGGCCGCGTAGCTCTGTCCCGGTCCTCCCTGCAGCACAGCTGTTTGTCCTGAACCCATGCTGCCTCTATGGCAATCCCCGGCTTCCACCATCACTCAGCCCAGTCACCTCTCGTCACCTCTCTCTCCCTGCAGCCTTTCAGCCCCCTCTGACTACCAGGCGGCACCGACTGTCACGTTTCCATCTTTGCCACGGGGGAACAAACCCATCCCCGAGCAACCCCTCGCTCTTCCATCCGGACGCAGCTGGTTCTGACCGACGGCTCCTCGCAGTGCGTTAGGTGTGACGCGGGGAGGCCGCCCCTTACCCCTCATCCCCACAGCAGGAACCCAGATGCGCACAACTCGCCCCCAGCACCCACCGCTCCCCGGGCGCTGCGAGCCTTAGCAGGGAGCACCTGCTCCTGGAAAGCAGCGCATCCCCGTTGTGCTCTAGGAAGAAAGAGCGACGACCCAAAACAAAACCCACGTTAAAAACCCCACCGGCGCCGCTCTTTCACGACCAGCCTGGAGAGTAAGCGCTCCCTCCTCACACAGCCGTCACAACGAGAGCAAACCCGGAGCCCCCGCCGCTCCCCGGAGCCGCCCGCCTGGCCCGGCCCCGCCCGCTGCTGCGCTTCGCATGGGCACCGCGGGAGGGAGCGCTGCGCTCAGTTTACGCGCAATCCAATTTCCCTGTGTCGAGCGCAGGGAGAGGCGCTCCGTGCCCGCAGCCAGGTGGGACGTGCAGGCCCTGGAGCCTGCCTTATCCCTATGTTCCTGGCTCTGACTTAGCTCGTAATGTGAAGCACATGTGCTTCCCAGGAGGTCCTGCTCCAGCCATCGATTTAAGAGGCTTCCCTGCTTCTTAGAAGTCCGTGTGCAAGTTTTCCCAAAGATGGGTATAGATGCTGTTCCGACAGTTCCATTTATTTGTGGTTATCTGGGCTATTTTTGTCTCCTACCCCAATTACCCTCAAGCCTCGGAGCTGCTTATGTACAAAAGAAGCGAATGTGCATCCCTTGTGACTTACATGTTCCAGACCCTTCCATGACCATCTGCAAGTCAGATCTTGGAGTCTCTTCTCCACTTTTACATGCACGTTTCACTGCAGCAACAGCTGAATCAGGGCTTCTCTGTTTGGCTTGTATGGTCAAAAAATGTCTTTCATGTAACAGCTATAGTGAGTGTATCGGTGTCACAACAGTGACCAGAATTGGCTTCTTGTGCAGTATTTCTTCTATTCTCACTCAGAATGTCAGTAATCAAATCAGATCACACTGTCTGGATGCACCAATGTGACAGCTACAATGCACTGTTGGGTACTCATGAAGTAGAATAAGTGAGGTGCACAGGAAAGGATGCCAAATACATCGAGCAAAGAAAAGCTCTGCTTCAGTACTCGGTGTCTGATCATCGCACTGAGGGTGACTAATGTATGTTACTGTCTGGATATGCCATTTGAAATGCAAGCTGGAATCCTGCCTTGGGAAAGAGGCACTGGCTGCAAGCATAGGGTCACAGCCCTGGAGACACATCACTCACACTTTCCCTGCTCAACTTCCCTGCACCTCCCCAGTCCTTCCCAGGGCTCAGGACTCATTTTCTGCCTAGCCCGGTCCATCAGTCCCTGCCCCAGCAATGTCACAGCTTTCTCTGACTCCATCTTCTGCTGCTTCACACTGGACCTCCTGAACAGAGCCTTCACCTCTTGCCACCCTTAAGTTTGGGTCCCTCTCCCTTCTGGCATCCAGTCTGTTACAGCTGCTTCTTGGCAGCCCTGCTATGGTCACAGAAAAGAGCTTACAGCCATACATTAGAGCAGCTTTGGTCCTGTTCAGCCACATTTCTTAGTCCCTGGATTCCTTTCACTTTTTGGCGCTAGGCTTAAAGCTGTCCACTTCTTATACATCACTGCTTATGCTTAGCAGAAGCTGCAGATTCCTTGTGAGAATCAAACTCCATGACTGCATCTGAGGCAGTTAAAGCTGTTAGTATTTGTAAACATTTGGACAGAAGTGGCTCTCCCAGAAAATAAGAGCCAGATAGAACTCATACCTCAAAACCATTACTCCTAAGTGAACCACCGGACATGTCAATAGCATGAGCTGCTGAGCTCACAACACTCGTCTGCTTTCAATCTACAGTCAGTGATGGAGATTTCTCTGAAATGGAAATGTTAGCAGCACAAAGGACCCGGTGCTTCAGACCATGTGATGTAGGTATGCTCTGTGGCTGCACCTCCATGACCCATCTTTTCATACCAGAACTGGGCATGTTCTCAAGGCACGCACCACAGATTTAGCCACAGGATTCTCTGTGTTGGAGCAAGACATGCTGTCTGCTTCCTGAACGCTTCTTTGAAATGCTACACTACTTTGATATTTTTATTTTTGCGTTTTTACATGCCAAACTGAGTTATCAGTGTCAGAGAGTTGGAGCTTTAAATAAGCCTTGTAATGTGCACTACCAGCTGTTCGTGGCTGAATGACAGAGGGTCTGCAGCCAAGCTATACCTTTTGCCTTTATTGGGTGGATTTTGTGGGTACTGCAAATAAAAGTGCATACGGGGACGTATCACAGAATTACAGAATTGCAGAGGTTGAAAGAGACCTCAAGAGATCCCTGAAACATGGCCAGATCAAGGCCGTTACAGTGCATAAATCAAATACTAACACACACAGAATGAGTCAAGCTTTACTGAAAAACTTCAGAAAGAAAAAGATAAAGGCCAGTGAGATCAGTGGTGATCCAGAAGCTGATAACATGTTGTGCTCCAGCACAGAAGTTTCAGACACCTCTTGCCTTATTGCCTGCAGGTCACTGACTGGTGTAACTGGATGACTTCATGCAGTGGAGGCAGGCACTGCTTTACTTACCCAGTAGCTCATATTTGTTCAGAGATAGCTGACAGCCTCGGGGACAGGCACAGGCTGCTACTGTCACCTGAACACCAATCTGTCCTTCAGAGAGTATCGGTTAATTGCAGTAACAACTGATATCTAATCATAAAAAAAGCCCCTTCCAGTTTCAGTTTAGTGAGTTTAAAAATTTGAGAAATAATTTTCCAGTGAGAAAAGCAGAACATAATCTTTTTTACATCAAAATCACTGAAAGAAGTCCCATTGCCAATAGAGCTGACACACAGCTCACAGGACAAGACATCTATTTGTCTGGGAAGTTATAACATTGTGTAAGGAGTAGTTCCCAAGTCATAGAAGCATAGAATCATTAGGGTTGGAAAAGGCCACTAAGAACATCTAGTCCAACTGTCAACCCATCCCCATCCCCACTAATGCACGTTCCTCAGTGCCACATTTACATGTTTCTTGAACACTTTCAGGGATGATAACTCTACCACCTTCCTGGGCAGCCCAGGGCTTCATCGCTCTTTCTGAGAAGAAACATTTCCTAATATCTGGCCTGAACCTCCCCTGGTGCAACTTGAGGCCATTCCATCTCATCATATTGGTAGTTACCAGGGAGAAGAAGCCAACCTCAACTACCCTCCTTCAGGTGGTTGTAGAGAGCAATAAGGTCCCCCCGAGCCTCTTCTTCTCCAGACTAAACAATCCCAGTTCTCTCAGCTTCTCTCCATTAGACTTGTGCTAGACACCCTTCACCAGCTTCCTTTCCCTTTTCTGGGCTTTCTCCAGGGCCTCTGGAACATCCCATTTCCTAAAACAGTCAAAGTCTCTTGCCCCTTACAGAAGAGCTGTGACCAGCAGCCTTTGGTGCAGCGTTTCAGCTGGGACATCACAAATGTCCTATGGGGCTTCTGTGAAGAGGCATACTGGCTTACTGCTGGTCAACAGAGGTCCTGGTACAGGATAACTGCTATTTTGTACAGACCAAATCTGTTTAATTCAGCACTCTGGAAAACAAGGCTAATACCACAGCTGGTGGTAAGTCAGGCTTTAGTAAGTACGTCCTGAATTCCATGAGCTCCGTAAGCCTGAAGCTGAGATACTTATATGCAAAGACCACAAGAGAAATTACTGAACAGCTTTTGTTCCAAATAATGGTAGCCACCACAGTAGCAGAAGGGCTTTCAAACAGCCATTGTTCTGTGAAATGACAATGGCATAATAAAAAAAAAGTGGACAGTAAATGTTGTAGAGTTTAGGAGATGCTTCAGATCTTCTTTGTGCTCTCCCTGCTCATCCTCTCCTTCCCTTTCATACCATCCCTTCAGCTTGTTAACTGGACAGGCTGCAGTTCTCAGAAGAGCTATAGTAGAAGTTCGTACTTACTTTCACCAATGAGAAGGAATTGTGCAAGAAAACTGCAGAAATTCATGATGTAAGTCATAATCAAAACAAAAAATTGCCACAGTCTCCTTGCTTTTTGGTCTTTCACATGTTTTCCATCTATGTGTTCTGTCTTGCTGCAGTGTTAGCTTAGAAGGGCAGAAACGTTTAAAGCTCATCAACACCTCTGCACTGTAGGTCTTAGCTGAGTCAAATAGGTTGGTAGGACCAAGGTGCTGGCTAGACTCCTGCTGCAGTGTAAGGATCACAAAAATTGTAAGGATGAACCAGATCCAGATAGTGAGAGTAAAAGAGCTGAGCATACAAGGAGTATAGATTTTCTGAGTGCTGTTGCCCTCATTTTATGAGCATGATACGCAGACTCTTGTTCATAGCTGGTGAAAATGCAAAACTAATGGTAGTAACTATGTTGAAAAACAGGGCTTTCTATAGAAAAATACCTTTTCTATAGCATAGTTTTGAAAATCTTTGCCAAAGTTACCAGCTACAGCACAGACCTTGGGAACTAACCCACAGTTAGCAATTTATTTCATAGCCATGCAGTAATTTATTCATGGGAGCCACCAAATAGCCCAACTGGATAAAGAAATGGGAAGCCTGAAGAACAGTTGTTTTCTGCTCCTGTTGCCTGTAACCATTCACATTCTTAAAACTGCTTTCAACAGAAACTGTTGAAGTACTTTTATCTGATACAACTCATACTTGATGCTGAGCTACATGAAAGGTGCTCAATATTTACTTCTTTCAGCCTTCTTGTACCAGAAAAAGTCAGAACTAGATTTACTTCTGCTAATCAGTAAATAACAGGAATATTGAGTCCACCAGAGGTTAGTTTTGCTGAAAACAATCTTGTGAAGTATATACTACAATTCCCTATTTTAAGAAAGAGGCTGAGCCAGAACACTTCTACTGTGAGCCAGAATATATTGGAGTTGATATAAATATGAGCAGTTTGAGGTTGTTTTCCATACAATTGCTTAATTATCAGTTTACATGCAAACTTTGTTTCCTTCTCCTTTCAAAATGCAGTCTCTGAATACAAAATTTTCCTTTCTCTCCAACTCCTAAAAAAATATCTGCTTTGGGACAAAAGGTGAAAATAGTCCATAAACTGAAATGAATTTATTAGCTGAATGTTTTTCTTGACAGTCCGAGTTGTATATCCTTAGCTGATGGACAGCATATGTGCAAAATGAACTCCTTGAAATGCGAGTTTTCAGCTTGGACAATCTCATACCATACTACAAATACCATTGTGAGGAAACTTTGGGAGGTCAGTAGTCCAATTTTCTGCTTAAAATACTCAATCATTAACACTAAATTAATTCCACTATGGCTTCGTATAGTTGAGTCTTGAAAACCTCTGAGGTTGGAAAATCTACAGCTTCTGTCATACCTCCCTGCAGTGCTGCACTACCATCTTAGTGAAAATGTTTTCCTAATGTCCAATGTGAACCTTCCAAGCCACAGCTTACATTTGTTACTCCTGTCCACTTATTGTTTGGTACTGTGAAGAGAAGTCTGGCCCTGTCATCTTTGTAACTCTCATCTGTACAGTCATAGGCTGCTGCTCAATTTCCTTTCAGCCTCTTCTTTTCCATACTAAATAAACTGTGCTGCCTTAGCTTCTCCTTAAAGCTTGTATGCTCATTGTCCCCAGCCATCTAAACAGCTTTCCACAGGACTTTGTCCAAATTTTTAATATCCTTTTCAAAAGGTCAGCGGGGGAGCTCCCATAAATGAGCACAGAAATCTACTTTTGCCCTATGGTAACCCATGAGTTTATTTATTCAGGGTGGGAGCACATTGTTGGCACACGTTCCACTTGACATCCACTGTAGCACCTGGGTCTTTTCCAGTGGAGCTGCTGCTCTGACACTTTGCAGCCAGTTCTGATGCTTGTGGTTGTTCTGCCCCAGCTGCACTTCTTCCCCCTGAGTCCCATGGGTTTTCTGTTGTTCCAGTCCCTAAGTTTCTCAGGTCACTGTGAGCTGAAGTTCTGCTGTTTGTCCCATCAGTTCCTACCCCTACTTTAGCATCATCTGTAAGATGGTGTGTTTAGGGTGCATACTGCCACACCATCAGGACTGCAAATGAATCATTGGACTATGCAGGTGCTACTATTACAAAATGCTGATCCCTGAGGGACTCCACCCCTACCAGTCAGACCTCAAGATATCGCTTTATACCTCTAGAGCCCCAGTTTCTGCCCTGCACAACTGTCTGTTTCTCAAGCTCAAATTTAGCTCCTGAGTGAGCTTTGGGATATGATAGTGTACAGGAACTGCTGAACCATGGCCTGAACCTCTGATTGATCACCTGAGGTGAGCAATGGATCAGCCACCGTAGTACAGGTGAAGGCAATCCACCTGTGCTGCTAGAAGGTGTGGAGCCTGGCTGCACCTCTCCTAGACCCATTTAAGAGCTGACTACCGGGGGAAAGGATCTCTTCTGGAGATCCCTCCTCTGGAGTTTTGCAGTGAGCTCAGGATGCAGGTAAGCTTTCTATCTGTTCTCTTTTTGTTTTTATAATCTGCTCTGTTAAACTCTCTTGTTTATTTCATAATTATAACGTCTTTATATTCACTGGCTAATACAGATAGGAAATACTGTTAAATGCTTTATTAAAATCCATGCATTTTATACCTGCTATCTTCCCATTGCCTGCACAAAACCATTTTTCCAGAGAAGGTAACCCACTTCACCAAGGACAGCTTGCTCTTTAGATGTTTATGCTGAGCAGTTTTCATTACCTGCTTGTCCTTCGGGGGTTTGTAGATAACCAGAGAACATTCTTCACAGCAACCTCTCCTGTCATCATTTTCATAGGTAGAGGCAAGCCAATCACATCAGCTCTGTCAACACACTTCTCTTCCCATGGATTGACTACTTCCAGCTTTCCTAGGTAGAATCAAAACTGTTTCTACTCCACTTCCATCTTGATTTCAGCAAGTCCATGCTGAGTTCTAGGATCTGAATTTGTCTGTGAAGGTTGAAGGAAAAAAAGACTAAAGTATTTTAGCCATTTCCGTGGTTTTTACTACATCATGTTATCTTTCGTCTGTTGACTACCTTTTCCCAAACTTCCTTTTCCAGCAAATGTACCTGTAAAATTTCATTACTTTCTGTGTCCCTAGGCAGTGGTAGCTTCAGCCCCATCTTATCTTTTGACCATCCTGATTTCATCTTTACTGCATTTGTCCTTATGCTGAGCAATATTGTTTTACTGTTCTTTCATTGGCTCTTTTTGTTTCCCTTCTTGTACTTTTTTTTTCTTTTTTTTTTTTTTTTTTTTTTTTTTTTGGAGTGTGTTTTAGTCCATTGACAAGCTCCTGGCTTAGTCAAGCAGACTTCCTGCCAAAATTCCCAGTCTTCCTGCACAATGGCATGGTTTGCTCCTGAGTCCTCAGAAAGTTTTTCTGTAAAAAATTAGCCTGCTTTCCTGGGCACTCTTCCCCTTCATGGCTTCTTCCCAGGGCATTCCGCCTAACAATTTCCTAAAAATAAGCCTAAAATTCTGTTCTCCTGAAATCCAGAGTGCTAAAGCCTGCTGCTTTCCTTCCCAAGCATTCTTCAGATCCAGAGATCATTCATCCTGTAGTTACTGCAACCCAAGCTGCCAACTGTGACTACACTTTCCATTAGCACTTTCCACTGTGAGCAATTGAACATTACCTATGGGCAACCCTAACGTTTCTATGTTAGGAAATTATCACCATCACTCCCAAGGACTTCCCTTGATTTCTTGCAAAATATTATGTTGTCAGTGTCTAGAGGGTTGAAACCACATGAAGGCATTAGTCTAAAAACAGAAGACCTTTACTTCTTTCTGGAAGGCCTCATCCACTGTGTCTTCCTGGTTAGCCATTTTTACGACTCTCCTCACTGTACCTCTGCTCTCTACTTTTGACCCAGATATGTGCTCAGTGAGAACATCATCCAGGTTTATACTGGAAAACCAGGCAGATTCTTCAGGAGCCCTCCTCCTCTTCTCTGCTTGTCCTTAACTAAACAGCTTTTATCCAGGAACTCATATTATATGAGAATCAAAGACCCTCACTCAATGTGCCCAATCTTTATGTCTGTTTATAGCTTGCTTACATTTCACTTTCACATGCTATGTGGAATTTGCTGTGTTAAATGTTGTTTCTTATTTTGCGTGAAAAAAAGTCTAGGACTTCTCCTCCTTACTCTTCTGTGAAGAGGAGTAGATGAAGTTTGAAAGGATGGAACATAGGTGTTCTATGTGGCATGGCCCAAAGCAGAGAGCGGTGAGGTGCTGGAACAGGCTGCCCAGAGAGGCTGTGGATGCCCCATCCCTGGAGGTGTTCAAGGCCAGGTTGGGGCCCTGGGGCAACCTGGTCTGGAAGTTGGTGGCCCTGTCTGTGGCAGGGAGGTGGGAACTTGATGATACTTGTGGCCATGCCACAGAGAACACTTATGTTCCACCCTTTCAAACTTCATCTACTCCTCTTTACAGAAAGGTAAACCCAAGCCATTCTATGAAAGCACAGATCAGGATGTGAAATGAACCATCAGACAAGTCCCAACACACAAGTTCAGTTTTCTGCCTACACAGCCGTCTGCACTCATGGAAAATACAGGAGTGGTATAGAACAGCAATGACTTTGCCTGTACTGTGATACTACATCTGTATTGAATGCAGGACTGTCAGGTTGAGGAACAGCAGAAAACAAAATTGCTCTGAACTTCCAAGTAACAAGCACTTCAAAAATTCAAATAAAAATGTAAGTTTATTTCATTTCCTATTGTATTTCATTTTGTATGTGTAATATCTATCTATATCTATAGCAAAACAGTTCACAGTGAACTTATGTAGAGCTTCAACCAAGCTAAATGAATTTGAAGTGCTAATGAACAAAATGAATCAGTTCTCCATAACCCAGCACGTTGCTATGCACTCAATAAGGGCAAAACATCCTTTGGAAGGACTAACTATCCCCCTTCATGTGGGCAGTTTAGTAGTTTTGGGCTGTAGAACTGAGTGGGAATCCAGATACCCTTGGGCTGCTTTCAGGTTAGCACACATGTGGATTTTGTTATGTTTCAAAAGCAGCTAGTTTGAAGTATGTTTCAGCTACAAGCATGGAAAATTATATTTTATTTTATGTAATAAGCTTCAAGTCAGACTACATGTGGCTTCTGGATCTCTCTTGAATTTGCGATGACACAATCTTGAACACTATCCAGTTTCTTCAGCACCACAAAAAAGAACACAGCATCCTTGTAGAAAATGTACAAATATTTGTGTGAAAAAGCACATTTTCCCTGGGCAGGCAAGTATCATTAATGTCAATGAAAATACAATTTAGATGACTTGAAACTATTGTCTCAATCTTTGAGTGAATGGCAGATATGGAGAATGCATGTTTTCTTAGGCTTGCCATTGAATAGCATGCTCAGAAATCATACAGGGACAATAAAAACAGTTTTCTGGACTGTAAAGGACAGGATAACATTGTGTCACTGTGGATGCTCTACATGCATAAAGGTTTGCATGGAAAATGCAGCATTTCCAATATTTAAATTCTTTCCTCCACCACACCCATAGCTCTGAACCTGTTGGGGAGCTTCATCCAGCAGAGACAGCAATCTTATATGAAAAATGTGCATGGGTGCATTAAGGAAATGATCTATTTTCTATAAGAATTCAGTTTTTGCATCACTCTAAGAAAAGGTTGCAGCGTGATCTTGAGCATCAGGGATGTTAGATGATGCTTACGTGATCATTATGAATGCTTTAGTTGTAGGAAAAAAACTTTGGGCACTGTCCACATCTTTAGGTAGAGTGAGGAACCACAACTCAAAAAGCTATGAAGGGCGTATTGAGAATGTCTTTCTTGTGGCATGTGTACATATTAAGAAAAATTTCACATAAAAGAGGCCAGATGAACTGCACAGATGTTGGATGGTGTGATTTTACTACACACATGTTTTGCAGTTGCTGTGTTGCACATGCAGCGTAACGTGTGGTAGACACTGAACATCAGCTACAGGTATCAGAAAACAAGCTTCCACTTGTTATGGAAACACCGATTACTTACAGAGCTCCTCGTTTCAAAATGTACAAGTATTTTTGAATAATCAGTTCTTGTCAAGGAGTAAAATTTAATCACAAATCAGTGAACACCTTGAGACTACGCTAAAAATTGCAACTGTCATCAAACCAGGGGGGTGTGTTAATTGCACAAAAGCAAGGTCAAATATCCCACTAGTTTTATGTTTCTTTATTTTTTTTTAATGTTTTAAGAAAAATGTTTAAAATTAAAAATGTTTAGTTACTTTTGTATGAGCAATATTGTATTCTGATGGCTGCTCCAAAAGTAATGCCTCCTGTTTTATGGTCTTGACCCATAACATCAGATGTGGATGTTGGTGGTATGGCAGTAGAGGTTGAACCTTCCCAACAATATTCCATTTCATTTTGGATTTCATTTTCATGTGGCAGATAGCAGCAGAGGGACAGCCTGAAAGAAAGGTACCTGATGTGGAAGTGCGTATGGAGCAAGGGTGTGTCATTGAATTCCTTCATGCAGAAAAAAATTGCATCTGTTGACATTCACTGATTCTTTCTTAATTGTTATTGAGATCAAACAGTGAATGTAAGCATGCTGTGGCAATGGGAAGTGTGTTTCTGCAGTGGTGACTGTAGGTCAGATTGTTACAAGTGCAGCATGCGGACAACTTTTCATCACTGGCAGAAGTTCATAGTGTATGGTGACTATGTTGAAAAATAGCATTGTGTAGCTGACAATTTGCTCTAACAAACTGCATTATTCATAGAACACATGGAATCATAGAATGGTCTGGGTTGAAAAGGACTACAGTGATCATCTAGTTTCAACCCCCTGCTATGCATGGGGTTGCCAACCACCAGACCAGGCTGCCCAGAGCCACATCCAGCCTGGCCTTGAACGCCTCCAGGGATGGGGCATCCACAGCCGCCTTGGGCAACCTATTCCAGCATGGCTTTTTGTATCTGTTCCTTTTTTTCCCCTGGAAATAAACAGGAGGCATTACTTATTGGAGATGCAGCCCAAGACAATTCCTGCTCAATAAATGCAAGCCAGGCAAGTCAAAAGGTTGGACATTCATGCCCTATGCATTCAAAGGAGGGCAATGTAATTCTGAGTCCTGAATGGTGAGTGGTTTTGTTACAGTCTTGGCTTTCTTATGCATGTGAATGCTCTCCTGTAGTGTCTTAAGCAAAATAATCTGGCATGTATTTAGTTCTCTTTAGTTAAACATAGCTTTCAGGTTACTTCCTGGTGTTTAAGCAGAGCAGCGCTGTCTGCTGTACTTGCATCCCACTCCAATAGAAACTGGTGAGCCACACAGATGATCTAATCTTGGTGACAAGTGCACTGGAGAGAGTAGATCAGTGCAGCTCAGTGGAGCAGGCATTGCTAGAAATGGCAATACCAGAAGGCCACAAGTTCCTGCTCATTAATCAACTATCAGGGTTATTTTTTACTGGAAAAGGAATGAGTCAATTTCAGCTATTTGCAATCTGAGTGAACTTGTGAATAAAGTAGCATGCTTATCCTTAAGTCCCACACAAATATAAACTACAGATTCCAAATTTCCTCTTTGCAATCTGATTCTCTATATATTTATGTATCTATAATGTTTCCTATTCTAATCTTAGGCAAGTTGCACCAAAACCATCTATCAAATAATTCAATCATCCTAGTTTGCCTGCCAGGGTGACAGTGGACCTATGCTTCTAGTGCAGGACATGACAACTAATTCTAAATCCCAGTCTGGGGATAACTACAGATGATGCAAAGATGAACACTCTCTCTGCCCTGGGCTCCTGGCATGCCCAGTCTCACTCTACCTTATCTTGCAGTGAGACTCCTGGAAAATCATGGTCCTGCCCACCCAATTTTCCATACACAGGAAGTAAATAGCAGTTCCTATCTTGTATTTCTTGGCCAAATGAAGGCTGTGGAGTATAGTTTGTAGGATCCAGGTTGTTGGCCACTGAACATTTGCTGCATTTCTTCTCAGAAATATATTATTCCAGAGATCCTCCGCTGATACTATAGCTGGTATAACTGAAGGAGATAACTCTAGAAGCAGGGCAGCTTTTTGCAGAGGAGAGAGAGAATTGAAGACCTCTTATTTCATCTGCCAAAATCACTGCTTATTAGATAAATTATAAGTTACTTACCTTGTTAGCTCAATTAAAATAACAGCTTATTAGTTGATTAATGAATCAAAATTTGACTGTTGTTGCAGGAAAAGAGCCATTCTCTTGCAATAAAACATTTAATTTTTTCCTAAAACAGTTGCTAGTACTTATATGCAAATGCACTGCACATTACAGGAACATGCTGTTAATAATTAGGCCATCAACATCTTTATAATTTCATCTTATCTCACAGTCACAATAAGATCTGAATAGGACCACAGTTGCACACTCACTAGTAGAAAAGCAGCCAATTTGGGAAGTGTAAAACATCCAAGATTCCTCAATTGAGTTTAAATAATTGGAACATAATGTGTTATTTTTGTTGACGTTAGTTGTGTTTCCGATGAACAAATAGGCTGGAAGGATACTAACAGGAAATACTATTCACAAGATAAGCAGCTGTTAGACCCCAGAGCTTCAAGAGTTCAGAGGGCCAAAAAACTTCTTTCTCTGTCTCATTTAATGAATAGTCAGCATTCCTCACCAGCCAAAGGAAATGCTTTGGAGGCAGTTTTTACAGATGCAATCAAATCTTCTGTTTGTGTGAAAGAGGACAGAGTTTGCCATTTGTTTGTGAAGTAACAGTTTCAAAGGTTATGCTTTCACCACAAAAATCTGGAAACGTTGTTCCCGAATGCTTGAGAACCAGCCTATTTTGTAACTTATTGTTTAATTTCTGGAAGGAGACCTAGTCCAGAACATGCTGTTGTTTTTACATTGGAAACAAAGATTAATGCGCATTTCTTGGAGAGTCTTTGTGTTGGGCTCATATTCATCTACAAAGTAACTAGCAGACATCCGCTTCAAACTTTTGGTTTTCTGTTTGTGTTCCATGTATCCGATGGCTTTTCTGTCGAACTCACAAGGGAAACACTGACAAAAATGCGTTGGTATAGACCATATGATTGATTAGTAATAGCATAAAACAGGTATGTCTCCAAGTTTCACATGGCTGTGCAGTGTGATATATCTTCAGCTAACATAGAAGGCATAACCTCATTTACTGCCGCTGTGCTTATTTTCAACAGTTGAAGTCGCAGATCTGGTGAGTCGCTGGCAATTCTGGGAAACATTTGTGGTCTTTGGAAATATGGTGTTGGATTCTTGTATGTAATCCATGTTCAATGACAGTCCTTCACAGTAAGCAGGTACTAAATAGAACTGTAGATATTATGAGTTCATTGGAAATCATGAAAATAAAAATGAGAATTGAACAAGTTAATGCAGGTTCTGTATAATCTATTTGTAGAAAGGCAGTGAAACTTTAGATCCCTGAATTCCTTCCAGTGGAAAGAAACAAGCTCAAAGGAACTTGGCATTCATGAAATCTTAATCCAAAAGGGCCAGAGAAGTAGCAAGCTATGCTCCTCACAGGGAAGCTCACGTAATTTCTTAAAGTCCTTTACAAGCTTGAAGACAGAAAACATGATGGACATTTAGTTAAACTGGACTCAAATTACCTTCAACATATGGGAAGCCAAATTACAGTATTTCCTTCTAAACATTGGTAGTCTAACAGTGAAATCTGACTTGTTATCTGTATTTTCCCTTTCCAGTCCTGGATGGAAGAAATCTTTACATGCAGTGCACAAGAAATGTGTTTTTATGTGTCTCTATCATTAGAAAAATGTAACTTTGCATATGGAATTCTCATCAAGCATAGAGTGGATTTATTTTCTCAAGAAAATATAATGGCCTTAACTGTAGTAATATATATACATATTATGCTATTCATTTTCAGAGAGATGAAGTATAATAGGAAAAAACCTACTCGACACAGAGTATGACTAAACTGCAGCAAAAATTTTTTGCACAAATTCTACCTTTGATAAACTGAGAATATCTTCAAGCATTACTACAGAATGACCTGGGTTGAAGAGGACCACAATGATCATCTAGTTTCAGCCCCCCCACTATGCACAGGGTCACCAATCACCAGACCAGGCTTCTCAGAGCCACATCCAGCCTGGCCTTGGATGCCTCCAAGGTGAAGAATTTCCTCCTAATATGTAACCTAAACCTCTCCTGTCTCAGTTTAAAACCATTCCCCCTTGTCCTATCACTATCCACCCTTGTAAACAGCCGTTCCCCCTCCTGTTTACACACCCCCTTCTGGTACTGAAAGGCCACAATGAGGTTTCCTTGGAGCCTTCTCTGCCCTGTACAATCAGTGAATATACAGATGTTTTAATTAAGAAATATACAGGAAAGTTAGGCTAAACAGGTTATCACACCAAAGAAGAATGGATGGAACCCTTGTCCTGGGCTTGCTGAAAAGACTGCAAGAGAATTGATCTGCAAAAAAGATCCTTCCCTACTGGTAGTCAGCTCTTAATTGGGTCTAGGAGAGGTGCAGCCAGGCTCCAGCCCTTCTGGCAGCACAGGTGAATTGCTTTCACTTGTGCTCCACTCAGTGCTTGCCTCAGGTGATCAATCAGAAGTTCAGGCTGTGATTCAGCAGTTCCCATACACTTCTCCAAGCTAAACAATCCCAGTTCCCTCAACTTTTCTTCACAGGAGAGGTGCTCCAGCCCTCTGATCATCTTGGTGGCCCTCTTCTGGACCCGCTACAAGAGCTCCGTGTCCTTTCTGTACTGGGAGCCCCAGGCCTGGACACAGTGCTCCAGCTTGGGTCTCACAAGAGCCAAATAGAGGTGGACAATCACCTCCCTCTCCCTGCTGGCCACCTCTCTTCTAATGCAACCCAGAACACAGTTGGCCTTCCAGGCTGCAAATGCACAGCTTGTGTTCAGCTTCTCGTCTACCAGGACCATCAAGTCCTTCTCCACAGGGCTGCTCTCAAGGAGATCTTCCCCCAGTATGTATGAATACCTGGGGTTGCCCTGATCCAAGTGCAGCACCCTGCACTTGGCCTTATTGAACCTCATTAGGTTTTCATGGGCCCACTTCTCCAGCTGGTTTAGGTCCAACTGGATGGTTTCTCTTCCTTCCAATGTATTGACCACACCACTCAGCTTGGCGTCATCTGCAAACGTGCTGAGGGTGCGCTCAATGCCGTTGTCTGTTACTGATGAAGATGTTGAAGAGCACTGCTCCCAGGACCGACCTCAAGGGACACTGCTTGTAACTGGCCTCCACCCAGACACAGAGCCATTGATCACAACCCTTTGGCTGCATCCAGCCAGCCAGTTCCTAATCCATCGAACAGCCCATCCCTCAAATCCATGCCTCTCCAATTTAGAGAGAAGGATGTGGTGATTATGGAACAGTGAAGCAGAGTACAGCACAGCCATTACATGCACTGAGCAGGACTGCTTTTACACTCAATATTCTTCTGGGCCATATCACTCCCAAGCTGATAGGCAACTGAATATTCAGATGCTCTGGACCAATGTAGATCCAGTAGCTCTGAACATTTCCTCTGACTTCTTTGTCATTAAAGCATCCTCAGAAGGTGCAGGTGTAACTGAAATTGGAAATTATTAAAAACATTATGAAAAGGAAATAAATGATTTTTCAGCAACATCTTAATCTCAAACTTCCAAATGATGCTGTTGTCTAGCACATCACTTTTCTAGCAATTCCTGAAGTGCACAGAAATAGAATCAAATTTTGAAAATGTATGTACGTTGATTCATGTCCTCACACTTGAAAATATGTTTTCTCTGGAAATAGTTTAGTCATTTTCTTTTCCCCTTCTTCTGTTTTTTATTAAAAGCTCTTTTCAAAATGGAAATAGACGATTTGAATTTGGTTGAGCTTAAAAGAAGCATTTCGTTGCAAAAGAGGGCATTCTCAATTTTCTTATGTTTATGTGCATATGAATTTAATTAACGTGCATTTGTATAGTAAAACTCATATAAAATTTCACTAATTAAAAGTCATTGCAATGTCTCGGAAATGTATTTAAATGTTTAGTCTAGAGGAAACTATAATTTCCCCTGGCTTACGTGGTAAATTAACCCCTATACTTTTCATGGAGGAGTCCTCCAGACAACAGTGCTATACTGGAGAGTACCCCACTGAGTATGGGCAGAAATTACTTCTTTTTTCACCCTTTTTTTCCCAATGTGGGCATCTGTGCTGTTTTTCTCAGTTTCCTCTGAGACGCTATTTTGGTAGACTGAAGCCCCCATCTCACCATTGTAAAAAAGCGACTCTGGGATTAACTGACTGCTAGCACATGTTCCATTTTTACAACAGCCCCACTGGATTAAACCAGTAGGCCCCTGTGTTGTTTTTTAGAACATTTTCATTTTTGTCTATACATAGGAAGTGCTAAGAACTTTTCTTTGCATTAGCTGATAGGGGAAACTTTCCAAAGACTCCTTTGGAAATGCTAAGACTCCCATTTAGTTCAGTAGGAGAATCCACCCTGAGCTGTCTCTGAGACCCAAGGAGAAAACTGACTGCATCATACTTAGCTGAGATATTGTCTCGGGCTTCTGCCAGTAAGACTTCACAAAATGCTCAAGTTCATCTTTTTATGCTGTTCTTTCAAATTCATACAGACAGACGCCAAGGAGTTTTTTTAAGCAACGCTGAGTCCACGCCCTACTGACACAGAAGGGGAAGATGGCTGATGGTTGATGGTAAATTATCAGAGATAATTTACATATCAGCAGGTATTTGCTGCTGGGCAGCGATAAAGTGGCCACCTAAGAAACATCACAGCTTCCTTTGTTGTTCCGATATCCATTCAGTTATGTTCACATTATCTTCTTTCCTCACAAAGCAAATCCAGAATACTTGTGAAGAAGAATGCCTCAGCCTACTCTGAAACCCTTGGAGAAAAGTTGGCTTTTCCTTTCTCCTACTTATTTCTTACTGGAAATACATCTGATTGTATTAAGGTAAATTTTCACTTCTGTACAGCACCAGGTATGACACCATCTCACAGACTGCACTGAGCTAACCTATAGCACAGGGCACCCTCCGCCCTCCTTTCTCAGCAGACCTTGACACATACTGGCTTAGCTAGGTGATAACATTTGTTCCAATTTGTAAATCATGTGAACTTTCCACATGAACTTTATTTAATCGGCATTCTCAAAAGGTTTAATTTTCCCCTCCCCCTTAGTAACTGGTTACAAGACGTAGTCTGGTGTTCTCATGTTTGCAGCTACTTTTCTACGAGGCTTTGAAAACTTCTTCCTCTGTCACCTACAGAAATATGTGGTCTTCATTCATCTGAAATCAGACCAGGAAAGTAATTGAAGCTGTGAGTCTCTTTGTGATGCAGTTAGAATTATGTAGTTAGAAATCCAGCTGCTCCCCTGCCTTCTTCTCCCTTTTCCCTTTGCTCATAATTCACATTCCTTTTGGCTTCTATTTTCCACACTTGACCTCAGCCCATAAGTGAACATGTTGGAAGTCTGAGTAAAATCTGTTGAGCTGTTTTTGAATTATGCAAGTGTGAAAAAACACAGCCATATGCTTTGACCAAAAGTGTCATGCTCAAATATAAATAAACAGAGGGAAAATACAGAGCCTTGTTTTCTTTTCTGTAGAGGTCACTTAAGAGAGTTTCTCAATTCTTTTCATTTTAGTGCAATAGTTTTGCAGAACAATGGGAAATGATGGTAACATGGCGATGTATAACATGGTGACACGCCAGACCAGCATCATAACCCTTACCTTTCCCCAGTTTCTCAGCAGTGCTCTGACATTTTGCTTATAAGTGCATTCTGGACCACACACAAAGGGCATCATTCAATCTGCCGTCTGTGCTGACAGCAGCAGAATTTCAGTTTCCTCTCTGCTTGATGAAAGTTTACCATTGTGTTAAAAAGGGAAACCTAAAGTGACTCACTGTTTTCTGTTCCAAACAAATTTTGTTCATCTAAACAAAGTGTCTAAAGGGAAGACTGGGCAAGGACGCTACCTGGCAAGAACTCTCTCTCAGGGCTTATCCAGAGCTATGGCCTCAGAGACTAAATAAAAGTGAAAGTCATAGCCATCTTCAAAAGAAGGCTGGAAGGTCAAGCTGAAGAGATGCAGGCTGGCTGGTCCCACTTTGGTAGTCACTTGGATTTGCCAAAGGTAAATTATGCCTGACCCAGCTGATTGCCTCCTGTGATCAGGATCTCAGTTTCTGGATGAAGGGAGAGCACTGCATGTTGTTTACTTTGTCTTCAGCAAGGCTTTCAACACAGTTGTACACAATATCGTTGTATCCAAGTTAGGAAGTTAAGGCTTGAATGGATGCACAACCAGATGGGTTAAAAAGCTCCAAGCGCTCGCCTCTTGAGAGGAGGCTGAGGGACCAAGTCATGATCATCCTGGAGAGGAGGTGGCTTCAGAGGAACCTAGAAGCAGCCTGTACCCGCAGGGTGGTCATTTACCATCAAATGTGGGAGGACAAGACACAATGGGATACACTGAAACAAGAGAGGTTCAAATTGGAAAAGGAAGAAAAAACAGGAAGGAAGAAAAGGGAGAAAATTAGAAAGGCAAAACACCAGCTTGAACTCAACTTGGCCACTGAGGTAAAAAAGAACAGAAAACTTCTTACAAATACACTAACAGTAAGAGGAGGACTAAGGAGAATCTCCATTCTTTACTGGATGCCACAGAGAAATGTGATCACTGAGGATAAGAAAAAGGCAGAGATTCTGTCTTTAAAAGTCAGACCAGTCATCCTCTGAGTGCTCTACTCTCAGACCTGAAAGTCTCAGATATGGAGCAGAATACATCACCTGTGATTCAAGTGGAAACAGAAACCTACTTCTCCACCTGGACAGTCAGCAGTCCATGGAGCCAGATGAGATCCACCCAAGGATGCTGAGGGAGCAGGTGGAGGTGATAGCCAATCTACTTTCCACCATCTATGAATGTTCCTGGTCAATTGGAGAGGCCCAAGAGAACTGGAGGTTTGCCAATATGACTCCCATCTACAAGAAGGGTCACAAGGAAGATCTGGGGAACTACAGACTTGTCAGCCTGATCTCTGTGCCAAGTAAGGTTATGAAGCAGATCATCTTGAGGGAAATCACACAGCACGTGCAGGAGAGCTAGGGGATCAAGCCTAGACAGCACGGGTTCATGAAAGTCAGGCTCTGCTTGGCTAACTCGATCTCTTTCCATAATTGAATGACCAATCTGGTAGATGAGGGAAAGGCTGTTCAAATGGTCTACCTGGACTTCAGCAAAGCTTTTGACACTGTCACCCATAGTATTCTACTGGAGAAGCTGGCACCCTAAAGCTTGGCAGCCTGTTACATTCAAATATAAACACGGTTTGTCTTCCGAAGTCTTCTTCTGTTAGGTATACACGAATTTCAGGTGCAAATCGTGGAGCCTGAGGGTACTAGTACTGCAGCCAATGTGGTGTTAGGAAACAGAGGGAAAATCTTGATGATATACTGACTGCAGAGTAGTATGTTCTCACACTACTGTTCACCTTTCACTCTGGTGCCCTTTACAGCCCTGCATGCAGTATTTGGAATGTTTTTCTATCTCATGTATCAAAAGCATTAAGGGGAATGATTTCACAATCAACTCTGTTCTGTTAATTCCATACTCATAAGAGTAGGATCCAGCTACTCTGAATGTGGGGAAAGAATGCTTGCATTTGTTTCACAAAGCGGAAGCTAAGCCAAAACTGCTATTGTTTGGAGTCTCGTACCACCAAGATCAGAAGATGACAGGCTGATATGGCCCAAAGCAGATTTGATCACGTTTAGTGACACAAGTCTCCCATTTTTAATAGAGTAAGCAGTAACTTAATCAGTCTAAGAAATAATTCAGGACTTCTAGTATATAAAATATTAAGTATAATAGAACATGGGTCTATTATACTGTTATTCTTACTTGAACACAAGGAATTTTAATATGTGAGCAAATCATCATTTTCCAGGCTCGCTCTGAAGCTCAGTGAAGTAATTGGCCTTTCCTGTTCACTGCTGGCACTGAGTCAGACTTAATGTTCAGTAGTGGAAATAAGATTGGTAGATCTGAATCACATTTCAGTTACGACAATAGATCAACTTGTATTAGGAAACAGTGGTTATGGTTGTAAAGAAGATTAGTTCCCAGGAAGAAGAAGTGGAATGGATAATGAAAGTCTGTAATAATGATAGGTCACGAGGGAGCAAAAGGAAGCCAAAATTGCTGGACAAGTGGGTGAATATCACATTAGAACAAGTCAGGCAGTATATATCACACAATAATGTGGACAAATGACTGAAAACAGCAGTAGAAATGGAAAAACTATGATCTCAAGATAGCAGGACAAGATCTTTTTCAGTAACTTGAGTACACAGCTGGAGACTAAGGATTTAGATAGTTACAAGGAAAAGCAAGCCCTTAAGTGCTAAGGAACAATGTAGGATAAATAGTTTCTTCTTTAAAATGTTGTCTATAAAAAAAGTTTATTTGAGTGAAATGAAAGGCATTCTTGCAAATGGAAGTAACAAAACTTGATCTGACACACTTACCACAAAGCCATCTACAACAAGTCTTACTACTCATACAATCTAAAAACCAATTGAATCACAGTGGTGATATATGACAAATTTTTAGGTGCTGTTAGTTTAATCTATATTTCTTACCCCAAGAACATGAAAATGCAATTAAAAACATGATAAAATCTCTGCAGCTGGGGTAAGGAATTTTTTTGTCATAGTTCATTTTTTAGAGTCATCCCATACTTAAACAGATCATATTTTTATGACAAAGGCAAGAAAAATTGAAAATTGAAAATTTACCTTAAAAAAGAAAAAATATGATTGATTTTACACTTAGCTGTGCCAGAAGTGTTATTCTCTTAGATCAACTTGGACCTTGGAATACAGGTATTCCTCTTATCAATAGAGTCACAGTGTATTAGCAGCGAAAACTTAGTACTGAGATATTACAGCTGAGAGGACGAAAATCTAATGAGTAAGATTATACTACTTTGGAGTGTGCCACCAGCAGACCATTCTAAACACTTTTGAAAATGTAATTTTGATTTGGAAAGTGAGACCTACATGCATGATTTGAAGCCTGGAAGCCACGGCAAAGAATGAGAAGTGTAAATTCATCCTGGTCAGTGAATTTAAGTCTACAGAACTTAGTCGCTGCCTCTATCATACATAAAAGAATTCAAGTGCAACAGGATTTGCAGAACAAAATGTCAACAAAAGTAACTGGATATATTTTGTTTAGTGTCAGGATTCATACCAATCATTTTCTGATGTTATTCCTGATTCTGACGCTTTTGTTATGTTTTCTTTAGGTTTATCACACAGGAATGACACTATTAGAACTGCATGTTCACCAACCTCAGCATATACCTAAACTAGAAAAGGAAAGCCCAGGTAGGGCTTAACTCCTTGTGAGTGACACAGGCAGGCTGGTAACAATAGAAAAGATGAAGGCTGAGGTACTTAATTTTTGATAACTGCTCATCACACAGCACTCAAACATTTGATTTGGTAGGAGGGGAATGGGAAAGCAGCGTCCATCCCACTGTAAGCAAAGATCAGGTTTGTGACCACTTGAGGAACCTGAACATCCACAAATACTGATGAGATACATCCCAGAGCCCTGAGAGAATTAGTTTATGTAGTCACCAAGTCACTATCAGTGATATTTGAAAAGTCGTGGCAATCAGGTGAAGTCTTTGGTGACTGGAAAAAAGGTAACATCACACCATTTTTAAGAAGGGTATAAAGGATAACCCCAGGAACTTCTGACCTGTTAGTCTTACCTCTGTTCTGTGGAAGATCGTGGAACAGATCCTCCTGGAAGCTATGCTAAGGCACATAGAAGGCAGGGAGGTGATATGGGAGGAACAGCATGGCTTCACCAAGGGCAAATCCTGCTGGACCTACCTAATGGCCTTCTAAGGTGGTGCCATTGCATCAATGGACAGAAGAAGAGCCACTGATGTAATCTGTCTGCATTTCAGTAAGGCCTTTGATGCAGTAACCCACAACATTCTTCTTTCCAAATAGGAGAGATATGGATTTGATGGATGGACTATTTGATGGATGGACTGTTTGATGGATGAAGAACTGGCTGCAGAATCAAGTCCAGAGATTGGTGGTCAATGGCTCCATGTCTGGCTGGAGACTAGTGATAAGTGATGTCCCCCCAGGGTCAGTGTTGAGACCAATGCTCTTTAATATCTTCCTCAGTGACATTGACAGTGGGGTCCAGCGCATCCTCAGCAAGTTTGTGGATGACACCAAGATGTGGGGTGCAGTTGACACATCAGAGGGACAGGATGCCATTTTCAGAGGGACATAGACAGGCTTGAGCAGGGGGCTCAGGTGAACCACATGAGGTTCAACAAATCCAAGTGCAAGGTTTGCACTTGGGTTGAGGCAACAATCCACTACCAGTACAAGCTAGAGAATGAAAGGATTGAGTGCAGCCTTGACGAAGAGGACGTGGGGTGCTGGTGGATGGAAATCTGGATGTATGGGAACTATTGAGTCACAGCCTGAACCACTGATTGATCACCTGAGGCAAGGACTGAGTCAGCACAGGTGAAGGCAATTCAGCTGTGAGACCAGAAGTGGTGGAGCCTGGCTGCACCTCTCCTAGACATCATTTAAGGGCTGACTGCCACTGGGGCTAGGTCTCTTTTTGGAGGTCTCTCCTCTACAGAGCCTTTCCTGTGACCCTAGATCTTTGAATACAACTAAGTATTCCTTCCCTGTTTGTTTCTTTTTCCATTTTCACCACGATAATCTTTCCAGCTGTAATGCCAACTTTAACACTGGACATGAGCTATCAGTGTGCCCTTGCAGCCCAGAAAGTCAACTGTATCCTGGGCTGCATCAAAAGGAACACGGCAGCAGGACAAGGGAGGTGATCCTGTCCCTCTGCTCTGTGCTGATGAGGCCTCACCTGGACTACTATATCCAGGTATGGAGTGCTCAGTGCAGGAGAGACATGAATCTGTTGGACCACATCCAGAGGAGGGCTTCAAACATGAAGAAACATTTTCTTAGAAATCAGGTTTACTTGATTGTAAGTGCCAAAAATTCATTTGTAAAAGATGAATGATTCTGCAGGAAAATTGAATAACTGTGCAGGCCATGCACTTCACTTAAGCTATTAAAATGAATGATATGACTTCTTAGTTTAAGAGACTTTCAGCAAGAGCTGGAGCACACTGTATGCTGTTAACATTTTAGGACAACATGGAATATTTTGATTTACAGCTCTTCAGGTTTCTCCTTTAAGCAAAATGCAGACTGCAGATGAATTCCATGGGGGAAAAAAAAATAACAGAAGAAAGCAGCTAGTGTGCAGTTAGGCATTATATTCAGGTAGGGAGCAGCATTCAGTTTACCAGTTTCACCATCTGCTGTTTAACTTCACTCCCTATGTGTGAAGCTAAAAATTTTAGAAGGGCAGAGGGTCACCATTACTTCAGATAATTGGTATTTCAAATATGTTAGAAATACTATGAGCACTGGCAGGAAGCCATTAGCTAAGAGAACAGACAAGGAAGCAAAAATTGTCTTCTCAGATTTATAATGAAATTGCACGCATGACACTAAATCTCAACAAAGTCTTTAGAGAGCAATTCAGTTCCTCCAAATTTCATGTTTTCATCAGAATATTCTCCTACTTTGTGAAATTTAATAAGTTTGTACAAGAGTGTTCATAACCAACAGGAACAGAGTTCATTCTTCTCACAAGAAACATGAGTTTAAATGTCCACTTTTGACAATTGCATTTAGGTGGGTTTTTCTTTTTTTTTTTTTTCTTGTGAACCATATGTATTGTAATTTCTCCATTTATTAGCACAACATTTTGCTTTCAGTTCATGAGCATAAAGATGCTTCTTCAATTTTTGTCTACTTGTTAAGGGAAAATCTTAAAACCTCTCTATCACAGGGTACAATGACTCTACCTCTGGAGTAGAATATTCCACATCAAGATACTTTTCCATGAGCATTTTGAAACAAAATGAAATAAGACCTAAATCATTCAGCATACACCACAGCCTGGCGTTCTCTTCTAGGAAAGGAGAAGGAGCATGGACAGAGGTTCAAACACAGGACAGGTAAATGGATATTTTTTTTTAACAATTTTCTTATTGTAGACACTTCTAGATGCTGTCTGTGGTAGCCTGACTTAAAATAAATAAATAAATAAATAAAAAATTCCCAAACCCACTTATTCAGAACTTTCACTTCAGACTACATAAGACTTGCTTCTTCTCCACTAAGTCGCATCTATTTTGTTCTCATCCATGGAGATCCCACCAACTTCAGTTGAGTGGGGTGGAAGGCTATAGCAGCACAGAAATTTTAAGTTTAGAATAGCTTCTACTAGTCCATTTTACATTCACTGCTGCATTCACATAAATGGTATTCATTAGGTCAACTCATTTATCCTGTATAATTAATTTGAACAAGTGTTGCTTGGACAGTTCTTAGAAAAGTGGTGATAACATTGGCAGAGTTTCACCTATTGTCTTCCATGCTCTCTAAAATTATGCCAAGCCACAGGCTAGGTCATCACTGCTTCTATAGACTCTAGTGAATCTAACTAGTAATAGTATGCTTTTGGCAATTCTAGAGTTGCTATTTTAAAGCTCCTTTTCTTGGAGCTATTTAGTCTCAGGGGTTACAGAAGGAATCTTAGACTTTCCAGCATAGCATCCCAGACAAGGATGTACCCTGAATTTTCAGTAATTGAGAATAGCCTTTGGATTAAACCATCATTTGATACTGTGTTGGGATAAGACCCTCAATTTAGATGTTATTCATATTAGATGCTTATTTTAAAGTGAAGCATATTTAGGGTTTTAGTAGCTCAAGCCAGATGCCACGTCAGCCTTCTTCATGCTATAGATAGCCACCATCTGGCACAGCTGCATCAGCATAAACCCCAGTGTTACGAACTGCAGCTTTTTCTATGGCACCAATGGGGCTTAGCATGGTTTCAAGCAGGTGTGTATTCAACTCGAGCTACAGTCATGCTGCTACAGATCTAACACTGGGGCAGACCACAGGTTGCTAGAATCTAAAGTGTGACACTGAGGTTAGCACCAGTTAAAGATCAGATCTTTGTTCTCTGTTTACCTGTTTTTATCTAAATTGTGGAATGAAGAGCTTTAAATGGACTACCATGTTTCTTAAGCAAGAATACTGGCCCAATTTACTAACATTCGTCATGCTGAGTCAGCCTTCTCATGAGTGGGGTCCCCAGAGAAACAGCCTGGCTATTCATTAGTTGTGTTCACTGTTGATCTCTCAGCTCAGTCTGAACTGTGTTGACTGGATCTTTTAAGTGAGGTACCAGTCCTTGAAATGCTCAGAGCTTTACCATTTAGGGCAGCGTCTAGATTACTATTCAGTACATCCAGCGACAGCTCTGACATTAGTCTGTGATAGCAAGTATTCTGTGCAACAAATAAAGGTTAGCTATAGATGCAAAATACACAGCAGTCTTCACATTTATGTCTGAACTCTGTTTATGAACTGTCCTTCAAATGTGCATAACTTATTTCTACTTTACATGCAACAGCAACTTCTATCCAGACTCCACAAAACAGCTTATTTGGACTATTAGGTAGACAGCCTGCATGATCATATTTACCACATTTTCTAGCACTGTTTGCAAGTATAACTAATTAGAAGCAGCTCATCCAAACATATTAGAGAAGAGCTTAACACGACACCTGCTGTGCATAGTTTGTGTGCTGCATACATAAATAGTCCACAATGGCACAGTTGAGGAATCCAATGCGTGGCTAATGAGTGCCCCTGCACTTGAAGAACAGAACTTTTGTCATTTCAGCATGCTGAGGAAAACAGAGGTTACAATTTTGAAATTATCTATTTTGCAGTAGGAAAAAAACCCTGCAATTTGCTGTTCAATTTGTACTCGGTTCCACACTGTGTTTTAAAATTAAAAACGAAACAACAACAGCACAATAAGATGTAGAGCTTTGTGATAGCCTACATAGGAATATTTGTAAGGGGACATCCTAATGGTTGCTACAGCAGAAAGTGATGTAAGAGTCCTACAGGGTTATGCCAATGATAGGACCAGCCTAACAGCTAATACTAGGAAGGAATGTTGCAGAGCACTCATGTTTTGAAATGTTCCCTGAATACTTTCTCATCCTTTAGCAATTTGCAGATCACTGCCTTCCAGATGCAGATGTCCTGGACATGTATATGGTAATCCTTGATGGATACTCTTTTATGAGTGTTCAGTGGCTTTTTGAATACATAGACACTTCTAGCTTCCACACCACTCCTTGTCAAGGAACTTCTTGCAACGGTTTGACTGTACATTGGGTGGGGAGCTATTTCCTTTTCCTTTTATTTGGAACTTCTGTTCTCCCAGTCTAGCAAAATAACTTACTTTTCTTGTGTTGGATGAACTACCTAACAGTAATCCACTACTCAACACCTCAAAATCTCTGATGATTTTGTAGAATCCAGCTATCTCTCTTCAGTTGTCTCTTTTCAAACTGAAGAGTTTTGTAGGAGAGCTCTTCTGTACCTTTCTGGCTTTCTCTAGACCTCTTCTACTTTTGTTATATCCTTTTAATTATTGACAGAGCAGACCTATATACCATAATCATGATGGTGATGTGCCACGGGAGTATTCAGTGATATTCTAATAAGATCATTCTTCCATTTCTTTTCTAACAACTTTCAACATCATCCTTCCTTTCTGATTGCTTTTGAGTTGTATCCATATATATGCAACCAAAATCTCACCTGTGGGTTGTAATTATTAGATAAGAATGCATCAGTTACTATTTACACTAAGAGTTCTTATTTCCCTGGCCACCATTTACTATATATCTGCATTTCATCCTGCATTTGAAATTTCAATCATTCAGCAAGGGCTGTGTGCAATTCACTCCTGTTATACTTTATCATCTAACATTACTGGAAGTCTTGCTGCTCATGTTCATCCAGATTTTTTTATTACCGCGCTGAACAGAAGATCTCATCACATCAGTCTTATTGCTTTTCAACTCAACAGGCTGCTGATGTCCCCACTCCACGGCTAAAATTAAGCATTTTCTCCTACCCTTGCATATTAAGTATTTAATTATCTGAGGAATTATCTTCCATTTTATGCACAGGCTGCCTCATTACTTTAAGAGCTTTCTGGAAACTAAGACATATTAAACTGTCTGTATATTTGTCTGCACCTTCAGAAAGTTCTAAGAGATTTACAAGATGTGACTTCCTTTGTGGAAAACATGTTGATTCTTCTGAAGTGTACTGTTTATCTATACGTACTTTAATTCTTTTACTAGTTCTACAGACTTAGTTCTGCAGAAACAGCAGACTCATTCATCTAGTTTCCTGAGTCTCCCTTGGAATCTTTGTCAGCAAAATGTCAAAGACGACTATCCAGAAAATTTTAACGTTAGCAAAAATCTGCATGTTAGCCAAAAAAAAATTGAGGTATTTATACATTGTTTGCTGAAGTCTTCTACAGATTATATTTAGGAAAATGTTATACTAGTATGTAAAGTCTTCTGCTTCATCTTTCATTATTTGATACTAGTACCATAAGCAGAAGGTGGAAAGGAAGAATAAGTATCGTGTGTATGTAGTATAGAAGACTATATATGGTTCAAGGCAATCACACTGTATATCTAGTGTGATTATTACTGTTTCATCAGACATGCATGTTCATCCACAGTTGGTATTACAGGTATATGAGCTGTGGATGATAATTCCTTTGTTATCTCACTCTCTTGCTTTGAGAAAATTTCTTAATGCTTGAGCACATGGAGACCCTGTGAGGTCCCTGTGGCAGGGATGCAAGGTACCATAAAGGGCAAATGACTGATAAAGCAGATACGTTTCTTCTTATATTACAAATATAATACCAGAAAACAAAGCACTGAGGCCAGATCATCAGTGGTCACAAGACTGCACAGATCCTCATCAGGTGGTATTTCTGATTGTTCAGAATCCTGCCACTGGGGCAAAGTGAACATCTACAAAAATGCTGACCAAACACTGCAGAAGCACTTCAGGGCACCCTGACATGAAAAGAGGGTTATAAGATTTTTACACTTGTTTGTTTGAAGAATGGTCATTTGGAGATTCTTTGTATAAATTAAATACACAAATTAGAATGTTAGTTCTTGCCACTGACAAACCGGAAATACAGCAACGCACAGTGTTAAACATTACAGTTCTTTGATCTATAGAAAAGCAAACATGAAACATATGTCTTCTAGCACTCCAAATAAAAAATTGAATAACAGGCATTCTTGGTAAATAACTTTGGGGGGAAAAAATGCCCAAGACAATATTCTGTGATACATCGTTCATTTTTTTGATCACAGAAGACAGAAGGAGTCTGGTCTTGGCTACAGTGAATTAATGAATGCAGAGGGTATGCTCCTGGTGTACTTATTGTAACACACCGGATGTTTGTGGGAACTTTAAAGATATCTTAATATTTCTGTGATTGAGCAAGCAGTTTAAATTATTTCCATTGCAATCCTCCCTGCAAATATACTCCTGTGTCTCTTGGGTACTGTGAAGTTTGCTTCATTAATATTTGTAAAGCACACGTGCATTTCTTGACAAAAACTGTACATACTATTTTATCTTCATTCTTTAGTATTGGGCACAACTACATAACACTAAGAGATTAAGACCTCGATTGCTGAACTCTTTCCCTTCCTTATTTGAAAGTGATGATACAATTATAATTTATTTTTAGTAATAAGATTGTATTTGGTTTAGCCTTGTTGGTTAGCCTTCTTTGTTCTAACAGCATAGTCTCATGAATTCATCCCCTTTTTGGGAAGTATGTGTATGAATTTATATAGCAGCACTGTCGGAAACAAGAATATGTTGCATCGTGAGAAGTCTACCAAATATGGAATAGGATTAGCTCAGTTGGAAGGAGCCTTCATAGATCAAGTCCAACTGACTGACCACTTCAGCACTAACCAAAAGTTAAGAAATATTAATTATAACCAGTTAGATATTGCTATATTATAACTTGTCCACACTTTCATTCCAGGTAGGCAGTTGTTAAGAGACAGCCACAACAACATCTGCTTTGCAATCCATCCCCTTAGTCCTCAGCTAGAGGCTTTCTACCACAGTTACCCTTAACAGCAATGGCCATAGTCTGGCCGCTCTCATACATACATGACAATACATTCACACACCCCTGCCCCATCCTGAACAGCAAACAGCCCTTCTTCCCAGCAATCAGCTGTGAGACTCATCCCACCAAGTCTCACTGATACTGATGGTATCAGAGCACTTGGAAAGAACAAAAGCTTCCACTTCATCCCATTTGTTCCCCATACTGTATGTATGTGTATGCTTGTAGGTTTGTTTGTATACAAGCATTTCTGATGTGCTCCTGAACCCTCAACACTCCCTGGGGCTGCACAGATACTCCCACTAGCCTTGCCATCCTCAAAGAGTACTGCATCATCCCTTGGCATAACTTCAGTGTTCCTCAGGTTAACTCCTTTTCCCTCTGACTCTAGAATAAAACTCTCTCTAGTGTTTCTCACCAGGCTATGAAATGCTTCCCCCACCAAATCAGGTGATTAGGCCCCAGCAGATTTTGTGATTATAAAACCCAAAATTCTAGTGGAGGCACCAGTCTTGCTGATTTTGATACTGCACCTGCTGTAAAGCCTCAGTTGATCTGACCTTGAAGTGGGAACTCTCATAGATGTCTCTCCTTCCAAATTTTCACATCCCTCATCTGTCACCCCCAGGGCCTCATATCTGTTTGACAGTGGAAGCTGAGAGGCAGATGGGTACTCCTTTAGGAGCTCTATGAAGTAACTGTGCCTCCTCATTGCTGTATATCTCCCAGAACATTGTTTAATGCACACTTTAGTAGTGGAGGCTGTTTTGGCTGCAGAGCCTTCCTGGAGAACAGAGCAGACCACAGCACATTCCCTTTGCACAGCACCATGGCAATAACTGGGAGTGATCACCCACAACCTTTTTATTGTTTGCATTTGCTTTTCTACCCCTCTATCCTTCTAAGGGGAGTGAAAGAACAGTGTGTTCTACCTGCAGATGTTAACTCGTTGTGCATGGAAGAGGTTTTAGATCCACTTAGATTCAAGCAATGGCATTAATTTCTTCTTGAGCACATTGATGAGAAATGCTTTGAGCTGGTTGGCTAAAGTTCAATCATTGTATAGACCACTATATTTTAAACTAATATAATTCTGCTGGTAGGCTGAAAAGAACAGCTCAAGTGATATTTCTTCCCCAACATTAGCAAAGTGGACGTTCTATAAAAATGACATAAAATAGAGAGGAATTCAAGTTAAGTTTGAGTCAGAGTCACTGCAGATGCTGCAAATGTTGGGAGTTCAGCATCCAAAGTTGGCATCATCTGTTTTCTCTGAGCCTGGGTGTATGGGTTAATGCCTGCATCTGAGAACTACACCAGCTTGGAGATCATTCCTCAACTTTTCCCTAAATCATTCATTTTTCTGACTTTGGATTCTGTGCATTTTACCACAGCTATGTTTTATCTCTCACTTGGTAGGTGTAGCGAAAATGCTGTCAGGGCTTCAGTCAGCGATTGAGCACCTGATGGGAAGGCAGAGCCAACTAAGAGGAGCTCAGCTGCATGCAGTGTGCCTGATGATCAGAAGTGGTGGAGCCAGGATCCACCCCTTCCCAGACCTCATTTAAGGGTTGGCAGAGAAGCAATGGCTTCTTGCTGGAGGTAAGCAGATTCTCTCTTTTGTTTCTGTGCCTACAGATGTTGCAATTGAGCAAGTCCTTACTTGCTGCAGCCTAGGACTTTGGCTCTCTGTTGTCGTTGCTGTGCTTTCCATTGTGTCACAATAGTCCAGCTCTTGCAGTCCTTATCCAGAATGCAGAAGAACAAATGTGTGAGATGGAAACTGCTGCAGGCACTGCACCATATGATCGTTCTCAGCAAGTGGCTCATACGCACTCACTTTCCTTCTCCCTTCAGATAAGGAGTGCTTTGTTAGTAATGCAGAATCACAGGCCACATATAAGCAGCTCCCATGGTATAGTGAGTCTACGGTGGTTTGGCAGGAGTGGGAGTTAGTGCCAAAGATGCTATGTGGCTCCAACCAATCTGTACCTTGGTCTGTGTCCAACAACCAACTGCTGTTGGAGAACATGAAGATTAGTGACTTTTTTCTTTCAAAGCTGTGGGTCATGGAAAGGAGGTCAGAGCCACCAGCTGCTTTGTGAGGTCCTAATCAGCAGAAAAGGAGCAACTGAAAGTAAGAGCTCAAGAAAGTTAGGGAGGGGTCTGAGTGGCAGCGGTGCCTCTCAGACGTGTTGGGAAAGCTGCCTGAGTCCCTCTGAGTCAGGAAATGTATTTTATGTTTGCTAGCAAAGTGAAGAAAGAGGCCTGATGCAGACTGTGTTTTTCTTTGTCCAGAGTCCTTTCACCTTACAGTAGTGGCAAGGGGTAAAAGCAGATATTTTGTTTTTATTTTCCCTTAGAAAAAATCAGATGCTTTTGTACAAACACTTGGTTTGGGCTGCTTTAACTCTCTACAGATGGGTGGTTGTGTCTTATGCCCCAAGAGAGCCATCCTGCCTTGCTTGGGCTCTGCAGTAGAACTGCATGGCTGAACTGCATTCCTCTGCCTGTTGTACTGTCCCAGCTTCACACCTCGTTTTGTCTTCCCAGCTTGCCTCCATTTCTCATCGCTGACAGGGAGGAATTAAGATCTCTTTTTCTGGCTGGTATCTGACATGCACTGTTGCCAAGAGAGAACAGCCTCTTTCAAACGGCGCTCATTCTTTACTCTATGAAACACAATGCTTAACTGATTTTGTAAACTCTGCTGCCCGCTGCTCCAAGTGTTATAGCAAACTGGAAAGCTTATAGTTCGCACTAAAAATTGGCAGGAAGAAAAATAAAACAGAGGTGTCGTTATTCTGAAGTTTTGAGCAGCTGGATGGTAAGAGCTGCCTGTGCTGACAGTATAGGCTCCAGCTCAGTAAAGAATGTTGCCAGCTATGTGAGGTGAAAGATGAGATGTCCTGCAAGGCAAAACAGGGAGACCTTCTCATCACAAGGATGTGCTTACATTTTAGCAAGTAGCAGATTCTATTAGAAGAAAGCTGAGATTGTAACTGGGAACAGGGTCTGATAAGAATCCCCCCTAAATATAGCAGCACTGCTAGGTGCAGACACAAACTGCTGTACCTGCATGAGGTACATGAAGTGCATGTACCTGGTTCATGCATGTACCTGCATGAAGGCTCTACAATCTGAAATCATGAACACTTCTTTTAAAATAGAAGTTGGTGGGGAGTTTTTAGCTAACTAAAGGCAAGATATTCATTAGTCTTGAGAGCAGGTGAAATACCCTTACCCCAAACCTTACTTTTTTTCCTGATCCTCTTCTCTAAGAGAAGTTGCATTCCAACTCTCATTTTCATTCTCAATGCAGTGACTGCATCCAGAGTTGAATCTCTTGACAATGGGTTTCTGTTACTGGTCTTTGAATGAGAATTTGTTAGAAAAAATTAGCTGCGTGGGTTGTTTCAAACAGAAAAATACAAAGATTATAAACCCCTGAAAAGGTTAACACACTTTGTTCCTTTATAGCAAATGCCCTGGTACTTTGAATTGATGATGGACCCCTCAGCATAGCACAGGCAGGTGAAAGATGCTGTTTGGCAGCAAGGTTAGGAAGCGACAACTACATGGATGTCATTATACTATTACATGGTATGTAAGCCTGTATAGCTATCTCAGTTTTTTCCTCTAGACTATTTCATTAAAACTGAATGAACAGAGAGGGAGAACTGACAGCAAGTTGTCAGTATTAGGAAGCACTGAAGAAATAATTGCATGAAGTGTTTCCCCTTTGATGAAAGCTTTAAAAAATGAATGGAGTTAAAAGACAAAGAGGGCATTAGTGTTCATAATTATCTTTTCTTGCTGTACTTGGCCCAAGTTGGGCATATTATTCAGTGTTGCATAGAAGTGAAATCGTTTGTCGTTTGCAGAAGATTTGTCCTTGTTCCTTAAATCTGTATCAATCTTGTTTGTACATTTGCAGTTATACACATTTATTTTAAAAGTAAATTCAATAAACCTTCATCCAGAGGGCTTACAGTGCTGCCAGGTTCTTTGTCCTTTCCTTTCAGATTTGAATCTATATTCCCTATGTTTGCTTGTATGTTTGCTTGGAGTCAACAGGATGCTGCATCATTACCCTTCCTGATGGCGGCTTCCTTTATTTTTCTGAAGGAGCCGTGATTGCTTCATGTCAGTTAGCTGCTGTGCCCATCTCCTAATATGTACCCTTTCTTTAACAATAAACTTAATGCCTCATATGACATCTTTTTCTATTTTAAAGTTGATAGAGACAGTGAAGTTACCAGCACAATATCTGTGTGAGGCTACAAAAACACTGGGAGCCATTAGCAGGATGGGAAGGGCACAGAGCTGCTCCATGTGAGGGTGAGAGTGGGCGTTAGGTAACGTTTATTTCATGTGAGGGTGGTCAGAATAGAAGCCTATGGAATAGGCTTCCTAGAGAAGTGGTTGATGCCCTGTGCCTGTCAGCATTCAAGAGACATTTGGACAGTGTCCTCAATAACATGCTTTAACTTTTGGTCTGCCCTGAAGTGGCCAGATCTGGGATCAGGGTTTATGAAGATCACTCACAACTAAACTAAACCATTCCATTCCTGAAAGAGAAAATACATATGGTGTTTTCTTACAATACTAATAAAGATAATAATTATTCTTGGCAAACATTCTTAATAGGACCATAAATACATCCCAAAAGTATACCATCAATATTTATGAATATACACAACAAAGTACAGAAATATTTTATTTCCCGATTTCATGCTGATTCAATACATTGCACTGGGATGACACAATATATTTTCTACTGCGTTTTGCTAGGGATGTAGTAATTAACATTTGGCTTGTCTTTTTTATTACAAAAAAAGTGGTTAAGTGCATGATAGTGCATGAGATTATTAATGACTACTGAGCTTTAAAACTGCGCACAGCACTGTTCACATTTGAAACACACACCAAATTCTTTATTTGTTCTGGTATTGTATGTATTCAGGTGCTGCTAGTTTTCCATACAGCTCTTACTTCAGCGAAGCTGTGTTCTCTTTCAGCTCTGTCCATGTAACCAAGTAGTCTAGCTTACCTTCCATAGGGGCTTGCTGAGAGGTGGTGACTCACTGCTCAGTCGGAGTCTCTAGAAATTGGGTCTGCTTCCACTTGCTCCTGTGCAGTGCAGAGTGAGAAGGTACGTCCTCATTTCTTCTCTTGAGTTTAAACAAAGGGCTTTTAAGTTAAATTTTTGACGTGTTTTTATTGCTTATTGAAAACAAAGAATTTCTTTAAAATAAGTGGTTAGACCATCAGGAGTTTGAAAATATATCTGAACAGCCAGCACACAGAGCAGGTGTTAAGATCCAGTACAGATGGCTTTGGCCTGCCATTTCTAACTGTTTTTAGATACTTAAATTTTGGTCTTGCTGTGTGAGCATGCACAAGAAGCAAGTTAGTGGCCACTGTAATGGAATGTGAGCGGAAAAGCGAAAACCTGCTTTCACCTGCCCTCATCCATACAGAACCTTTTCTGGGAGAGTGAACTAAAGTAATAACGTAATAAAACAGAGCAAATACCTGGAGCATAATGTCATTTCCCACATAATAAATGACTGCACCGTCTTCCAGTAGTTGAGACTGTGACTTCATGGCCACAGCAGAATAGAATTTGGATGCACAGAAATGAAGTGGGATTGAGAAATGGTTCTCTCTGCTTTCTGGGGAGGAACTCTCCCTGTGGTTTGCCACTTCCTATCTGGGAGAGATCCTCTGCTCCTTTCCTGCTGATTCAGTTGTTGTGAAGAAAATGTGACCTTCTTCTTGATGTTACTCTGTGTTGAAGAAATCCTAATAGCTTCCATTTTCTCCCTCCATTCCCTTGGGTGAATCAGATGGGAAAGAATAGCCAACACCCTTAAACTGGTTGTTATAATCAAATTTGCTGTGGTAAATGCTGTGAAATGCTTGGGCAGATCATCCTGGAAAACAACAATTTTCAGAATGCACTGGGAAAGTTGGACTTAATATATATTAATGAAAATAATTGTATAGAAACAGGAACACTTTCCAAATTCTTTCAAAAGGGAATGCAAATGTTTTGCTCTTTGGTTATTGGATTTTGAGCCCTCAGACTTAGGGAAGATATTCTTAGGCAGAAGCAACTCAGTGCTGTGGTCCTAAGAGCTTCACCAACACTGAATGTCTCTATACATCTTACCCTGTATCCTCCTGCTCCTGGCCCAGGACCCCTTTTCATTGCGGGCAGACCAGGCTGGAGCTATATCAGAGCAAGCATCAGTCTCTAGCCCTGCCTGTTAACTCCTCCATTCTGGAGTTCCGTTGCTCTTGCTGCTTCCTAGCACTTTCAAGTCAGGTCCTAAGGCTAAACAGCTTAGGGATGATATAGAAGTCATCCAGAAATCTAAAATACCAATAAAATGTGCAAACAAGCCTCACAGCCATGACCTTACTTGCTTAATAGAAAGTGATCTTTGTTCTGAAAGGACTCATGTTGTGTCCTTTACAAACAAATTCCTCATCTGAAGAATTTTGCTTAAGTCTTTCATTTTTAGCTATTTCTGTCTGACTAAAGGATTTTCCCAGTAGATTTGTGCACGCAATAATAATGTTCCAGGGGCTGTATCTTTTGCTCTGAGACAAACAAAATCATTCTGGATCAGGCTGGCTCTGTCCAGTAATACAATAATTCAGTACTCGCTGAACCAAGCAAGTAGTCTGGATGTTTGTTATGAACTGTTTGGATACTTCCTTTTGTTGTTTTGTTTTTTTTTTCCTAATGCTTGAAACTCCGCATTGAAATTCTCAAGTGTGACTTAATAGGAGAGATGATTTCTATCGAGTTTCCAGGCACAGAAGAGGCAGAGAGATTAATAATTCAAAGATTTCTGCTGCTTTTGGAATTTCAGAAGCCAGGTGCACTGTCCGATATTTTCCAAGAGGTCAAATGCATGTAGTTACTACCAATGAAAGATTTCAGATTTGGTTATTATGACAGCACTTTATACCAAGCGGGCAATAAAAACCTGACAGCTAATGAATATTTACAGTGTTGCGTTCAACTGGATTGTACTGCAGTATCTCTAGAATAGCTAGTTGTATACCCTAATAGTATGATCAAGGGCAGTTTTTCTCCACATTGTGGAACTACTCAGGAAAAGGAGCAGTCTAAGTTTGAGGTTCCATGGTGTCTGTCAAAGTCTTGCAAACTGTGTTGCTCCCAAATAAAAGAAAATTTTCATCACGTTTTCAGAGTAACTCTAAGGAAAGGTGGATGGATTGTTCTGGTAGGATGGGAATTCTTGCTCAGAAAAAAGAAGAATCTATTTTTCTTGGTTGTTGAGTCCTACAAGCTTACCTACAGCTGATTAGCTGAAACCAGATTTTTCTACTGAGGCTGAAAATTAGTACAGCAAATAGTATGCTTTCTCACAATCTGAAGCTTTTTCTTTTTTTTTAATAATGGTAACAGCGCAATTCTCCAACTTCAACGTAGTAGATAGAAAAAAAAATCATCTTAAGCTCACTTCATAATTGAAGATTTTAAATGGTATAAGATTCAGAATCCCAGAAACTGCCCAATGTTCTAATAAATATTAATCTGTTCTCTTCCTATAAGTAGGTGATGACTGTGGTTCTTGATCTCTTGCAGCAGGCACTGAGTTTTTCAGTGCGTTATCTATCTATCTATCTATATAAATGTCTCTTTTGTGGTGAGAGAGCTGGACTTGGTGACCTCGATAGTCCTGTATACATGTTGTGCTGAATTCCACAAATAAGTTACAGTGGAGAAGCTTCATGCATTTGGTTACAGTGTCTGAAAGCAGAGATTGGAATGTGAGAGAAAACAACCAAAAACAACGAAAAGCTTCTTCATAGAAGAAAGTGAAAAAGATGTTAAAGAAAATAACACTAAGTAGATAAAATGGTAGATAAACAGCAAGAATGCAAACAAAGGAAAAAAAAAAAAAAAAAAAAAAAGAAAATTGTCTTCTCTAGTTTTAGACTATGAAATTATGTACTCTCACTGCATTTTCTATTTCCTTGGCAGGCATTATGCAAATCTGTAACATATGGCAGGGGACTTATCGGATAACCAGCACTACCTGAACCCTGATGCTTCAGTGTGTAGTAGCATACAGATGTTCAAAACTCAAGATTTCCTGGAGCCTTCTGATTTATTATGCTATCCATTTCACTATAGTATATCGAAGGTGTCAGAAGCTAATCTAATTCTATTTTCTGTCACAAAAGAAAATTTCGAAGTGATGGAGAGCATTTTTGAGATTCTTTCTGTTTCTTTGAACATATTGGACCTCTTAAGGCTTAGAAGACCACTTAGGATCTTCTAAGCACTTAAATTTATTTGCATGTTTCTTCTTCCTCTTCTCTAAGACATGTAACCAAATCTGGAAACCGGGTTAGGGTTAGCCCAATGCCATGCCTAAACACATAAGCTCTGCTCTTAGCTGCGAATTTTGGTTAATGATAGGGCAAGGAACATTAAATTTTTGCAGCCATGGCTACAGCTGTGTTTAAAAAATTAATCTCTATATAACAAAGAGAATGAAGAATATAAATTTGAACTGTACGGTTGGTTTAGCTGTGGATGTACCTAAAGGGACAAAGTATGGAAGTGAAGATTATCAGTTTGGTCTGTTTTTTTAATCCGAGTCTAATTAAGCTAGATTTCTTGGAAGATTGGGGATTCTTGCAAGATTTCCAGTAATATGTGGGTTTTGGCTCAGGAGAACAGTCTTTCTATGGAAGTTTGAGAAGTAAATTTTAGTTGGAGCCAGAAGCATAGAATGCGATGAGATGTTTGCCAAAAGGGAATCAGAAAAGACTAAAATCTTTAAAATGTTTTTATGCAGAAAAATGATGATGGGACTTAAGCCACGAAGAAAATTTAAACTGGTTCTTATATTATCTAAACAAGTTTCCTTCCCTCTTGAAGAAGATGGTAGTGTCACTACTGCCTGTGTTGTGTTTTGAATTGGATCATTAAGTACTATTATAGTTCCAGTACAGCTGTTCAGTGTGAGTATTTTAAGTGAAGATTTTGAGAATAAATTTTTCTCTTCCATAACATAATTATATCTTCACTTCCTTGATATGCTTGCTTTTCTCTTGAGCTGTCTTGTATGTTCATTCATGAACACAACCATATCCTTACAGGTGTTAATAGGCCTTTGTATGGGAACTGCTGAATCACAGCCTGATTGATCACCTGAGGTGAGCAATGAGTCAGCCCTGGGAGCACAGGTGAAGACAATTCAGCTGTGCTGCTGGAAGGGGTGGAGCCTGGCTGCACCTCTCCTACACCCATTTAAGAGCTGGCTGCCAGGGGTGAAGGATCTCTTCTGGAGGTCCCTCCTCTGGAGTTTCACAGGGAGCCCAAGATACAGGTAAGCATTCTGTCTATTCTGTTTTGATATAATAACTGCTTAGCCAAACTCTCTGGTATATTTCATAATTATAGCATCTGTACATTCATTGATTATACAGCCTTCTTTTGGCTTTCTTGCACTATTCTTCCGGAAAAGGTCATGGCTTGTATCTTAGCTTATAATGCTCACTTTGGAAGGGAACTAATTCTCTGTAGAGTGGGACTCTATTGGTGTCATATTGTGGAGAACTTTCTTTGAGATTGCATCAAGGCCTCAGAAGTACTAACTTTTACAGTATTATTATTGAATGTTAGAAGTCTTCTGCTTTACTTGAAGTGATGGGGAGAAAAGTGTTCCTTCTCAGAACTTGGGGCACATCAACAGTACGGAGTGACTAAATCAGTTCAGTAGAAATACGGCACAGGGAGTCTTGGTCTTTCAAGGTAGCATTTTGCATAACTGATGGTTGTTGGGATTTTCAGCTTGAAATTTATCTTGGAAGGAAAACTTAGGCAAAAAAAAAATATTCTAAGCTGTATCAGTTTATTTAGTATCTTGGTTTTTAAGCTAAGGATAAGTATTTTCTTCTCTTGGTTATATGATATGTTATGCTCTGCTCTTCTGTATTTCTTTGACCACTAAATTAGAGTACTTTCAACTGTAAGATGAAATACATTTCTATCTGCTCTATCCAGTACGAGAGAAAGCATAAAATGTTCATTACAGCAAAGTTGTATCACTGGAAAATATTTTCCTGGTTTGGAATGGTGTTATAGCACATTGGCTGTGACTGATTGTGTAGTTTTCTTTTAAAAGTAAATATATGGTAAATCTATTTTGGCAAGGCCAAGTAGGTTTTAGCTACCTTTATTATCTATTAACTAGATAATTCTAGGTTTTGATTGTTTTATGAAAATAAAACAAAGGCCTAATGAAGTAGGGGCTTTCATTAAGCCAGTATTTGGGAGTTTTCCTTTAGTTACTAATGTTAGATAAAGGCAGGTAGATTAAATCAAATGACCGCTGACATCACAGATCACATGGAGTCATGCAGTTCCTTCTGTTGTTCTACCAGTTCAGGTCTACCATGACTTTTTCACTCCATAGTGACAAACTGTACTTCAATGTATTGTCTGCTAAAAGTGTGCTTTGTCTAGTTCCCTGAAAGAATAAGCCACAGATAATTACACTGTTCCCAGCCAACTGTGTCCCTGTTCTCTTTTCATTCTTTGTCAGGCTTCAACCAAACTTACTAGAGATGACCAAGATTATAACAACAATCAGAAAAGTGACTCGGGAGATTCTTCGTGGATACTTGCTTTATGTTTTTTGTTTCACTGTAGAAGATTAGAAACCTAATTCAAAAGAAAAGCTCAGAGCTAGGAGCTCAAGGAGCACACCTGTAAGAAATTAAACTTCTTTAGTGCTGGTTCTCACACCACTGGTTCTTAAGAAAGAACAAGCCAAGGGCTGATATTTGTTTTTGTTTTCTTCTTGAGTAAGATCAGAACTATTGAGAAACAAGCAACACAGCTAAGAGAAGTTTCTTGTCTTGCTAAGGAGAGCTAAGACCATCGTACTACTCACATTTATATTTTTAAATTCTTAATGAATAAAGATGTCTGGATTTTCATGAATTTGCACGTTACCTCAAAATTATGCATCCAGAGAGGTGAATTGTACATGCTTTGAGACTGAGACGTTTTCCTTCTCACAAAAACTATTTTCCTTCATTTTGTGACACGTTAATTTATGTATTCATGTAGTAGCAGAATTGCCAGGACAAAAGACTCTGCAGCCCTCCCCCAGGTTTTTTTTTTTTTTTTTCCCCATGCTATGCAAATTTTTTAATACTGGATTTAGCATGATAAATTCCCCTAATGGCTTTGACACAATCCTAACACAAAAATAGCTTTCATTACTGTGCAGTCCAATATAAACAGCCCTGGAAAACACCTTCCAGACTTCCAGCAGTCACTTGATATTCCCTTTGGACAACATTCTTGCTTTACTGGAGTTGCAGAGAATCTACGAATTCATCATTTACTTGTTTGAATCTTGCACTGTACCTTTAACCCTGCAAGTAATAATATTCCCTCTGCAAAGTGTGGTTACTGCTATAAACATGACTTAAGCATGCAAGATTTTCACTCCCCTCCTTCCCCCAGCACTATATAGTTTCTTACCCAGGCTATCCTGGATTTTTGTACAGTCTTGTCCTTATCTCTCTTAAATTAACAGGCCCTTCATTGATGTTGTAGTCCTAAACTAAGTGCGTATGCAAGCATTCTTGAACTGCATGTAAATTCAAGTTTTGATTCTGAAACAAAACAAGATCTTTTATGGAAATTTCATTCTTGGGAATAAATTTAAAAGTGGTTAGAGATCAAACATACAGATTGTTAGTCTCCTTTGTACAAGCTCTTTGCATGTTATGAATATTAAGACTTCCTCCCTTTCCATTTATTTCCTTTCTCCTGATGTCTTTCGTGGTGTTGAAGACCTACTGGAATTAATAAAAGAAAAGAAATAATGGTGAGAGAATCTGAAAATTTAAACTTTCATACCTTTTAAATGAAATATCTTCTGCTGCCACAAACTGGTCAGGTACCTTTTTCTTGTCTATGACTCAATCTGGAATTTATGTTTTAAGTATTTTTTTGTTGCAGTCTTGTTTCTGATCTGGCATTCTTTCTGTACGAGGGCTTTAAAAAGATGTAAAATTAACACAGTAAAATGAAGTGCTGAACTCGTACCGTTGAAAAACTGAGCTGTTACACAACCACATAAATCATATCTCAAGATGAAGACCAAAAATTACATTAGTCGAATTTACAATTTCTTGTTCATTATTATTTCACTGCTAAAAAGATTTGGATGAAGGTGTTGGAGTTGTTACTATCTTCTGAGGAAAATTATATTTTAACACAAAACCAGACAGAAATCGTCACAAGGTAATGATGTTGCATTTGAAATGATTTTTCCATAATGGAGGGACTATCTTTTAGTATATACCTTGTCTTAGGTACTGTGGCAAAGAACACCCATCTCCCTTTTGACTGTGTCTGATAGCATATGAGTAAAGTACTTCCTATCATGTTTGGTCTCAGTGCTGCCTAATTATCTGGAAACGCAGCTAGATAATTGCATTCTACAACTGCATAGGAGAATTTTCAATCCCATTTTAGGTGTATAGAAAGAGTGGATTATTTAACATCCTGAGTTTGTTGTTGGTTCCTATCACCACTCCTCAACAAAAAAGTAAACAAGCAAAAAAGCCACAAAGAGAGGTTGAAGAGGTGTTGGGTGGGGATATACAGGATTTTAGAAAACTGGGCATGTAGTGGGAAAAATTGCATGGCTGCTAGCTAGCTCTCGTTATAATTTCTGATAGGCTGGCTGCTATAAGGCTTGTTTAAATTCTAGAGTCTGTCACCTGTCCCCAGTTTAATAGTTAATATTTTACCTGCTGAAACATTAAGTCTAGGCTCTTGTGCTTTTAACTGCCCTTTCACTCCCTACTAGTCACTCCTGATTAAAAAAAATAAAAAAAAAAAGAAGCAAAACAAACAAACAAAAAACAGAACTAGGAGTCCCTGTTATAATTCAAAGCTAAAACCATCAACTGCAAACATTTTCTGCTGTGTCATTTTATTTGCTTGTTTTTAACATACAGTAGGAGCTGGTGAAGGAGTAATCACCAAAATACTTATCTAGATCTTAGGATATCTGAGAGAAATTTTTCTTTTTTTACTGCCTAGAAAGGCATTTTTGGAAGCCTGGTGAAGCCTTGGTAATTGATGGCCAGCAGAGATAAGAACTGTCCTTGCCCCAGATCTTCAGCTACATGGAGCCCCATTTAACCCCAAATCTATTGATAGAGGAATGACTTGTGAACAGCTATGGAGAATAAAGGAAAGTAATTGCAGTAGCCCAAGCTTTGACAGGCTGGACAAATATTTATTTGCACAATGCAGCCAACAAGCTGCAAATTGAGAACTAAATAGTTTAGCATTATGGAATAAAAGATAACTTCTTCAGTATCAAGATGAGTTTTGGTTTTGCTAACTATCTACATTTGTGTTTCTGTGAAACTGGTCAGTGCTTTTAAGAGATCACAAGGTAGCAGGGTCTTAATTCTCAGTGCTTTGATTTGGTAGCTGAAGTTAGTAAAAAGGTATAGGTAAAATTGGGACCTGATGGCAATTATGTACAGACAGGTTTGGATAAGCAGAAATATACTCTAAAAATGTAAGGGTTATGCAATTTCCAGCTTTGGCAGCTTTTTTTTTTTTTTTTGCTTAATTAGCAATGGTGGAAGGCTGAACATGAACTGTAGTTGTTACTGTGTTGTTTCCTCCTTGATGCGTTGAGATACCTTCATTCTTTGAGGAATGCTTTGTTCCTGTGTTTCTGTGGACTGAGAATTTCTCAAGGAAGAACAGGTCCTGTACTATCATATCTTTGGCATAAACTGTGTTGCTGTCTGTCATAGAGCAGCAAGACCATTTATGGCCAAAATCTTTATTGAGATAAAACCTTCAGAGGTAGCCAAGGCAAATCAATAGGGATGACAAATGTCATAGTGCGGGGCTTGATTGGACTGATAATCACTGTGTAGCTATAAAACGGCAAATACAGTGTAACAGTTTTTTTTCCCCTTCACCTTCTTCAGTTCCCTTCCCTGAAGCTGTCTTTTGATAAGAGTATTATATAAGTCTTATTCTTCTTTGTGAGCTGGGTCTCTGTGTTTCAGAAGCTCAGTTCCATGAGTCACTGCCAAATAGAGGGCTGCAAAGAGAACCTCATATTCCTGTATCGTGGTATGGCAGTCATTCTCAAACTGCACAAGTTAGAGCAGAAGTTACTCGGGAAAATATCTTCTTCTAAAACTTATAAAGTAAAATACAGGCCAACTAAGAAATATCAAATATAATTTATATTAAGTTGGTTGTGGGAGGGCTTTAAAGCTGCAGAAACCATGCTATCTATTTCTTATGGATTGAGTTGGAATGAGACTAGAGACTGTCACCCTTGATTGAACCTAACTGTGTGAACCTTTCCACCAACAGTGTTCAAATACTTGTTTTTTTTTTTCTTCAGCAATAATTAAAGTAACAGAGTAGGTCTGGGCTGTGGGAGCTCAGGAAGCCTCAGCTGCATCGTTTGTCAGTTCCCATTGCAGAAATTCTCACACAATCAGAGAAGTATTGGCTGGAACGGGCATCTGGAGGTAATTTACTCCAGCACTCTATTTAAAACAAGAGTTATCACTTTCACTGAATCACTACATCCATCACCAGCTATCACTGATTATCACCAAGAGTGGAGCTATGGCCTTGCTTAATTCAGTGTTGTAAGCATCCAGGGTAGGAGAGTCCAACCACTGTCTGCCTAGCTGATTTCAGCACTGCACTATTCTCTAGTGAAGAAATTCTTCCTAATTTTCAAGCTGAACCTTCCAAATCAAACCACATGTCCTTTGCCCCTTGTTATGAATGTTATCCAGAGAATTCTGACTTAGTTATCTTTGTACCTTACCTTCACATAGTCATAAATTGTTATTTGATCACCCTTTATTCTCCCCTTCATTATACAACAGCTCCCTTTGTTTTTTCTCAGAGTTCTTGAGCTCTGTGACTCTGGCCAATTTTATAGAACCCTGATAAACTCATCATATACACTTTTAAAAGGGATGTTAAAATGAAAAATCCCACACTAACTTGAAGTCAAGACTATGGATGGAACACTGGATAATATTAGTTCCCATTGACTCCTTGATCTACTTAAATTCTGCTTGCATTTGAAGCAAAGAGAGATCCTTCCCAAAAATGGACTGTTTTCTTGAGAATTCACACATAAACCTGTGGAAAGGGTATGTTGAATAGTAGCATCAGAGTAATGCTAGAATTGTTTATTGGAGGAAATACAGAAGTATATTATATTGCTATTATTTCCTTGTTGTAGAAACTGCGCATATGTGAATGGAACATAAGATGCTGTGTTTGCATGCTTCATAGAAAGTTTTTTAGTATCTTTAGCTGTTTCTGCTATCCTGCAGCTTGCCTGGGAAATGAAACCTTGTCCATGTGACTTTTTTGGTTGCTTCAAGAGATGTGCTACATCTGAATTCTGAGAGTTGATCCTAAGTTCTACTCCTGTGCATTGCAGATCATCTCTCCAATATGGACTGGATTCTGTGAACGTTGCAGGGAGGAAAAGGTGACTTATAATACTCAACAGATGGCTTCAGCCCACACTATACTCTTAGTAGAGGCATTTTCTCTGATGCTTTCTTACAGGCTGATCTACTTTAGCTACTCAGAAAACAGCTGTGATAGTTCTTAAACACTATTTACTGATTGAAACCATGTAATATTATTAGAAACCTTTGTAAGTACTATAAAAATAACAAAGTTGAATGATCTAGCATCTTTGTGTAACAGCTGGTATTCTAGTACAATTCACTGACCTATGTTTTTCAGCTGTAAATTGGGATTAAAAGAGGAAAAAAAAAATGAGTACAACAGTGGGAACTATTCCAAGAGTAGCGATAAAGATCTCCTTCCTTGTCTGGAATTGCCCTTTAAGCCCTAGACTCTTAATCAGCAGCAAAAGGAAGCAAAAGCTTCCTTCCCTGACTGGACCTGATTCCAACTAAGGTGTGAGAGTGTCTTTCACAAAATACTCCCATCACAATCTGTGTAAGAGCTGCCTTAAGGAAAAAAATACTGCCTTGGTCTTTGGCTTCCTTCAGTTGTTAGACCAAATAATAAGAGAGCAGCACCCTTTCTGATGGTCATTTCACTGAGATAAAGCAGCTTCAGCAGTGTGTGTTCTGCTTTGCCAGATATAGTTTTCTTCTTAAGATGATGACATTCATGCAGGTAATCTAGATTTAAAAAGTGAAATCTATTCATTTTTATAGGAAAATAGTCCAAGTGAAGTTTGGTTGGTTAATTTCTTGAAGCATCTGATTCATTGGGAAGTTTTCCAATATCAAATTTGCTAGAGAATTAGAAAAATTGCCCTACAATAGATTTCATATCATGTCATGAGATACACCAGAGTTTAATTTGATGAAAATCATATAAAAGACACAAACTTATAATTTCTTTGCTAAGGGCAAAGAATGAACAAAGAATGAGCTGAAAACTGAGGTATAACCATACCTCTCTAATGAGAAATAACCTTTGGCCTTCCCGATGCTAATGTAGCCCAAAGACAGAGAAGCATAATGAAGATGATGATGGTGTGAGGAACGATGTGTGTGGAATTGGTCTTCATGAAGGAAGTAGAGGAAGAATGACAAGAACTGAGATCAGATACAGCAGCAGAAGTTAGTCAGCTGTTAAGTTAGGACAGAAGATGTTATGTTTTGAGCGTGTAGGGTAGGAGGTTGCTTAAATACTCTTCTGAAAACAAAACAATTGAGTTAAAATGTATATAAGTGATCCAGGCTAAATGAATAAAGACTAGATGTTATCTGCTATGGCTTCTGCATATTAATATTCAGGGGAACTTTGCAGTGTCAGTGGAAAAAATTTGGAGGCTTTCAAAAAGTCTCTTTAACCACTTCTGTGAATCCTGCCTAGTGCTGACAACAGGTTTAGGTTAGCACTTGAGAAGTTTCATGAAGTCTCATATGGAGAATGTTTTAGTGGCTTATATAGGACAATCATTACTTGGGATATAATGAGATGGTCTGTAGATCTACATGAAGAGCTTTAAACACATAGCAAAAAGCTGTAATATTTAGCAGTTGCATTTTGAAAAATTTATTTAGGACTGTACATTGACCAAACAATTGCACAGAATAAGAGGTGCCCATATATCTGGTAAGACTGTAGTAAGTATTGATCCTGCTTTTTTTTTTTTCATCATTCACTCAGCTCAGAACTAGAGTCATGAATAGGTTTCCCTGGAGGAAAAATGCAGTTTTGTTTTGTTTGCTGTCTTTGCTACTTGTATGACCTTCTTTGGATTCTAATATCTGTCATGTGGAAGACAAAAGAGCTATAGTCTCTGATGTATGACCAGTGAGATAAGAACCGTAGTCATATCCATAAGAGCTGGAGAATGGAGTTATATCCTACTTCAAGTACTTCTATCTGGGGCACACTTGAATATTACACTGAATTCATTTGGCTGCTGAGTACCTCAGCCCTGCCTGTGAAGCCTCTTTTCCTGTTCAAGTTTGCTAGCTTTGATGTTCTTATCTATGGAACTTCTAAAAGGTAAAGTCTGCCCAGGAAAGTTCAACATCCGAGATTAAGTGTGAATGTAAGAACAGTAAAAATACCCTCTTTTTCATGGAACAGTTCCAGCGGTCTTCAGAGTAGCTATTTTTGTCTTGCAAATATGGGTGAAAGTGGTGGACTTGTTTGCACAGTCTGCGTTTTTGTTCCTGACAAATTCTTTTAGCTTGCAGTTGTTATTCAGGTTAAGTGCTGGTAAAAACACTTTATTTAAATATTAATTGGGTAGAGTCCAAAGAATACATTTCAAGCAGAAGAAGCTGACACTTTAAGATCCTGACCCAAATAAAATATTTAAATTGTGTTTGTCAGTGTAATATGGAAAGATTTTTAACTTTGCAGTGAAAACTCAGACAGAAAATGTATTCACATGATGGGAACAAATTTGGTATAACTGAGATGCTGATGTTCATTATTCAGGCCATGCCATGTACGATACTTTAGGCAGACTGCACTGTTCAGCATAAACAGAGTGCAGAAGTAAACCTTTTCACATCTGCTTGTGTTTGTCCTTCAGCTTTAAACCAATGGCCAAATTACAGAAATGGGGTGTTTGAAAGCTCTTTGGAGTCAATGAAGAAAATGCAATGAAATAATGAGTGAGCAGGGCAGTTTTCAGCAAGAAACAGAAGGTTTTATAGGTGGCTGTGGGATAGTTCTTATTTTTGGTTGTGCTTTTTGGGTCAGTAGGAAGGAGCCAAGATTAGAGTTCCAGTGGGCAACGAGTTCTGGTGAGTGCAGGAGAAATGCTGACAGTGAGGTTTACTTACACAAGTGGAATGTTTTGGTGTTAAAATCAAGGTTGGGCATATGGATACAGACATCACTAGGAAGGAATGTGAAATATTCAGATTGCTAGAGGTTATGAGAGAAATTAATAAAGGGCAATAATGTGATTGGTCATGTGTTTGCTCTCAAAGTATGTTTTCCCAAGACAGCGTTAGTCTGCATTATTCCTCCTTCCCATGGTGATGAGTGCCCATGATTATTTTGACTCTGCAATGTTCAGTGTGATGCAGGGCTTGATTCATAGCAAAAATAATCCACTGAGGGTTCTCGTGCCCATGTGTTCAGCTTTCATTCATTAGTTTTGGATTTGCAAGGCTTTTCAGGGGAGCAGAACAACATACAACAAAATGAAATGGAGGCTCCTCTGTTTGTCCATGCTTTTTGAAATTACCTTTCAGAACAAAACACCTATTTGCCACTTTCTGCATGGAAAATAATGGATCACACAGACATCACTGGATGTGATGGAGGGAGCTGGGAGAGATGGTTTATAGAGGTGGCAATGCAGCTCCTTGAATTCATTTTTAGTGACTTGATCCCAGGCTAAATAAAGAGGGTGTTCTTTATTATAGGCTTTTCTGGCACTGGAAAAGGGTTAGTTGGGTTCTACTGACAGTTCAGTAGGGTTTTATATAAGCTCCTATTTAGCAAATGCTCATCTTTGCTAAGTGCTACTGAGATTGAATTTCTTTTGAGTATATAAGAAAAGTTCTTTAAGTGTTAGCTTAATTAATGCTGTTGTTTCTATGTCTGATACCAGAGAAAAATACATCTGTTTCCATAAAAAATAAAGCAAATTAGATAAAAATAGAGGAGAAAATGAGAAAAAAAAAAAAAAAAAAAAAAAAAGAGGGAAGAATTGGGGAGTGACAGGGATCAGAGTGGGGTGAAAGAACAATAAAGGAAGGGACAAGAGAAGATGTGGATATGAGCAAGCATGCAAGAGTAGCTGCAAGGTAGTGCAGGAGAAAGAAGGCAGTAGGGAATGTGAGGAACTAGCAACAGAATTATGCTGCTGCTCTTTGTGAAATGTTTTGGCAACAGCCAAGTGTGTCTCCTCTGATGATCTGCCTGAACAGAGAAGAGCATTTGGCTGTGAAAGTCACTGAGGTCTGTGTGATGATATGAAAATTCCAGATCTGCTTATAGGTACTGCTAGGATTTTCATTTATAAGATTTGGAAAATGCTATTAAGAATACTGCACATAAATACTACTAAATCTGTAAAATCAAGCTGTCTTCAACCAATCCCAGAAATATTATTGTATCTACTATTTTAACATGATAATCTAATTTGGATACGTGATCATATTTTCTAAATAGAACATAACATAATTTTTTTCCCCCTTCCATGACTCCACAGGTTTTCTTAATGCAAGTTATACGTCAGTGACTTTCAGAGGTTTTCAATATATTGAGAACTATTAGTAGAACCTAATGTAGACATTCTAGGCATTTTTAGAAGGCTAACAATTTCTCCAACCATCATGTAAATCTGAGCCGAATTTTTCAATTTTTTTGTTTTTTGTACTAAAGACAAAGCTCTATTTTAATCACAAGACCAATGTTCTCTGTGTGAAATAAACTAGAATTCCTTCATTTTCCTCACAGGGTTCAACTTTGAAAAAGAGAAGTCTTAAATAAATCTCTCTTGTTAAAAAATGGTTCTTACAAAAGTTATTTTGATCTTTTCAAACTACCATGTCTTGCAGACACACCACAAGATCTGGACAGCTTGTAGGGATTTAGTAAAGTCCCAGCTTAAATAAGAGGTAAAGAATGCTTAATGTCTCAGCTTTCTGACAAATTACTGTATATTTTTAGTGGCTCCCTTTATTTTTACTAACTAAAATTGTGGTTGACGTGCTTCAAATAACATGTATAATATTAATAGAATTGTTTGTGTAGTTTAAAAATGACACCATAGTGTAAATGGCAAAAGGATATTGTTCTTAATTACATAAACTATTCTTTAGCTTGAAGGCTTACAATAGTTCTAATATTAGTCCACTGTGGAAATCACTTCTATAAATTTTCAGTACCTCTGACTTTCATCAGGCCAAAGTCCTTGAGTGGATCTTAATCGCATCACCCATTTTTAAGTGGTCTTGAGATACCTTTAGAAATTACTCCTTTAAAACCCACTGAGTCCTAACCTGTAATTCTTAATTCATTCCTGTGTAGACACAGACAATGTTGATCCTTAATGGCAACCTAAATATAAATTCATCATCCTTATAGATGTAGAAAGTCCATCCTCACCCTGCACCATCACCACTCATTTAGTGCAGAACTTCAGAAATGGGAAATATATGATAACTTGGTTAAACATAAAGGAAGGCACAGGTTGGTTACTGAAGGACAGCACACTGGAAGCCAGGCAGTTGTGCGTATCACCTTGTTGAATAAGGGTAAATAAGAAGCAGGTATAATTAATCAGCACCATCGGGAGATTGCAATGAAATGTCTTCTCATTTCAATAATTGTATCTGAATGAGGAAAAGAGAAATGTAATTAAACTGAGAGAATTTATTATCCTAAATGCAATTGTGCATGTCAACATAGATTTCAAGAAACAATGAGCAAAAAAATTCGAATGAATGCTAAATATTTCTTATTTAGAAATAAGAGAGGGAAACGTACCACAGAGGCTGTGGGACCAAATGGTGCTCATAGCGTTAAAAGAACACTGAGATGACAAGACCATTCCTGTGAAGCTAGATGACTTATTTACACAAGCTTCACCTATATTCTAAATTGTAGATTTGTGTTAGATTCCTTTAGATAGGGAGGGTATTTCTCAGAGAGTATATCTGATTTTGTGGTAGATATGGGCTTATGGATGTTGCCAATACAAATATTAACAGATTACCAGTGATGGACAGTAGCATGACATTTGTACCCCTATTTTTTTTTTTCTTACGAAGAAAACATTAAGCATGTGAATATTTGGGAATCTATGTGTGAAGATGCAGTGTGTCTGGTTGATACAGCCAGGTTTGTTTCCTTTGAAGATTCTTGGGAGTCCAAACAGCTTTGGATGACTATATGACAGGAAGTAAGTGACAGAAATAAAAGGCCAGTTGCAGCAATGGGGAGAGGTCACAGAAATCTAGGGGTGTTCATGCTCAAAATTGTGCTGCTGAAATAACTGGGAAGGGAAACAAGAGAGGATGAGCAGTCAAGTAAGATGATTTACTGAGGATATGATGTTCACTTTGTAAGGATGAAGACATACAAAAGATACTGTGAATACTAAAATCAATGTAAGTTAAAAGGGACTGTGTATTCTAAAGAAAAAATTATTCAGGGCTGATAATCGGACGAATCACTTTAAATCCCAGACCCTGACCTGTATGTGCAAGCTTGGAATATTTGAAGTAACAATCCTTTATGCTTGCCTGTTCTCACTCTTCACTGGCTTCTGTTGATTGCCACTACTGAAGAGAAATTATAAAGGAGTTTTGGCCTGAATAGGGTTTGCCCTGAGTATACTTTATTGTATGCTTTCCATTGTTCCTATTCTTGAAGGAGAAAATATACTGTTGTGATTAACCTCTCTTGTCTGGAGACTTAATTTAATAACCTGCACTGAATCAAATTTATCCTGTGGTTATAAAGGATATTCTTAAAATTACAAAATCATTCAGACAACTCTCTTTATTGTGGTCATGTTTGCCTGGGGCTTGAAACTGTGTCTAATGCTCTAAAATTCAAATTACATTCATTATTTAACTGTTGCATAATGATAATTGTTGCAAAAAATGTAATTCTTTAATCACAGATGAAATTAGATTGACCACATGGAGTCAGACTCTTCTATCTGATTCAGGATCTGCTTAAGAATATAAGCACGCATGCTGATTCATGCTAAAGGTCCATCTAACTTTTTGGCTGCGACGAAAAATAGCAGTGGATACCTGGGTAAAATTATACTAAGGCATAAGTGATGCTACCCTGAAGTAAACGCGTCTGTTCTATGCTAAAATTGTGATTATAAATTTGTCTGGGTCTTCCTGAATCTGTTTACAATTTTAGATAATATGCTGGTATGGAAATGTCTATACTATGCTTTCTAAGCTTGTATGTGGGGACAAGTGATCAGTAGGTGGGTTGACAACTGTCTGACTGGCAGAGCTCAGAGAGTTGTGATCAGGAGGAGAGTCTGGTTGAAGGTGCCTAACTATCAGAGTTCCTCAGGGGTTGGTACTAGTTCCAGTCTTTTTCATTATCTGCATCAGTGATATAGATGAAAGGATAGAGTCTACCCTCAGCAAGTTTGCTGATGATACAAAGCTGGGAGAAGTGGCTGACGCACTGGAAGGCTGTGCTACCATTCAACAAGACCTGAACCGACTGTATAGTTGGGGAGAGAGGAACCTGGTGAGGTTCAACAAGGGCAAATACAGAGTGCTACACCTGGGGAGAAATAACTGCATACATCAGTACAGGTTAGGGGCTGACCTGCTGGAGAGGAGCTCTGTAGAAAAGGACCTGGGTGTCCTGGTGGACAACAGGTTGGCCATGAGCCAGAAGTGTCCTTGTGGCCAAGAAATCAATGGTATCCTGCAGTGTATTAGAAAGAGTGTGGCCAACAGGTCAAAGGAGGTTATTTTTTCCTTTCTACTGTGTCCTGGTGAGGCCACATCTAGAGTACTGCGTCCTGTTCTGGGCTCCTCAGTTCAAGAGTGGTAGGGAGCTTGTAGAGAGAGTCTAGTGGAGGGCCACAAAGATGATGAGGGGCACGGAGTATCTCCTTTATGAGGAAAGGCTGAATGACTGACCTGGGCTGTTCAGTCTGGAGAAGAGAAGACTGAGAGGGGATCTCACCAATACTTTTAAATATCTAATGGGTAGGAATCAACTGGGTGGGGCCTGGGTCAGTGGTACCCAGCAAGAGAAAAGGGGATAATGGGCACAAAGTGGTACATAAGAAATTTCATACAAACATGTGGAAACTTCTTTATGATAAGGGTGATAGGCTATAGGAACAGGTTGCCCAGAGAGCTTGAGGAGTCTCTGTCTCTAGAAATATTTAAAACCTATCTGGACACTTTCCTGTGCAACTGTGTTTGTTGCTGATCACCAGACAAGATTTTCAGAAAGCTGTAATGCCTGATCTTGTTACTGAAATAGAAATAGTAGAAATTTTGAGTTCAGATCCTATAAAGTTGTGAATATGAATTTCTCTACATTTATCTGGAAGGTACTTCATCTACTCTATCATCACCCACTAAAGCTTGTAACATCTTTCAGTTCCTTTATTGTGCTGAACAACTTGCTTTATAAGGTAATGCTTTGTTTTATACTTCTTGTGGCCTTTCACAGTGACCTTTCCAAGAAGATCATGCATGTTGCGTTTAGAGCTCTGCTTTGTGTAAGTCTGCCATGACTCTGCTACTAACGCTATGTTTTCTTAGGGCACTCTGCCAGAGGTATTTCCTCTTTGAACATTGTGCTATCATACAATAAGTACACATGTAGTGTAAAACAGTGCCATTTATCACTGGTTTCATACTTTGTTTTTCTATAGCAGACCAGCAAATGCTCTGAAATACTTTCTTTGTGGGAACTTAGGGACTACATTGCTTATAGCTATGAAGCTTCTGATTGTTTTATTATGGAAGGAAAGCCTCCAATGGGAGTCTGTGATACTTCCCTCTGAAGTTAAATACTTTGAATAGCATTGCTGGGCAGATCCCTTCAGGATCACAATGTACTGAACTAGGTGCTGCTCAGTAGTGTACTTCTCATTGCTTTCCAACATGTCTTAGTGCGCCACAGTGAACTTCGCAAAGAAAGCAGTATGCAACATGTTCATTATTCCCCTTCAAGAACTCTTACGGTAGGTTAGTTTTTCCATCAGATGAAAATCAATGCTGGTGCAACTGTGGAATCAAATGGAGATTGGCAGCTAAGTTTGCATACAGTGGAAATATTGCTGTCTGTGGCTGGGACATCAGCCACTGTGTTGTTTTTGAAGTTAGCCTAAGTTTATCTAAACCAACACTACTACGGTCCTCATTTGCAACAATAGCACTCAGGTGATTTCTTGGTGTCAAATCAATCAAAAAAAATCTGGCTGAAAAAAGAGAAAATATCATTTTTATTCTACTGTGTTTTAACTTACTGCTAGATGAAAACATGCTACCGCAAAATGGTAGTAGAAGAGGTCTGGGAACACGTGGCTAGAAAACAAGGCATGTCTAGTAGTTCACAGTTTGTATATTCCTTTCTCAACACGCTTTTGACTATGATATCTGAGTGTTTTTACACTGGTACTTTTCTATCTCCTGCAATTAATTTTTAAATCAACAAAAGAATATTTCTTATTTTGTATATAGGTCATAGAACTAAGTCCTGCTAAATATTACTTTTCTAATCAAGTCATTTCTAAAATTTGCACATAAACAACTGGCAAATACTGTAGTCTCCCACCTGGAAAACTTATAATACATCATCAGCCTTGAAGGATTTTCCTCTGTACTACTCATGTTTGTGAGTAGTATGCAACATTCAATTTAATTACAAGGTGACTAGCCTTGCCATTTTGATGGTTGTGTCTTGTGAGAGGTATAGCTTGTAGGTAGAGGGAAAACAATTACACCTGTAGATACAGTATTTCCTTATCAGTGCTGATTTTTAAGGGAGAACAAAACAGGTCCACTTTGATTGTAAGGTGAGTTTGGTAGTGCCCAGAGTTGAAACATAGCGCCATCTGTTTGCTCTGTTTTTGTCTTTGTTGAACTTACTGAATTTGTCATAAGTAAGTCTGGAAAGTGTGGTTAGAAGAGCATTTAGATGATTCATGTTATGGTCACATTGTTTAGCCGCTTATTTTTAGAACTGAAGAACTTAAAAATTGCGCTCTTCTATACCTATAGCTTGGCCTTAATTTCCTTTGCTTTTCTAAACCCATCTGCTTCCTGTAAAGGATGGTGAATTTTCCACTTCGTAAGAATGTTGTTGATAACATGCTTTAACTGAATGCAAGGTACGAGATGCCACATGGACCCTCAACATGTGGGTTTCCTTGATAGGTCATGGTAAGGCGCAGCAGTAGGGCTCTTTCCCCCTTCTCATCTGGGAAGAGTGAATGAATGGCTGTATGGTGCTGAGCTGCTGCCAGGATTAAACAACAGCACCTGGAAAATGTATTCTTCTGCATGTTTTCCCAGTTCTAGCATTACTTCAGCTCCATGACATTTCTGACTGAAAGTAATTAGTGTCTCATGAAGTGTGCCTAGCACCACCACTTTTGAGTCATGGGTGTGTAAAGTTATACCACTTCCCTGCATAGTGGGGATGCCACTGTACTAGGCACTGTGCTAGAACTGCTGATGGTCTGATAAGAAGAAAATGAAGTTAGGAATGTTATCTCTCCTCTGAAGAGTCTGTACAGCCGCTTAACTTGATATCTAACATTTTTTTCATTTGCCATATGTGGTTTTAGAGTGAGGAATGTGAGGGGTGGTTAGGAAATCAAACAAGCCTGTATGGATTACAGATGCATTCATCCCTGGTGGTGACTGCAGGACCAGAACTTCTAGTCCTGAGCTTTGAAAACAGAATGAACAAAAATCAGTTACAGTAAAATCTGGGCAAACTCCAATTTTGTTTACTTTTTTCTTTAGTATCTGTTTAACAGAGGCCTTGCAGTGTCATCAAGAAATTTCAAGTATGCTTCAAGAATGCTAATTTGTGTAGGCTGTAATATACTGTAAAAACACAACATTCTGAAATTAAAATACAACATTTCTGTGTAAATAACATGAACAATTGAACTCACTTTGAAACTTGCCTCTGATTTGTGCTGTGAATTTCATCTCTGTGAGCTTCACCTCTGGGCACTGAACCATGGAAGCCTTTGTATGATAATGAACACTCTCTATCCAGTCTCTCCATCCCAGCATTTCTGAATAGGATCAAGATTCCTCTTGACCATACTGTTAACATCACTATAAGATGGGCCTTTTTTCCATGAGCCTCTACTTCCAAGATTCCTCAACTGTGTTTTTTTCCATCAACAGCAGCTTTTCCCAGCACTCATGAATTTTAGGTCAAATTTAGCACACAAACTTTGGTTAGGAGCACTTTTCTTCAAGATGCCGTGTATTAACGCTTCTAGCTAGTGTCAAAGTTTAGCTATTAAAGTACACAGCATTAAGTAACCCAGTAAAGGGTTTTTAATATTAGTGTTCTGTTATTCACATAAATATGTATGTTGTGGGTGTGATTTTTTTTTCAAGCTTGCCACAACAATTTTGGCTTTTGTTTTTTAGTAATGTTGTTTGATTTTTAGCCATGAAGTACAGGTCTTTTTTTACAACTTTCATAATGCCAGAATAAATATCCATATGAACTTTATCTCCAAATCTGAGGTCAGAAGAGTGGATGATGATTAGATTTATTTACACAGTACTCAGGACTTTCAAGGCTGAGCAAAGTACAATTATGTCTTTGTATGTCACTGGGTGCTTTGCAAAAATTCTGATGTATATTTGGTCAGGTCTTATATTGGAAATACTAACTCTGGCAAATTGTTGAAGACTTCCCAGTGAAATCTTTTAGAAGTTAAAGGGGTTAGAGTCTTAGAGGTTAAAGTTCATGGGGGAGAATGTGTACTTAACCATGTATATTGTGAAGTCAGAAAATTCTGTCAAGCACTTATCTATAATTTTTCTTGCCTTAAGAAGTTAAGGTTGAAATTACTCATTAGAGAACTTGTTTTACTAAAACTGACAGGATCAATTTTGTATATGGCATCGCTTGTGTCAGTCTTCACAACAACATACTCCATTTTTTTTCTCACTGAGTTATTGGATAATAGCCCTTACAAAAAGGACCTGGGGTGCTAGTGAATGGCAGGCTGGACATAAGCCATCAGTGTGCCCTCATAGCCTAGCAGGCCAACCATACCCTGGACTGCATCAAAAGATGCATGGCCAGCAGATCATGGGATGTGATCCTGCCCATCTGCTCTGTGCTGGTGAGACCTCACTTGGACTACTGCATCCAGATGCAGAGTCCTCAGTACAGGAGAGACATGGACCTGCAGGAGCACAGTCACAAAAGTGATCTGCAGAGTGGAACACTTGTATGTCTGACTCAGAGTGGAGCATAGAGGACACACAGAGTGTCCTCTTCTATGAAGACAGACTGAGAGAGCTAGGGCTGTTCAGATTGGAGAAGAGAAGGCTCTGGGGTGACCTGGTAGCAGCCTTTCAGTACCTAAAGGAGGACTACAGGAAAGAAGTTTACTGACTCATTAACATGGGCTGTTATAATGATAAGGGGAAATGGTCTCAAACTTAGAGAAGATTAAGGAAGAAATTTTTTACAGTGAGGATGATGAGGTGCTTGTACAGGTTGCCCACAGATGGTGGATTCATCATCCCTGGAGATATTCGAGTTCAGTCTGGGTAGGCCTCTGAGCAACATGATCTAGTTGTAGATGCCCCTGTTCATTGCAGGGGAGTTGAATTAGATGACCTTTAAGGGTGCTTTCCAATTAAAATGATTCTACAATGAAGGTACTATCAGTAATTTGCCACCTATTGACAGTATACTTGAGCTTACTTTTCATTAGGGAAGTTTATTCAAACTTCGTTAATATTACAGAGTTATTGTGAAAGCCATAAACCACTTTTTTAGATGCTAAGGAAGCATGAACTTTCTTGCTCTATTCTACTGTTCACTGAATGAGGATGGCACAGCAGGTTGAAGCAGTGCTCTCTTTTATCTTTCTCATTGAAGAAGTCTAAAAGAGAATGAGACGAATGTCTGCATTGTATCAAACAGTGGCTTAATGTCTTCATCATGAAATGGAGTATGGTGTAAGGAGTGCTGAGAGCTCAGTACATCAGCTTTGGTAGCGGTGTGATTCCTTTGAAATGACACTGATTGGAAGCAAAACAAGCACATTTCTTGGATATAAAGTTCCCTGGCTTTGAGCACAGAAATTCTCCAACACATCAGTACGATTGTACTGATGAATACAGTAGAGTACATAGGCACTATTCCATTGTATTCTTATATGCCCTAGTAGAACTTTTCTACAAAATACTAGGCACCTCAGTCCTAAGGAAAGGCAATTCCATTTGACTAAAGGCAAGGAAGTCAAAGATTGAATTTAATGCAGTTCCTTGCCAACTATAATAGAAGAACGACTTAACAGACATTTCCCATCTCTTTCACAGTAGAAGAAACCTGAGAAAATGCAAACTCCTTATCTGTGTTCTATAAAACTGCTTTAAATTGCTTACCATCATGTCCCACTAACAGATTTAAAGAGTCTCTAACTATTCACTCCTTTGAGAGTTTTGAGCCCTTCCATTGTGTAACACTTTTGGAGACGGGATGATCAGGTGAGGTTGCATCTCTGGTTTATGGGCAGCTGTATCTCTCTGGCACCATTTGCCCACTGCCTTTTACACAGGGTGTCCTGCCAGTAGCTTAGCATCTGGCACAGAATGTTGCTGTGTTGTCCTCAAAGGCCAACTGGTAGCCAGCTCCTCTTCCTGCAGTAATTTACAGAGCTGTAGGCAGGGGTACATCTGTAGAAATACCACATTATTCCTTGCAAAGAAGCGAAGTGGAGCCTTTCTTCCCAGCAGGTTTTCAGCTTGAGTTTCAGTGGAGAAAGCTCTGATGTTGCCTGCGATCAGCTCAGGCAGAAGTTTCTGAAGGAAAGAGGGAAGAAAGAGCAGAGGGGACGAACACAGGCCTGATGTAGTGATTGAAAAATAGCTCTGCTGTATCTTGCCTTTACACAACCAAGAAAGATGTGAATGTTCTAAACTTTATCTACCACTCAGTACAAAATTATATTTATCAACATGTTGTCTCTTTACTGATGTCATCCTAAATTTTCTGACATCCTTCTTTATTCTTTACTGTCACCTGAAAATGTCACTATCTCAGTTTCATTTTCTTCTTCGCCACATGCACAATGATAGTAACTATTATGACACTAAGTGTGGTGTTTGAGACTTTTGTTAGTTCTTTGTCATGATAGAAATTAACCATTTTTCATAATTTCACTTCTCTCCTAGGAACTTAGACCAAAAGCAATACTCTGATTTTCCTTTAATGATTGCTCAACTTCTCACTTGGCATTCATAGCGTTACACTGATAAGTTTAAAAGCTGTAGAGCTTGCGTATCTACTGCTTAACTCATTTCTCTGTTAGAAATGCACTGGAGTGAACAGTAGAAAGAGATGGCTTTCAAAATAGCTGAAGTTGAGAGAAAATTTTTGAAATAGTATTCAATTTTGCTGCACAAGATAAGGCACAGATTTCAAAAAATATTTTGAGTCAAAACATTTTCTTACAGCTTTCAAATCAGGGAGGAAGGAATTTAAATTACTGGGGAAAATAGTAGTGAAATATATGGTCATATTGGCTCTTCTCTGAGTATTACTTTTTGCCCACTGAATGTGTGAGCAAAACCCAATTCTTTGAAATTTTTCTCCCATAATATGGAAGCAGCTGACTTTTGGAAAGCTTACTATCTTTCTGAGCTGGCCCTATCACAGAAATGAACCATGGTTTGTATTTTTTTTTTAATGCCTGAAGACATAGTAGTCTTTAAGGAAGACTATTTGAGAACTGTGACATGAGTTATACGTAAGACTTGACCATTTGTCAATTTAGGTTTATCTTTGTTCTAAGTTTACTTTAAAAGCTCTCCTATAAGGTTAAAATATGAGTTTCTGTTGCTAAATTTAGAGATACTCTCTGATAGAAATATCAAACACTACACAGCATGAAGGAAGACTTAAGATTTCTTTGTACAGTATTCTTAGTATACAAGGAAAATAAGATGAAAGGGAGACAAAAAGAAGAAATGGAAGGAGGGAGAAACCTTAAATCATTTAGAGAATCACTGTATATTTGTTCCACAGGAAATTCATCTTAAGTGCTACCTAGAGTGGCTAGAGGTGAACATCCATGCTCACAGGAGCTTGGAGGAAGAAGCATGGAGAAACAGAGCTTGCCACAGTCCCAGTATTCCCTGGGCATGCCTTTTGCATCTCTGCTGGCCCTGCAGGTCTGGGCTTCCTCACTCTCTGAACCCTACCTGTAATGACAGAGGTGGATGCAAATTGGGCATTGCTGTTTTGGAGAAGGATGTGTTGAAAGAAATCTTGCAGTATGCCAGAGCTTCGCTTGGCTTTTTTTTTTTTTTTTCCAGACTCCCTGAAACTCATTGGGCAAGTCAGAGGATGGCAGAGCCTGGTGCTCCTGGGGCCCATGAACATCCCTGACACGTGCTGGAAGGGAACATGGCAGGACAAGCAGTCCTGGGGATTTCTGGAGAGCATAAGGGACAGTGTGACAGGGCCTGGCTGGGCCAACCAGAGTGTTGTGCTGAGAGATCTGCTGTCCCTGCCAAGGTGACACTGGTGAGCAAGATAGTGATCCATGTCAGCTGTGGCTGTAGTGATGATCCAAAGAGGAGAGAGGAAGGGAGCGGAGGGGAAAGAATAGCAGAACCCAGATATAGGCATCAGGAAAGCAGCTTGAGGACTGCTCGGGGAGCAGGTACTAGGATCATCCAGAGGCAGCTCTGAAAGGCAAAGGAAAGGAGGTGGACAACAGGTTGGCCGTGAGCCAGCAGTGTGCCCTTGTGGCCAAAAAGACCGACGGCATTCTGGGGCACATTAAAAAGAGCGTGTCCAGCAGGTCGAGGGAGGTGATCCTCCCATTTTAGTCTGCCCTGGTAAGCCCTCATCTGGAGTACTGTGTTCAGTTCTGGGCTCCCCAGTACAAAAAAGTCAGGGATCTCTTGGAAGGAGTCCAGCGGAGGGCCACAAAGATGGTGAAGGGCCTGGAGCATCTCTCCTATGAGGAAAGGCTGAGTGAACTGGGTCTGTTCAGCCTTGAGAAAAGAAGGCTGAGAGGGAGCCTGATCCAGGTCTATAAATATCTAAGGTGTAGGGGACAGAGTGGCAAGGCCAGACTCTTTTCAGCAGTGTATGGAGACAGGACAAGGGGAAACAGCCAGAAACTGGAGCATAGGCAGTTCTACACAAATGTGCACAAGAACTTCTTTATGGTGAGGGTGACAGAGCACTGGAACAGGCTGCCCAGGGAGGCTGTGGAGTCTCCTTCTCTGGGGATACATAGGACCTGACTGGACACCTACTTGTGTGACCTGATGTAGGGAACCTGCTTTGGCAGGGGGTTGGACTCGATGATCTCTGGAGGTCCCTTCCAACCCCTATGATCCTGTGATTCTGCAAGACAAGCATTTAGGTCTTTATGGACCATGTCCTGCAGGTGCAAGAAAGAGCCATCCCAGTACCCAGAAAAGCAAGCAGATGGGTCAGGAATCTGGATTGACTAAGCTGAGAATTACTGCCAAGGCATGCAGGAACGGGATTAGGAAACCCAAAGCCTTTGAATTTTAAAAATTGTTTGTATATCCCACATTCTAAAGACAGAACTTAACATGTTAAATATCAATAATATGTTGTCTGACGCTTTCTCACCTACATATCAATATGTAGTCCAAAATAAACATTTATGTAAGGGCAGATTTCACATGTATGTTTATCATGTGGCTGTTCTCTGGCTGAAACTTTTAATTCTTAAGGTCATGCAGGTCTTAGAGCTAATACTGTGTTAATCTTGTGATATTATCCAGGACAGGTGAAGCAACAGGTACAATCTAAAGATGTAACACTAGAACTAAAAAAAAATATTTTCAAATGAAATGTTATGTGTCTGTAAATACAGAGGAAGAACTTGAAAACATTAAAAAATATCTCTGGTAGAGTAGGAGGCTAAAAGAAAAAGGAGTCCAAAATGATCACTCAAGTCTTGAAAGATAATCTTATCACCTGGATTTTTAAGGATGAAAGTTTATGATGAATGGTTTGAGTTGTCTGGTACAAAGCTGGATTATATCAATGCACAAGCTCTCATTACTTGAAGGGGCATCTGCAGTAAAAGGAAAATTGCAAAGCTGAGGTATCCTTTTTAAAGGACCATTAAGAACTCTTGTTGAAACACCTTCCAGTTCTCTTGCTATTAAGCAACATATCATGTTTGTGGCTATGACTTAAATATAAAGAAGTTTCAAATATTTTTATGTTTTGCAACAGAAAGAAATCATTCCTTTCATCATAATTAAATAAACTTAAAAGTCCTACGGAATGCAGGGAAGCTTAGGATTCTTTTAAATACAAGGAAACTGACTCATGACACCATGTCCCAAGCCAAAGTCAGATGGGAATTCAACCGTATTACTGGGAATAGGAGATTGATAACTTAACTCCCAGTTCTGCACTGAAAATAAAGTTATCACTTGCTTCAAGAAAAGAATATATGAAAGAGTGCTTTGACACACAGGATGCTAATGATGTTAGACGATGATCTAAAAGAAGATGGCAGCGATTTGTTCAAGTGGTCCTCTGAACTGATGAAGTTGTGATGTGTCAGAGATTGAGAAAGCTAGACTTCGTCATCCTCCCCACTTCAGGCAGCGTTGCAGGAGGTAAACATTCCCCATCTTTTCGTCATTTATAACCACAGTTCTTGTAGAATTCAGTGACTAGTAGTACTGAGCTGATTCCGACTCAGCAGACATGATACATATTTTCTTCCCCCCTGCAGTTCCTTGCTGGCAAGCTTCACTCATATTTTGCATTGCAAGTTCTGTCTTTCATGTCTCCTAAATAAAACAGTGCCATGTCTGACATGTGCACAAGGGCTGGAAATGGAGCCCCTGATTTTTTTATGTTAATGATATGATGACCCTTGTTTTTCCAGCGAAATAAGGCTGCAATGTTTCTCCTGACTCACCTGTTTTGTACAATGTGTATCCCATCTTAAGTACTTCCTCTGCATTCCCTTTTTAAACGCCATCTGTTCTAAATGAAAACTGATTCGGGATGTTGTTTTTATAATCAGGTTCTCCAATAGTGGGTGTAGATCCTATCGTATATTTTTCTTTCACTTCTAAAAGGAAATTTCTTCAGGGTCCACCTGGAGAACAGCTGAATAGCAAACCGTTTTCCAAATACATTACTTCCTGCCCAGATTTCCCCACAGAAGTCCTTCAGACCTGCAGGACCCGTGTTCAAAAGCACAGTCCTTGTTTGCCCTGTCTCCCTGCTTGTCTTCCTCAAAAAGCAAGGCTAAACTAAAACCCACCACCTGAATGATGTAATAAATATTGCAGGATGTAGGCGAGAGAGGAAGTTCTTCAGACTTCTTTTCATGGCACCAGTGTGCTCACTGTAGGCAGTAGGACCTTGAGTAACATCAATCCATGATGATATTGCCCTACAAATGTTCCTGTGCCCACAGGTACAGTGAGAGCCATGTTTGAAATTCTGAGATCACACAGAGGTGGGCTGGGCAAACTAGAATTAAGTCACGTGTAAACTTTCAGCTCTTCCCTGCATTGTTTCTTCTGCAGGTGTCCAAAAAGACACAACCAAATTAATAGCAGTCACAATGCAGGAAACAAAATACAATTTTAAGCTAATTTTGTATTTGCCTAGATTTGAAGGCCTGGGAGCCAGATGAGCTTTTGGTGTGACTCCATATAGCCACAGGGCTGGAACTTTTGTTTTACCACAAAAATTTGTGTTTTAGAAGATATTTCCAATCCATGAAGCTGGTGAGGGAAGTTGTCCGAGAATAGCTAACCTGCCTTGGGTGGTCTGGGTGACTTAGAGTCCTTGCTCTCATGTCTTCATTGTCATGGGAACCTGTTACCCTCTGAGCTGGCTAATCTTGGAAGGAATAGAAATGGGAAGGATGATTCAGTTTCTCCCTTTGAAGCTTTTCTGTGTTAGAATTAAATATTTGCGCAAGCCCAGTTGTGAGGACTGTAACTTAGGATGGTGGAAGCTAAAATTCCACTCCTTTCTTCACAGAAGATTGTGAAAACAGTAGAAGTGAAACATTTCAACATAAGAGCCCAGGGAATTTCCCTCAGCATGGCCTGCAGTGTTGTAGTTAGGTGGCAGAGGTAAGATGAAGGAATAATATGTAACTGAGCCTACCTTACTGACTGATTCACTGTTATTTTCCATCAGTTTGAACAGAAAAATCCCATTCATCTCTATTGGATGTTAACTGCGTTGCTGTATAAAGATGATAGCCAGAGACTGATAGGACCAACCGAGATTAATAAGAGCTGGAGAAAAGGAGGTGTGCTGCTAAGAACAACTAGCAGAAGGCCATCCTGGCAGCTTTGCACCATCTACAGCAGCTATATTACTGTAAGGCGTTCCCTAAGAAGCCTGTAACTTCCCACCACTTCCAATAGTCTGTTAACATTGATTTGTTTATGTTGAAGGTTACTTGGAATTAACAGCAGCATAAATTTCCTTAAAATACAAATCTAAGACGGATTGGACCTAGCTCCTAATTTTAACAGAGATTTGCCACAGAACAGGAAGATATACATTATTCTATGCCTGGTAGTGAACAAATGCTGCTGGGCTAGCATTAGTCACAATGCTAGCCCAGCAGACTCAATCCAGGCAAACCTAGATAAAGAAAATCGACCTTGAAGTTCCTTATGAGCCATTTAAGTCTTCACGCAGACAGTATTCAAGTTTGACTATACGGTCACTTGTGTTGAAAGATGTTTGGCAGTCAGAGCATTCCAAGACATGCAAATACATCTGGGATATCTGGATCCAGGATAAATTGAAACACTTCATGACTTTTTACCTTTGTGTAGACCTGCTTACTCTTCAGTCCTTTATGCTTGACTGTACTTCGCATAAGGAAATGTGGGCACTAGTATAGGATAATCTTGAGAAACAGAATATGATAATGTGGAGAGCAACTTAGTAATTGAAAAGTAGTCATAATAAGACTACGTTCAGTTTAATTTCGCTTATGCCAAAAGAAAACAAGGTGATTGTGAGTCATTACCAGTGTGAACAGAGAAAAGAGAGGCTTTTGAGGTTCACAAGTCAGAGCCATTTTGGTTGCTAATTCTAACTTCCCTTGTAACTTAATTAAACTGTCTTGCATAAAACCATAATATCAGTAAATATGTTTATTTATCTGATCATAAGAGTAATATTTTATGTAGGTTTGGATAATTTTATGTTGTTAACAATACAATAAAAGAAGAGATTGTTAAGCTGTGTTTTGGCCTACCGTTACTTCCAAATCTCTGAAAATTAGTCTTTGAACTTAGGAAACACATAATGAGTCATAACACATAATAAGTCAGCTTCCTGCTGGCTTTGGAAATCTGGCTGGTTTTCGAAATAACATTCTACATTTTATATTTCAGCTCAGTTAATAACTAACTTTATGTATTCAGCATTGCTGTCATTATCTGTTGCTAAAACCTGTCAAGAAGCATCTTTTTTAAAAAATTATTCTTTATTTACCCAACATATCATGCATGTTTGAAAATTCACTTAAAAAACAAACAAACAAAAAAACATGTGTTTCTATAAGAGCTTACATTACAGGAGATGGATCCACCTGCAGTAGTTCCCTGATTAATGTTTCTGATTTTTCTCTTGTATGTATGGTTCACATGTTCACATTTTGCTAAAACAAATTACTCCTTTTTTTTCTTTTTTTTCTTTTTTTTTTTTTTTTGTGGTGAATGGTAATCTATTGGTGAATTGGTGAGTGGTGAATGTTTTTTTTTTCTTCATAGGCATCACAATCCAGGCACACTTTCAAGTGTTATAAACAATATTCATCTTACAGGTCTTACCGAAGCATTAAGTCTCTCACTTTGTAATCTTATTAATTAGCTAATTTTAGTAGGGTAGACTGAATGCCTATTCCCACTAGAGTTGTCCTCTGACTAAGGCATGAGTCCAGGATGCCTGCGTTACGTGTCCCTTTTTGCCAAATTACCCAACCTCTTTGTGTGTCACTTTTTCCTTAAAATGGGAACAACACATGGAGTACCGAAGCACATTTAATAATAGGAAAAGGCTTTGAGATCTTCTCATAAAAGATTCCCTGCATCCCTTCAGAAAATTATAAAGGTGAGACTTTATAGGATCTTCTCTGTGAGTAGTTTAGTTCCAAAAACAATGAAGAACTCCAGTCTCCTGCATAATGTGAATCAACTTCATTATGCTTTACAAACAGGGAAAAAATCCAACCCTGAAACTACTTAAATACGTTATTAGTTCTCATCAGGCTTATTATTATTAAAAGCTTTTTCTCTGTCTACAGAGATACAGCTGGAGATATAGAGATAACTGCCAGAGAATGGGAAAAGCAAAAAATTAGCCCAGACAGCCCCAGTGATGTGGTTGGGCTGTTTCCCACAGCTCAGAGTGCATCTTCACAATGGCACTGCAGCGTTCCTGCAGTTTTACCGCAAGCTGCTCACACATCTCCACACTGGTTCCTTCTGTCCTGCTGCTTGCGTGGGGCTTGCGGAAGTGGGAAAGAGCACTGGCTCCTTCTGCACCTGCCCTCAGTCCAGTCCATCGGGTTACGTTTAACATAAAATCCTAGCTAATTTGGGGGAGAATTTGTATTGAAGTTGCTGTACAAAATGCTTTGATGTGCTGTTTAGCCTGTGTTAGCTGAGAAAGTCAGCTTGACTTGTATACCACACCACTGAAAACTGTCTCATTATTCAAAGCAACGTTCTGATGTGTCAGTTCTAAACTGATATAAGTGTTTTAGAGTACCATTAAGCTTCAACAGAAGTTTTGAAGTCTTGAAGAAATAGAAGAAGCAGGAGGATACCAGCAAGTGTGTGTAATACCAAGATTAATGAGGAATGCAAAGTGTTGGTGAGTTTGATTGCTGACCTGGAGAATGAGAAGCAGAGCAAAAAAGCTGAATGAACAGTGGGGATGGAAGCTCCAAATCCAATATATTTGTCAAGATATGTTAATCATACCCTGCACAGAATACCCAAAGCATTTCTACATTTTAATTTCCCTCTGGGCCAAATCCCGCTGCTATTTTCATAGTAAAGAAAAAAAACTCTATTTCCCTGAATGGGAATATTACAATTGCTGCATTCTCATGGGGGAATAGGGAGAAGAATGCAGAAAGACAAATAGTGGTTATGCAAAGGGATGTAAATTTGGTGGTAATTCACTTTCCCATGTTTGGTGGGTTTTTTGTCTGTTTTTGTGTTTTTGCTTTTTTTTTTTTTTTTTTTTTTGTGGCCATTTGGTATCTAGTGAATATGATTCATACACTTACAGCTTTGGAAAAAATGGGAATATAATTATTAATTGTTAGAAAAACATTTTTTATTGTTTCTGAATTGATCTGTTCCCAAAACCAGAACTGCTTATTTAATATAATCATAGATTTTCAGTAAGAGGAAAAAAATTGATTTGAGAATTTTATCTTTTTAATAACATTATGCATGATGAATAATTCAGTCCATTTGCAAGAACTTTAAATGAATTTTGACCTCCCAAAAGTAAATTTAAATTTGCTCCTGGCGTGAATAAGAAAACAATTAAATTAATATCAAGAAAATCACATTCTGTAATTTAGAGTGGGATCTGGACTTTATTATCCCACACAGCAGATGGATGAGCTTCCTTAACCACCAAACTCTTGGCTTTTTTGGCACACCTTCATCATTTCCACTGACTTTATTCTGCTCAGAAATTTTAATTAAATACATTCCACTGTTCTTCTTTAGTGGATGTCTTACAAAAATCATTTTGTCCAAAGGAGAAAAAAAAAAAAAAAAAAGCACAGTGCCATTTTAAAGCTTCTGGCAGGCTTGTAATCATATGACTAGAACTATTGAAGTGAATCTCTGTTTTAATAACCTGGCGGGTACACCTTCCCTGGATTTTGCCTTTGACTGACTTGCATGGTATTCCTCATATCCCCATAGGAGGTCCTGTGCTGCTCAGCAGTGTTTCGAAAAGCAGCTCGAGGGATAGAAGGAACCTCCCACTGCTGGATCCAAAAATCTGCACTTTCCTGAGCAGACCTCAGAAGTAGAATAGCAATGCCATTAGGTATCTCTGGGCAAAATCTTGTTGTGTGTTTGTTTTTAGTGCAAAGCTCCTAGCAGTTCCTTGCACTTAACAGGAGCAACAAGAAGAATTAATACAATACTTGATCTTTTTGTTTAAGTGCTTAGCTATGGGGGTGACATCTGTATTCTAGAGGGATACTGGTAAGGGGTTCTTCCAAGAATTTTACATTAAATTTCAGAGTTACTTATGATTACTTCATGGACTTGGAAGAGCATGCGAATGTCCATGCTGAGCAAAGGCAGTCAGTGGTGGCCTGCTCAGAGTAGTCACATTGGGGATCTGAAAGAACCCTGCTCCTGACACCATAGAGCAGGATATAATTTTTGGAGACCAGGACCTCTGGGTCCAGAGGAGGGCCACAAAGATGATCAAAGGGTTGGAGCACCTCTTCTACAAAAGCAGGCTGAGGGACATGGGCTTGTTCAGCCCTCAACAGAGAATGCTTCATGGAAGCTTCGCTGCAGCTTGCAGTACATAACGGGAGTCATAAACAGGTAGGGAGTGATAGGACCAGGGGCAATGATTTTAAACTAAAAGAAGGGAAATTTATGTTAGATGTCAGGGAGAAGTTTTTTACTGAGAGGGCAGTGAGACGCTGGCACAGCTGCCCATAGAAGTTGTGGTGCCTCATCCTTGGAGGTGCTCAAGGCCAGGTTGTATGGGGCCCTGGGCAGCTGAGCTGGTGAGCGGCAGCCCTGCCCATGGCACGGGGTTGGGTCTGGCTGGGCTTTGAGCTCCCTTCAAATTCGAGCAAACCACCCTGTGATTCTATTGTATCCCTGTGAATGGTGGAAGCCCCAGCCTAGGGAAGCAGTAAGACAAAACTGCCCAGTGCCACCCCCTTCCCATTCATGAATACTTCACTCCAGCCCATATTATGATTTTAAGGGAGCAAAAGTAAAGGCAGAGTGTTGGAAGAGAACTTTTTCTTCCCCTTCTTAGTGGAAAACTTAGAAACAAACATTGCAAATATGCAAACAACCACTCCCACATTTCAGCCTCAGGTGGCTTGTAACCCCTATCCTTTTGTTTTAATTAAATGGACAGAATATATTTGGGCTGTACTGATGCATTCAGTTGATTTTAAACTCCGCATTGAAATTCTTATTTCAAAGTAGCAAGAATGCATTTGCCCTTGGGTATGAAAGCTGTTGCATCCTGTTGTAGTGGGAGATAAAATAGAGCAAAGAGATTGTCTTAAATACTTCTGAAACCCTTTGATTAATAACCTGATTTAGTTTTAAGGCTGACATGCCAAATTCTAACTTAAGGTCTGTTGCGAGGGATAGCTGACTGCAAAGGAGATTAATGGATGCCTGTGATCTGCTTGCTTCATTCTTCAGAGTCTTTAAGTTGAGAAATTGAAATTTGGAGGAATTTTCCAGATGTGGGCAGAAGGAAAGCAGACTCCTGCTTTCCCTGCAGTACTTTCACAGTGGCTTGAAAGGTTCTTACAGACTTCTGTGTTTGATTTATTATTTCATCTTCTGTATTTCACTTATTACTCTTGCTTGTGTACTTACCCAACTCTGTTTTCTTGCTTCGACAGTGACGGATCGTTGCCTGTCTTCTGAGTTAAACAACAGTTTTATTGCTTTAGAACTTGCAAGTGAAAAATAGTAAGTTTGACACATACAGAATCCTTGTATCAACAAATAAATAACAAGGTTGCTAGTTATTCAGAGAGCATCTGATGAATGCTTCAGTTTAGACAGCACAGGTGAACAATTTTTCCTCTGTACCATCTTTAGTACTTTAGTAATTGTATGTGGGAGAATTTATCTGGGATAGTTTAGAAGTTGACTGACTCTTTACTTCTTGATATTTCATAAATGCTGACACAGATACTCCTCAACTGCTCCAGAATCTCTTCTTAGGCTGATCACTAGCTCTGTTGGTTAGGGGGAAGGCAAGATGACTCCAAGTTTAATCCTGGAGAACGCTACAGTTGGTAGCCTCCTCAAAAACAACAAAAAAACAAAGCAGTGTAACTAATGCCAGGGGAGTGGGGAGAAAAATCTTACTGCATTTCCAACTGTAGTCTTATTATAAAGCCAAAAAACCAGCAATTGTGTTTGCTGATAATAGCAACAAGCTAAGTAATGTTAACAGATGCTGTTGTTCTGTTGCCTCTGCCTTTGTGAGAGCTCAGGGGGGGTGACTTCTCTCAAAAGGCTCTTGATAAAGAAGTTTGATTTATGTTTGAAATTTTTAAATATCCAAAAAATAAGTTGTGTATTGAAAATCAATACTTAGTGTAATTAAAATGGTTGGGCTCTTTTTTTCAGTGAGGTGAGCTGGCTCTTGTTTGAAAAGTGAATGTGATAGCTGGAAAATCTTGACAGATGGAGCTTGGCAGTGGTCAGCAGAGGGCTTTTAGCAACTTAGCAGCTTTATAGGTGTATTGAGGAGTTGGATAAACTCTTTTCAATATCTTATAAGCATTGTTTGTATGTAAGATGGACTGTTTATGTATTTTTCTGTGCTTCTTTCCCTTCTTTTTCCCCTGCCTTACAGGAAGTGCAGGGTTCTTGTCAGAATTCATACATCAGTAAACTTTAATGCAGGCTTTACCCCCTTTTGGGCTTCCCACCACAGACCTCCTAGATACCTTAAACCTGGTGGTTGCTTGCACTGCCATAAACATCTGGCAGAGCAGTCTGCTGAAGGCGAGCCTTTGCTATGTGATGACAAAATTAAGGGCTGCACAAATGGATAAAATTAAGGTTGCCTGGGTTACCTTCAGGCATTTCCTGCCTGTTCCTTGCTTAGCTCTGCAAACTTGTTGCTTGTTCATTTTGGTACAGTATCTGTATGTGTGTAAGCTTCAGGACTTTAACACCGCAAACAGAGCTGTGTGCTGAAGTGAGAGATCTTGTCACAGCCCCAAGGGTAATTCTCTTACCATTCTTCATGTGACAGCTTCCCAGCTGCTCTCACCAGGGATGAGAAGCTGGTGTGGTGTACTTGGGAGGCTCAGCATACTGTGACGCTTCAGATGTGTTTTGGAGCCTGACAGTTGTTTCTCCCTGTCTTTGCTTAGGTTGAGCTGAAGGAAAAGATTCTAGCTCTTAAACACTTGTTAGAGACACCTTTACAAAGGTAATCTTTACTCTGAGGATCCAGCAATGGATGTAGAGACACAGCACAGAAGGCCTGATCCTCCCACACATCCTTCTAAATCCTGTGGGATTCAAGCAGGTTGGGCAGCAGGCCAGGATAGCTTCTTAGTGAGTTGTCTAAGGTCAAGATGGAAATCACTGGGAAAATCAGAAGGAGAACTCAGGTACCCACAGCTCATGTTACACAGAAATTCTGCAAGATGCTGAGGCCTTCTTAAGGTCAAGCAGTTCACAAAGTGCAGTGTCTCTCTGCACCATGCATGTGTCATGCCAAATTTGACGAGTTGATGAGAATATTATGAACACCATATTGCATTAAAGAAAGGCTTAAATTTCTGCAGTCTCATGGAAAACAGTGTTATGAACCACACAAAAAGATCAAATTAATAGCTTTCATTCAAGACTTTCCTGATCTAGAGATCATATTTGTTATTTGTGTATATTTTTACACATATTTACAGTGTTTGAAATTGAAGATGACACGCAGGAAGAGGGCTGACAGATTTTTTCTAACATGCACATTTATAAAGGTGACTGTAATTCCTCTTTCATAGGCACTCCTGACACCGTCGCCACTTAGGGACTGTGATTTTGCCTTGTCTGTGTCAGTGTACAGTGCTTTTTAATAGATATGGCTTCCACATATTTATCAATTTCTTCTATTGGAAAGGTAGAGTTGATACTACAGTCAAGAAAAAATGAAGACATTATAGCACATGGCCATCTTAGGAGGAGTTTTACTATTGCATTTGGTGACTTGACTTTAGTTGGCTATGTAAATAGTTAGTTTAGGTTTTATATACTATACATCGAGAAAATCCTTTCCAAAAACCTAAATCATAATAATAATTTAAAAAAAAAAAAGGCAACAACTGTTTGTGTAAATGCAGGATACAAGTTAGACCGTGACTTTATATTCCTGTGACCAGTCATACACTGGAGGAAATAATTCACTGGAATTAGGTTACTCTCTTACGCCAGTTCGTCTTCTTCCTACTAAAAAAAAATCATCTGCAGATAAGCTGGTGGTGAAAAGAGAATGCCATCAGTACAGGGAAATTGCCTGAGCTGTGCTAATCCGCTTTGGCTAAGGGGGAATGTCCAGCAGGCTGTTTGTTATGTGGATGTTTACAGTCTCAACAAGTGCTTTCTATGAAAGGTTACTACTGCAAATCCAATGGATGTGGCTTCCACCTTAAAACGATGGTCTGCATGTTCTTTGAAGTGCTTTTCCACATCAGATTTCAAAATGAGGCCGAAGGTCTTCTGCTCTGCACAGGCCTTCTCTGCCGTTTAATCACTGCTAATCACACTGAAACATAGCTCGTGTCACGAGCATTCATTTCACTTTGTGAAATCCTGGACATGTGAGCACAGACTTTGATGGTGTGCAGTGTCTCTGCACTAATTGCGAGGGAATTCCAGGAGTAAATTTAATTTGTTCCCTGGCTATGATCATACACAGCTGTCATAGTTCTGCACCTGTATAATCTGCTTTCAAGAGCCAAATTCTACAAGTTTCAGCTTTTTGCAGCTCTGGATTTGGGGGCTTCATTGCTAGCCATTAGATTTATTTAACCCTTAGTAGCTATTAAATTTACTCAACCTTGTCAGCGTGGAAATGTGCAACATTTTCAGAAAGAAACACAAATTTTAAGTTGTGAGCACTGGGGAGGACAGACCAAGAAGCAGTTCACCCAGGTAAAAAGTATCTAAACGGTATCCTTTCATTTGTGGACATTTCATCAAAGTGCATGAGGGTGTTAAGTGATATGGTTGAGTCACACTGATATGACATGCAGAGTGCATTGTGTTTTGAGTCTGTTTGGCTGGCTAGCAGTGGGAGTCTTGGAGGAGCAATGGCTTGCTGGCACTGGGCTACACTTAGGAGCATACTGACAGGTGACACGTCCCTCTTGCACAGAGATTTTGGGCAGGAAAATACAAAATATATCATTCAAAAGGGCTGAACTTCAGAATGACTTGGCTTGTTTCCTCCTTTGAATAAGGCACAAATCTTCTGTCGCAGGGCTGTGGGTAACCAGAGTAGGACAGACAGTCAGTGCCTCCTAGGAATTTGCATCAGTATGAAAAAGAAGTGGCAGGGCACGAGATTTACCATGCCCCAGATATACCATTCCTGCACCCAGAAGGAAGCACAGCCTCATTCTCTGATAGGTTAAGCCAATCCTCTGACCTGTAAACTGGTCTGTGTCATGAGTTGTCATGAGTTGTCCTGTGTTTACTTTTCCTGATGTTTCTGCAAGGTGCAGTTCAAATAGTGATAAAATAAAATAAAGAATTGGATTCATGAGCCTTAGAAGTACAGCTCAGCCAGTGATTATAGCTGCCACTCAAAGCAAAGTTGCTCAGTATGACAGGATCTGAAGAAACATGAAAAGGAGAGAATGATGGGGCAGGATGAGTTGAGAGAAGGGAATCGAGGCAAGGAGGTGTAAAGGTATTAATGTTTCCTCACATACAGCTTGCATGTAAAATTACAAGTGAGGTGGAAGTTACAGATCTATAATTCCACTGGGATTTTAGTGGATCAGACTCCTGTGGTTTATGACATTACCTGAATCTTTTGATAGAAATGCAGCCCTATAATTCACAGCTGGTTGTAATTCATTCATAATATAAACCTGTCAAGAGCTTTCAGTGATACCATAAACTATAACAGCACTGTTCAAAATTTGAAATAAAGATTTTGACATTGTTTATAATTGGACAAGGAACTGACTTCTACTTATTTTTATAATTTATGAGGAAAATGAAAAGCTGTACTTACATGTTATGTGCATATGTCCAGTATATTCCTTTGATTGTGACTGTCATTTATTAAGAGATCATCCTGTGCTAATTGAGAAACTTCCTTTTTTTTTTTTTTTTTCTGGCATAGATTTGTGTGTTTCATACCATAGACTGTTGCATCTCAACTGTGCATCATGGTGTTTTGAAGCATCACATATATACATAGTCCAGCATGCTATGGTACTTATATATAACAAACATTAAAGATATCGGTCACGCTAGCTGTCATCCAGCAATAAGTAAAAGCAGTAAACAACTGCTCTGGGAATAGGCCAGTGGGTATTTTGTTTTCCCTGAGCTAAATCAATAACAGCTTGTTTGCTGTATGTCTTGTCATCTTCCCCAGAGTCAGTAGTGTGCTTTATTGACCTTAATAACTACTGTAATAAATCCAGTAGAAATGAAAAAAGCTCTGTTTTGTAATGAAAATCTGTAGCTTATCTGTCATGCTGTCCCATGTAAAGAGCTGTGTTCAGTCTGCCCTATTCCCCAGGACTCTGACATTAGATATACTGCAAGATTATTAACTACCACAGAGCTTTACGTGAAATTCATCTTAACAGTTTTTCTATGCAGTGGTATTTCCTCTAATCTCAGCTTTGATCTTTAATTGATTGAATTTTGTTCGCATCTGTCCAATATTTTTATGACTTCTTTAACTGAGTAGACATGATTACAGGAGTCAGCTTTCTGTGTAAGTAAAATTAATTGATTACAAATTATTGTGATCCGAGACCAGTTTCTCCATTCCTGTTGTGTAAGTTTTAGCCCAGGAATCAGCTCTAAAGTGTACGTTTTCCCTCACTGGCTAACAAAAGTACCTAAAGCCATTGATTTTCAGAGATCTTTTAAAGCCTAGTTTAAGTTCAGAAATATTTGGACTCTGAATCATTGGTGATAAGTATGGCAGTACTAGTATTATAAGGAGAACACTTAAGGGCTCTTTCAGAATTTATTGATTTATTGTCAGCATTTTCCCTATTTCATCCTGGTTTAGTAGAAACAGAGACCATCTGCTGAATTTATATAAGCTCTGTACTTAAACACATAGTAAAAATCCAGTGGTGTTTGACAGTCACTACTTGAGTCACCTATTCATGGCTTTAGACCTTGTTCTCTTTACCCTCAGTGTGGACTGTGATGTTCCTGACAAAGCATAGCTCTCTCAGGAAATACCAGATGCTTCCCAAGCTACGTGTGCTCATAAGCTACTGTCAAGACTACTGTCAGGTACTGACTCTTCGTGGCAGGATTCCAAGTCTAAAAAATGGATTATATTTGTGATTTGGATTGTACCTTTTTCAGTGAAAATGCCTTAAAAAATGCTTTATTTGGAAAGATCTTGATAACTAAACAAATGCTAGATTCTGAGTTAAGAAACAGTTTGCAGATATGAATTTCTCCATTGCATAATGTCAAGCTAAAGTCAGGGTAATTAGACATAATGTGCCCTTTTTGGTTCCTGTTTTATCATGGTAAGCATAAAGACTGACTGCAAAAGGTCCTGTGAGATTGCTGTGAGTTCTAATGCTGTTCTGTCAGCATTTCAAATTTTGTTACAGAGCAACGTATAGATAAGTCTAATGCTCAAGTCAAAGCAATTTGACAAAAAACTTTTACAAAATGAAGACAACAGTCCTTTTGTTGGCCTGTTTCTCAAGATGAGAATGCTTTAGTCTGCATGCTGTTTCCTGCTGCCAATATTTGTTGGAATATCAATTATGCCTTTGTGAATTTTTTAGGAGTAGTGTAAGACTGGAAGAAGGAAACCTCATGAATGGATCTGATGTAGTTTGGACAAAAGATGCTGGGGGAGGACTACAGAGGAAGAAGTGGTCAGTGTGAGCGTCCTGATCATGCCATCCATTGTATAGTCTGGGTAAATTAAGGTCACTCTGAAAGCATCTCCCATTCCTCCAAAACCAAAAAGAAACCCATTCTGAGTAAGAGTTTTAAAGCAGTGGAGAAGCTTTTTAGCTACAAGACTCCCTCAATTTGTACAGGCTATTAAGCCTTGTGTTGAAGATATGCTCTTACAGACTAATCCATTCCCTTGGTGTGCCAAGATAGCATTTCACTTTGCACTGAAACTGCACTGTTACGCTGCACAGGTAAAAACGCTGCTTGAAGAGCTGAAATGGGTGCAGAAGGATAGCAGAGTACATCCAGCATCCCACAGCGCAGTTCAAAACCTTTCCCTGCAAGGGTTCTGTAAGCTGCAGCCCAGAAAACGGGTGAAGTGAAGGACGGGGAAGTGAAATGAAAAACTTTTCCACATCTATGGAGCAGAGTGCACCAACTAGCAGTTACAGTGCGAGACTCAAGCAGCAGTTCCTGGGTTCCTTGGTTTTATCACTAACAGTAATTAGATGTTTCAGGCAAGGCCACTGGCACCCAATTCAGTTCAGTGAAGAGTGAGCACAAGCTCATCTTCATGCACCCGAGGGAACATGGCAAATAAGACACGTAATGTGGTGTGTGTGTCTGTGAGCCACTGCTCTGATTGCTCACTGAAGCATGTGCACAGGGCTCCCCAGCTTAGCCAGGTGACTCCAAACATCCAGCAGTAGTTTGGAAACCAGCAGCAACAAAAAGATAGAGGTGAACATGGGAGGAAAAAGAAGTAAACCATATGAGGGCCCATACAGTTTCCTAGCTAGTGAGCATCTTGAGGGAACATTTTACTGCATACATTACTAATTTGCTCTATAGAACCCTGCTCTTTTCAAACTGAGATAACATATTACAATACTGAAACATTTTTGTTTTCAAAGTTCAATTGTGTCCTTTTAGAATCACTTAGACTGTTGAAGAATGATTAACTGTTGCTTTACAGCCATGTGTAAAATTAAAAATACATATTTTCTGCATGGAAAAATGTATTTGAAGCTGGTTTGCTCTCTTACTGAGGTCAGGGCAAGTATTGGGAAAACAGAAAAGGAATACTTACTGGGGAATTCTGACAAGGAAAGTCCTTTATTGCCTTGTCATTCGCATTCACCAGGTATATAGCACAGCATGAGGGCAGAAGATGGCTCACAAATGCTGGTTCATTTCAAGAGTGTCACACAGTGGAAAGTTAGGAAGGTTCTGGCTGCTAGAAGTTCCCAGTAAACACCAAGCATAGTGGTATAAGGTGACTTTCAGTAGTAAATTTGAATTATTTATCTCTGTTCCCTAAGGGCATGTGCTTTCAAAACAGTAATCCTGCTACATGAGTACTAGGAAAACCTGGGTTTCTAATCAACCTAAAAAGCACAAGCATGAACACAGCATGAGGCAGGAGATGTGCAGCCATTTAATGTATCACTTCCTAGGAATTAAAAAATGATAGCTTGTTCTGCTTTTACAGAGCACCAGCTTAGGTTCTTTGCTACCCATCCTTCATGGGGTCATAGAATCATAGAATCCCTTGAATTAGAAGGGATCTTTAAAGGTCATCTAGTCCAGCTCCCCTGCAGTAAACAGAGACATCCACAGCTTTATCAGGTGCTCAGAGCCTGGTCTAGCCTGGCCTTGAGTATCTCCAGGGACAGGCCTTCCACATCTCTGGGCAACCTGTTCCAGTGCCTCACTACCTTTGTTGTTAAAGTCAGCTTGATCTGGAAGCTTCCTTATGTAAGGAAAACTTCCCTGATTCCAAAATTATTGGCTCAGAATGGGTCCCAAACCACAAGCACTTCAGTCATCGAATGAGTCAGTATCCTCTGAGGATGTTATTAATAGCAGGAAAGACAAAACACACAGCTTTAATTTAGCCCACATTTCAGGACACAACAACACCCAGCTTAGTCTTTTGATGTTGTTTTTCTTTTCATGTTTACTTTTTCCTGAGAAGGGGTTCACCTACTTTTCTGAAAACAAGAGGAAACCTTCTCCCATCACATGTAGCAAACATCTAGACAAAAGCAGATTCATTTAACCTTCAAAGCGAAACTGCTTATCTGTTTTCAACTCATAAAGTTTAGTTTTAGCCATGCATTTTTATTTTTAGTCCAGACAAAAAAATCCTTCAGGTTTGTTATCTTTTCCTTCAGAAAGGAAACTGAAGTTTGTTGCTGTGTTACCAACTTCAACTTTATAACTTAGCCTTGATCGGGCTTCAGAAACTGCCTCACTTTGACAAGGCAGAGCCATTCTGCCAAGTTACTGTTCACAAGCTGAATGGCTGCAGTACTTTACCTGTACACTGAGCAAGGGCTTGATTGACTTCCTGAAGGTTTTACTCTGGTAACGGGAAGAAGCAACACTGTTATCCTGTTCATCTTCAAGATGTCAGTGGGTTATTCTGCCAGGTCTTCCTTTAGATGATTTCCCTCCATCTCACCTGATTCAACTAGGATTGTCATGTGAGTATGTTGGCCATTGCTTCCTCTCTAAAAAGGTTTCCATTTGGTTTTGAAGCCCTTAAACTTGAAATTTTCAAGGTGGTGACGCACTGGAACAGGTTGCCCAAGGAGGCTGTGGATGCCCCATCCCTGGAAGCATTCAAGGCTAGACTGGATGTGGCTCTGGGCAGCCTGGCCTGGTGGTTGGCAACCCTGAACATAGCAGAGGGGTTGAAACCATTGTGGTCCTTTTCAACCCAGGCCATTCTAGGATTCCATGTTTCTATAAAACACAGTTTGTGCTGTGTAGAAGAAATAAGCTGTGTTGTAGAGCTTCTAGGAGACTTTGGGAAGCTTTTGAGTAAAAGTCTCTTCTAAAGACATAGGAATTTTCTAGCAGAAAAACTTACTGCTATAATAACTGAAGCAGAAAACCCACATACACCAACGTGCTGTGTTCAAACTTCTGCCCATAAGCACAACAAAATTTTCCATTTGTGGTTAGAAATAGACAAAATGAGGCCATTAGTCAGTATATTCCACTGTAACTGTAATTCCACCTATTTGTAGCAACTGGACAGGAGAGCCTGGTAGTCCACTTGACTGGATGTGCCATCACTGGTGTCACTGTTTTGAAAAAGAATTTGCAGAGTTCAAAATGCAAGTTATTTCCCTGTTTCCCTTTGAAAGCCCATTGGAATTAAGAGACTCAATACCACAAAATCATTTAAAAATATAGACTTTGCTACCTTGTTTGGCAGTGTAATGTTAGCAATTGTATCTGTAGAAATGTTTTCTACTTTATTTTTTTCTATTTCCAGTTTGCTACTGCATCCTGTGCAAATCCTGTAATTCATAGAGTAAGAAAAGAATGAGCCTTGCCACAGTTTTATGGGTGTTAGGGGAATGGTTCACAGTTGAGCAATCCAGATAAGGTTCAAGGGAAATAGAAGATACGCTGTCGTATATGTTTTAACGAGCCTGAAGCTAAACATCATGACAATGTCTTTCAGTCTATTAATTGTCATGTGTTGCAAGTAAACACAAACATCAAATACTGCTTCAGACAGACTGCATGCCAAGAATGTAGGTAGTGCTGTGCTTGCTTCCCAGCTTCTCTAACGTCTCAGGCTGAAGTGCGTAGTATCTCTGTACACAAAACAAAGGTTTTCCTATTTCTAAGTAGGGACATAAACTACCTCAACAGCCTTTGATTCTATTCTGGGGCAGCAAACTGATGTAAGCCAGGAATTTTGCTTTTGTTTGCACTAAAGGAATTGCGGGTTTATTTGATTGAATGCATCCAATAAATAAGCAAACCTGTAAAGTTACAATTCCACAGAAACACTTCCTAAAATTATCCATGGATAATATGCTAGAGCAAAACAAAAGTATTTGGGCAAAGAAAATAAGCTACCAAAAATGAATGTATCACATTAATGTAATGACAGAGGTTTTGAGAGGATTTCAAGCAAAATTTAGGTTATAAATGTAGCTAGAAAAAGATACAATGAGCAAATTTTATTTTATTATTAAATTCAAATCTCTTTTTAAGAACACCCCCTTCTACAATGTGTAGATCTGCAGCATTTTTAGTGTACTAGTAAGTCTGAATTGCTGTGATTTTAGCTTTGTCAAGGTTTGTGAGAAATAATGTCTGCTTTAAAATGAACATTGTTTTCTCTTGTGCTATGATAAGATTTCTTGATTTCAAATGCAGGAAGCAATCTGGGGTCAAGGGAGAGTATTCTACTTAGCATGGCAGATGCACAGAAAGAACTTCTGGCAGAAGAATATTGATGGATAGTATTAATTATCCTGCAGGCTGATCATGACTAAATATTTGAAAGGCATAAACATTCCCTAAAGCACAAGGGAAAGTGAAGGCTGTTCCTCAGGGCTCTCTGAAGCTGTGATCAGGTATGGAAAATAAACGTGAAGAGCAGTGCAGAGCACCCTTGTCTTTGTATCTCTCTTAGTTGCAACATTTGCTTGCAAAGTACACTTCTAAACCTACTCAGGGAGTACTTCATAATTAAAACTTTTTTCTGTCAAAGCTCTTCCAAGAAATCAAAACTAGAACCCAAGCCAAAATAAAATGCTTGAATCAGTTTCCCTGTCCCACTTGCTGCACTGACCCATGGTGGCACAATGGCCAAGCTGTACAAGCAAATAGTGCAGAGGAATAGGAGCGTATCCACAGGGTGAAATCATGCTGAGGACCCATTGTCTACACTAAGTGCATTCCAGGAGTCTGCATTTCACACTGGCTCTAATCTGGCCCTCTGTTCTGAATACCTTTTTTGTTGCTAGAAGAGTGTTTCTGGAGCATATCTTTTAGCTTAATTTCAGAGGGAAGCTGGCGTGCATGTTTTGGGACTGCTCCCCACCATGAATCTAAGCAGGAAAAGTGGGAGGGATCTGGTGTCAACCTACAGCGCTAAGGTAGGCTTACTCTTTGCACTTACTATGGCAGAGGGAGTAATAAGAAGTGGAGATAACGAATGGACACTATTTAAACGAACCTGACACCACAAGTGCAAAGGAAACCTCAGATTTATATTTGCTGATTGGACAACTGCAGTAGTGTATGTTATGATTGGCATTTGCTGCAGTTTGCTGCCTTTGCACCGAAGATTTTTCCTTCCATTGCACTTCCAGTAACAAGAAAAGTGTGGGTGTTCCTTGTTTGTCTCAGGAGAAATGTGGATGACCTACATTAAATTGCTAGAGGGAGTGTTTTAAAGCAACCTAGCTTGCTCAGCCCTGAAACAGCAAAAGGTGCCCTCATATTTCCCATGTCTGGGCTCTGCTTGGATGGAGGTAACCTTCAGAGAGGGGCAACAATATTTCACGCAGGTTTAGCTACTTGGTAAATAAACAGCTGCATAAGCTGTGACTGAGGCTTTTGAATCACAAGTTGCCATTAAACATATGGCTTTAAACAAGTTTCTTAGGAGAAGGCAAGGGAAATATACTTGTAAGCTGATTCTTAAGGAGATAAGAAAAACTTTGATTTTTTTTTTAAAACATTTTTCTTGTGTCTTCTTTGCATCTTTATCTCCTACCTGATTCCAACAGCTTTTGTCTTTCAATCCTCTCTTTTTCTTTCAGTAGATGCCTTTTTGGGATAAACAAATGCAAATGTACAATACACAGTGATATCTTCTGTAAAAACTGTATACCAAGCTGATGCACAGAATCAAAATGAATAGGTTGCAAGAAAGACTGTAAGGCAAGAAGTGCTGAACTGAGAGATGTTGGTGAGGAAGAAATACAGCAGTGACCTTAAATGGGACGAGTGAGATGAGGTCCATGAGGCTAGAACAGCAAAGAGGGACAGAAGCTGAATCTGGGGAATAGCCAGCCTCCGTGAATAGTAATACTGCCAGAAGTTCCCCAAGGGAAGCAACGTCTAGGAGAATTGTAGAGTTCAGGATCATAGAGGTCTAGAAAACTGTCCATCTCGTTATGTCTGTTACTAATGCACGATCTCTAAAGTAGAGATGGTGGAAAACTGTGTAAAACAATCCAAGCATGTTGTGGAGTGACAACACTAAACAAGCAAGCCAACAGAAGGGAGATAAAATCACTGGCAGGTCAACATGCACTTAATGCCTTTTGCCAGGCCCCAAACTGACAGTGTTAAATGGTTAAATGCATTGTTATATGGAAATCCAGCTCCAGGAAAACAAGGAATGAGCTTGTGATTTTGGCTATGTGTTCAGCTCAGAAGCACAGAAGGTACTGCATCCACGGTGTCTGTGACTGCTGCGGGACGTTTCCAGAGTTGTTATTTTTTTCTGATCCAGGACTTCCCCCAAATACTTGTGCTGAAACTACAGCCAGGGGAATTATGGTGTAAAAAAGGTCAAAGTGATGGAAGAAGCTGATGGAAGATCCGTAAAAAGGAGGGAGGCTGAAGCCAGGAAAATTTCTTCCAGCTTTTTTTGCTCATTCCTGTTGGAAGCTTGTTTACATAAAAAGGAAATGTTTAAATGACTCACTGTCACAGTAGCTATAAACGAAGCTGTTACAAAAATCTGCCAGCTTTTCACTTCTTATTTATTACTTCTAGATATTAATAACTGAAGTTCTTATATGAGCATGAATAATTAGTTTGATCCATTGCTTGGCACACCTAAGGGCTAGGTTTGTCCTGGCATGATATAGCTCCACATAACAGGACCTAACGCTTAAATTTTGAACAATCATAGAATTCTTAGAATTGGAAGGGACCTTTAAAGGTCATCTAATTCAGCTTCTCTGCAATGAACAGAGATATCCACAGGTAGATCAGGTCATTCAGTGCCAGGTCCAGCCTGGCCTTGAATGTCTTTAGGGATGGGGCATTCACCACATCTCAGGTCAACCTGTTCACCCTCGAGCCGCCCCCTGGGGCAGCCTCATCACCCTCACTGTAAAATACTTTTGCCTCTTATCTAACAAAAATCTCTGCTTTTTAAGTTTGAAAGCATTTTTCCATATCCTATCACTACAGACTCTGCTAGTTAGTCTGTCCCCTTCTTTCCTGTAGCCTCTCTTTAGGTACTGAAAGGCCGCTATCAGGTCACCTCACAGCCTTCTCTTCTCCAGGCTGAACAGCCTCAGCTTTTTCAAGCTGTCCTCATAGGAGAGGTGTTCCATCCCTTGGATCATTTTTGTGGCCCCTTTCTAGATGTGTCTAACAGATCCATGTTTCTCCTGTACTGAGTACTCCACATCTGGACATAGTAGTCCAGGTGAGGTCTCACCAACACAGAGCAGAGGGGCAGGATCACCTCCCTCACCCTGCTGGCCATACCTGTTTTGATGCAGCTCAGGATACAGTTGACTTTCTGGGCTGTGATGGCACATTGCTGGCTCATGTCCAGCTTGCTACCCACCAGAACCCCAGGTCCTTTTCAGCAGGGCTGTGCTCAATCCATTCATCCTCCAGCTTGTATTGGTAGTAGATGTTTCCTGAACCCGGGTCCACTTCAATTTGTTGAACATTGTGAGGTAGCATATCATGCTCCATGCTAGCAACTTGCATGTGCTTTGTCACCCACTACAGAAATATTGTCAAGACTAGACACTCCACTAGTGTCTTGCCTTTGAACTTTGAGATTTTTTTGGATAAGGTCAATGCCAAATATCTTGTATACCACAAGTCAGCTGAAATTTGACAGAAGCTCACAAGGGCAATAGCAGCCCTTGTGAAATAGTAAACAATAGTTAAAAGGCCTCCGTTATTTGGGTTAACCTTAAAGAATACGGGATTTGTATCAGCAATACAGACTATATGCAAAGCCACTCTGAGTATGCCATAAACAAAGACTCCAAAGGGAAAAATATGAGAGAACATTTTGGAGATAGGATTGAATAAAATGAGACCTTGAACTGGGAGCAAAGGAATGCAGTGGCTCTCTCTGGTGAGAAAACTTTAATTTAGGCTCCTTTTAATTAAGAAGACTGAATTAACAGACTCTATCACCATTTAATTATTCAACTGAAAACAATCTGCATGTCCCACTGAAGAGGGGCAGTGCTGTGGGGTAAGGTAGACAACCAAGCAAACAAGTGCCAATATAGGGAAAGGCAAGCTTCTCCAAAGAGCAGTGCAGAGGGAAAGCTTTTGTGCAATAAACCTGCCAGGCATGCTAAAGCTAAAATTCACTCTGTTCAGTTATACTACTGTGGAAAAAACAGCAGCTGCAAAACTAAAGTAAGCCAAGCAAGAACAAACTATCACATACATACAAAGAAAATACATCATCTTTTTTTTTTTTCTTTTTCTTTTTTTTTTTTTTTCTTTTTTTCTTTTAAGAAAAGGGAGGTTTATAAAGCTTTTTAGTATAAAGATGGCTCACGTGGTTTTTGCGGTAAGGTTTGGGCAGCTGAATGAGTATTTTCTTATTGAACCAGGGGCAGGATTTGCCAAATGCACAGAAACCATAAGTGCACATAAAGAGCTGAAAAAATAGCTGAAAGCTGTGGTAGTACACCAGGCTGGCAACAGAACGACCTAACTGGTTTCATATATAGAGAGTTACTGGCTGCACCAATGCCTCTGCTGCCCTGCTCCTGGCAAGCCACCGGCAAGGCCCTGCCTGCCCTGCCTGGGGACACTCTACAGTCTCAGCCCTGGGGTGCTGCTGCCCCTGAGGAGCCGTGAAATCTAGCATAGATGAGAACAGGGGAAAATGTTTCTTTTGGGAAATGGATGTCTAAAATTCAACTGAGTGTGTTTGAGGTAGTGAATGAGTTAACGGTTTACTGGGATGCAATTGTATCTATGAACTGTGTAATAAATGCAGGTGTAATAAACCTTTTTAAAAAATTCTACAGATTTGATCTGTGGAAATTCCCAGTGAAGAAACAGGGCTCAGGTGAACCCTCTGATTTACAGGTAACTGAGCTGCAGTCAGTACTTTGTTTTTGCCTCTAGGGCAGAACAGAGCTGCCTGCTATGGGAGATTTTTTACTAGTTGATAGCGATGAGTGGTTGAAATCTGTTCTAAATGTCCAGTCTTACAAAAATTGCAGCTGCTAAGATAGCCCAAGATCTTTGGGAGGAAGAAATGCCTGTCTTTTGTGGGACATTTTGGTAGAACATGGGGACTTAAGCTACTATTGGTAGAGGGAAATCTGGTCACAAAAGCTGTGTGAAGATGCAAGCCGATCCAAACAGGGCAGCAAATCTCACTGTGTACTACAACAGGCTGGTGGGCTGGCTGAGCATGAAGTGGCCCAGCACATGCCCAGGTTGTAGTGCATGGAGCCAGCGGGCTACTGGGGGCAGGACCTGCTGAGCAGCCACCCCACCACCAAGAACCACACCAAGCAGAGACCTTTGGGGTCAGCGAGGAGGTGGAGCTGAGCGTCTGTCCCTTCCTGACTGAAAACTGAGCCTGCATGTATGTGAGCAGCTTCAAAAGGAAGTAATTTACCTTAGGCACACAATCAGTGAAGGAATTTCCACCGATTAAACAAAAACTGGAGCTGTGCAGCATGGCCAAGTCCCCAGATGTTCATAGATGTATGGAGCTGTGTGAAGCATATCTGTGGGGGTTTCCAAATTCCAAAACAATTGCATAAAATGAGTAGGAAACCAGTTTGGGGTCATTTTCAGAGCTAAGAAAAGTGCTTCAAAACCTCCTTCCTATGAAATACAGATGCTGGAGCTAACGAACCCCGAGCAGGGCTGATTCAAAGAATGGGAGAGGAAGTGGCTCGGTGGAGCAACAACATGAACTGCTCTTCCCCTTTCCCTCTGCTCCCCAAATCCCTCTTCCGAATCCCCTCCTGCTGACAGCTCTTTGCAATTGTTCTAAGAAAAATCTTAAGCATTTTGCAGCCTTTTATAATGCATTCACATCTCAAGAGAATGCCCGCTCTTTCTGTGATACATTTTTAGGCAGCAAAAATCTGGTCTTCTGTAATGTACTGTGATATTTATTTTTAAAAAAGCACAGGCTGCTCTTATTGGATGGTAGATTCAGAATTCTCTTGAATTTCTGTGGCGCTGTGCTTTGTAGACCTCCATACACAGCAGCTAGATATTGCAGTGCATTCCAATAGCATGGTGTCAAACAAAGTACTCAATGAGAAGTCAAAGTAACTTCATAAATACCCCAGATCTGACTCAGCCCTCCCCAAATTAGGTCTTGTCTGAGTGGGAAAGCTTTCTAGAGCAGTGGTTGTGGAAAAAAACTATTCCCTTGGAGCAACTTTGGAAGCACGGTAGTTTGGATGAGAGCTGCAGAGCTTCCACGTAGGGATTTTCACAGTATTAATGGAGTAATCTAGGCTAACTTCACAGTGAGCTGGCACATTCAAGTGGAATCCTCTGCAAAACTTGAACTGTGGAGTGATGCAGGGAGGTGTGCACTGCACACTTGGGTGGAGAGAACCCGGGAGGCTGCAGGGCATCCTTTGGGTTGCCTCATGGCCGGGACAGAAACAAAGAGAACGTTTTTCGCTTAAGCTCGCTTTTATAGCAGCTCTTGTAGCTGCAGCTGTGACACCTTGACAAGCTGAGCTGCACACTCGCGCTTACTTCTGGTATCCAGGGCATCTGCATTAGCACTCCCATGCTGGAGCTCCCAAAGCAGAGCCGGGACCTGCCTGAGAACAAAAGACTGTAATACTGCCTTTTCTTTCTTCGTGGCTTAACCTTTTCTGCACGGTACTTCCTGTAAATAAAAATAGGTGTTTTCATAAATGAATATTTCCCACCGGCTTTGCAGAGACGTGCAAAAGGTGTCCCCAAGCGGAACCCATTGTGCTCCTAGGTAAGTGGCCCGAAGGCTGTTTGAGCCGCACTTCTCGGCCGGGACGCACCAGGGCTGCTGCGAGATGCGTTCAATACAGAGCACACCCGCCTCAGAGCCCGTGCACAAAATCGCAACAAACTTAAATAAGATCCTGCTGCATACAACGAAAGCCTGCAGGTACACATTCTTTAAAGAGGCTCTAACTTTGTCAGGAACTCCTGCCTGACGCCTGCTTTGCGTTTCAAACCGAGCGATCGAACAGAGCGATTCGTGACTCCGCGCCGGCCCGGGGCTGCGCTCTGGGGGTCGCTGCCCGAGTTGCGGGCGGGGCTCGGCCCCGGCCCCGCCTCTGCCCGTTTCCCTGCCCCGTCGGTTTGGGACGAGGCGGCCCCGGGCGCGGGGCTGGAGCGCGTTGTTGGAGCTGCTGCTTCCTCCTCCTCCTCCAGGCGCGAAGGGGTGGGCGGACAAAGGCTGCGGGCTGCCGCCGGGCTCGGACGCGATGGAGCGGCGCAGCGGCTGAGGCGGCGGAGGGCGGCTCGGTGGCGCCGGGCCGGGCCCGGCACATGGTGCGCGACGGAGTCCCGGCGCTGCGCTCCGCGGGCGGCCCGGGGGGCACCATGGACAACTTCTTGGCGGAGGTGAGCGTGGGGCGGGCGGTGCGCCTCCCGCACGGAGCGGGGCGGCTCGGCGGGACGGGATGTCCTGCGGGGTGCCCTCGGCCGGGGCGCTCCGCTCCCGGGGCTCGGCGCTGAGAGGCCCCGCGACCCCGCTTTGTGAGCCCCGGGGCCGGGGGGCAGCGCAGAGGAGCGCGCGGCGCTACGTGGGAACGTGGGGAGCCGGCGGGCACGGCTGCAAGCTGCGGGCAGCTGTGGCCCCAGGGGTGGGGGAGTTTGAGCAGCAAGTTTTAGTGGGCTCTGACCGAAAATGAAATGCTTTTGGAGAATATAATCCGGTGGCGGGCTGCCTGAGCCACGCCGGAACGGAGGCGGTGGAGGAGCGGTGGGAGCGCCCGGGCGGCCCAGCGCCGCCTCCCGGTCCGGCACCGGGGGATCGTCGTGCCTCGACTCGGTGCCCAACGAGAGGTGGGCAGAGCGCTGCTTCTACTCGACGCTGGGCGTGGGAGCCCTGAGGTGGCGGAGCTGCAGGAGAGGGCTGGTGTCAAGCTGCCTGTGCTTGAGGGCCGTTTGTTGGGTGCGTGGTATTAAGTAGATGTAAAATCTTCCGATACAAAGCACAAAGGAGTGGCAGTTCGGTCTTGGAAGTAGCTGGAACTTTGCAGTTACCTCGTGCAACTTTAATGGCTTTAAATTAAAAGAGGGGAGATTTAGGTTAGATTTTAGGCAGAAATTCTTTACTCAGAGGACAGTGAGGTGCTGGCACAGCTGCCCATAAAAGCTGTGGGGCCCCATCCCTGGGGATGCTCACAACCAGGTTGGACAGTTGTGCCCTGTGACCTAGTGGGTTGCAGCCCTGCCCACGGCACAGGGTTGGGGCTGGCTGGGTTAGAGGTCCCTTCCAACTGAAGCTATTCTGTGATTCTGTAATTCTGTAATCTTCACAATTTCGTTATGCCAGGTGAGGAAACGGAATCAAAGGCACACTGCTGCTTGCTCTTAGCAAACACTGCAAGCAGAAGCTTGGCTCTTCGCTGCCTGAGCTGGCTGTTTTATGTGGTAGTGCTTAACTAACTGCAGCAGCCTGCCTTGTAAGTGTAAGGCATTGGGTACAAGTGTGGCTGCGTCCACACGCGTGCAGTGCTTGTGGATCACTGGCACAGCCTGCAGCCGAGCTGGGACTGCCGGTGGATGGTGTGCAGGTGTTTTAATGACATCCCTCAACGAAGCAATCCTGCTGTCAACATTTTAAATGCATGCTAGGCATCTGCTCACCGGGATAGCGATTAAGCTGCAGAACTCTCCTTTGCCCTCGTGGAGCAGCTGCCTAGTGCTCTCTGCACTTCTATAGTCCCACAAGAAAAATAAAACTAAAGAGAAGCGATCTGTTTACCAGAATGGCAATTAGTCACATAAAAGCAACCCGTACACCTTGCTGCTTGTTAGCTCTTCATTTGTCTGACAACAAAAGTTCTGTCAGGTGCAATAAGAGGGAAGAAATGCAGGATTAACTTTCAAGAAGCTGGAGTTAAGCAATAATGGCTTTTTAACCCGTGGAGGATGCAGCCCTCACCTTTCAAAGCTTGCAAGCCATGAGCAGTGTGCCGGCATTAGCTGAGCCCTGCAGAATTAATCTGGGGAGTCATTCGCTCTGACACAAGGTATGGTAGCATGCCCTACATAAAGATGAAGAAGGGAGCTAATGGCTTTGCCTCCCCTGTGAGCCAAAATTACTTGCCCGCAGCAAAAAGCAAGTAAATTTTGCTGGGCTGTGTTGGTATTTCAGCATATATTTATGTTAATCTGTGGCTGCCGCATGCAAACTTTGATCTTTCTTAAGAACTTTTGCTCCCTTTCAAGGTGTTGATATTACTTTAAAATATCAGTAAATATAGCACCTTGACTTTAATCTGCATCCAGAGCCCCACCTAGGAGTATAAACATTTTCCTTCCCTCGCATATGGAAATTGCACATGGAGAATATAACGCACAGTGGCAGAAATGCACTGGGCCTGACCCAGCTACCACAGAACAACTGGTGTTGGAGAGGCTAGGCTGAGCTGCTGGCTGCTGGTTGAGTTTGTGCGAGGCTGACATCCTGCAGCTGCTCTTTATGAAAATATTTACTGACTTATCTGAGAGAATTATTGTCCTAATTAAAATAGGTTCTGGTGCTCGCAAGGAAGAGGAAACTGAATGAGAGGAGCAGGTATTGGGGCTGGTCTGCTCTTGCTTGACAGTGACATATGTCTGCTGATACAATTGCCTGTTTGGTGAGAAGCTGCCAAGTGAAAAGGTCTTAAAGAGAATTAACCCGACACTTAGCAGGGAGTGTTGCTTGGTGTTACCAGGGAGCTCTGCTCAGTGCACTGGAGATAGGAGTTGAGTGTGGCTGTTGCAAGCAAACAACTAGCAGGTGTTCCAGGGAAAAACCTGCACGTATCTTTTTTTTTTTTTTTTCCTCTGTATTTTTCCATAGCTAAGTGCTGGTTGTACCTACTTATTGTGTGTTATGATGCTCACTGGAACAAAGTTGGAAGATTGCATAAGACCTTGCTTGAGCATATATATGTGTGAGTTGTAGAGAAAGCATTCCTGTTGGTACTTGCTGCAGTAAATAAGTGGTAAGGCAGCTCCCAGCTCGTGCTGCTCAGCTGACACCATCCACGGCACAGCAACCTTTGCTTATGAATCTTGCTATCCCATTTCTACCCATTGCTAGTTCCTATCTCTGGCTTTTAGTCTTACTGGGTGACAAGTGGTGCTCTATCTCCAGGTGAACCTTGATGTACATCTCCACACCAGTTCTCTAACTCAGCCGGCCAAACAAGCAAAAATGTAAAAGTTAAAAATTGCTCTCAGTAAAGATTAGGGCTCAGTAAGTCAGCCTTGGAATGTACCTTCCAAAATGCTTTTATTGCTGGAAGATATAAAATGACTTCATAAAATTGCATTTTAAATTCAGAAGAGAAGTTTTTTGAGAGATTACTTAAAAATATCTTGGGCTGCTGACTGATCTGTGCAAGCTTTTGGTGTTTGAAAGGAGATGCATGTTGGAATCTGAACTTTTTCAGTGTATTTAGAGTCTTATTTTCATGTCTGAAGTGTTAAAAATGAGATCCCTAGTGAATGACAATACTGAAAATGTGGATGTGTGCAGTAGAGCCATTTGGATGCATTGCTCAAAACAGCCTGAGCAAACAGATCTTGTATGTTTGATAAACAACCAGGTTGCTGTCTTAAAGTAGAAGTTGGGCTTCTGTCTTCATTGGAAAGTGTATCCCTGCTAATAGGGGATGTGTGGCATAAAGGAAGGAGGAAATGCATCACAAGATGAGAAGCAACACAAGGAAATTTCATACAGAAAAGATGGAAGTTCAAACTGCCTTTTCAGCAGCTGAAGTTCCCACGCCGGGAAAGTGGATGGAGAAGTTGAGCAGGCCCTCTTCTCATGGGGGAGCCACTTTGCTCTGCGTGTACAGCATGTCCCACTGAGCTGTGGTCACTGGCCTGGTTATGGGGATTGACTCCTTAGGGCTGCCAGCACCAGTGTGCAGACTGCAGGAATTGGTTCCTGTCATTGCTGCTGAGCTTAGAAAGCAGGTTTTTTTCCTGTTATTTATCAAAGCTGAAAGAGTGTGGGGGGAGAAAAGTTCTGTGTCCTGCCTTCTGTCTGCCTTCTTTCTGGATCCTAGAAGTACAAGGTTTTAAAAGCATCATCATCGTAGAGATCCTGCTGATGTTTCTCTCATGTTGTGCACAGGTTTGTTTTTATTTCTAATGATACTGCTGGATCCTTGAGTTCATAAAATCTTAGAATCACAGAACGGTTTTGGTTGGAAGGGACCTCAAGCCCAGCCAGCCTCGTCTGTGCCGTGGGCAGGACTGCCACTCATCCGGTCAGGCTGCCCAGGGCCCCATCCAGCCTGGCCTTGAGCATCTCCATGGATGGGGTACCACAGCTTCTATGGGCATCCTAACATCTAACCTAAATCTCTCCTCTTTCAGTTTAAAACTGTTTCTCCTTGTCCTATCATTGTCCTATTACAATTAGATTATGTAAAAAGTTGTTCCCCTTTCTGTTTAAAAGCTCCCTTCAAGTACTGGAAGACCACTGTGAGGCCTCCCTGGAGCCTTCTCCAGGCTGAACAACCCAGCTCCTTCAGTCTCTCTGTGGGATAGATGCTTCGGCACTCTCCCCATCTTTGTGGCCTCCTTTGGACTCAAGCCTTTTCAGAGTGGCTTCCTTAAGGTGTGCTTTCCACAGCTGAAAGTGTCTGATAAATACCCTCTTTTGGTGGGGAGGGGTGTTCCCAGCGTATGTCCTGAAGGAGCAAGCGTTAGACCTCCCCCAGTGGGAAGGATATGGGATAGAAATACCTTCTGAGGCTTTGAGCTTAACTTCAGGAGGCTGTCAGGTAGTACCTGCTAGGGCTGAAAGCTCTCACTCTAGATAAGCACCCTGAAGGGAACTTTTCCTGGGTCCAATGGGGAAGAGCCACCATCCTTGATGCGATGACATAAAGCTTAGGTTTCTGAAGGGCTTGAGTGCCATAGCCTCGCCAAAGAGTTGTGCTTTTTTTTGGCTGTTATGTTGGCCACTTTTCAGAAGTTTCTGAGGCGTAAGTACTTCTTTTATTTATTTGTTGTTTCTTAAAGTTTAAAGCTGATAATTGTTTAGCCAGCAATTATTTTTATGTTGATTGGAGAACATTCTGTTTTGAGCAGAATTCATCATTTCAAGAGGGCTCAGGGCTACTTTGGGTTAGAAAAAAAACAAAACAAAACAATTTTTTGGTGGGTTTGTTCCTGTAAGTCAGGAAATCATGTTCAGTGTATTGGTAGCCCGTCATTTCCACTGCTTGCTACATAATTTCACATGTGCCTTTCATAAGATGTATTTGTACAACTGAAGTATAATCATAACTGGGCTGGAGCCTAGCAGCCCCGCTGGCACCATGAACATTGTAAAATGACACAAGAATTCTCTTAAAGCTATAAAGCATAGCTGTTGGAATTAGCAATATAGAGGCTTTATGTTGTGCAGAAATAGCTCAGTTTTTTTTTTTTTTTTTTTTTTTTTTTTTTTTTTTTTTCTTTTATGTTCAGTCTGACCTCAGCTACAGGAGGGCTGTGAAAACCTCACCACTACAAAAATTATGCTTGCTTCTGTGTACAGTTTTTTACCTTCTGGTGATACCTAATGAAAACAGTTGCATTTTTTTTTTTTTTTCTTTTCCAGAATTATTCTTAATATAGTCTGTATTCTCGATAGTATGTCATGTGTGAACAGTTTTGCTCAGATTTTCCTTCTTAAATATTTTTTCGCTTAGGATTTCTGTTGTTGTTTTTAAGCAGGGAAAACACTACAGCTGCAGTTGCTTTGCACCTGGATGCAATTTTCAGGTTTTCATTTTGCTGTGTAGAAGCAGGCAGGCTGTGTACTTCTTCAAAAGCTGCCCTTGGTCATAAGGGACCAACTCCATCAGTGTCTACCTCTGGGCCAGTCAGCCTGCTCCCAGTAAGGGCTGCTGGAGGTTTTCTGGGGTCCTCCAGTCTCCAGGCAGCCGCAGGAGGCCAAATATGGCCAAGGCTCTGGTGAAGATCTGGCATGTGTACTCCTGGCTGTGTGTGTATGAAATCCAGGCAAGGTTTGCTTCTCTGAGTGAAATCCTTATGATCACAGGTGTGTGCCATGGGATTGTCTTACCAGTAAATACCAAGGTTATTTTATCATCTGGAAGACCAACATGCTCTTCTTTTGACGCCCAGAGGAAGAGCTTCCTTCAGTGCATGGTTGAAGAGCTATAGCTCATTGTCTGGGTTTGCTCTGTGTTGTGCTGATGGAGTTCGTGCAGATTCTATGTGGTTTAAATGCTCCCTTGAATAACCTGAGAAATCTTGCTTTCTCCCAGTACTTTCTTTGTCGCAGCGTACTGCAAAGGATAAAAGGAAAAAATTGTGGCCTTTCATCAATAATTATACTGTAATCTGATTTAGTTGTACCACTGGGATGATTTTAGCCGAATCTTGGCTTTCAGCTTGGTGTGAGTCTCTCATGATTCTATTTTTGAGCTTTTACTCATGGAAAATTAGTAGGTCCTCAATGCTGTGTGCCTATGTGTAGATATGCATTTCTGTGTGTATTGATGTGGTGTCACTTTATCAGGCTAGCCTCTGGTAAGTGAACAGCATGCCTTTATTTTTTATTTTTTATTTTTTATTTCTTTTAATATCAGAAATGAATATGGGGTATCAACTGAAAGTACCGTCCAGTAACAGAAATGTTTTTAGGTATCTCTTGGGTCAGTGCAGGTCCAGTGCAGATGCTGGGTTAGGAAGATAATGGTATTATCTCCTACAGTGCACTCTGGCAGGAACAGCAGTTCCATGCTTTGCATGCACAGTGCAGTAAATACAAGCTGTCTGATTCCATGTATCCTTCTGCAGAGAGCTGGGAAATGTGTCCTCTGGCCAGTTTGATCTCACAAACCCCTTCAGCCACAAGACTGGTATTTCCCCTGGTGAATCATATCTCCCAGCTGAGGTCTGAGTTAGATGTAGCTTTGGGTGGAGCTCTGGTGAAGTGCAAGCAGTGAAAAGTCACTGGGAATTAAGGCTTATGCTGAGGGGGAAAAAAGAGAATTACCACCCTTAAGTCACTAATTGTGGCTACAAGCTTGGGGATGTGACCTCAGAACCGGCTAGACTGATTATAACTTCAGGCTTGTGTGAGAGGGTCATGACTTATACATTCCTTCTTCTCTTGATCTTCCTGCTGTTTGTTATTGCATGGCATCTTAATTTACTAGTGAGCCTTGAAAAAGAATGGCTAGGTGTTGGGGAAACAGTTCTGGACAAGTTTTCTTTTGGGGTATTTTGGGTTTTGCTTTATTTCTTTCATTTATTTTTTCATTACTTATGATTTCCTAAGATAGCCTGTGAGGGTCTGAAACTTGAGCATTATCCACTGGTAATATTAATTGTAATGCAGCAATGCAACTCTGTTTTGGACAGCCAACCTGCTAAGAAAAGTTAATTGGATTATCCTTTTGGCTGGAAGACTACTAAGTAGCTCAAACACTCTGTACTTTTAAAGATGTGTCCTTTTAAAAATTTGAATGCAGAACAAGAACTGGTATTCGCTGTTTTCCAGGTCAGTCTTACAAAGTAAACTGTATCCATGCTGAAGAAGAAATGACTGCTTTGTCATTGGAACACTGTATGTTGGAAAAGTATCTACAGAAAAAGATGAAATGGTGGAGTGAAGAGATTGGAGAAGCAGTAGGGTGTTGAGACAGAATGTCCTGTCCAGTCCTAGATTGATTTCTGCAAAGTCCATAATCAGGATGGTACTTCAGGTATAGCTTATGCTGCTTTTTGGTGCCTTATGCTGGATAGAATCATAGAATTGCTCAGGTTGGGAAAAAAGCCTTAAAGATCAGGTAGATGTTGCATGTCCTGCAGCTGCTCTATAGGGTGTTACTCCAGGGACTAACCACCTGATGTGGCGTACTCTCTGATCAGGTGTTATTTTCCTTTGTGACCAAGTGACAAGTTTTTCAGTTTAACCCATGGAATCCTTTCCATTTGACAGAAAAGTTAGATTTATTTTTTATTTTTTTTTATTTTTTTGCATTGAAATCTCAAATACGAATGGTGCTGGATGAACTTGCTAATACATGTTTTTCCTTGTTGAACAGCTTACTGGTAACAGACTTATTTTGGTTTGGATTTGAAACCTGGCAGAAATCAGTATGTGGTTTGACTGACCAATATTGTTAACATCTCCATTTTGAGTAAACTCTTCTATGGAGTGGCTTAACACAGTTTCTGTATGAGATCTTGTTATTACTCTTAGCCAATGGTGCTGTGCTTAATTATTGTGTGCGAAGAAGAAGCAACCATGTTCAACAATTGGAAAAAAAAAAAACAAAACAGAGAACACTCCAGCCCTTTTAAGACTTTGAGGGAAACTTGGCAATTTACTCTTCTGGATGGAAGGAAGTATTTAAAATTGAAAGGTGATGGTCATTTTTATAATTTTGTGAACTTGCAGTGAAAATTTGGATTACGAGCAATACATCTTAGGTTGGATTTCTCATGCATCTCAGGGGCCTTTCCTCCAGTGGCTAAATTGAAATATCTTGGAGTAGAGCTCAAATCTGGGCATCCATATGTCTATTAATCTTTCTGGGATTAGTGACATTGACAAGTGCCAAGTGACAATTAGTGACAAGGAAGCGCCCAGGAGGACGAACTTTGTCGATATCCTGTGCCATTCTGTATCCTGCTGGACTTCAGAATTGAATAAGCTTCCTGTAGCTGTATGTCAATGCATTTTTCTGCAAATAATGCACATACGTACATATGCTGCATATACTTCCTCTGCTTTACTGAGAAATTTTGCCAGGCTTGTAGTGTCAGGCTGTATTTTTGAAAGTATGTAATCCTGACCTTTTGGAGAGCCTTGCTAGAGATTTTTTAGTAAATACTGAGCAAAGGTGAATATTGAAGAGTTCTCTTAAATTCAATTGTTCTGTGAAATTATTTGGGTTTTGGTTCTGTTTTATCCCAAACGGAAGGAAGAAGAAGAGGGGAAAGCTTAGCAGCAGGCCTCAGGAGCTGAGCTGTGTCTTCACAGGTGATCCTGGTAATGGCACGCAAAGGGTAAATCATTGTGTTGGATGGCTCAGGAAATAAAAGGCTACATGCACTTTGATGTGTTAGTGTTGATTCTTCCTATATGTTCCTGGAAACTGTTAATAATCCTTTATTATAGGTGATAGGACAGTGTGTTAATATAAGGCTCTCTCTGTTTTGTTTTGGAGAATGTCCTTGCAGGGGATGCCGCGTGCCTCAGCAGAAACACTTGGTTGTTGGCTTTCCCTTGGGGGCATAGAGCATTCCCACCCTAAACAAGTTTACCCAAGGGCTTTTTCTTATGGCTTGTCTGCCTTTATGCTGGGATTGAGTTGAAGCTGTCATTAACTTCAGCTGGAATTACAAAGCTGAGTGTTTTTGAAAGTTGTAATTGATGTGAGTACTGGAAGTCCCTAGGTCTTCTTCCTTCAGAGCCTTGCACACCTTCAGAAGGCTGTGAAGAACTCCATCAGTTCTGCAGCACTTGGAGAAAACATTCTTTTAGCTGTTGATGCAGTGCTGGATTCTGAAAATGGTACTGTTGTCGATATTGCATTTTTTGTGTTGTGCAATATATAGGTAAATGCTCTTTCTTCCTGAACTCAATATCAGAAATTCAGAATTTATCTGGAAGGATTCTCATGCCTTCCCTTTGTCTTCAGAGAAATTGGCCCTTGTCTTGGCACTAGGAGATATGAGAAGTTTATTCCTTGTTTTCAAAACATATTAATGTTTACAGTGTTAAAAGAAACAGGTGATTTAGTCCTATTTTAGTTGCTGCTGTTTAGCACGTCATCAGAATGTTTACCCAGGTGAAGCTAAATGCATTTGTTGAGAGGTAGGGGATTGTTTTCCTTACAGACTTGTTTATCCTGAGGAAAAGCCAAACTCCTTTGTTCTACAAAGCTGTGCAGTTTGCAGTAGCAGAGGACTACATAAAGAGATCACTTCAGTTTGACCACTTCAGTGGCTCAGAAAAGAACTGTGTATCTTGGTTAGGCTATATTTTTATTTGCTTCAGGAAGAAGCCAAGTTGGCAGGGCTGTGGGGTTCACGCCAGGACAAGAAATAGACGGGGATTCTGTAGGTCAGACTTCTTGTCTTGTTGGTCTTTTTTGGATCTCTTCCCCTTATTAAATATAGATGTGGCTGCGGGAATTCAGTTTATCTCCTTATTACAGCTTTCTGGTGATAAGTACAATGAATAGGTTTGTTTACTCTGTGTAATGATTGAGTCTCGTATATTCCTCAGAAGAAAGTCAGCGTGGCTTTTACAGTGGGGCTTTGAAGGATGGCATTTCCTGTTTCTTTTCAAAGAGTATACCAGAACGAATATCTGATAAAGTGAGCTCTTTGTTGTTTAAGCACTGAGAGTCGCCTTCTGCCATGTGATATTTAGTAATCTATTTTCAGGAATAAACAAATTATTCAGCGCAGCAAATCTATGCTATGAAATATAATGTGTGCAGCAGCCCTCTTTCAACCCTTGCAGTTAGATTTCCAATAGTTTTCACGCCAAATCTGAAAAGTTGGAGCAGATGGCAGATGGGATTTTGACTTAGAGCTGCATAGCATTTGCAGCAAAAGGGCAATTCTCTTGCAGTTTTGAGAGCCTCTCTTCCTAATTTCGGTGTTAATGTGTACCATTTTGCCTGGGTGATTCAGTACCTTAAATGACTCCAGCCTGGGTGCAGTAGTGAACTCCCTGAGTCTTTTATACAAAGCCTGTGAATAAGCATAATTGCAGTGTATTTAAATGCTTGTGTTAAACTTTTACTTTGTAGTCACAGCCTTGTCAGAAGGAAGCATTCCTAAGAAGCAGTTAAGGTGATGCTGTCCATAGCTGGTGGAAGACAGAAAGTGATGCCCAGATCTATGTATTTTTCCCAGGCCTGGGGCACCCAGCACAAGAAAGAGGTGGAACTCTTGGAATAGGTCCAGAAGAGGGCCACTGAGATGATCAGAGAGCTGGAGCACCTCTCCTATGAAGAAGAATTGAGAAAGCTGGGCTAGTTTAGCCCAGAAGAAGAGAAGGCTCTGGGGAGACCTCATTGTGGCCTTCCAGTAACACCCATGAAGTGGGCATGTAAACAAAAGGGGGTACAGCTGTTTGCGATGGTGGATAGTGATAGGACAAGGGGAATGGTTTTAAACTGAGACAGGGAGGTTTAGGTTACGTATCAGGAGGAAGTTTTTCACTCAGAGGGTGGTGACACACTGGAACAGGTTGCCCAAGGAGGTTGTGGATGCCCCATCCCTGGAGGCATTCAAGGCCAGGCTGGATGTGGCTCTGGGCAGCCTGGTCTGGTGGTTGGTGACCCTGCACATAGCAGGGGGTTGAAACTAAATGATCATTGTGGTTCTTTTCAATCCAGGACAGTCTATGATTCTATTATTCCTTTTGGGCTTGGTCCTTTGTCAACCGCCCGTTTCTTAGAGCTCTTCATGTGGTGTTCAATGAAGAATGTTAGTCAGGGGATCCTTTTTATTCAGATAGTAACTGGAGACTTACTGTGTTCCAGCTGCTTCTGGAACTGACAAATACAAGCTGTAATAACGAATTCCAAATTCTTGAGCTTATGTGCTACCTGTTGAAATTCTTATCTATCAAGCTTATCTATCAAGCTTGCTAATGCTTGATTTTGAAAAGTGTTCAGTTCCTTTACGTAGTCTGAGTGGCCATAGTGGGTCAAAGTCACTGCAGAGCTGGTTCCAATGGTATAAATTTTTTTTTGAGAAGTTGTGCTTCTTAGGATTGTCCTTTAGAGTCTTTTTCTTCTATTTGTGGTGTTGAATGATGGCATGCTTTTGGATAGCTTTTGGATAGCTTTACAGAGGCTTATTGGAGAAATGTGAGGTTATCCTCAAGAAAGTGCTGAAATGAGACCTATGTCCTAAGTGCTCTAAAAATTGCAACTTTAGCGTGCTAGTACTGCTGTATTAGTGATAACAGTACTGGAGCAAGAAATTACTCCTTTTAGTTTTATTGGCACTGAAAGTTTTACTGTTCTCATGCAATTGTATTTTCCCTTAACTTTGTTCTAGATGCTGTAACAGAGTTACTTGTAAGCAGTGAGTTTAATCCTTGCTTACTCTCTTCAGAAGAGCGGTTGTTATTGGTGTTTTTTTTTTTGTTTTGTTTGATTTTTCAATCAAATTTTTGCAATTGTTAGAAGAGGGAGAAATTTTGAGAGTTCTTTGCAGCATGGTGAGTGTTTTGCCAGAGGCCTTTGATCACTGGGAACCTTCTTGTTTGCATCTTCACCTATGGAAAGGTCTCACGATATCTGAAAGCTAGGATGGTCCTTTTGTGTGCTTTAAAAAAGTCTACATTAATAAGGTCAAAGCTGTGGCTTTATAAATGGTCTCTTCTTTTATGGATGTGTGTATTTATTTGGCTTGTTGATTTTATTGAAATCCTGCTGCAATGCTTTGTGCTGTTGGTTCTTTTCTTGTACCAGTGTAGAGGAGAGGTATGCAGAAAAATAGAACCTTTTACTCATTGCCCGAACAGATCTAAAATATGATGTTTATGCTCTTGTTCCTTGCTAATGCTGATGTTAGTCAGCTAACATGTTTGTATTTTGCATGTATTTGCTTTCATCTATTATGTTTATGTTAATGATTTGACACAGTTGCGGAAATGACCGCATAACTTGGAGAAACTATGTAACAATGACTTATGTCAGGATTGTTTAAAAACAAAAAAGCAATTGCTTTGCTTAAGTGCTCCTTTTTTCTGACTTTTTGTAGTTGGAATTGACTGAAACAATTAAGAAGCCTTACTTTTATTTGTTTTGTTTATTTTTTGAAGCCCTGGAAGTTTGCTGACATCTCAAAGCGTACTGAGCAAAAATAACCGAAGAACCTTAGTGGCTGACAGCTTAGTTTCCCTACTGAAAATGTGACTCATTGGGAAGGAAAAAATAAGTTCAGAAGTGGTAACCATTAGTAGCTATAAATAAGTAAAAACAAGTTACTTGTTAGGCTTTCAAATGGATGAGAGGTTGTTCTATTTTTTCATCTGCAGCATGTAGTGAAAACAGGTACGCTATGTCACACCATTTTTCTAGATAGCTTTAAAAATAGCTTCTCTTTTTTTCTGCACAAAGAAAACTGGTCCTCTTCAAGAATACCTGCTTAAGTGGCTATTTTGTTCCACTATGAAATAGATGAAGGAATTTTATGTATCAGTTCATTTCTAGTGGCTTGCATTCCCAGCAGAAATACCACCAGCTTTGCAACCTCTTGTCTTGCGGCTGGTTTTCTTCCTGCCTGCCTTCAGCTCTCTGGGGATGTGCGCCAAAGCACTGGGGTGGAGGATCGCCATGTGTTAGGCAGTGATCCCCCTGATGGCTGTTCTTGGACCCCAGCAGTTTGGAAATTGCTTTCAAGGAGATGCAGGTTTTGTCCTTGGGATTTAGTGTTGAACTCCTCCTGAGGATGTCTCAGGGCACCTTACACAGTACAGATATCTTGATTTCTTCCCCTGCCCTACATACAGTGCTGCTCCCACAAGTCATGTTCTCAGTTTAAAGTCTTCATTCAACGAATCAGCTGCCTTGTGCCCTAAGTTGTGTTTCAGCATAATTAAGTGAGGAACTTCCGGGCTTGCATGAAGAGCTAAATAATAATTAACCAGTCTTTGATTTCTCTGGTGCAGAGTTAGGGCTTTCATCTTCAGACTTAGGCTTCTTGTCTGTTGACTGACCAAGCATTGATGCTTTTTCAGTCATATCTTCTTCCTCCTTTAGCATTGAGTAGGTCTGTGGGTTTGTCACGCTTCTCATTACATACATGTTACCTGTTCTTGTTTTGGAATATAATAGTAAAAGTGCTTGTGAAGATGCAGTGGCACTTAGGGATATCCTGAGTCAAATGAAGTTCAGCTTGGCATGTCTTGCTTGCTTCAGCTCCACCTTACAGAAGAGCTCTCATGCAACTTCCTGCAGCATGGGCTGCTACAAAGGTCTCTTCTGAATTGCAGTCATGTGAACTGCTCCCTGCCCTGAGCCTCACATCTCTTATCAGCAGCCGTTGGCAGTGCCCGAACAAGCTGCTGCTATAGTGCTGCTGGCTGTGCAGGAGGAGGAAGTAGTTGAAGAACTGCAGGCGTGTATGTTGGTAGGTTTAAAGGGGCAGCAGATTTCTAGGGTTTCAGTGCTCCAAAGCTAAGTTATGAGATCATGGCTACAGCTAATGAACCCAAAATAAGCAGTAACAGAAAATGCTGGAGTTTAGTTTTATAAAATGTGATGTCTGGACTTGTATAGTATCGGAATGTGTATGTAGTATTTTCTCTGAAGATTTAGCTTCAATAGTTGCTCTGTTTAAGTGAAGTAAGGAGATCTCAATTCAGCATAGCTGATAGTGTCTGGGTGAATGTGTGACTTTTCTCTAATTCAGAGATGGAATTATGTGTCTCAATGTACTTAATATTCAGCATGGTCTCAAATCCCTTTTGTTGTGGTTTCTAGCTGGATACAAGTTACTTGGCTTCTTACACAGTCCAGGCTTGCTTTGGGTGACTCAGGGAACCCTCAAAACTTTACCAAAGAGTAGTTGATTAAAATGACTAAGGTTCAGTAGGTAATTACTGCTGATCTTGGGACAAATTACATTTAAGTAGTAATGCCCACAATTCAAGAACTCATAACTTTTATAGAGCTACTCTTACACTTGCAGCTAAATGCATACCAAAGTACTCTTCTGCATTACTGCTGTAATTTGTAAGCTGATAATGGAATGTGTAGTCCCACATAGTGCCTGCTGCTTTGACTCTTCTAATCAGGAGAACTGATGTGGTTCTGCTGCCATGTTCATACCATCAAGAATTAGGACAGGAAGTCCCCATCACAATTGGCTCTCTGTTTTCCCTGTACAGATGTGGCTTTGTTAGCAAATGACTTGTCTAACTTACTGCCATTTTTTAACCCATGTCAATATTGTTGATTTGTATGCTGACTGTAGAACTTCTCTTATTGCAGGCATATTCCTGGAAAGCTAGAATGAGGGTTTTGTTTTTTGATGGCTTTTTTTTCCTCGAACTCATTTTCTTTTGACAAAATTATTAAGCCACCTCCTTACTGGTGTTCTGCAAGGTGCATATTGAGGGAAGAATGGCTACTACTCCACTGTAGTGGAGATTGTCAGCATTTTTTTTTTTTTTTTTTTTTTTTTTTTTAAGCATTTTAGGAAGCTAGCCTTAAGAAATGATCGGCTTTAAAGCAGTGAAAAATGTTGATACCGTATTGGCTCATGGAAGACTTAGTTTCAATAATGCTTTTTTTAATTTAGCAGAAAGGAAGTGGAGCAGTATACAGAGTCAGGAGTAGAGGGAGAGGTGTCTTCTGTATTTTGTAACTCGGTTGAAGAAATTGATTTGTTAGTTGTGGGTAAGGGTAATTACATGCCATCCTGTGTATTTCAGGCACCAGATGGTATCATGAAAGCTGCTGTTAGTAGAAAAAGAGTAACCTTAACTTAGAGACATTGTGTAGAAAACTTGTTTGAAGAGGAAGAGGATGTTGGATGTTGCCCTCTCCTTGAAATGAGTAGGGAGAAGTGATGTTATGTTTATTATACATTGTTCATTGTTGTGTACAGTAGAAGTAATAATTAAGTTTTATAGGGCATGTTCAACGTCTGTGGTGTAGTATTGGCTGTGTTATTCACACATCTGTCTCAAGAATAGAGGGTGTGAATGTGTATGCTGTTAGAATGAATCATTAGCTGTTTGTGCTCTTTATTGAATATTAGAGACTGAGTTTGCTGGGGAAAAAAAAACAAAAACAGTTTCTAAAAATTTCATTTTGTGGCAGAAGGCCAGTGGATGTAATCACATATTTAGTTTATGGACACATTAATAGAAATAATCTTAAAAAAAAAAAAAAAAAAAAAAAAAAAGATAAGTACAGTATTATCTGAGGGATAGACCTGGACAATATATGTGTTAAGGAACCAGACAAACAAAAAGTTGGCTGAATTTGCGTATTACCTCTGAAAATCAGGTGCATTTATGGAATGAGTCCCAATGTGATCTTAAGGAATTAAAACTAAGCATGTATGTCTGCATGCTTTTATATATAGGTACAGATTCTGTCTACAAATAGGAGCTTTCTTATGTGAATGTGTGTGGAAATTTAACTCCTAGAAGAAAACTTCAGATACACACATACTGTCATGATAATATAGACAGAAGTTCTGATGGTCATATTTGTGCATGAACATGCTGTTGGCTATCCAGAGATGAAAGGGAGCTTAAAATGTGACCCAAACAATATTTTATAGGCACTTTAACAGATCTCAACTAAATGATAAACGCTCTGTCAAAGTTTAGCTGTGTTTGTCATGTGCATGAGTAGGTAGAATGATGAAAATACAGTCAACTTCTTGAAAAGAGGGACAAGTTGATACCTGAAATGACAGGGAAGCTGTAGGAAGAGCAGTCAGCCTGTGAGTAAGAGGGAAGGTGATGTCATGTGAATGCTATCATGGGATTTGGGTAGTTTCACTGCAGGCTCTCTCCAAGACTTACAGCCTTCAACAAGTTAATGAATCTGTTTTCACCGTGGTTCCCTTGTTGCATAAGACAGCTGCAGGATTTTCCATTTCCAGCCTCTGGTTTTAAGCTCCTTTGGGACGGAGATGTGGTGCATGAGGTGCTGGCCCTCATGCTGCTGTGGGAGTAAGTAGCAGTACTGCGAACGTGACCAGCACCATTGCTCTTTGAAGAAACAGTAGCTCTTAGAAATTTCTAATATGAATGGTTTTACTGTTTCTGACAAATGCAGTACTGAGTATCTGCTCTTCGGCTTTGCAAATAAAGCCTGATCTACCTCCTGAAGTGGCCAAGTGCTTGTTATCTTCCTTGGTGAAGGAGCAAGCGTATAGACCTTGTTTGTATTGTAATATTTTCTGATGCCGTGTGTGAAACTTGTGTAGAACTCCAAAGTCTCAAAATTTATTTCCTTATAGATGAGGAAATCTTCCTCCCTGTAGAACAGTGTATTTCATATGCTGATTATGGGGCTAAAGGCAGCATGTGCTGTAAGCATAAAGTTCTTTCATTTCATATTACTTATGACTTCTTTGTAAAGCAAAGTGGTTGTGTTTGAAGCCAAATATTTCTGATTGGCCACTGAAAGAAGGTAATATGGATCTGGCAGGGGAGGAACAACACTGCTACTGCAACATTAGTTTGCAGTAAAGTGGAAGTAGCTTTTCATGATTCCTGTTGTCAAAGCATTAAGCAACACTGCAGGGGCTTCAGATTGAGCAGAACTGCCATGCGGGGTTGGATTTTCTGGTAATAATGAACAAGATGGTTCTCAGATGTTCTGCTCTGAGATTAATAACAACAGGCTGTTTTGTTGTTTTTTTGCTTTTTAAGAATAAAAATACACTTTTGGCTAAAGCAATCTGAGTAATTAATTAGTATCATGTTTCAAGAGGTTTTATTTTTTTTTTTTAATGGCACTGCTGTCCATTATGGACAGGCATCCCACCGGGTAACCAGGCTGGAGCATTTTTCCAAAATGAGGTCTGGGTTTAAGAAGCACTTACTTGCAGGTGTGCGTCCCAATCACATCAGCTGAAATTCTGCACGTGCTCATCAGATGAAAGAGAATTTCTTCAATCCTATTCTATTCTACAGTGATTTACCCACACACTTTTCCTCCTTTCACAGTTGCACACTTAATCATTTATGGAAAAGTTGTTTTTCATACTTAGATAATTTCATTTTACATAACTTTACCCAATCTATTGAAAAAAAAAAAAAAAGGCTATTCTGTTGACTTATAGTTGTAATAACTGTAAGCAATGAGAATGAATTTATCACTAGTATGAAAAATAGCAAAAGATATTGGCAGTGTTTATGCAAAGGCAGAAATTTATATTTGTTTTAGACTTGTATTCTTTAGTGCCATAAAAATCTGATTGTAAGTATGTAAGGTGAAATATGTTCTAATAGCACTGTGTCAGGCAGCTGTGGAAATTTCCCAGTTTGAGCTTGTGCAGGCATTTCGGTACTATAAGGTCCATACACCTTAGAGTGCCTTTTTTTAAGAGAAGGCACTTATGTGGGCTGTTGAGAATCACCAATACTGCATTTTGAGTATTACACTTGCATTTTAATTTAGGTAACCAGCTAATTTGGCTGAAGTTTACTGTGCGGTCACCTTATTTATAAATAACTTTAAGCAACATCCCTGTTGCGGCAAGTTTATAAAGTCCTCCCAGGTTTCACAAGCCAGGGAACTGCAGCCTGCTGTCGGAGCTGGATGTTTGTGGAATCGTCTGGGTTGACTCTTACGAAGGAATTGACAGGCTTAATTCATCGCCAACTAAAATACATTGCTATGTGAAAAGTTGACACTCTGGACTACGTAGACTTTCAGTGGTAGCTAGTGGAAAAATCACAGTTCTCCGGGCTCCAGGGACAACCAGTGTGATTTGTGAAAGTCTGCTGTGAGGGTTGTTGCATTGTGGATTCCAACTGGTCTTTTGGGCAGTGTGTGAGGAACTGAGCTGTGTAAGCCTACTGGGGCACTTCCCTAACAGGACAAAAGCTTGTCTTTGTCAGACTTGAAGTTGTTGCATGTTGTATGTATGTTGCCCTCATGGAAAGGGATCTGGGGATTCTAGTTGGCAGCAAATTGATTCTGAGGCAGCAGCGTGCCCTGGCAGCCCAGAGAGCCAACTGTACCTGGGGTGCACCAAGCCCAGCACTGCCAGCAGGGTGGGGGCAGCGGCTGTCCACTCTGCAATGTGCTGTGCAGCCTCACCTCCAGCACTGTGTGCAGGTTGGGTGCACAGTGTAGGAAGCACATAAAGCTGTAGAGAGTGTCCAAAGGAGGGCTGTGAGGATGGGGAAGAGTCCTAGAGAGCAAGGTGTGTGAGGAGCAGCTGAGTCTTCTGATTTGCTCAGCACAGAGCAGAGGAGCTGAGGGGAGTCCTGATGACAGCTGTAGCTCCTCACGGGGAGCGGAGCGGCAAGGCTGAGCTCTGCTCTGTGTGACAGCAACAGGGCTGAGGGAATGGCACAGAGGGGGCAGCTGGGTGTCAAGGAGAAATTCTTCACCAGAGAGCAGTGGGCGCAGCACCAAGTGCTGTGGAGGAGCATTTGGATAGTGCTCTCAGGTATAGGGTTTGAATTTTGTGTGGTGCTGTTTGGGGCTGGGAGTTGGACTCAGTGATCCTTATGGGTCCCTTCTAATTCAGGATATGCTTTGATTCTGTGGTTGCCTGTCTGTTGCCTAATAGGGGCCTGTGGTAGTCCAAGGCATTAGATACTCTTCTAAAATAGAGTGTCTAGAAGGTGAGGTGGCCATAGTGGAAAGAAATGCCTGCTTCTGGGCACGTTCTCCCCAGGAGCACAACCTCTGCATGTCAGTGCATACTCAGCTCTCCACAAAGATCTTTGGACTTCGTATGCAAGTACATTTCACATCCTGAGGTCTCAGCTGTCACTGCTTTATTTTCACCAGCCTTGACATCTGTTGGAGTTTGCTTTTGAATATTTCTGTCTAAAAGCAGCTGCACTCTTGCCATGTCTTTCTCTGGTCTCATGTCTATCCCTCTAATCCAGGCAGTGCAGCTCTGCAGTGCAGCTTTGCTCTGTGGGCACTGCCAGACTGGGGGTGGTGTGAATGCCTGTCCGCAGTGGTAGGTCCTCATGTGAAAGAAACAGGATCTTCTCCCTGGAACTAGACCAAAACAGTGAGGTTAGTGTCAAGGCCTAAGTTGGTCGCATAGGAGACAATGTGCTCTGTTTTTTAGCCTGATCCAGAAGCAGGGAAAAATCTCTACTGCAGGGATGTTCCATTTCTTGTTGAGCTCCAGGGACAGCTTTGGTGTGAGGAGTCTGGATGATGCAGCTCTGGAACAAGTAAAATGTAATTAGTCATTTGGCCAAGAAAGTCCTTTTCAGTCTATGAGGGGCTCAGCTGTTCAGCCCAATTTCTGTTATACATTTGCACTTAAGAAATAGCAGTCTAGCAGTCTCAGCCCAGATACATTTGCTTGACTCATTGTTCATCTCAGGATAAAGGCTCATTTTGCCAGGTGTTAATGCTTCAAACTGCTTCTGTTTGGTTAATATCTCCTAATTGCTTTGTAGTTTAGTTTCAGATTAAATCTTCCATCAGCCTGCAAAATGAAGCAACACATACATGTTAAACTGTAGAAACAACTGGTCTTTGTTGATGTTTTTTATACTAGGTTGGAGTAGATGTTTTTTTCTTTTAACAGCTACCAGCTTGTGTAAACATGCATAAAAAAATTACGATCAGCACCAGAGTGATACAGGAAACATTCATTCCTGCTTTTAAAAATAAAATAAAATAGAAAAGGATGAGGAACGTGAATGCGTCAAATCTCTAGGTGTGCCTGCAAGTGAGGAAATGAAAGCTGAAGTGCAGATTTGTAGCTGCTTTGAAAAGATGCTCTGAGCCAAAAGGGAAGGTGTGGTGGTGTACATCCCAGGAAATCTGTGGGCTGCTTTCAGATATATCCTGCCTTGGGGGTTTCTCTATAGATGCGAGATGGGAAGTGCTATGGCATTACGAAGTTCATGCCAACATGCAGTGTGAAAGTATCAATGACAGCAGAAGGGTTGTGGAATTTCTGTGCATTGATACAAATACCTGCTCCTTTTCTGTTTGGTGCTTTTTGTTGTTGCTGTGGTTTGTTATTTTTTTAGCTTACTAGTGAAAAAACTAAAAAGGAGTAAATTTTTCTTAAATGTAATTTCTGCGAAAATTGAAGAAGGAAAAAATGCCTTGCTCTGTAGATGCTTCATTTTGTACTGTCACAACTGCAGAAAAATCAAAGCACATGCTAATAACAGTAGGATTACTGGAAGGAAACATATCTGGTCAGAGTGAATGAGTGGACTAAGCAAAAGCTGGAGATTGCTTTTCAGGGGGCTGTGACCTTGAGGGGCTGGATATAATGAATGCAGTGTTTCAGGCTGCCTTTTTACCTTGCAACTACTGCATGCCATTGGTATTCATCAGCATGGGTGAGGCACTGCAGTGGAAAGCTTCCCAAAGCATCATCTCACTTCTGAGAGGAGCTGATAAAATGCGAAACTTCAACGCTCTTGCAGGATCAGTATATTTATTTGAACTTAATGGCTAACTTTATCTAAAATATACATGTTGTTGCTGAATGTTCCTTTAGTATAGAATCCCAGGGTTTCTGCTAAACATCACTTTCTATGTTTGTTCACGCATATGAAGTATTAACAGCACGCTTTGGTGCCACATAACCTCTAACGATGCTGGGGTTAGCTCTGGTTTTTGGGCTTAAACCATTGAATAACTGAACAGGAGAATGTACTTGGGTTTGGTTTCTTCTCCTCTTCTGCATCCTAATCCTCCCCGTCCCCAGAGGTCCCTATTTTGCTTCTTTATTGGATGTTTTCACCTATCACCGAAATAGTTGTTTTCAAATGCCTCTTGTGATTGATTTTTTTTTTTTTTTAATAAGGACATTCAGGTAGTTTGAGAAGTAACTTGTGAGTGGCTAGTTCATATTTAGTGACATCTTGCTCTTTGTTTCAGGGTTGGTAGATGAGGGCATATTTCTATCCTAGTTAAAAGTTATTTGGAATTTGAATTAGAATATAGGTTTTTATCCTCTACAATTTAAGATTGTCTTTATGTTTCAGAGGAGTGAGGGGTTCTTGCACACTGAAGTGCAATCAAGCCGTATATAACTCACATCTCACTTCATGGTTGAGTCTCTCCTTGAGTTTCTCACTTGGGAAAAAAGGAAGAGTCTTAGTAATCACTGGAGAGGGAGGCCATGGTCAGAGCTACCGACAGATAGTTCTTCTGCCTGATCTGGGTAAGTCTATAACACCATATCCCAAGGATGTCAGTGAGGAAAAGTTGAGAGGCATGGAGCTGTTTAGCCTGCAGAATGCTAAGAGGGGATCTTAACAGTGCTTATAAAGAGTCAAGTGAGTGGGGCCAGGTTCTTTTTGGTGGTGCCAAAGAAGAGTACAGGGAGCAATGGGCACAAACTAGAACACAGAAAAGAAAGTTCTGTCTGAACTTGAGGAAAAACTTCTTTACTTTGAGAGTGGCAAAGTGCTGTAACAGGCTGCCCAAAGCGCTTGTGGAGTATCCTCTGGAGAGCCCACCTGGATGCTTTCTTGTATAACTTACTCTAGGGAACCTGCTTTAATAGGAGATTGGGATCTCCAGAAGTCCCTTCTAACCTCTGTGATTCTGTGATGCTATGATAATGTATACCCTGACTGCTGTGACAGGTGCTTGCTTCTGTCCTGTTACTTGAAGTTCCCATAGCACTCCAGCAAACACTCTTGTACCTTTGTTTGTAGAACTATCGTAGCACATGCTACTTAGGAGGATTTAATTAGCTGTTGTCTGTAATTAGAAAACATCTTTTTTGCTGTACAGCAATGAACTTCTAGAAGTTGGAGGGCAAAAGGTGCTCAGTATCATGTGCCATAAAAAGCACAAGCATCTTCCTGAGTTACCTCTGAAGAAAGAAGAGACGTACTGCTTTGATTGTCCTTCAGCAAAGTGTTGTGAGGTGTCTTCCATGAAGCTTCCTGCATGTGAGAAGCCAACTTGGTATGGCTGATGCTCACTGGTACAGCACTGACCCTCAACACTGTGAGCTCCCTGATGGGCACCCTCCGCACATGGCTTCATCCCCAAAGCCTGAGTAGCTGGCTGCTATATGCATGTTTCTGTTTTGATGCTTGGGAATATGCCTGTGCTCTGCCTTTTAATAATAACATATGCCATTATTTTTTGCTTAATTGGTTGTGTTTTCATCAGGTGATTTCCAGACAGGTGATTTGCAGTTGCTCAGTGATTGTTGTGGTTTGCAGCATACAAATTAGTGTGGGAAGCAGCTAACATGAGCCTTGCAGCTGTAGGCTTCAGGGGCAGGATCTGCTTTTTCTATGCTTGCCTGGAGTGCAGAGGATGAGGAGGAAGAACATGGAGGAGTGCAGGGCTGCCCTTCCTTGAGATGTTCATGTGTTGCTCTAATGAGGGATCATCCTGTGTTCTAAGCCTGCTCGTGAAAGCCTGGCACAACTGTTGGGCTCTGTATGTAGAGATGTGCACAGATTTTAAGATTCCTTTTTAATTAATTATTTTTTAAGAATTTTAAGGGTGCTTACATCCGGAATTTGTAGCACTGGTTCCCAGTCACCTCCAGGTGTTTCATAAACCATGCTGGACTTGTCGTTGTCTTGGTTTGATAACATCCACCTGGGTTTCCAAAATCAGCCTCAGCTCTGCTGCTGCCAAATCACTGAAGCCAGTTGATGCAGTCCAGAAAACTCATTTTCCTAGCTGGGTGTAGACAGAGCAAATGCTTATTTTTCACTCATCACATGTACATGGAGTCAACTAGGCTGTAGGGTGATCTAAGCTGTTTGACTCGATGTGGTGAAAAGATATTTTTCCTAGATTCAGAACATTGCCTCTGATATATTATAGCGAGTACAGGTAGGGTCGAGTGAGTGGTGAGCTCAGGTGAATGTTACTGGGGGAGTCATTGCAGCCAGGGGGTGGAGGACCTGAGTTCTGTCTACAGAGCTTGGGGCAGCCCAGATCTGCCAACCACTGATAGCTGAGGCCTTGCTGGGATTTTCTCCCAAGCCTGAGTTCAGCCAGCTGGGTGGGACTCTGAAAGGCAAGGGTGACATGGTGCTTAGGAGGTGTGGCTGAACAGACCCAGCAGCACAGTCTCATTTACCAGCTGTTGTCCAGACTTCTTAAGATTAATTTTAATGTTATTGTGAGGATATTATATATTTCATGTTTAGGAACCAAATAATGGAAAGCAAATTACATATACTACTTCTTCTTAAGACAGTGATGTGTATCCTGGGAAGTCTGTCATTTGCCTGGCTGTTACTGCCCCCTGTTCCACTGTGAATGGTGATAGAAAAATTTAGGATGGCCCCAAGCTCTTTTCTTCTATGTTGCTTGCATCTCCCCTCTGGTCACCAACAACTGCCTCCTCTTCTAGTTCATTTCTCATCCTTCTGAATGACTTATCTTCCTTATTGAGTTTTAACAGCTCACTTTCTCCCCTCTCCCAAGCTAAGATGCAGTGCAGAGTACTGGAGGCACTGTTGTGTTCAGGGCCATCTGTTCTGCTGAGGATTTACAGAGGGACTTAAAACTGCATGTCTGCTAGACAAAAGTTGCTGTACGTGTTCCCCTCTTCCCAAAATCTCGATGCTGGATTTTCTTCTGCTGTGATAACGCTACTGTTTCCTACTTGTCATCCTCGGGAGCTGACAACCACATCTTCAGAGCTTTGTGAATGAACTTAGTTGCTATTTGGCTTTTCATCTAGTGGTGTTGCTTATTCAAGCTAAGCAGCAGAAGGTGGGATGAAGCATGCCCGTCCACCTGCATCTATGAAGGTTCATCTCTGCTCTGTCTGTGTGGAGAATAGCTGGAAACTGTATGTTGTTGTGTTTTGTTTGTTTGTTTAAAGCTTTTTTGTCTAAAGTGGTCATCATGCAGGAAGTGATGGCGATTTGAAGGCCTGGGGATGGTAACAATGTATTTCAGTTTGCTGTCAAGTCAGTAACAGTAATAATATCTGTTTTAATCCAGTTACTTTTAAAGTGGCAGTCTATTGCTGGTGTTGCACTGTCTCCAGTTACTGCAACAGAAGGAGATGGATTCTGTTCAAGGTTAATCAACAGCTGCTGCCCAGACCTCAGGAGCTGAAGAGCTGCTGCTTTGATCTGTTGTGGGGGATGGAGAGGCAACAGAAACACCAAGCTTTCAGGAGATTTTGTTCTGCACGAAACTGTCCTACACTGACCTTATATCCCCTGGAAACTTCTTTGTGGCTTTGTTCTGCTTTAAAACAGTAAAGCACAGCAGTATGGCCTAGGAGGCAGAGCCAAATTCATTGACAGGAAGGTGTTGGTAGCTTATTCCTCTTCTCTCTGAGGAAATTACACTTACTGCCTTCTAAAAATGAATTTTATTGCATTCAGCCAGATTCAGTATTTACTAAGATTTTAGTGTGTAGTCATTTTGGGTAGTTGAGACACGGGATTGGATTAAATGCTCAAATACATTCCAGAAGTGTGCTTTCACTCACTCTCTGCAGAGACAGGATTTCAGTAGTCCTTCTCCATCACTTCTTCTGCCTTTCCTGAGGAAAAATGATGGTTTTACTGCACTCCATAGTGGGACGCAGAATGTTTGGAGAGAGAGAGAACTCATTAGTTAACTTAAAGTAACTTTTGAAATATTCATTTATTTCTGTCTCTCAGGGTGTGTGGCAGCAGAGTGCACAGACTTTAGTACTAATTCTGGTACTTCAGCCACTCCTGAAATGCAGTGCTGGGGGATCTTTTTTTTTTTTTTTTGGTGAGCCTGAAAAGCCTGAACTGGGAAACATGGGCACTGCAGAGAAGGGGACCTAGATCCAGAGCAGTATTCTGAATTACACATTAATATGCTGGACAAAAGGTCATGTTTGTTTCTCTGGGTTTTCTGTTTGGGAGGCTGAATGCCTCATGAGTTGAGGTCAGTAAGAGAGATCCTACTTACAGTGAACTTTGAGTTTGCCAGTGAATAGTCTAGCCGGGCATGCACTGAGCATATTAGGATTTTTGGGTGCAATGAAGGGCAAATTTTCAGAAGCAACAGAGTTCATTAATACCAAATTAGTAAGGTTATATTTTTGTCAAGATAGCTTTTTTTTTCTTCTTGCTGTGGCCCTCCTAGTGATTGGTTTATGTATTTGTAAACAGGAAGAATGAAGATAAATGTCTAGCTTGTGGAAGATAACCAAGACCACATTAAAAAGCAATGTCTAGCTTGCCCTAGTTAATAACATCTTTTCCTCCTTAGAATTTAGGTTTGGAGCCAACCTACTGTAGTGCATAAATGAAGGGTTCTCTAAATAGGTATTGACTGTTGTTCCCTTTGCTTTGTCACAGCTTAATAGCAAATACTTTCTGAATGGAGATGTGACAACTTATATTCGTTCTTCTTATTTTAAGGCAGTTTTGGCTACTTTGAATTGATTTGATGGGAGAACTGAATTTTACAATATAATATGTGAGTGAGTAGCATTTTGTCTTGGATGAGAACAGTTATTAGGCAATATATCCTTGTTCATCCGTATGTATATACACACTGTACCTATGCACTTACAGCAGTTTTGTGGCTGTTGTTAATTTGTTGTTCATAGTTTTGGGCTATTGCACGGCTCATTGGCTGCATCTCCAGTGGGTTCAGAAGAAGTTCTGGCTCAGAAGTCATTCCTCGCTTCCAGGCCTCTGGTTCTGAGAAGTCTCAGAACTTTATTTCACTGAATCCTTTTTTATTACTTGCTTTTTTGAAGTAAAGTCAAAGTGAAGATGCAGACATGTTTCAGAGGCGTTGACACCTTCCTAGAAGACGCTGCAGGAGATAGCAGGCATTTCAAGCCACTTATCTCTTGCACTTGGTCAGGAATTGTGAAATGAAAGTGCATCTGAATTCTGTGATCAAAGTTGGAGGATTTTTTTTAGATCTGAAGACTGTTGTATGCTAAGTCTTGTCTGTAAATTAACAAGTAATGAGGATTTTGTTCTCAAGATTGTCACTTGCCTGTAGCAAACATGCTTCTGAGGGACTGTAGTGCAGTTGCGGAGCTAACTGGGCATGGAAGGCGACTGTAACTTCCTGCTAGATCTTTTGCCAAGACCTTAATTTTCCGTCTCCCAGACTGGGAGGTCCCACAATCCATCCTGAAACGCATAGACATTTTATTGTTGAGCTACCTCACCACAGCACAGGTTGTATTTGCATTTCAGATGCCCCAGGCTCCACAAACTGCATTGTTCCAGCCTCTCTGAATAGTGGCCATTGACCCCAAACAATGTACATTTGTTTAAATCAAACTGTTCCATGCTTGCTTATTTTAGGGATAGACCAGCCAACTGAATGCTTCTGTTCAGGCCTCCCTGTTGGCTTCAGAGCCAGAAAATTGCAGAATTCATTATTTAATTTCACTATAGAAAACACTGTCCTCCTTATGAGGGGCTATTTTGAATACTGAGGTTTTGGCAAATATTGTTGTGGTTTAATGTTTATAAGCTTTTTCATTGCCCTTGAAAGCATAAACTTCATGTTACTTGAGCTCAGAGAATTTGGCAAATAATAAACCAGCTGAAAAATGGAATATTGGTTGTCCTGAAGCACTTTTGGACAAATAGGATTGTTGTGGCATATTTGTGTATTTAGATGGGTCAAACTCAGAGATGAAGACAGACTGGTAGGGATGCTGGAAGCCCTGCAGCAGGCTGCTGAAACTTTCCTCTGGGAGGTGGGAGGCCAGGGCCAAGTCCCCTTGGCTGTGCTGCCTCAGGAGTGTTACTGTGAGTGTTACTGATGTATGTGCGGGTGAAACAATGGGGCTGAGGACATGGAGATGGCACTGCTAGGGATGCTTTGGTGGTTTAGCCAAGTTAGCATGAGAGAAGAACCTTTTGCTCTCTGCCCTGGCGGGCTGTGGTAGATGCTGCTTGGTGCTGAAGATCACACAATCATTTAGGTTGGAAAAGACCTGGAAGATCAGAGGGTCCAACCATCACCTCATGCTACAAGGCCACCACTAAAACATGTCCCTAAGTACCACATCCACGTATCTCTGAAATACCTTTACAGACAGTGACTCCACCACCTCCCTGGTTAGCCTGTTCACCACTCCTGAGGTACACGTAGGACATTTCTGTTCATTGGCTTTGCCAGGGAGGCCAGAGAGCAAACCCTCCCTACAGAGCAAGATGCTTGCTGGCCTTCGGGCTCCTGTGCCTGACTGAGCGTACACTGAGGGCACTGGGGAAGGTGCCCTTGAGTGCCTCAGTCTTGCTATAAACCTGCAAACCATCTGGCTCAAAGTTTTGGAAGTAAAATGGCAAACAAACACAGTTTGACAAAAGATGGAGTGGGAGGAGATATCACAGATGCTCTTATTTGATTTTCTGTGTGACTGAGCTCTTGCCGTTCAGAGAAACCCAGCAGCAAAAGTTTTTGTATTCTTTGTGATCATTACTGTTTCTCAGTGCTGATGTTCTCCCAGCATGGAAACAAGAATGATATTTATTCAACGTTATTTTAAGTGTATACAGCTTGTAATGTGGCTGAACTCTGTGGTATGAGTTACATGAGCCATGTAACAGAAATAAACTATACTTGTCTTAATTGTTCATTAAGAATTTGCACCCATAACAGCTTTTAAAAGGCTTAAATCTAATTCTAATTCAAATCTAAATCAAATTCAGGTAAAGATGATCTTTGGAGGTTGACATGCAAGATTAATTACTTGAATTGTTGTTTGTTTTTTGATAATGATCATACAGACTAAGTCTCAACCTTCTTATTATCAGGGTACATCCTAGCCCACCTCTATCACACCTTTGCCCCTTTTCTTCAAATTCTCTGGGGAGAATTTGTCTGTTCTGATGGGGAGGAGACACAAAACCTTCTCTCTACATATAAACCCTAAAATACTGTGTTTCTGATACGGAGCCTGCTATGTCTGTGCAGAGAACAGGTGTACAGTTTGGATTTGAGGTTCATACCACTGGGGTGTTGCAGCTGAATAGCTTTGGGTGTTTCTTCTTGAGGGTTGTAGATAGCTGGTTTAAAAACTAAAGTAGTTTGTGCCTGCCCTGTCTTGACTTTAGTGACTTGCTGATTGTATCTGTGTTGCCTCTTTGGATCTAAAAACCAAATACTATTTCTCTGTAGCTTTACTTGTTGGTGATTTTATGAAATCCTGAGTTCTTGTGCAGCCATCAGAGCAGGGCAGGATAAAGGGCAAAGAGTTGAGAGACAATATGAAAGGTGATAGAGGTGAAGTGCTGTGATCCTAACAGAGGTTGAAAATAAGCAGGTAGCGAGCTTGCTGGCTTAGAGGAGCATCTTTTAAACACTGCGTGTGAATTCAAACCCTGCTTTGTCATTTTACGTGTGCTAACATGAAGCACGTGGCCGTAACTCACTGAATGAGCTCCTGCTGTTCATGCTGGCATTTAGGCACTTCTATTTGAAGAAGCAAACAAACAAAAGTACTTCAGTGTAGTTCTCCTGTGCTTACTGTTTCAGCAGAAGATGACAAGTACTTACTGAAAGATTACTTTCTCTCACTTGCTTATTTAGATTTTATTCTTACATGTTCTCCTTTTATTTGGGAAGTGTTTCCGAAGAAAAAATGCTGAGTGAAATTCTTTCTTTGGTTTTCAGTTATGTCATTGTAACTTTATTTTGTTTTATTTTAGGGGTCTCGAGTCTGGTTGCGAGAAAATAATCAGCATTATCCAAGTACTGTTCATTCCTGTGCGGAAGGAGTCATCGTGTTCAGGACAGACTATGGCCAGGTATGGGCATTGTTCATGTTTGCTTTTACCACTTTTTGGAAGAGAAACTGTTCTCCTTAATGGGGAGGACATAGGGGAACGTGAAGTTTAAGGTTTGTGAATGACTTGAACTTGGAACTTTGGTTTTAAGAGCTCTTTCCATTGTATATCTGGTTCGCTAGTGTAAGCGTGTCTAACGAAACTGAAGGAGGGCTGCCAGGTTTGTGAGCCTTTCTCAGCACAGATCATTGGTTTCTTAATGTGCTGGCCTTGGGTGGTCTTTCCAGGGCTGTGCATCTTCACAGAGAGAAGCATCATCGTGCCAAGTGGGAAAAGTGAGGCAGACCTCCTGCAGTAACATCAGGGCAGCACGTTTCGTGCAACTCTGCCAGTCCTTACCAAGTGAGAATTGTGAGGGAAGGAGACCATTCCTCTGCTCAGTATCTTTTGTTTTGTTTTAACTGCTTTCTGCCTGCCAAGTACTCATGCCTCCTGTCTTTCTAGAGAAATGGGAATGGATCCAGCAGCTCCATCCTGTTTGCTCAGGTTACCTCAGCAATTGCAGGTGGTGTGTGCCTGCTAGGTGAGCACATCACTGGTAGGGCCTGACTGCCAGCTGCAGAAGGAGGTCAATGGACAACTCGTATTTTTTTTTTGTCTTTTTTTTTTTTTCTTCATCTCTTCAGCCTGAAGAAGGCAGAACCAGCCCTACTGGTTGCTGACAGCATGGAAGTGCTCCGCTTCATCACTTGCTGTCTTCATATATCTATTTATTCTACTCCACAAGGCTGCAGTGTATCAGACTTCCCTTCTTGGGGCTTTCTTGAAGAAATTTCAGTAGAATTTAAGTTTTACATTAAGACTTAGTTATAAACATTAACACTGACACGAACATCAGCATCAGGAGAATACTGTCTTTGACTTTTGGGGGATGTGTTTTTTTCACCCTCCTCAGTTTGGCTTCCATATTTATTTGCACTGGATGGAGGTAGCTTCAGGTAACAAATGAGGCTGATAGAAGTTTAATAGGATGGAAAACATTGCCTTTTCTTGCTGTCTTCATGTAATGTTTTTTCTGAGTGAACAAGGTGGAAAAGCATGTCTGTCAAGGTATCCTTTCTATTTTTTTTTCTTTTTTTCAAGTTTTTCTGCAAGCAGGAAAGGAACCAGACAGAATTGCTGAATGCTTTTTGATGGGCAAGATATAGGCTAAATTGCTTCTACCCTGGCAGTGTAGGACAGTAAGAAACATGAGACTAATGGGGTCTGAAACAGAGAAAATGGAAGTGCAGAGTAGCAGAGACAAGGTTGTAATCATGCACCCGTGTCTTGTCATGTCTTCAGTGGCTCTACAGCTCCCCATGCTCTACAGCTATGGGGAGGCAGAGAGGTGAAGAGACTGGCTCGCAGGGGGTGAGTGAAGAAGACAGGATTGTTAGTCACATTAAACATCTGAAGGGTGTTTTGACTGAGGCAGGAGGGCGGATGAAGAAGAAGGTAATTCACAATGCTATCAAGTGAACAAAAGATGGATGTTGATAGAGGCATTCCTGACTGGTAGCAATACTGGAAAGTGTTGAATTAAGATGCTCATTTTTGTGTGAGTGGGATGGACAAGTAGTGAAAGCCACACTGTAGGAAACTGAAAGATCAGCGCAGCCTACTTCAGGTCACCAGGTGTCCTGGACTGGTGACTCAAAGGTGTGTGGTACAGGAGAGGTTGCACGCAAAACTAGGCTAAGATGAGTGACTAGGTGCAAAGCTTCCTTAGAAGAAAACAAGAAGACCCTGTTTGTACTGGTGTATTTTCAGCGGGATGCACGTTAAATTGTATGTTTGTTTTTTCAGATTTGGGGATTTGTGTATTCATAATTTACCCTTGACTTGGTCTGCTGAAGTTTGAGGCCCAGTGAAGTGCAGATGCTGAGACCATCTCCTCTGTTATTTGTTTAAAGCGGAATAAAGAAGGGTCTGTCATGTTAAAGCATCACAGTTGTATGTTGTTTGCAGAGTAGGAAGATTGCCATCTGTGTTGTTACAATAGCATATGCTCCAAGCCATGTGTAGCACTGAGCATTTCATTTAAGGGTAAATCCTATCCAGCCTCTAATAAGAGTGGCACACAAGCTCAGGAGAGGCTACCTGGAATTTTTCAGAGTTTTGTAGTCTCAGCTGACTGCGATGAACCTGGCTTTTAGAAGTGTTTTCAGCTTGGCAGACCTACTTACAGGATCTGCAGGTTCAGTTCTAAAATGAACAGCTTACTCTGGTGCCCTAACATGCAATGGCAGAGCTAGAATTGGCATCAGAGAGTGGAAAAGTTGCTTGCTGGCAGCCTTGTATATATGTATTACGTGTATTGTTTGTAATGCAGGCTGAAAATTCAGGTAATTTGGAAAGACATAAACCACCACTGTTACATAATCCAACTGATTCCATTTCCTCAGAAAAGCCTAATGCTGTAAACATCACATGAAAGAAACCCAACATTTTCAGTTTGTCCCGCTTGTTTTAAGAGCAGGTGTTACACTGTGCTGAGGAACAGCTGGGATGTAGAGAACAGCTGTCAGAATCAGTGCGTAACACCTCTGTCACCAGTGGGTCTGAGCTTACTGTGCTCCAGCAAAGGGCAGATCAGCAGTTCACTGCATTTATTATTTGAATCTTTTTCAAGACTTATGTTTTCAGAAGTGCACTCTAAGGAGATGTGTTGGTTGGTGTCAGTGCCAATTCATGTTGTTTATCCAGCTGCTTTCTGGCATCCTTTGGAATGTCTTGCCTGTGCTGCTTAGCTAACTGCGTACTGCGAAAGGTAGAAAATAAGAGGAATACTTTAGGTAATGCCTGACAATACCTCTAATGGCTTGATGACGTTCTGCAAAACTGTATTTCATTTTGAAGAAGGAGGCAGGGTGGGTAAGGGAAGAGACATCAATGGGGCGGATGGTGGTTTTTCAAGTGTGGTCAGTGCCTTGATTCCCAGACTGTTCTGAGAACTGCAGCTGTTGTAGCCAAGTCTAATGACAAACTGATGAAAGTGTTGCGACCTTATCAAAGCACAGCACTGTAGTTAATCTTCTCCTACTGAGTAACTTCTGTTAGGATTTGCAGTACTCACCTTTCAGCTGAGTATGTTGCATGAATTCTCAAGGCAGACTTGGCGGGGCAATGAGGCTTGGAAGGCAAGTTTACCAGTTGTGCTCAGTTTCAGGTGTTTGCTCACATTAGTTTGAAAAATAATGTGAAAAAACATAGTAATATGCATTACTGATTAATTTCTTCTATCCATTTTACTCTGAATGATGGAAATAATGTTGCAGCAAAAAAACCTGTGGCATTCAGTCGCATTGTGCAGGAGTGCTGGTTGTAAGTAATGCTGCTGAATGTGAATACTGATGTGTAGATTATGCCATACTCTTCAGAGCTGTAACAAGTTGCATATCAGGTTTTGGATCTCTTCTTGATAATCACATGCTAATAAAATTATTCATTGAGCAAGACTAATTATTCTAGTGGTATCTGCATGTTCACATTAAGTGGTTCATTTGTTAATTATTGTTAAAGACTGCTGTGATTCTGTTTTCTGCTGCCATCATCCTCTGTGATTTGACGGGGCTGGTGGAATAGCATGAATATCTTTCACTTTGTAAGCATCTCTTGCTTTCTGTAAGAGAAGACTACTGCAATAATTTGCTGTTTGGCAGGATGGTTGTTTTGCCTTTTAAATTTTTTGTTCCGCTCACGGTGTATGAAGGTGAGAAAAGTGCCACAAGTTTTGGAAATGCCATGCCAGCGAATGCCTCGAGTATGTTAGTGCAGTCTATGAATACCCAGATAAAAAATAAAAACAACAGCCAAAGACAACCCTATCTTTCCTTGTGTGTGTGTATATATTTTTAAGATGGCATTACAGATCTTGTTTAATCTTGTAAATCTCTCAAGCAAAGGGAATCCACCATTCCCTTTGCTTGAGGAATAATTGTGGTTTGTGTAAGGAGTGCTGCGTCAAAGATAGTGAATTTTTGGACTTCTCAGAGTAGCACCTCACTGCACACATTCTAAATAACACCACTTTCCTTCAGTGGAAATTTACTGTAAATCTGCAACATCGTGTGTGTAGAAAAAATCTGCTATGAAGAAATTCATACATGGGAAGTGAAAGTTCAACTAATTGCTGCAAACCATGTAGAGCCTGACATTGAAATTTAGGAACTCTTAATTGCATACTTGCTTAGTTGACTGAGAGGAACTTTTAAATCAAACATGTTATAAATAGAAGCAGCTGAGCTGTAGTATCCTAAAAGTGTAGGTTCTTTAGAAACAGATGTCAGATTTCACTGCTAGAGATTTTGTCAGTTCAAACAGCTTTCTGTGAACTTGCTTTACATAGAAGCCCTTCACGGGGTGGTGTTATGTCAGCAAAGGCAGCACTGCTCAGTGTCCTCCACTTCAAATAACAGGCACCTGTAAATGGTTTGATCAGTAACAAAGGTATTTTTTTCCTTTGTGTTTAACTTAATATGGCTCTTCTTGGGCATTTGTGCATTGCAGGAAATGGAGAGTCTACAGATGTTTCTTGTTAAACATGACTTGGGTATGTTTTCTATGGTTTTCACCTTTTTTTTTTTTTTTTTTTTTCCTTTTGGTTTTAGGGCTAGGACAGTTTCTCCTCAGAGGAGTTAAGATTTGGGAATTACTTAGGAATTGTTTGAGCTTTTTTTTTTTTTTTTTGATGGTTCAGTGAAGGGTAAATAGAGTTCTGTTAAATTTACCTGGTGATTATATGAAAAGGGGAAAAAAAAAAAAAAAAGCAACAAAAAAAAAACAACCAAACAAACAAAAACCACCCCAGAAACCTGCAGGAAAATGATTAAGCACTTCTCACAAGTACTCTTTTCTTTGCCTTGTGTCCTTTCTCACCCCTACTTGGGACCCTTGAGCTAGTTTTTAGGACTGTGAGTAGTCCTTTCAAACAAGAGTCTTCCGTTCATATTCATGGGGCATGAATGACACCACTGAAGTTACTTGGCTTAAGCTGCTGAAGTCAGTGGGAGTGTGTATCAGTAAGCGCTGTGTTTGGATGCGTAGGTTCATGGGATCAGGCATCTGACAAGTAAATCCTTTTGGACAAGGATTTTCTTAGTTATCACTGAAAGACGCTGTACTTGCTTCTAGCTCTTCCTTGTGAAGACTTGACTACATTTCCAAACAGGATTGTCTTTTCTATTTATTTATTCATTTTTTTTACCTTTCTCTGAATTCAATGTCTATTGCCCTTGAAATACACTCTTACAAGAGCCCATTTTAAATAAGTCTTTTGTGCTTTTCCTTGTGTTTACAGCCTTTTAATTAAAATACACAAATACATATAGTGGTCTCGGCTGTGTTTGGTGTTAAATGAATTCATCTCTTTCTGAAACTTATGAAAAATGTTGTGCTTTTTAATTAAATGGCACTCAGAGTTGCAGCTACTGTTACTGTGCGCATTTGGGAAGCAGGTCCCCTGTCTCTAAGCGTGGGGTGAATTCCAAATTCAGCAGCTTTAAATCAGGAAATCAGATTCCATCTGTCTAAACATCATAAAGTTCATATTATTCTGTAGTTAGCTATATTTGGCTCAGCTGTAATAATTCTCTTGATTATTTCTGATATACTTAAAGAGCTTGGTGCTCTGGCTATCTGCATGCTGGCTTTCTAGGTTATTTGTGGGCAGGAGCGGTGTAGTTGCTGTTTCTTAAGGGGCTGTGCATGGGAATTAGGGGTGGTATGGGGTTAACCATACTGTCTCTTGATTCTTTGGGTTTACCTTCTATGGGTGTTTACATCTTCATGCAGGACGTCAAGGTTAAGCCTCTCCTGCTGCAAGCATCTGTCAACACACGTGTAAACATGGCTCATGGCAGATGTGAGGCTTGGCCTTGTGGAGGCCAACTGCCTCACATGACTCCTTCCATCCGTTTGTCCTCCCAATATCCCCACTGATCCAGCAGTGGGGCCTGCCTGACCGCTGAGCAGTGTCCCTCCCACATCTCCTTTCCTACCAGGAGCATCCTGGGCTGCAGCTGAAGCCCACAGAGGCAACTCTGCTTCCAGGAAGGATTCAGTGTCACTGTAGGGCCTCACAGTCCTGTTTCTGTCAAAAGAAATGCTGCCTTGAAGCCCTAAATGTTACTTAGAAATATTTCATCAGTGACTCAAACTAAATCACTCATAAATCGAACAGTTGTTTTTCTGATGTTTCTCAATTTTTTTTGTTACAGTTTTTAAGTACCGGCTAATTGGAGAAATCGCTACTTTGAGTCTCTTAAATTCTCCAAATTATAGGAGAATCTCTTTTCTACTGTAGCACACAAACATTAAAACAACACTTCATTCAGCTGGAGGAAAAAAAAAAAAGCAATATCTTTAGTAGGAAAGCTTTTTTCCAATGTCAGGAGTTAATTCAACTTGCCTTTTTATCTGCTTTCTATCAAAAGCAACATCTTTAGACAGCAGTTATTCTCACAGTATTTTTTAAAGGGTAATGGGGAAGTCTCTTTCTGTGTGTGTTTTTGTCTGAACTACTGTGTATTTATTGCATGAAAATACAGACCTGGTTATGAAATGTCTTCTGAGATGTGTTGCACATGTGCTGTCCTTACGTTTTTCCTGTTACTGCCCTTTCTGCCAAAACCACTATCAGTCTGATTAATTCCAGGAAAGGGAAAGTTTTAATCCTGCAATGAGATACTTTATTTTAAAGGTTGAATTAAAAAAAACCTGGCTGCCAGATCAAGCTGATTGTAGGGTTTTTTTTCCAGAATTAACATTCAAGTTACCAGTGCACAGCCACTTTTTGTCAGAACTTAGGGAGTTTGAAAGAAAGCAGCTTAGAGATTTTTAATGCGCACATGATGAGGGCAGGAAGGCTAAGCAGTGGCCATAAATAACTTGTTTAATGTTGGGTTTTCAAGGGTTTTGTTCAGTGTTTCCTAAACATAATGGGACTGCTTGTTTTAACTAAACTGAAATTAATTTGTTTGGCATTAGTAAGGCTGCTGTTAAGTGCTTTACTAACAATGTAAATTAAATCTCTATGAACAAAAGCATTTATCTCTGCACAGAGTTGCTTTCTGCTTTTATAAGATCTGATTCAAGGCAGTTAATATCCAAGCTGCTGACAAAGGGTTATGTCTTGTGTCCCCATCGCTTGCTGTGGCCACGTCATCAGCTGTGGCTACACATACAGTTAAGATGTCAGTCTTCTCTCTTGCTTTCTGCATAGAAAATCCAAACCATCTGTGCCTTGTTGGGCTGTTATTGTGCTCCCATTAAAGATAAAAAAAGCTGCTTTTGTTTTAAGATTAAAGCAGATGTACACAAGCTGCCATATTAATTTCTTTCGTAAGAGAACACAATTCAGCTGTTCACAAAGCGTGGAAAGAAGTTCAGGCTGCCATGTGCCAAAAAGCAACAACAACACCAAATCCAGTGCCGTGATAATAAGCTTGTCACTTCCATTTTTTTTGTTGTTATTGAATTCCCATGGATTGGAACAGATTTTGTCACTCACTGCTGCTGGTGCTTCAGGAACATGTGGTCTGAGTTAAGCAAACACTGGGGTGCAGTACTCAGTTTTGTGAGAGTGACATTTTGTACCTCAAGGTGCAGATGAATGGTGGCTGAACACTGAGAATTGTACATGGAAAAGGCTTTCATCAACATGGCCATGAACTTACCTGCGTGAACTGCTGAACAAAATCATCAAGTATTTGGGTACTCTATCCTACTTATTTAAAACAAGTTTGTTTGTTTGTTGTTTTTTTTTTTTTTTTTTTTTTTTTTTTCTTTAAAAAAAAGTCAGAATGACTGGGTAATTTTGAAAGGGATTTCAGTCACTGAGTGCTTGTGGAAAAAAATTGTAGTGTGTGAGCAACCATTTTCAAGCATAATGACAGACCTGAGAAGAGATTGTCCTTGCGTGCTCCCAAAGCTGCTGGCTAGGGAAGCAAACACAATCAGTAATCTTGACATGTGGCTGTCTGGTGCTGCAGGCTAGTGAAATCATTGACCTGTTAGCTACTATCCTGTGAGCAGAATAAATCAAGTGCTGTTGGCAGTGCTTGTTTCTCCAGTAACTGGCCTCAAAAAAAAAAAAAAAAAGAATCTAGAAGAAAGTAGAAGCCAAAGGGTCCTTTGTATGTGCTGTGTCCACTTTATGTGTGGATCTACTCTGTATTAGCTTTGGCATAGCATCCAGTTCTTTATATCATCATCTTGTGGAACATCACTAAAAAGCCATCATTCAGTGGCATCAGTGAGTCAATTTAGGGGAAGAAAAATCTTGTATTATGGAATTTTGAAAAAGCAACAAAGCAAAATAAACCATCAGGCAGATGCTTGGAGTACTGTGTTGGTTGCGTTGGTGCTCTTGGTGCATGTAGTACTCAGCACGTATCATGAAGTGGTGGTATTTACTTGGTAGGGAGGCAGCCCATGGCCTCTAGCAGGAGATCTGGGGAAGGTTGCAATGCCATTTTTGTAGGTGAAAAGTTCATTTGATCTTTCCCCTGTAGTCCCTTGAGTAGAACTTGAGATATTCATTACCTTTTTACATCAAATAAATCCTTAGAAGTCTGTATGTCCAGATATCATTTTCTGCACAAGTTAACTTTAAAGCAAACTAAACCTGTGCAATCAAGTTGTGGTTCTGATGTTGGATCAGTTTCAAGGTTTGATGCCCAAAACATGCTTCATTTAAAGATGAAATAGTTTTTGGAGAACTCCACATTCTGTTTTGACCATGTCCAGAACTCTCTGTTTTCAGGGCAGCTAGCAGAAATGCAGGAACATGTAAGAGAGATGGAGCATGTTTTGCATTCAGGAGTTTCAAAATGTATTCTTAAAAATTTCAAAGCAACTTTTTTGAAAGGACCAAGCTTTCTCACGAGAAGGATATCTGAGCAAGATTTCCCCTAAAGCATTTTTGCAATGCAGTAATAAACTCCTTCAGTATTAGTTGCAAAAGGAACTTAAAGTACCCTTTATAGTGGTGCTTTTATGTTCGCTGAAGGAAGGGGGAGGGGGAAATGTTAGCATAGGTCATGTGCTTCTGCCTCATATGGCACGCTCTATTTTGTAAAACAAGTAAGTTCCTGTTGAGTATGAGCTTGAGTATGGAATTGAGAGATGATTTAAGGAGGTTTATCTATTCAAGCTGTCTTAACTAAGGAGAATTAAAAAATATATATATCATGGGGTAAGTATTGTATTGTGTCGTGAAGTGAAGCACTGGAGAGATAGCCAGGGAGTGCTGTAGTGCCTCTTTGCACCATAAGTTATGCGGAGTGCAACCTGTGGCAGAGAGGTGACTGGGGCACACAGATGGGGAGAGGTGTGTGCAAGGGAAGGGGAGGAGCTGGAGATGTTGTGGTCAGGCTTCTTCTAGCTCCTCGAGGAGCTACAGCACTTGGCCCAGGCTGACCATGATGAAGGGTGCTCAATAAATGTCAGCAGAGCAGAAAACCTCAGTAAATCTTCTCCGAGTAACAAAGAATACAAGGCAGACGGACTTTTCATCCTCCTTTCACATACTGGGATTTGCGCTACCGTAGCTCGCGGTGGGGAAGCAAGGGGAGGTTCTGCCCAGCAGCAGCTGGGGCTCACCGTGAGCAGGCAGGCTGTCCCGAGGTGTTTGGCTGCCAAATATCTGAGGTGCTACTGAGCGCTCACTGTGGGATTTTTCTGCAGTGATTTATAGCTTTGTCTAACTGATGGCTTTTACAGCAAAGATAACATCTTGCCTCTTGAGGAGGTCATTCACTTTCTAAATGAAACATACCTTCTCCAAAGAAAAGGCTGGTGGAACGTTCAGGTATTGAATCGCCGCAATTAGTGTAGCTGGAGCGAGGCAAAAATGCTAATTTACCTGTGATGATAGACTTAAAATAAGCTAAACTGAAAGTATATCCATCGTTTGTAAGGTATGTGCCTGCCATTGAATGCTTCATCTGAAGTTGTCCAAATGCAGCAGAACTGTAAGCCACTGAAAGCAGATTTAGGAAAGGAATATTTAGCAATGTTAATAACCAGAAATGCCACGTAAACCTGTAATGAAAATAATGATATGTCTTTTACTGCTGATTACTTCTTTTGAAAGTGCGCTTTTCACTAGCATCAGCAAGGAGTTCTAATTAAAGGTAAATAATAAAATCTGTTCCATTATTAATGCTGCTTTCAAGAGGCGTTTAATATACACTGAAATTTGATGGCCAGACTTCGTTGCCATTATCTTTGCATCATCACTGGCTTAAATGCAATTAGAGAAGGTATCTGTCACTGCAAGATTTGCCCAGGAAATACAAAGTTCTGACAAGGATAATTCAAGGTCTGCTAGGCATTTGTGATACGGTAATGGTTTTCACATGTGCTCTGGGAAAGGAAGAATAAAGAAAGGAGAAAAACCCTATATTTTTGCATGATTGGGAAAGCAAAGGAAGCGTGACAAAGACTTGGTAAGTTCAGAATATGAACACGTACATTTAAGAGTTAGAACGTTACTGCTGCATAGAGCCTGCATGTGACTGGAAAACTGATACAGGAGGTAAGGGCTGCATCCAGCCCAGGCAGAATGCAAAGTGGGGGGAAGGAGGAGGACTGCTGTGGGCCCAGATTTTCTTAATATTGCCTTCTGTTTTCTTCTGATTGCTTCTCTGGGTGTTTTTTTACTTTGGATTTCAGATGTGTGACAGTGTTAACAGATCAGACCAGAGAGGCACATTCAATTACTCCAAATGGAGTTGTTAATCCCACGATGCCTACAAAGTGTGCATCAAATAGATTTGTTCAAATGCTTTCTAAAAGTAGCAGAGCTATTCCAATGCAGTGCAATATCTCAGTGCCTCTATAGTAGGTTGATGGTGCTCTTCTGAAAAGCAGTACATCATCTGTATGTGTGCTGTGTAGGTGAGATGAGGAGATGTCCATGTGCACACACAGGTGCACTCATGTACGATTAGTCTGCCACATCCCAAATACGTGGGATTTGAAATGTCTGCATCGTATGCACATCCATTTCTGCAGAAGAAATCCCAGACAGCAATGTAGAGGTCTACAAAATTTTCTAAATGAAGTCTTGTTTTTTTTCCAGCCAATTCACACTAAAGTTGTCTTAAACCCCTGGACCTCAGCTAAAGAAAACATGATTGGGGAGAACAGCATTCGCCTTTGATATTGATAAGCTCTGCAATCAATCAGGGTTTGAAAAGTCCTTGAGCATCGCTACCTGAATCAATGCTGTTTGAGTATGAAATCCCTCCATCTGACTCTCTACAAGCTGAACAAACTGTTTACTGTACCCAATCTCCTCAGCTGATGAGGCAGCTTGGAGTAGGCAAAGATTTAGACACCACAAATGTTCAGAGTTACCGAGGCTGCTCTCTAGCTGTGCATTTTTGCTTGACTTTTAACCTATGCACAGTGTGATGTGGTCATCAGTTACAGTGTGGACATTATGTAAATATTAGGTAGCCTATCAGATGTGGTTCAGGGCTGCAGTTAGAAGCAGTGCTTCCTCCATTTGTGCATTAAAGTGGAAAGAAATGGTTGATTAGCAGTGGGTAACTGATTAGGGAACTGTGGGCAAACATTACCACACTTAGGTTTGCAAAACATGTTTGCCTTTGAAGTGATATCAACTGAAAACAGTAGCTACAAAAGCTGCTTTTCTTGAGAAGTTTCTGAATGGAGAGTGGATTTATTCTTTATAGTGGAAGATGAATTAGCTTTACATTTGGTACTCGGTTCTAGATTTTTTTTTCTCAAGTTGCAATCTTAAGCTCTTACCATGAGCTTTTAATGATGAGGCTTTTTCACATGAAAGAGTCTCATCAGCATCATTTCCTTGCGTGGCATCGATCTTAAATTTCTTTCTAATTTGCATTTAGGCTTAACATCCAGGACTGTGCTGTTACTTCTGCAGGAGTTCGGGTACACAGTGATGCTGAGTAGCAGGCCCTCCATTTGCACTAGGACACAACCGAAGCAGTCTAGTTTCTGGCCTCCTTTTTCATGCCATTCTTTGCATAAACTTTCCTTTCTGGTAGGCATATGGGCAGATAATATATAAGTTGCATAAGGGAAAAAAGCTATCCTCTGAATATCCAGGCTTGCTAACCAATCCAAAACACATCTGCTTTTTGGAAAGGTTTGTGAGATGATCAAAAGCAGAAAAAAGTCTGGTTACTAACCTAGTAGTTTCACCTACTGCTATAATTAAGCTCTGGGGCACTTGTGGCAGCATTGAATCTCAGTTTTGCATGAAGCCAGTTTGCAGCCTGGCAGGAACTGTCCCTTGACATGAGTTTTTCTGAGCCTTCTCAGCGCAGCGCCTGCTTTCAGTATATGGGCTCACTCCTTCTGCCTGCCAGCAACCCCCCCAGCATCCCCATCTGGTTCTTGAATTACACAGGCACCGGCTTAACACCTCTCTGAGTAACAGTTCTTTACAGTACATGGGTAAATATTTACATGTCTTTCCCTCCCACTTGGTGGAATACTCTGGTTTTGTACAGTACAAAGTGCTTTGTATGGAAGGGGGAAAAAAAAAAAAAAACAACATTGTTCTCCAGTTTAGTTTTGTGGGGGTGTTATGTTTATTTAACAAAGGCCAAACACGACGCTGCATATGTTAAGCAGCAAAGCCCTGCTTTCATTCAGGGCTAGTGGATTTATGGAGAGGTGATGGACTGCAAGGTCACACAGGGAGTTGGTGTTGAACCTCAGTCTTGGGTCCTGCTGACTCCAGTGCTTTATGTCATAGTCAGGCCATACGGCTTTGTCTTTGCAAATGACTGCAGCAAATAAAGCATACTTACTCCTGGCTCTTCTACTCCACAGTTAATTTAAATAAACAAATGTTGTGGGGGCTGTTCTGCTCATTTATCTTGGTATTGGTAGGCTGAGACTTGTCCTGGCAGTTAGTGAGGAATTCTGGAAAGGATTGTGGTAGTTTGTTTTGATGCTTCAGAAAGATTTGGGTGCATAAAGGTACATATTAAATCCAAATAAATTTGAGTGTTGGCTATTGCTGCTTATATTCACTGCAGAACGGTGGTGTGTGCAGATGCCAATTTGCTTTGCTGCTCCACCGTGCCATTGGCCATTTGCCTTTATGCAACAGATTGAGGGAATTGTAGTGCTGAATCAATTGAAAACTCACGGCAGGACTGGGCCAGTGTCCTCTTCTATTGTAGGTGACACTGTGAGCAGAGGAACTGGAGCCATCAGTGGCTTGATCTGTGCTCACGCAGGAGCAAGATCCTCCTTGGCATACAGCAGCAACTACAGAGAAAAATTGGTCTGGGTAAAACTTCTTGATGCTTTCCTTTATGTGACTGTAATGTCTGCTGGGTGGGATACATGCTGCTAGAAAAGCTGGCTGTTGGTCCTGTGGGTTCGCAGAAGAGAGGGGTTCCTCGGCTTTTCAGAGCATGCCAGGTTTTTCATGCTTGAAACTTGAACTTTTACCAGAGTTTTTGGCCATGGCTTTCAGCCAGGAGCACTGCAGGAAACTTGGTGGCAGAGACAGAAACAAGCTCACAGATGCTATCCACTAATTGCCAGTTCAGAAATTTAAAAAGTAATCTGCATTTCTGTATAGGGAAAAAAAAAAAAATAGTGGTCCAGCACCTGAAAAGCATTTAGTGTCTGTGTTAGCACGGATTTGGCCATGGCAGAACATGCAGTTATGCTGCCCTGGCACGTTAGTTGGGGCCGCAGCCACCCGGTGGTGTCACTTGAATGATTTGTTAGCACTGCATCTGGCTGCCATCCGCATTTCCCTTTGTGCAGCTTCACCTGACTTTATAGCTAGCTCTCTTTGTTCAAATGTTCACAGTCCTGTGAGTATAACATGGAAAACTTAGCAATGAAGTTAGTTTTTAATGATTTTATTTTTTAATATTACTTCTTACATTTTCTGCAATCTGCATTTTGAGCAGGCATTGGTTTTAATTTAATTTCCTCATTAAACTATGCTATTGCTAATTTCAAGTATTAAAAGTTTCTTTTGTTATGCATTAAGTGTAGTGTTCCAAAGGCTTTATTTTCCAAGTTACTTTTTGTTTTGTTCTCTACAAACAGGTGAAAATAGATATATTCTGTTCATTTCTTTTATGACAGCTACATTTTGGTGTTGGTTTAAATCTCTCCTATCAGCATCTGTCTGCAGAATTTATGCCATGTCAAAGTACGCTCTCAATGTCAGTTGCAAGGTAGAAATAAAATCTCTAGCTTTATGCATTTAGTAGTAAAACAACAGAGATCTTATCACTTGTAAGAGATGCATATTGCTAGGCTCAGCTGAAAACTTGATGTGTGGTAGGAAATCAAGCTAATACTTGCTCCATCCATTAAAAGGAGCAAACACAGCAAGAGGCCAGGATAATGAGAAGAATATAAACGGAACAATGAATTTTACTGTTAGGCTGTAGTTTTGAAAGCTCATTATTGAACAACAGGTTTGTGAAGAGGCATGAAAGAGAAGCCAGTTCGTACCGTTAGAGTACAAATGATGTTTGAACTGTATTTTAAAAGGTCTTGAATCTCTTTTGATCTACGTGATAGAAGTAAAATTCTGAGTTTTGGTCTTTGAGCTCATGGAAAACTCAGTTTCTGGGAGTAGAAATTTGATATCTTAAGGCCTGTCTTTCACTACTTGCTTTCAGACTCAAAATTGTTATACGGATAAAAAACTCCAACGACACCATGTTGTTGAGATGAAAAGAAACCAAACAAAACAACAACCCCGAAGTGTCATCTTTATTTTTTCATTCTGCTTGAGAAGTGTTGCAACTTTTCTTACCGTAAATGAAAACAAGACTATAGTCATGAGAGATTTTCCATAATAGCAAATATTAATGAGTATAACACTTTATAGCTTGTAAGGAGCTTTTCTTCACCAGAAGAACTGTTTTCAGAAGTCTCCCAGCAGAACTGCTAGCCACCACTGTAACAATGCTGAGCACCTGAATGCGCAGCAATGCTCTGGGCAGTGTATGCTCTGTGTTTGAATGAGGAATGCGCTTACACATGCACGTTGAGAGCTTGGTTTGGTCAGAGACTGCCGTGGGCTTCTGTGAAGTTGGGATTGTCCAGCCAGGGTGGAAGTTGTGTAACTGTTAAAGATGACAATCCATTGGATGTTGTTGCTTCAGTAGCCAGAATATACATTCATCACAGCCCCTTCCCATTGGAAAGAAATATTTGGTGGCCGCTGATCTGGATGTGCTTCTTTGCCCTGTGATCCAGCAGCAGTTGTGGGAGTGCTTGTTTGAGCTTGTATCAGCAACACATCTTTGGTGATATTGAATTTGAGGTGGCATCAATGTCTTGTCAACATGTGAAATTCCCTTGTGTTTTTGAAGACTGTTCTGTGCCGTTCCTCCGTGGGAGGTTGCTCTGAGTGCATGTGCATTCCTGGTTTGAACTATGAAATGTTCATTCACTGCATTCAGTATTGGGCTTGTGAAGTTCTGTGCTGTAAGTGGCTGTCTCTCCAGCAGTTCAAACCTCCTTCAGATTGCCTGGTTGGTTAGACTTTGTTACCTCACAGTTTGACAAAATACTTCAGAGGAAAGCTCCTTCTCACCAGGTCAGATACATAAACAGGTGCTTGTGTTCTTGACCTGTGTGAAGAATCCTCATGTTTGGGGAAAACAAAACAAAAGAGTACCTTTTATATTGATTTTATGCTGAAGTTACAGTTGCAACCCAATGTATCTCCTTGCATGACCTGAAGAAAGCTACAGCCAAATTGTGATTGAAACTGTTTTAGCTACAGCAATACGAATTCTGACATTAGCATTTTGTTTTGATACAAAAAGTCGTTCTTTCCCTTCCCTGCAATATCTTCCCAACATTTTTCTTTGACTTTCTGGGAGTACTTTACAAAGTCAAAATAAAAATATCTTTGTGGGCACTGACTCCATCTGATGTAGCACAGTGGTTTGACTGCAGTGGTGCGACTGTATCAGCAGAAGGACACCCTCGTAGTTAGTTACTGGATTTTGCTGAGGCAAAGCTGTTCTGAGTTGCACTGCAACTGTGAAAAAAAAAGTCCTGTGGGATCCAAGGTCTCAGGGCCTGCCAGCATGGTTTTGGTCGCACATGGGAAAGGGTCAAGTGATTTCGGTAACAGCTGAGGCAATGCAGTTGGATAGGGTTCGACCACTCAGTTGCTGGCAGTACAGTAAAGCAAAGGACCACTGGGCTGTTGGAGCCTACAGCACCAAGGGAATCGTTTCTGAGTTTTATTACATCTGTGTGAGTTTTATAAGGATTGAATTGTGCCCCAAAGGGCCTCAAAGAAGATTTTGGCAGACGTGCTAGCACTTCTCAGTTGAGGGGACAGGCGGCTAACCCGGGAACAAGTAACCCTAGAAGCCCTGTGAGGAAAAGAAAATTCACCCAAAAAGCATGCTTTGTGCTGAGGTTGAGGCCTCAGCTAGGAAAATTTGTGTTGTGAATCAGAGCTACCTCAGCAGGATCCAGTGCAGACCTGCCCTGGCAGCAGAGCCTCTAATGCCGACAAGTCAGTGCCTTCAGAGACCAGTGCCTGCTCATGTTCTGTCCACATCAGAGCGTGTCTGAGGTGCCTCAGTGGCCTTGCTGTGAGTTCAACAAATGGAGGGGTCCAAGAAAAGTGTGTGTTCAGCTTTGTTATCTGATCCCATCTATTAGAAGGACTGTACACCCTGCACGTGTGTTCTTCGACTTGTCCTCTACAGAAGGGCTTTTGGTAGGCCAGCTACATCCATCCGGGTGACAACAACTTCCCTTGCTGGTGCTGGAGCTACACAAGTGTGTTGTGTGTGTCCCTGCCTGGCGAGGTGAAGCTCTCTGTGGTAGACGTGGCCTGGTGGTGTGGTGAGAACATTCCGTTTCTGTGCAACCTCTTGATAAAGGTGCCTATTTTGGTCCTAGGAAATCAGTTAAATCAAAACCTGTAAATAGTGGTAACTGAAATCAGGCACTCTAATTTAAATAACAATGAGCCTAGATAGCTTGTTTTTAAGGATGATAAGTCTTGTTTTTGCCGTGTACAGTTCAGTGTTTCATGCTAAGATTTTTGCGTCTAAATTCTAAGCATTGAGCTTGAGCCATACATCTCCTTTTAGATCCTCTTCTTCCTCTGAAAATTTCAGCTGCAGTGAAATCCAAGTAATGTAAAACCACGGGGAATGTGTTGTAACGTTGCACATTGGAAAATTCTATTAACATCTGTAAATGTGCTGCAAGTGGATATTCCACAGGTATGTTCCTGTGGGGTGTTTTTTCCTTCCCATACTGTATTGTGAATTCCAGAATTGAACATTTCCAAACAGCAACAGTTATTTTCTGATAATACAGGAGTCTTTTGAGAATGACTTAATATAGATTAATTTTCAAACCATGCAAGAAACAAGCATGGTTTTCTTGCACCAACATGTCTTCTGAACTAAATGAGATGGTTATTTGTCACTGGTACTGAACTTTTGTTGATAAAGTTGACTGCAGAGGTCTTTGCCTGCTTTGCTTGCTCGTCCACAGCTTGTTTATCTGTGTGAATGTTAATGGAAAAATGCAGAAAGAGATTGGCACAGAGAATTTTGTTTCAGGCTATTGTAATGCAGAGTGACAGATAAATAGTTTGTCTTATACATGAATAGTTGATAATATTTTGCTGTGCTGACCTAAAGGAATATATACACACATACATGTTTATAGGTATATTTACATATGTATGTGCTTATACATACATCAATTGATTCTTTTAGAAATTCATCTCTTTCGAAGGTTAAATAGTTGTATATGCACTTGCGTTAGCATATAAGAAACTTGCTTTTAGTGCTGTATCTGATTCATGTTTTGATGGTGAAAGAACTTGCTGTACAGATCCTAAGGCTTTTTTGTATCATGACATTTTCCGTATTTTGCGGTTGATTTAGAGTCAATCTTTAGTTACAAGTCACCTGGTGGAGAGTCAGCTCAATACTACAACTACTTTGTCATGTCTCCTCACCAGGCCTTTAAAGAAAAAGTACAGAGGTAATTGGAACTGCAGATCTAAAGTCCCTTTCTTGCTAACCAGGAGCATGAGCCTCTGTTGAATTGGCTTCTGTTTGCCTGTTTCGTAGCTTCAGGCAGTATTTGGGGCAATAAAATACTTCCAAATGAAATACTTAGTGGAGATGAATATTTTTCCTCTCATTTGGAATTACTTTCATGTTTGTATCCTGGCTGTAGCCAGCTTAACCGCTTACTTGGAGGCAAGAGTCTGGCCTTCAAGTAAGACCATTTGAGTTTTGAGAAGGCTTTTCTTAGAGTGCACCCATGCTATACATGTTGGTGTAGTGGGAACCAGTCTTGCACTGCTGTATCCACAGATATGCTTTCTGAATTTCGGTTTTGTGAGACACTGTTCCTTGCTGGTGAGGATGTGTTTGCACTAATGCCTTGATATTAAGCAGGATTGCAGTCCTGGGGCCATGCTGCAGTATGGTTATTGGGCAGTACCTCTGTGCTCTGAATGTGACGGTCTAGGAGTGTCCTCCTGCAGTCCTTATCTCCACACACACCATTCCCTGTATGCTGAATACTCTTCAGCATCACTGATGCTGGGGACCCTAGGCTTTGGGCAGGTGAGGCGGAGAACCACTCACAACATTGATCAACTCAGGTTTTGGAAAATCAGTGGGACAAGGATTGAGGGCCATTAATAGTATACAAAAGAAAAAAGAAAAAAAAAATGTTTGCCAGGGAAAAGGCTTCTAGGTCATAAATGAAAGCTCCTTTAAGGAGGAAGAAAAGAATTTTGTAATATTTCAGGGCTGAAGCTTTACTAAATGGGGATTGAATATAGATATGTCTGTTTTCTCAGTTATATGGCTGCTCAATTGAAAATAATATAATGGTCTCTCTAGCTTCGTATTCTTTGACTGTAAGATTGAAACATGCCCTTGTAAATGTTTCTAGAAACTTCTGCTTTAATCCCAGAGACTAAAGCTACTTGTAACAAATCCTTGCCTTGTCAGAAGAGTAGAGAGTTGGTGCATGGAGCTGAGTGATTGTGTTGTGACAATGTGTCTTTTGTAAATCATTGTCTTGGTTCTGAAACATGCATAGGTCAGGCAGGAATAGGGAGAAACAGCTTTAATTAGCTGAGGTAAATACTCTCAGGGTAGCATGACATTAGGTAGTGCTCTGTGTAGCTAAGCTAAGTGATTCTTTAATGCATTCTTTTTCCTTGAATCTGACTTTCAAAAAATCCTCCTACAGAACAAATAAAGTTACAGTTCTTTGCATTACTTCAGTGGGCAAATACACCCATCAGCTTTTAACTTATGTAGATAGAAACATTCAGAGCAACTCTGTTATTTTTTTTCTTCTACATCCTTTGCAGCACAAATTGTTTCTCTTTTTTCTTGCCTTAAAATGAGTTTAAAAAAAAAAAAAAAAAAGAATCTTTGCTGGCTTTGCATTCCACCAGAATTTTGAACAACAGTGTATTGAATTTTGCTGATTGCTTGCAATTTTCAGTGAGCTCTAGCTGTTAGAGGAGTAGAGCCAGGGTGTGCTCTCTTCAGTGCAGGGACTTGCTGTTGCCTGGAGTTCAACAGGGTTTTCCAGAGGTTATTTATTACCAGCTCACCTTGGTCCCCTGTGGACGCATTACTATATTCCCCACTCTCTGAGCCTCTCTCACGTAAAGGACTGCGCACTCTAAGTGTCTATAATAAGAGTAAATAGCTTGTATGCTAGCAGGAAGACTGCACCCTTGACAAGATTGTGCATGTAATAAGCCAAGCCTGTTCTGGAAGGTAAGAGGGGTGGTGTCTTTAGGGGAAGAGAACACTGATCTTACTATGGGGAAAAAAGCAGCCCTACCTCACTTGCAGCTTTTTCCCATTAATCTCTGTAGCTGTGTTTTAAAACGTGACATTTATCAGAAAACGTTGTAAAATAAACCTGTTTGGATAGGCGAGTGTATCATGGGAGTGTGTGTAGAAGGCATTACTACTCACTAATAGGAAAGTTTGCATTACCCATGAATCTCCCAACCCTTTGTTCCCAAGCAAGTAATTAGAAAAGGTGGTCTGATTTTCATCCGCTTCTCCTTTCTTTAAAAAATTCTTAGTAGCACACTGGGCTAATCTCAATATATTTCCTGTTACTGTGTAGCTAGCCTTTTTACCTAGACTTGAGCTTTTAGAGGGTGCTTGAGGCTTGTCAAGACAAATTCAAAACCAAATTGTATCCTTACAAACAAAGAAGAATGCTTGGTGTATTTTTCTTTGCAGCAAAAGGTTGTTTTTTTTTTTTCTTCTTTCTAGAACTACAAAGACCATGGTTAAATACAAAGATATCAAGTAACCTTCTAAATATAAGGCATCTTCCTTGTCTGTCTCCTTCATCGTTATGACACAACTATGGAAGTACTACCCTGGGAGCTATGAATTGCTCTTTGCTTGTTTCATTTTGAACCAGTTGTAACTGAGCTTGTCCAACATACACATACATGCTATCTGATATGTAATTTTCTTTTCAAACGCAAAGACAGGTTAGCTGTGAGAAATCAAATTGTGCACGTTTTAGTTAGTGGGCAACCTTCCTGTGTTAAATTTGTCCTTTTGTTTCTTGCAAGCCAAAGGTTCGTAGTTCAAATGTAAGCCAACCAGTTTGTACGCTGATTTTTATGGGAGTGACTTGGAGAACAGTCTGTCAAACTTTTACAGCCACAAGCAACTACTTTTCCTTATCTGCATATAATGCATGTTCTCACGCAATATCCATGTCACAAAGTAAAACTTATGACACTACTTTGGAATCTGTTACATCTTTTGACCACTCCATCTGCTGTACTTGTTGATTCATGCCCTGGAATGACTGAGTTCTAGCAGTGCCGCTTACTTAGTCCTCTCTCATTGTTTTTTTTTTTTGTTTGTTTTTTGTTTTGTTTTGTTTTTGTTTTTTTAAATTATCTGAAGGTTTTGTGTTTAACAAGCACAAGCTCTTCACAGGTGCAAAGGTGCAATGAAATGAGATTCTTACCTGCGTAGTAACAGGAAATGAAGAGAAATACATGCAGTTTTCTCAAAGGATGTAAAAAAGGGGAAGTTGTAGTGAGTCTAAGAAAGACAAAAGAAAAGCTCTTTACACCATGCATCTCTTATTCCTCTTTGAGTCTGGTTTGTTCTTCATACTTATAATGGAACCAAGCTTTATAGACAAAATAATACTTTTCACCAAAGCAGACAGTGAAAGCACTACTGCATTTTAATTATTTGTACCTCAGTATCTCCAGAAGATCTTTCCTTCTTTGTACCAGAAATTTTATAGCAAAAAAAAGTAGCTTTTTTTTTTTTTTTTTTTTTTTTTTTTTTAGTCTTCTTATTTCATTGTCTCCCTCTCATTTTGCTGTGGTTTCATGATGATTGGATGCTGTGAAACATTGAGCTGTGTTTGTTGATCTGAAGCCAGAGCTGTCCTTAGGCAGAGGAGGGCTGGAAGACTTCAGCTGTATTGTATGTGTGTGTGGTGTGTATGTGTGTGTGGTTTGTATGTGTGTGTGGTTTGTGTGTGTCCATCCCAACACACACACACACACACACACTTAAAAATAAACAAACATCTGAGGAAAAAATAGAGTCACAAGAGGAAAATGTGCAGAGCTGGCAGCTGAGCTGTTGGTAGCAGCCCCCTGAGAGGCGTGGGGCAATGCAATCCCACTCGGCCTCTCAGCGTGTGGGTGGTGGTTTTACACTTGTATGGAAAGGCCCTTGGCCGGCCGGCTGGCTGCTGTTGGAAGATGCACACAGCTTTGTTTCACGCTTGTCCAGACCTGTTCAGGCCTCTTCTGCAGCAGGCTTTCTTCCTGCCACAGCTAGCTGTCTTTTGGGGATGGTGGTTCAGCCCTCATTGTGCTGATTGAATGTGGTCTTGCTGTTTCACAATTACTCCTGCTTCTGGCCCCCTTTCCCCACCTTATCCCAGTCTCTGTGATTCCTGCTGGGTCTGGGGAGCAGCTGATGGACCCCTGTCCCTGGGAGCACTGGGTACCACAAAGAGGTTGTTGTGATCCATAGTGTCCCAGCATCCAGGAAGACTGTTCTACTGTGGTGCAGAGCTGAAGCAGAACTGCTTCTCTCCATTTCATCTGTGCTGTGGCAAAGTCAGTTTCCACTGTGCTACACATCATAGAATCACCAAGGTTGGAAAAGACCTCCAAGATCATCCTAGTCAAACTGTCCACCTATCACCAATATTTCCATATTAAACCATGTCCCTTAGTACAGCATATAAACGTTTCTTGAATGCCTCTAGGGATGGTGACTTCACTACCTCCTTGGCCAGAGCCTTCTTCTGTCACTGCCTCCTAGTCCCCTTGTGTCACTGATGCTGGCCTTAATGCTGGACCATGCGAGGCAAGCAGTGAAGTCACCAGTGATCTCTTATTATATCCAAGCTAGTTCCAGACAGGAACTTCAGTGTCCTTGTACCATGCATACCAGTGTCCTGCTTCATGTACCATGCTTAGAAGGCACTCTACTGGCAGTGTATGGAGCCAGGTGAGATTTAGCCGCAGTGCAATATGTCTTAAACTTCTTTTGGCCCAAGGCTGTGCTGTTCTCACCAATGCTTATACAGCCTTTGTTGGCTATGTCAGTGACGTTAGTTAATTTTGACTTTGAGTGAGCTGCCTGCACCTGTTTTTTGACGTGACAGTATTTTCGTTCATGGACTTCATAGGCATTGATACACAACCAAGTAAAGGTCGTATTGCTAACACTGCTAACAAGAAAAAAACAAGTTTCTGATAGCTGGGGCACATGCTTGGGTGGAAGAAACTGTACTGTTGTGAGACCCAGAGCTAATTTGAACAGGTTGAAAGGCAGCTTTGAAGACCCACTGAGGGGTGATCTGTTGCTTCCTACCCTGTAATTAATTGCCTCTGTGTCAGAATGGAGCACACAGAAAAAAAGGGGTCACCCCTTCCCCGTGTCATCTGAGGACATCTTCCCGTTGTCTTCAGCCAGAGCTGGAAAGATTCCTGATTGCTGTTTAATTGGATTAATGAATATAGTAATGGAAGGACTGGCCTTGCTGTGTTCTCCTCAGGCAGCACTTTCCTGAAAGGCTGACAAATTCTTTTGAGATGGGTATTCATGATAAAAGTTAACTTTGAAATAGAGTAGCCTTGTGAACAAAGCTACTGTAAAAACTGCACTGTATGCTGAGGGAACATGCCACGTGTTACATTCACCTACTTGTAATTCTGCTTTGAACATTCTCCATTATGCATTATGTGTCATCATGTACGTGTTTGCTTTCATATAGATGTGCTTAGAAGCTCCTTGCATTCAGGGCTTGAATTCCTCCCCTTTACACTCCCACATCTTCACATATTAGTTAGCATTATATACTTTGCTCTTTGGAGAAAGAGAATTGAATAGAGAGCTAACGGTCTTAAAAGAAGTCCTTCAATGAAGAGGCTTTGGGCTGTGAATAAAATATGCTCTTGGCTCTGTAGTTAGCAGTTATAACCGTGTCAAAACCTCTCACCACAGATGACCTGCAGGAACAACAGGTAAACAGTGGCACAGTGAAAAGACTGTTCTTTTAGAAAATGAGGGTGACAGGGACTAGCATGGGAGCCAGGATTTGTGTGTCATTTGAATCACTTATCACCCAGTCCCTGCTTTCAGGAATAACAGCAGTAACCACTGGCAGGGGCATAGGACATGGAAAGGAGAGCAGAGAATCTGTTGCCAGTAAGATGGAGATTCTGGCTTGTCTTTGCAAAACAGTTGGCTATATAATATAAAAAGTTCAAAAGTTAGTTTTAAAAAAAGAGTAGAAGGGATCTGTGGATTTCGTTGTCTGTTAAAATGAGTAGCTCATGCATTTGGATTTACCATTTCAGAATCTCTATGAACTTATACAGAGCTTTGTACCAATCCTTCATATTCTTTTTTTTTTTCCTCATAGCACAAAAATAAAACAAAACAAAACCTCACAATTCTTTTATTTGAACAAGCAAAAGTAATGCTAGGCTCTTATCTACATTTCACCGGAGTGGGATCAAATGATCTTGGAAATTAGTCCCTCAAAGAGGATTTCAGAGCTCTACAAACTTACTGCCGTGTTAACCTTTTGACTATTCTGCTTCTTTGGAAAGCTGTCAGTACAGAAGAACCTAAAAGGCAGCTTTTAAATTAAGAAGGAAAGGTAACACTGAAACGGACCTATTCTTGTTGTGAACAAAAAGTCATTTGATTTTAAGTTATTTGATTATAAGTAAATATTATTGCTGTGAAGTGAAAGGTATTTATAATAGGAGAAACCAAGCCAAGTTTTGGAGAAACTTAAATAAAATGGCAACATACTTCAATTACAAGAGTTTTATAATTAATGTTGTCTGGAGATCTGAAAGCTAAAATTGTGTATGAGTCTCTGTGCTTGTGCAAGTTGCAAAGTCTTTAAATCATAAAAATTCACATAAAAATGTCTACTGAGTTACGTATTTTGACTACAACACTGGATTCAGGAAAAATATCAGTGTTTTATTTCTTTGTATTGTTTTATTTGACTGATGGTTTAGGACACCTCACTTAACATTTATTTTTTCTGTTTTATTAAGAACTGTACTTCATTACTTGGCAGCACTGGTGTTGCCATTTTTTCACAATCCTTAATGCTACGTCCTTGTTTAGGTGTTGGCTGTGCTGAAGAGCAGTCAGTTAACTGAAAGCTTGACTGCTGCAACAGTCTCAGTGGGAGTACCTGAGCCCATCAGGTATTGTCTTTTTTCTGCAGGAGGAACAAAAGAGATGCCTCCAGCATCAGATGCTACAAGAACATCTTTGTTTTTATAGCTGATGCAGTAGCAGGGTTTCCTTTGCTTATCCTTTTTTTGGATGTCAGGGAGAAGTCTTCGCAGAGTGGTGAGGTGCTGGAACAGGCTGCCCAGAGAGGTTGTGGATTCCCCATCCCTGGAGGTGTTCAAGGCCAGGTTGGATGGGGCCCTGGGTAGCCTGGTCTTATATTAGATCTGGAGGTTGGTGGCCCTGCCTGCAGCAGAGGGGCTGGAACTTGATGATCCTCAGGGTTCCTTCCAACCCAAGCTATTCTATGATTCTCCTTCATTAGTTTTGTCCCAGGTGTGCTGGCTCTGCTTCTTTGCTACTTGGGGTGGCAGAGCCAGGTTAGTGTTTGTGAGTGGAAGTTGGATGGTAGTGGTTGGGGTGCCCTGATAGCCTTGTTCCCAGAGAATTTCTCCACACACACTCCACCTGTCATCCTCCTTTGCTGTACTGCCTTCACCAGCTTTAGTGGCATTATCAAAGGACATGGGACATGGTGAACAGAAGGCAAGGTCTCTGCAGGGTTTGGAGGCTGTCTGCATACAGGTCAGTTCATATGAGCACGGTGCAAAGAGGAACAGAGAGGAATGAGGCTGAAAGGTTTGTGCAGACATTGCTCTGGTTTTGTTCTCCCTCCCAGAGGACCTTGTCAGGGTGTAACCTTCTCCAGCAAGCCTTCGTCCAGGGCAAGGCTGACTTTGCATGAATGGCCCCTTCGAACTCAAGCTGCCAAATAAATGTTGCCTCTGATTTTATTACTGCAACGTTACACAAAGACTGTTCATATTCCAGACTCAGAGGCAGTCTAATCAGCTGCCTGCAGGTTTTTTCTTATTTTTTGGAAGAAAAATGGCCTATTGAGATGAATTGCTGTGTGACTCAAAAAAGCTGGTGGAATTTGCAGGCTGCTTTTTGAATAGAGTTGTTTCAATTCTTGATAGCAGGGCATTTTATTCAAATTCTGTCTTGTTCATTCAATTGCAAATAATCATTGTTTATCTCGTCTAAATCATTGAATAAATATGAATTTAAAATTGGGAGTTTCACTCCATCTCTAAATGGTGTTGACAGTCAAGATAATGCTTTCAGTGCCTTCCATTGTCTGGAAATGCACTTTCTGTTGCGTGGCAAATGATGGGTAAGGGGTGACAGAGGGATTTCCTTTGTTGCTGGGTTTTTGGTGTTTGGATGTTCTTAGGTTTTCTGAGAGGGAACATTTTGGTCTTCTCCTCTGAGAAGGAAATAGCAGTTTTCATCTACTTTTCCTTGGAGCTAGTTCAGGTGGTTCATGCTGGAAGCAAGGGGAGAATCATTGCTACCTCTTTTTTGTGGGTGCTGCTTCCAGTGGGATGCTTTTGTAGTGCTGATTCAGAGCATTTTAATACCCCCCCAAACCATACCCCAAACCGTAGCAGAGTTTGGTCTGGACCTTTCTTTGTTCCTCTAGTAGGTGCTTGGATCTTGTTGACCTGCTGTCCAGCGAGGATCCTAAGTCATATCTTATTGTCTGTCTTCTGCCTATTTTTTTTGGTTACATGCTCTCTAACGCCTGGGAAGTTGCAATCCTTTCAGTTCTCGGTTTGCAGGCAGAAAGGGGTACTTTTCCATACTGAAGCACGGTGTGGTGATGTGCCAGGAATGCTTCAGGTTTTCTGCAGCACTATGGTATTTATAGGTGGGTGGACTTTTTAAAAATGAAGCTTTGTGGTGTCTTCATATGTAGAGAACTGTAGGTCACACAAGGTCATTTGTGAAGAAATTAAAGATGCGCTTTTTGTCTCGTCAGAATTAGCATGGACAGCCTAGAAGCTTACTGTAGTATAATCTGGGTAAAATCAATGTGTTTAATTTGAATTAAATTTCTTCATTGTCTGTATAGGCAAGCTCAATTAAAGGGTCATGAGCACTGAACCTGTAATTGGGAGCTTGTTTGTACTCGATAGTAGAGCTTGTCTGCAAAAGGAAATAGGCCATGTGTGGAATAAATGGTCTTGAAATAGTGCTTGCAGAATAGGCATTAGGTGAGAAGTCTTGACCAGACAAGCTTACTGATCTCAGTGAACATGTAGGGAAAGAGCAAAGAAGAGCTCTACCACAGTGACAGCAGTGCTCACTGGCCCGGCAGCATGCTTCTCCACACTCTGGAGTTCAGAAGCAGAAAGGGATGATTCTGTGTGAGAAAAAGGTTTAGAAGAGGAGGAACTAAGGCTAAAAATTGGGTGGACCTGAAGTGAGCGAAGAGTGAAAGCAAAACAGGTAATTATGCAGAACTGTGTGTTACTCATCTGATGTGATAGATCCAATAATGGGCAGAGTGGGTATCCAGGCATAGAATCACAGAATTGCTCAGATTGGAAAAGACCTTAAAGATCATCAGGTCCAACTGCAGCCTATCCATCTACCCTAACAACCATCTGCTAAATCATGTCCCTGAGCACCACATCCAAATGGGTTTTAAACACATCCAAGGATGCTGACTCAACCACCTCCCTGGCATCTCACTTGGAAAGGAAGATGGGGAATGGAGTGATTCCTAGGGTAGGCAGGGAGGAATTCTGTAAATTGGAAACAAAAAGAAACTGATTCTCAGTAACGTGTGTACAGGATATTTGCCTGAAGGAAAGGCTGTTGGTGTTACAGTATCAGTTTAGTTGGTAATATTCTTTTTCTTGATATAAGAGACCTATTTAATTTTTCTCCATTGTATAATAGATAATAAACTTCATGACTTTCTCTTGTTTTGAGAAAGATTAAATTATATTGTATCAAAGCAAGCCTTGTGCACTAGTACATCTTGTTGCTTGATAGATTGTTTTGGGACAACAGGATCAATGTCTAAGGTCAGCTATTACAGAGAAACATTAAGTTATTGGATAGTAGCATTACTTGGGTTGCACTGTTATCTTGCTGATAGTAGAACGACCATGTTAATTTGCTTTACATTTGGTATTAAGCTGCTGTATTATTTGTCCTGTATCTAAAGCATACACTTAGCCAGTAGCTCTCATCACAAAAAAAATGTAAACCACTAGATTTTTATTTTTGTTTTCAATCTCTGGGTCCTTGAGCTTTTAATGATTTATTTTTCTCGTTGGAATGCTGCATTCCGCAATTTATTATGTGAGCTGAAGTCCTCTTGTTTCTGCTTGGAGTCATGTATAAAGAGATCTTGCAAGATTTATTGCATTCTTCTAACTTCTAAACACAAGGGAAATACTGGTGGTCCTCAATACAGACTAACAGCAGAGCATGAACAAAGCCAGTATTTTTAACTGACTGTTTCTGTGTACAGAAGGTGTAGGTAGGCTCATTTCTGCCTTCAAATAAAAATCTTACTGAAATCTCTCTAAAATGATGAAGATTCTGTCATAACTCAAATACTTACTTGTAGAGTAGGAACATTTTAGCATACTTTTGGCTGTCTTCCCATCCAGTATTCTTCATCAGCATCAAACTAAGCACACAGCTGTCACGTGCAAAATACCCTGAGAGACTTGATGGTGTGCTGGCTGTGTACAGGCTGGGAAACCATGAGTGTGACTTGTTGCTTTTGCAAGAAATGAGGATTGTGCGCTTTTTGATATGCTTTAACTAAGCACTTAATTCAGCATTATCATAAATTCACTTGACTCAGCTGTTGCAAAGTCCCCTGATACTGATTAATGCCCTTATTCAAGCAGGTATTTTTGTCACTTGGCATCATGTCATGAAATAAAACAGTGAGAGAGAAAGCTTGTGTGCTCCTGTCATTGAGTGTCTGCTCTAGCTTTCTTTCCTGGTGTTAATAAATTGCATTTACAAATTAAATCTTTTCTCCAAATGTGATTTTCATTAGATTTTGAGCTAAGGACTGGTTTCTAGATATTGTTTTATGGTATTCCCCAAGGGAATACTGGAAAGACTTATTTTTTCTCACACCATATTGCTTGCACAGGATAAAAATGTCATTTTCAGTGCAAAGAAGTGAGAAATTGTAAGGTTTATTTCATGTTGATTTTATTGCTTTTCTAAAAACATAAATGAAATAAATTTAATTGCAGTCATATGCCTCAAACTCTTGATTTGTTGATTGCTTGTTTTCTTGATGTATTTCTCCAGTAAGTTCATGGGTAGATTTAAGAGTATATTCATGTAAAATAATTGAATATAAAGACACAGGTTTACCTAATAAATACTTGCACATTGTGGATTACAGTATGGCATTGCTGATGCAACAGTATTTATGAATATATGCAATATGTAATGCAGAAAATGTACAGTAAAATGATATTTTTATTTAATAAAGCCACTATTTTCATTGTCTGCCTGTGTCTTAAAATGATCTAAGAGCTGTTGGCTTTCTAGATAGGGTCCCATATGAAATGGTTTATTCTAAGACATTCTGCCTCTTTGGAACAAGACCCTTTGCAAAACCTCAGCCACCAAAAACCCCTTTGCTCAGTGTTTACCTACAGTCTCATCCTCAATCCTGCTATGCTCTTGGAAGTTCTGCAGCTTTCTGCCGTGCATCAGAGAGTGTCTTACTGGTCTTCAGCAAAGAAAAGGCACTGTCAGATGTCCAGTGTGCACAATGCAGGTCATGCTCACGTCCTGGAAGTTCTTGTGTGCTGCCAAGGGTTCCTTCTAACTTTTTTCTGCTTGTCATCCTTTCTCATCTGGGTAATATTTTTGGAAGCATGAGTGCAGTTCTCACTCTAGGGCCTGTCATTTTGTCTTCTTAGATCTTATGAATGCTGCAGGAAGCATGGTTATGGAGCAGGTGGATCTTGACACTGCTCTGAGTATGGCCCTGTCACAGCAAGGCTGATAAAATATACCATGTTTTGGAGGAAAGTGAATTGAGTGAATAATTCTGCTGAGTTCTAAATAAGCATGAATTGGAGCATGGGGATGTCTCATCAGAGTTTGAAAACGGCTTTCAAAACCATGCCAGTGTGTCTTCTTTTCACATTTTCTGCATGTGACCCTATTTCTAACGTTCATTCATGTATTTCTGTACTCAGTTACTGTCTGTTCAATTTATCTTTGTTATTACTAGAGGAAGTAATCTGGTTCAACAGCACAATTGCTGTCTTTCAATCTTCAATACTGTTAGTAAAGACTGTGCTTCTAGCCTGCAGGTATGGTTGCTCTTTCAGCAAGCTGTTGATATTTGGGCATTTGATAGTTCCTGTCTACCTTATTTTAGAATCCTACAGCAGCTGTGAGAGCCTTTCTTTTTGTCACCTGGGGCCCATTCATTATCTGGGCTTTCAGGTGGGTAATTGATAGCGGTTGAGTCTGTTTTTGGTGTGTTCATCACAGTGGTAAGGTAAGGCACGGTAAGGATACTCAAGCAGATTAGACATGTTCTTTCCTCATGAAGTACTGTTTCTTGGAGTTCAGCTAGATTTGCTGTTTAGTCTTATGTTTCTTGAGTTTGTTCCTTCTGTTGTTGCTGTTTGCATTGCTCCTTCCTATCTCAACCTCTAATTTTCATTTCCACAGTAACTTTGACAGTTCTTATTTTGCATCCTCTCTTAGGGTTTAATTTATAGTTTTCCATATATTCAGCATGTTTGTTATCTTGGACCATTTATATCTTGAAAGGAAAGCAGTTTTTGCTGAATTCTTATTTGTTTTAGATTTTGTTCCAAGTTTCCTGCATGCTTTTCTTGACCTTCCCCAAATGCTGGCAATATCCTTGAGGGTGGACACTCCTATGCTCTGCCAGCATGGTCTTTGTAAAGTTCAGGAGCCAACTTGGTTATCTTCCTTTTCTGCACACTGACCCCATTGAATGGCTCTCAGCTTTCATTTCCTGGGGATTTCATCTGCTGTAATATTTCATAGTGTGACCTTCTAATTAGTAACATTAAAGTTCAAGGCAGCCTTTTCACGTATGTGTCCTAACAAAGGCATGAGTCAAGATGAAAAAAACAAGGCAAGCTTTTCAGGGCTCGAGCAGCGGGGCTACCAAGAGCCCATTTGAAGGACATGAGATCTATCATATGATTTTGCTGCCCTTATCTAATGGCTTTGATGGTAGATGACTTTGCTGAAGTTTTACAGTGGAATTAGGGAATCTGAAGGTTACATGGTTCTGGTGAAAATAAAACATGGGGAAGGGACCGTTGTTCTTTCTGGTCTTGGCGACAGCCACTGACCCCAGTTAGTGTCTTTTCTAGATGGTTGATAAGGAATCATAAAGGAACGTTTAAGAGTCAGCTCCCAGAGACATTTCCACATCTAAACAGGAATGCAATGTGTGAAAGAGCTGGAAGTATGAGAAAGATGTGCCTAAGCAAGAGAAAACTGTGGTTTTGAATACAAAGGATGAATCTATGAAGATCATGTTAAGTCATCCTACCATGTGCAGGTCAATTGTCCTGTTATTTTCCTTGGAGAATTTTCTGTCAGTAAATTAGCTTAGTGATGTGCAGAATGCTCTGCATACCCTATTAACCTCTGTGTTGTTTGTCAAAGACTAGATATCACAAACATGAAAATCCTTCTCCTAGAAATAATGTTTTGTTTCCTTTCTCTGTTCATGTGACCTGTGTGTCCCATTGATGTTTGCACAGCCTTTTAGCATTTGTTAGAAATTTGTTCCCTGTATCTTCTTTTTACCCCGGTATACTTTCTTGTGGAATGAATGGCAGCTCTAACTGTTCAAATGTCTGTGCTAACATTTGATATATTCAGTCTGGGATAGGATCTCAGTGAACAGATTTCATCAGGCAATTCTCCTCAGTCAGCTGGTGGGTTATCCTACCCAAAGCTTCAGTGTTAGGTCTGTTCTGCATTCTGCCTGTTGCTCCTTCTCATTTGTTTCTTCTTCTCATTTGTCTCAGCAAGACAGGCAAAATCATGCAGCAGTAAGTGTTAAGAATCTGTTTGCCTGAATGTTGGTCTTTGATTAGGCTGCTGCCCTTGTTCAGTCTTTCATTAGCAGCAGCATACATATGTTTTTGTTTGGAAAAACATTTGATGGGTTTTCTTTTCCTGAGCAGAACTGTTCCTTTCCATTCTGCTGCGTAATCCCTTGCCTGCATGGGCAGTCCTGCAGTGCTCATAAACAGCTGGGCTGCTGCTTATTGCACTCCTTCAGTTGGTTTTATAAATATTATTTCAAAGGATTTGGGAAGGTTTGTTTTCTTGGTGTTCCTCCTTATTAAAATATTTGCATTAACACCCTGACCTAATTTTTAGTTTGCAGTGATGACCTTTGAAGGGACTAGTGTTGTCAAAGTAGCATTGCCTGTGAGATGCAGACATATGTCTATAAGGATGAGTTGTCAAGATGTAAATTAACAGGAAATGGGAAGCTGAGCAATTGTCTTATAAACTTCAGCGATGTCAGTGTTCCTGAAAGTTTGTTTAAGTAGTAGTAGTGGTAGTCTGGGGATATGTACAACTCTTGAGTGTACTTTCCATGGCTTTACAAAAGATATATAAAAGTGTTCTATGACAGAGTATTTGAATTATGGCTTTTAAAGGGCTTTCACTGTTCATTTGTAGCATGCCTCTGAAATTTATCTTAGAAGTACATTAATTAGAAATTAACGCAGCCATTTGCTTTGAAATACTTGCTGTATGGTGAACTTGATGTGCTAATTACATTAAGAAGCATGACCTAACCTGGTGGCGGTCCTTATCAGAGGCCTGGGTGGAAACATTTAACATTTAGGCTGTTTTCAGATGAAGTACTAACACTGGTAGCCTGTTTGATCCATACATTTTTTTTTCCTGTTTGCAGCTTAAAACATTCTTCTTCAAAGAAGTTTAAGTGAGGTGTACAGTAAGGAGTGGAAGACTACCTTGTGTTGGTTGGCCTTAGATTTTTGGACGATGATTATTTGCTTGTTTTATTTTTCATCTAATAAGGTATTACTGTAGTCCATTGTAAAACTAGATTTCTTTTGCCTAGAAAAAAACCTCAGACCTCAGTGTATTGTCAGTATGTGATAATTTCATACGACCCCTTTACATGTATTTGGGGCTTTAATTATTGTGAAAGAAGTGCAAGAAGAAGGTATGAATGGCAAGCTGTATCATTTTGCAAGTCTGATCACTGATGAACTGTATAGGGAATAGGAGTTTATATAAAAGCTCCTTCCTCAGATAAGAGTTTTTGAGAATGTTCTCTAATAATTATTTATTTTTTAACTCTTTCAGGTATTCACCTATAAACAGAGCACCATCACTCATCAAAAAGTAACGCCTATGCATCAGACAAGTGTGGAGAGTGTGGAAGACATGGCAGCACTAGTAGATCTCCATGAAGGCTCCATTATGCATAACTTATTCCAACGATATCAGCAAGATAAAATCTATGTAAGTTTCTTCTAAATTTAAGAAAAATATCTAGAGGCAATGTTTTCGTTTGTCTAACTGCTGTGTGTTTTGCAGTTCTGTAATATCTTCCTTCTTAATGTTCTCCTGTTCTTTGTGCATTTTTAGAGAGTTGAAGCATGCCTTGTCCTAGGGACTTCTTACCAACAGTAGTAGAAGGAGGAGGTAGCTTGGGGATGTCAAGGTACTCCCTGGCAAGCCGCAGAAAACCACTATACTACATATGCTTTTTTACACTTACATTGACAAGGTTGTGTGTAGGAGTCTTGTTTTTCCTCACCTCCTTTAGCCTCCCTCTTCCAACGTTGTATGCTATGTACATGACTGGAAATAATGCAGTGGGGTTTAATCTGCAACTGTCATTTGGAGGTCCAAGGTCCAGTTGTGGCCAACATCATAGTTATAATAGAAAGGGAATGGTATTATGCTCATTCAAGCTGAGAACCTATGCCTTTAAATACAGATAGAGTTTTGGGCATGTGAAAGCAGGCAGCTATTTAGGAATTTCAGAAACTAAGAATTAGTCAATACAGAACTCTTTTTCTCAGATCTATAATGAAGGTTAGATTGTGATTAGGTTAACCTGCTCTTTAAATAATTTATTAGTCTTGGTTGGATTAGGTACTAACCTTCCTTGAATCTAGAAGCCCGCTTAATGTGAGAGAAATAAAGGAAATAGAAGTAGCTGTTCCGGGTTGTGAAATCTCACTTTTCAGTTCTTCAGTGGTTGCTTTTTTGATGTTGTTTGTTTGTTTTTAATAATACTTCACAGAAAAAGAAAAAAAAAAGAAAAAAAAAAGTTTGGATAGTCTTCTTGGATCCTTGCTTTGGCCATATACATGCTTTATTTTAAACTTCATCTATTAAATTCAGCTTGTTTATTTTTAAGCATAAGCAAATCTTAATGTAAAATGTTTTCTTTATTTACAAATTTATTTATGACAAAAAGAAAGGGCATAAGGAAGCTCTCTTCCTTTTTAAGTTACCTCTAAAGGGACTTGTACTGGGAGCCCTACATTTGGAGGTAGTTCTCTTTATAAAAGTCTTTATAATTTTTTCTTCTGAAAATAAATTGTCTATTTTCACTTTGAGAAGAAAAAGTAGACAAAAAATGAACAGCATATGTGAGCAACCCTGCGGGAAGAAAGGAGAACATTTGAGAAAAGTTTGCTCTTCTACTAGCATTGTTAGATTAGACCATAACACTTAGTATGAGTGAAAATTTAATTTAGAAAGAAAAGTCTTCTGAGCAATTGGATGTACTGAGGTGTGGGATGTGGATGTTAGCCTTTCCTCTTCAATCAAGTGTGAGTATAGAAGGGTGATGTTCTGAAAAAGTGAAAAATATCCTTGTTCTGAAGAGACATGTCTTAGTTTATTTCCCAGCTTGTCACAAGTTTAGGATATTCTGACACTTGGTGCTCAATGTGGTGTATGTTTCTAGACAAACAGGTTTATTTGCTATTAGTGATGGCAGGTCTTCAGTTGCCACTGAATATTTATTGTCCTTTCAGTTTTGCAAATTTTACTTCTTTTTGGTATAACTAACCTGAAAATTGATTGAGTAAAGGTGATTGGTGAAAAACAGGTGTATTTTGAACTGCATATGAAAGAGTCTCTGTTGTCCTGTATATGTAACCAGGAAAGGTATAAAAAGCATCTTCTCTTTCCTAGTTGGTACCTCCAGTCTTGCTTTTCCAATAGCAGTAAATTAGTGAGACAGAACTCCAGGAACAGAAACCCTGAGAAAAGCAGATTAAATAGTTGACATAATTTTATGAGAACTTTATCAGTTTATCAGCATATGTTTTAGGAAGAAGCATTCTGGGACTGGAAGGTGCATTAGCTTTACCTCTGTTAAACACACATTTGCAGCCAGCTGAAGAAATGATTTTCCTCATCTTTCTTCATTGGGACTAGACTAATTCTTATACAGGACAGTGGAACCCATTGCATGCCAGAAGCAAAACATTCCAGATTGAACTTTGTCTCCTGTGGCCAGTAATTGCTGTATCACTGAAGTGCACACACTGTGTCTTGTATCCACATAAACACCTTACTTGTATCTGTCCCTTGTACAGTAAATTAGGAACACCCTACTGTACTTTGAGCAGAGGAGCTAGTCATCCCTGTGGGAAGATTTCTCTCCGTCACTCAATAAAACCAACCTATAAATGTCACATGCTGCTTTTACAGATGCTTATCATTGTCTCTCTGTGTGCTTCAGCCCTGTTCACCTCCTTGCCCACCTCACGACCGAGGGAAAAAGTATACTTTGTGGCTTTTAATTTACTAGTAGTAATACAAACATATTTGTTTAATTCTTGAGTTTAGCAATGAAGAATGCATTGTTTAGGGTATAAGTTTGGAGGTTTGTTTTTCCAAACAAGTACAAAAAATGGTATGAAGTGCAATACATTAACTTGTAGTGTAAACCATTTCTTTGAACTTTTTTAGAAATACAAAAGAAACAATTTAAAAGAAATTTAAACAGTTGCTTTTCCAGGAAGACATTATTTATTCAAGTCTTCCCCTGTTGTGTATTTGATGAGCTGTTTATCCAGCAATGAGCATCTCAGTAAATATCTTCAGATGTTAGAGTTCAAGTTTACTTTTCTTTACTTAATAGCATTTTTCCCTCTTCATCTCACATAATCATACCCATACTCCTAAACTCCTTGCTATTTCCTAATTAATAGTATAAAATATATTTGCTATAGATGTCAAAGATTGTCAAACTAGTCAGTGACTTTCTTTCCTGCCGCCAACAGCTCCAGCTATAAAGGTCAACACAGACTTTTCTTCCCTTTTTTTGTGGGATGTTGGGCTTGGCTTATTGATTTGGTCTACAGACTGTTCATAGCATAAATGATGCCTGGCTTTGTACTTAACAAGCTGAGATAAGTAGCTGAATCTGTGTTGTTAGTAAGAAGGTAAATGACAAAATTTGTTCTAATCTGCAGTCATCTTTTTGTATCAGCATCAAGTCTGTCAACTAATTGTGATATTTTCTGCCTGTTTTTCTGTTTAAAAACAAAATAAAAGTGCATGCTATCTCCTTTTGGTCTGTGAGACACACAGGCTGTATATGCTCCTCCTAGATAGAATCAGAGAATCTTTAAGGTTGGAAAGACCAGTAAGACCATCTAGTCCAACCATCAACCCATTCACTGCCATACTGCTAAATCATGTCTCTCAGTTCCACATCTACACATTTCTTGAACACCTGCAGAGACAGTTGCTCTGTCTCCTCCCTGGGCAGACTGTTCCAATGCCTTACAACTCTTTTTGTAAAGAATTTTTTCTTGATATCCAGCCCAAACCTTCTACGGCACAACTTAAAGCCATTACTTCTAATCCTATCAGCATAACCTGGGAGAAGAGGCTGACCTCTGCCTTGCTACAACCTTCTTTCAGGGAGTTGTAGAGAGCGATAAGATCTCCTCAAAGCAGGTTCCTGTCTGGAATTTTTTTTCTTAGATTTCTTGATTAATACTGCTTTTATCTAAGAGCTTGCTTCTGGGTCACCCCTGGAAAAGAACAAATTTAGTATGCCAGTAATGGGATCCTGGAGGGGTTCTGTTGCTACTCCTTCTCCCATTTCATTTAAAGGAACAGCTTGAGTGGGGACGTCCAGCTTTTAGATTTTAATTCCTGTATTTGAATGCTCAGATTAGCTTGTGTGCTAGGCTGATGTGTGGAGAAATATAGAAAGATAAATATCAGTGCTAAAAGTGGAAGGTGCCCAAATTGGAAAATGGAGCCTTTTGTGAAGGCGAGCAAGATATTTCCTTGCCTCTGAAGCCAAGCCAGCACTGGGCACATGGTGTGGAGAGGGGAAGTGCTGCGGCAGCTGTTCTTGTCGCCATTCAAAGGAGACTTGTTCCTAAGCTGTTGATTCAAGTTTACTTTTAGTTAAATACACATCGTGAGAGAGACTGACTTTGTCTTGGAGATGATGCCATGAACCACATCGTGTGTGGATTGTACTACAGGACACATAAATTATAGTGTCCGAGCTGGCTGCGGGAGGAGCTGCAGTTCTCTTGTCTCTGTGGCCAGTGGTTAGGAGCTGGTGTAGGCAAGTGAATTAAAGAAGAGCAGATCAGAGAGCTGGAGTTTTTGCTGAGGCAAAAGTAGGCCTGAAAATAACTGCAGCTACTTCACGGACTGCCCTACAGATATTTCCAGTGCCAAATCAGCCCTCATTTGCCCATGTTCAGGCAACAAACAAGTTCCAAAGCACTTCACAGAATCACAGAATTGTAGGGGCTGAAAGAGGCCTCCAGGGATCATCGAGTCCAACTCCCCTGCCAAAGAAGGTTCCCTATTCCAGGTTGCACAGGAGTGTGTCCAGGCAGATCTTGAACGTCTCCAAAGAAGGAGAATCCACAGCCTCCCTGGGCAGCCTGTTCCAGTGCTCTGTCACCCTCACCGTGAAGAAGTTCTTTCATGTATTGGTGCAGAACTTCCTATGCTCACATTTGTGGCCATTTCCCATTGTTCTTTCCCCACAGATCACTGGAAAGAGGTTGGTGTACCTTTGACTCCCACACTTACGATATTTATAAACATTAATAAGATCCCCTCTCATTTTTCTTTTCTCAAGGCTGAACAGACTCAGGTCGCTCAGCCTTTCCTCATGGGAGAGAAGCTCCTGGCCTTTATCATCTTTGTGGTCCTCTGCTGGACTCTTTCCAGGAGATCTATGGGTTTTTTTTGTACTCGGTAGCCCAGAACTGGACACAGCACTTCAGGTGAGGCCTGACCAGGGTAAAGTAGAGGAGGATCACTTTCCTTGACCTGCTGGCCTTGCTCCTTTTAATGCACCCCAGGATCCCACTGGCCTTCTTGGCCACCAGGGCACACTGCTGTCTCATGGCGCTTCACATCCTTTTTCCTGCTGAGTTAAGCTCTAAAGTACCAGGTGGACCCATTTCCCTTAGAAGTGGTGTTTGTTCGACAAGAGCCATTTTATTTAGAGTGGAAAAGTGCCCTCCTCCCAGAGGGATGTGCTGGGTCTGGCAGCCTCCGATGGGCTGGGGCAGAGCCTCTTGGAGCAAGAGAAGCATGTGGTGGCCAAGAAGGGTGAGGGAACGTAGCCTATTTTTGCTCTGTTTCAAATTAGGATTGCAGTTTGCCCACCAATAATCACAACCATCTGTTCAGTATATGTATTTGTATAAAAACTTCTGTACCAGCCACGTAGGCATGTAGTGCTGTAGAAGCCATGTGTGCATCAGAGGAGGATGGTGGTAGCTAGGAGCTCAGGGGCTGGCTCTCTTTGTCTCTTCAGATGATGCAGCAAACATGATGTAACTTGTATGAGAAAAGAAAATCTCTCTAATTCTTAAAACAAACAAAAAACATGGTGTTAAACTGGAAGAGTTGCCTTCTGACAAAGTGGCTTGCAGAATTTCTGTCTACTTTATTACCCCGAGTGCTCATTTATCTGTACTTAAAAGGTATATTAATTTATTTATACATCAATTTTTAAAATCTATTTGTGTTAATTTGCCTTAGCAGCATGTAGTTTGTTAAATCATCTAATTATTACATGTTTATCTCCCTTGCAATCATGAGAATGCCCTGAGGGGATCCAGTTGTTGTTTGTGCAGTGTTTATCAATAGTCACTGTCGGGTTTTTTGTGTGTGTGTTTTTTTGTGTTTTTTTTTTTAAATTCTGTTTGCAGATCGAGACACTTTAGCATCCAGGTCAGTTGCTGCCCTGTGACTTGTTTGTCTAGGGTTTGGCATACTCATTTGTTTTTCAGTAAAGTAAAAGTATTTCAGATGCAGTGCAGTTGCTCTGTCAGAAGTGCCATGTCAACAGGAAGCGGATGCTGGTACTTACACTGGGAAAATCTTAGGCATGCTGAGGTACAGGATAATTAAATAAAGCAAGACAGATGTAATTTGTGGAATTTGAAAGCACTGCTGTATGGATGTCCTCTACTGTGGGTACAGGTTTTAGGTGGAGGCAGACAGACAAAAGACTAGTAAAAGATAGTAGCCCAAATGTGTTTTATTAAAAAGATGAAAACTGCTCTGATTGTTTTCTTAAGGAGAAGAACTATGATGCACTTCCTGCAGAAAATAGACCTTAAACAAAAGTGTATCAAGTGCCTATACACTGGGCAGCTGAATAACTCTGTAGCATGGGCCATTGACTAAGGAAGAGAAATGGCAGTTTAAGCCACCTAGTAAGCAGTACTTCTGTCTCATTTTTAGTAATGTTGTTAATTAACAAGAGTAATTTTTGTGAAGAAGCCAAAGCGTTTCCTTGCTTTCACACAAACTGTGTTAGTAGTAGTAGCTCGTTCACTTTGAAGCAGGTTTATATTAGTAGTCATACAGTTATAGAATTATAGAATGGCTTAGGTTGGACAGGACCTTAAAGACCATCCAGTTCCAATCCCCTGATGGGAGCAGAGTTGCAACCCAGCAGATCAGGCTGCCCAGGGCCTCATTCAGTCTGGCTTTGAATGCCTCCAGGAATGGGGCTCCCACAGCTTCTCTAGGCAGCTGTGCCAGTGCCTCAACACATCCCTGAGTGAAAAATTTTCCAATAACATCTGATCTAAATCTCCCCTTTAATGTACATTTGAGCCAAATGCATTGTTATTTCACTGCCTTTTAGAACTCACTTTATTTTAGTTTTGTCTACAAGCTTGCAGTAGTTGCACAGTTCAAAGTATTTGGTACGCCAAACAGTTCCGAGTAATAATTTTACAGGATCTACTGTTTGGTCACTGAGGAAACTACTGATTATTTAATTGCTATACTTTTACAGTAGAGGAATTTAGAAGTCATGTTGATGAATTTCAGTGGGTTCTGTTAGGTTGTATCCTGTACTACCGCAGAAATGGGGTAATTGTCTCAACCAGCTCCTTCAGTGAAGGTGCACAAAACAGAGTTCAGTTGCGAAGACTGCATGAAAAATGCCTGTAGATAGCTGCTTAACTTCCATAATTAACATGTTATGCTTACAGCAGATAATGTTTTGAAAATGTAGTTCAAAGTGAGTTCCTGTCTCCAAGCATTAATTACAACTTCCATTTCACATCTGTTGTTGGAGAGCAGTAGACAAAATCTATATAAACGCAGCAGGGTTTTAATTGGAAATCTAGTGGAATCTATTTCTGGTGATCGTTATTTCTAAAAATGGTCATTTAAGTAGATCAAACAACTTTCTGCCCAAATACCATTATTTTGTTATTTTTTTTTCTTTTGTGTACATACTGGAGGAAGAACATAGCTGTAATGACAGGAGTAGAAGTAAACAAATCCCATCAGTTGGTTAACCAAGTTTTCTTCTTCTTTTTGGATTACTTCTTTCTGCTGACTTGCTACATTGCTGCTAATAATAATAATAATAATAATAATAATAAATGATGTTTGCCTGACCTCATTAGTGAAAATACTGAGGATTTTTAAGGCGCGTGTATTCAGGTCTTAGCAAATGTTTTAGTCTGGGATGTTTTGGTGAACATGATATTACTTAAAAGGGAAGTACTCAGAAAGATCTGTGCAATTGCAGATGCTATCATGTATGCAAGCACTACACGAGTGATTTGCTGTTAGGTTGATTTTTGTTATGGTTTGTAGCCAATCAGGTACTTGTTGGTAACTTGCTGTATGTGTGTGCTGCTGTAAGGATCTTATCAGCTGTCATCACTGAGCTGTTTCAGTGAGGGGTGAGGAGGAGGAAGTCAGAATTCTGTTAAAACATCAAAAAGCCTTGCTCTTTGTGTCTGCTGTATGCCACTATTTTTATTTTATTTTTTTTTACATTTGGTCAGCTGATAGAAGAATAAGTAATACATGCATAGTCAGCAGCGTAAATTCCTGTTGAATTCTGTGGCTTTTGAACCTGCTTACTGATAACCACTGAAAATGGTGAAGTAGAAATCTATAATCTTGTACAGGCTTTAGCATTGGTAATTGCACTGCTGTTGTTTTCTTAGATGTGAAAGATAGCTTTTTGCATTAGTTTTTTCACATCTTCATTGAATGTCACTGGTAACTGTACGAGCTGAGAAGAACAGAAAGTAGACCAATTTTTTTAATTCTTATTTTTTAGCAATCGGAACTTTTGTAAATGATGCATGCAAAACTGCCCGGTACATTTGTATTGCTGGCAGATAAATTTGGTCTCCTTTCTTCAAGGTCTGTTGCCCTCAAACATGTACAAAGGAGGGCAGGAATTTGAATTCCGAAACTTAAGCCACTTGTCTGTCACCAGCACATGTTTTCTTAGCATGAATTGGGCTTTGACTGTAAAGTGAGCTGCACAAAATTTACTGCTTATGTTTCACAGACCAACCGCCTCATTCACATATTCCAGTAGTTTAAAAATAGAAAGTCTATGAACAACCAATTTAAGTTCAGACTGAATTAATTTTATAGCCGTTGTCTACCTGTGTAAGTGGACTGTTGATCTGTAGTCAGACCGTTGCTTTCATTTGAAAGGATGTAATCCCTTTTTCACAGTTTCAACTGTTTCCTTTTGGTGTCTGTCAGCATTTCCATTCAAATACCAGTGGGGTCCAGAAGTTCCCTGTAGCAGATTTTTGGCTGCTACTACTGTTTGCTATCTTAGTGCTGATTTCTAGGCCCCTGGCTATTTGACAGCAGTTCAGTAGCATCCAACAAATTACCTGGAATTCAGTTATTCTCATTTTAATTTCTCTTTTCATGCTCTATTATGGCATAATTTGTGCTCTTCCTGCTTGCTGCCATAAAGAGCTCTTTCTATACAAAAGGTTTAAAAACATGAAAGGATCATGGAAGTTTTGAAAATCTAGATAGGTACCAGTATGGAATATATTTACAGGCAGAATGACATAGGTCTCCAAATTTATATCTTAAAAATATTTCTCCTGTCTTCGAGAGATACTAATTATCATTGACCAGAGTTTTTATTTTCATTTGCATGTGTTTTATCTGAAAAGCCTCTTTATCTTGCTGAGATTTTTGATGGGGAAGAACATTTCTGTCCCTTGCTTGAGGGTTAATTAGACCTTCAGACAGCTTTGAAAAAATCATTTGAGCATTGTACAATAACAAAGCAGGAAGAACCAATTTGTGGCCACGGGCCATTTGAAATGAAAAGCCATGGGGTCTCCACTCTGTATGGAGCCTTTTCTCATTTGAACTAGAGATCTCTTCATTAGAGCTAAGCTGTTCACTTGTGCACACAGATTGTATCTCAGGCTGAGGCAAACCTACAGTCACATTCTGTATTGAAGCACATGAAAATGGCAAAAATCAATGTCTCATCCTGATCGATCACATTATTGTATTCAGGAGGTCACCTCTTCACTTGGCCGTGGTGAAGAAAGATTCTTGCATAGGCAGTAGATGTTTTATGTAAAGTCTATGCATTATATCACTAAAAATGATTATCCTGACACCCAGTAGATAGGTAGTAGAGATTCTCTTCTATTAGTCCCTAGAAAATGTGATAAAAACAAGGAGACTCCATCCATTTGAAACTGAGACACAAAACTACTGGTAAAGCTGGTGACGTTTTTAAGTCGGGAAAGGTGTCTGTCTGATATCAGTATTATGTTCTTGTACATCAGAGTACTATTATTTTTTACCTTTGGATACCTCTTGTATCAGTTTTTCTTTACAGTAGTTTCACATTCTCCAGTTGGCTTTTGTCTTTTTTGGCTTTGAGGTGAGTTTTTTTCTTCTTTGACACTTTGAATATACTTGGGCATTTCTTCAAAGCCAATTCAATTCTCGTACCCTCCAGTAAAAGTCTTTGGAGATTCTGTAGTTCTGTACAGATTCTGAATAAAATTTGAGAAGTTACTCGAGTATCTCTGTCATCACAGAATTGTCTGTTTCACGGAAGAAATTTAATGGAAAAGCAAGGGGAGATTAAGTTAGGAATGGGTCTTTTAGTCTGTGGAGGGCTCGCAGTGTCCTTCACCTTCCCTGAGACTTTCCTTGAGTAAAGCTGAACGATACAGTTGCCTCTGCACACTGTTCCACTATTTTCGTTGATCACTAAGGTGAACAAAACCTTCTTGTTACCTTTAAGAAATAAAAAGATTTGTAAGCTTTAATTAGCTGTCTATAAAACAAGGACACTATAAATGCGCAAGGTAAAAACTTAGGGGAGCGTAGCATTCGCTTAACATAGTTTAGAATTGAAACGTAACTGGACTGTAAAGCACCACTGTGTTCCTGAAGTGATAACATAGCCTTAGTGCTTGGAGTGGGTTGGAAACAGGGCAGCATTGCTTAAAGCTCAGTACTAAGGGAAGCTTAAGATCATATCAGTTGAATCGAAGGGTGAACACAATGGAAAAGATTCATCTAAATGAGGATTCTGTTGCCCAACAGATGATCTCTCATAATTTGAAATCATGTACAAATGTTCTGAAGCTATCCAAAATCTTGCTGCAAGCTGTGCCAATGAAAACGAGCATAAAGCCTGACTTTGAAAATGCTGAAATGGCTGATATTCCACAAATCTGATCCATTCTTAGCACAGGAAGTAAAGAAACTGTAAGGAAAGTGGCTGGTAGGAGAGGTTGAGGGGTTGTGTAGTGAAGCCTGAGAGTGCAGTTAAAGAATGTGATTGTGTGTGAGAAAAGGCTTGCAGGAAACTGTGAGAGGGAGAACATCTAGCACATGGGTTCTGAATGTAGGCAGCTGCCTGTTGGCACTTGAACTTAGTGATATTCTCTTTCTTGTTCTGGTTCCCTTCAAAAGGTTTTCTCCTCAGGATGCTGAGTCTCATATTTGTAGCATGTCCTTTGTGTTTACAAACATGTCATTTTGCAGTCAGTTCCATAGCTGACTTTGAGAAGAAGAAAGAAAAACTTTTGACATGATGATGTGTGCATTGACAAGGAGTGCAACGATAGGGGAAAGAAAAGCTGTTGTAAATTTGGGCTGTTGGAAACCCACCATGAGTCACCAGACATGGTGAGGGTTGCAGAAGCCTAAGTATGTAGGGATGATTACAGAGTATGACATTTCCCTCACAGAAATGGCTTGATTGGTTGGAAATATCTAAACTTGTAGTCTAGTCATTCAGCTTGATTATGGCTTTTAAGAAAAAAATTTGGCTTCAGACATTTTAACTTATAATTTAAGAAGAAAACTGGATTCCATCCCAGTGAAATGAACACGACACCAGCTGAAATATGAGGCATTCTCACCACAGAGAGTATAAATCAAGATCCTACCATGAATAAGAGCATTAATTATCATCCTTCTTATGACATGCTTGTGCCCCTTCTACTCCCTCCCCCAAAAAGCACACCAAAATGTGGTCCAGTTTTCTTTCTTCTTTCTATGCTGACATGTATATGGTGGCTGATCTAGTTAACTTAGCTTCAGCATATGTGCAGCCATCAGTACAATTAATCCTTTTACCTAGGAGAACTGGAAGCAATGGAGACAGTGTCTACAGCATTGGGAAATGCTTCCATTTGCAGAGTTGGCACCCTGAAACCTTGAAATTCAGTGCTGAAAAGCTACAGAAGTGTGACAGCTGTGTTGTGGTCTTTCAAGAACTGTCTGGATTTTGCACGTGCTGTGAAAGCACAAGCATTGTAATTGGGTGTTGTTACTGTAACCTTGATGATTTAAAGGTATGAGACTAGTGTGGAACAGAGATAATCTTTCAACATATGCTATTGAATAAATTGTCAGGTTGATACTCCAGCAACAACCAAACATGACACAACCAATCAGTCTTGTCAGAGAGAGGATCCATTCCTTCAGTGACTCCAGCTGACAGGAGTTGCTCAAAAACAATCCAGAAACATAATTTTTGATGTGTCTGTAAATGTAATTTTGTTTTTGTAATAAGCATAGATGTTTTTTTTTGTTCCCAAAGGAGAAAGTATGAAAGTACAGTGAAAAGAGAGTTGGTCCGGACAAAGTGGTAGCATAGTGTTAATGTGTATATCTGTTACAAAACATCTTAATTCTGTATTTGATCAGTTCCAGCATTTCTAGTATCAAAAAAAGAAAAATAGTAAAGAATGTATTTATATTTGGTGTTAGTGAAGGAGCACAGTGATAGAAATTGAGGAGCGTAGTCTTCTTGTGCCTGTTTCAATGGTGCAGCCAGTTTTAGCTTCAGATGAGCTTCAAATTGTTGATCAAAGACTTTGGGAGCAGCATGTAATGCCCTTCAGCAGAGTCTTCCTACTGTCTTGTCCACCCTTCCTGTAGCACCACATGCAAAACTTGAAATAAATCCTTTTCTTTTTATTTATTTATTTAAGAATAAAAAAAATAGGATGCTAAAAGTCTGGGAATTACAGAGAGGTACCTTGATGCAGAGGGGGAGCAGAGGTCATGAGAAAAACTGCATGTGATAAAACTGATGACCTTAGATGGGAAAAGCATGCCTGGGTAAGACACGGAGATCATTAAAGAACCCTTGGGAATAGGAAAGCTATTGTGGTGTAGTCCTGGTCTTGGCATAATGGTGAAGGAGTGGAAGGTGGATGGTTGCTGGGCATGGAGCAAAAGGCTGATAAGATATACACGAAAGAGATCATGTGAAGGGGAAAATGGTCCCAAAATGGTGGTCCTGATCTATAGAGTGTGTTAGATTTGTAGGATTAATGAAGTGATTGGGTAGTAGGGCAGCTTTCTTATCTGTTGTTTTTGTGTGTAGAGATCCTGAAAAAAACTTTTAAGGGAAATTTCTTACTTTTTCCTTTTACTTAGAAGGCCTGAATCCTGTGATGCCACCGTCTTACTGAAAGTGTGGCTGAGAAGACAGGGTTTGAATTTCTAATTTTGAAAGTTTTCTTAGAGGACCAGCAAACAATCTCATTTCCTCTTTTTGTGTTAAAATGCAGAGCAGAAGTGTTCTGGGAAATCATAGAATCATAAAATCATAAGATGTCTGGATTGAAAGGGACGACAATGATCATCTAGTGTAAAATTTGTAAAATTTCAGTAAAAAATTTGAATGCAGAAAAGGAGGACAACATTTAATCGCTTAATTAATTAAAGCATGATTCAGACTAAATTGCTCAATTTTAATTATTTTTGGATACAAATTTATTTATTACTGGTAATCATTATTATAATGAGTTGTTACCGGTTTAGTCTATAACAGAAGAAAGCAGGCTTGTGATATAAGCCCTACACAGGGCTTTGAAATTCCCCTCAGACTTTTTCAACAGAAAAACTTCAGAAATTCTGTCTGCTTCCTTGTGCTCTGGCAGACACCTGAATATTTCTCCTATTCATAACTGCTTTGGAGTTTGAACTGCTTTCGTTAAAATAAGCAATTATTGACTGCAAGAATTAGATTAGAAACTGCAAGGAGCAAAGAGCAAAAAAAAAACCCAAAAAAAATTCACTCCCTTTTAAGCAAAGTGAAAGTGAAAATACCTTCTCTGCAATTTCATCTGAACAGCTGCTTTATGATGTTAGCATAATAAAGTAATTCTGACTTCCTGTTTCTGAGTGAACTGCTCTAATTTGCAGTATGGATGATGCCTGGTGCAGGAATAGCTCAGGAGATAACTTGGCAGCCCTGCCTATTTTTTTGTGTCTTAGCACCAGTTTAAGTTGCTGCTAAAATGCTTGCACTTAAAAAACTGGAAAGCCTAACCTGAAAACAAGCAGTCAAACTGGGAGGCTGATCAGGGCTTCCAGGGGGACAGGAGGCAGAGCCCTGTGCAGGGACAAGTGAGGTGAGCAGCCAGCAGCTGTGCTGTGTGTAGGTGACCATCTGACCATGTGTCAATCCCTGACTGCAGGGCTTGTAGAGATGCCAGAGGGAAGCTGGTAGGTGGAGGATCAACTTAAAATAAAAATTTAATATGCAGGTTGCTCCGAAATTAATGCTGCTTCCTTATTTTCATGGACATATTATCAGTGTTCATATGTTTGGAGGGGGGTTATTTCCTTGTTTGCCATGGCATCTCTTACCATGGTGTGCATCAAGTTATTATGCTTACTTTTTAATAAGGCTTCAGTCAAACATCTAAATAAGGCAAAGATGTGTAGTGGCCTGTTGCATTGGTTGTACTTGCACTATATTCATGTAAATAAATTTTTAAAAACACAACAAAGAAAACAAACAAAACTTCTTAAAAATTTTCCCATGCAATCTGTGCTGAAATATTTATTGAACTGAGGAAGTTTGTTCAAGAGGGGATGATCCCAAGAAATTAAGTGGTTGTCTTAGTGCTGCAATTGCCCTGTGATACGATCTTGTGTTGAAATGGTATCTTTCCTCTAGCTGAAACCTTATGAGCTATTGCACAGCATAGCAGTTTTTATAAAGCACATGGACTGAAGGCTCTTAGTTCAGTAAAATGTACTGGAGTGAGGAGGATTATTCCCATTTCATCTAATAAAATCGTTGTAATTTCAAGGACATTTCTGTATTCCCTTAGCAAAAGCTCTACTGCTGCTCAGCTGCTTGTGTTGGGCTTGGCAGAAGATGAGCAGATGGATAATGGGAAATAAAACAGCAGGGTAATGGTGAGATAGGAGAGCTGATACACCGTGATAATTACATATTAATTAAGGGGAAGAGGAGGGAGGGGGCAGGTAGGTGGAAAATGTAAATGCTCTGGGGACATGGAATAGCTTGAAAGAGAGGAGAGGAAGATGTGAGGGAGCTGATAGCCAGAGCCTTGGCAAGTGTACCCATGGAGACTTTGCTGGAGAAGGTGCTGAAGTGGAGGCTGGAGCCCTGTCTGGGTGAGGTGAATGAAGAGAGCGCCACCAGTCCTGCTGTGAACTTCATAGCTGATTCCTGGTGGTGATGACAGGGTTATCTGTTGACAAAGCATCTGTCTGTGTATGGGGACCATGTTATGGAGCAGCAGCCCAGATCTTTGCAAGTGCACAGTAGGGTTGTTGGAGCCGGGTGTTAGCTTCTGGCATGTAACCCCAGAATGAGTACTTAACAAAATGACATTGTTGTCACAGTGGGAACCCCCCCACACACACCTTATGATAGATCAGTCCATTTTACATGCCCCATAAATGCACTGGAAATTCTGTAGATAATGTGCTTAATGTTATCTCCTGCCTCACTTAATAGGATTTTATTTGAAAAATGTGGTCAATTGGCTAGAGAATAACTGTGAAGCAGGTGGAAAAGATAGAAAACAAACAGCAGTGCAAATAGACTGTTACACGTGATTACGTGTTACCTCAGCTCAATTAGTTATTGCAGTAGACACAAGCTATTACCTGGGTGGCTTTAACTGATGTGCTTTATAATTGCAATGGGATAGAAATGAATGCCTCCTCAATTGCCATTGTGCTTCAAAGCAGTAGTCAATTTTTGTGTACGTCCAGGGTTTTGTCAACATCTGCCAATTCACATGTTTTCCTTAGGGCCTATTACCCTGTAATTGGGCTGGTGTCTGCCATGCTGTCTGATGCTTATTTTCACCCTTCTGCTGCTCTTATTCAAAGGGGAAAATTACTTTCTGCCCTTATCCAAACTCCATGAAGAGTGATACACTTTTAGAAACATGTGTTTGTTTTCCTTGATTTTTGAGGTTTATGATTCTGTTCTACCTCACATCTAGTAACAGCTCTGGTTTGTGTGCTTTCAGACATACATTGGTTCCATAGTGGCTTCTGTGAACCCTTACAAGACCATCCCAGGCCTGTATGACTGTGCTGCCATGGAGAAATACAGCAAGCACCACATGGGAGAGATTGCACCTCACATCTTTGCTGTGGCAAACGAGTGCTACCGCTGCCTCTGGAAGCGTCATGACAACCAGTGTATCCTCATCAGGTAAATGGCTGCTGCTGTGATTATACCTTGTTATCCCTGACACTGAACCTCCCAGGAGTTAGAAACAAATATTTGGACTGAACGGAGAGGAAAATTCTACAAGAAAGCAGGCTTTCAATCATCAGAGTTTTGGAAGAGAGCTTTGAAGTATGTATCATGTTAGACTTTTAAAACACATCCATGTGCAGTTCAATAATTTGTCTCCACTAGATGCCTGGTCTTGTATCTAGAGGGGAAAAAAAAAACAAAAGACCTACACCAGTCTCAAGAAATGCTGTAAATAACAGCAGCAAAAGAAGAAACCATCCCCATTTCAGCTGCATGATTGTGCCTGATTATTTTTCCTTTCTTAATCTTGTCCTGCTTTAATGTAATGACAGTTTAATAGCTTCCCATTTGATCCACTACATCACTGGTATTCAGGATCTTGCTGCTGCTGAATGTGCACTAAGAACAGTTGGCATTTCATTAGCTTTTAGCAGCTTTCAGCTCCTCTTGAAGAGCAGTGAACAGAGCTCTTTGCCTGGTGTGGCTCATTGTTCCCAGCCTGTCAGCTCTGCTGCATTGGTGCACACATGCATGGAGACACCGAAGTCTTGCTTGCCAGGTAAGCAGGACCAGCTTGGAGGCAATCGCAGCATGGCACCTTCAGGCTCAATAAAGGAGCTGATGCACAATGCAGGGAGAGCTTTTTGTTTTTCCTCCTTCTTCCCTTTAAAGTATTTCTGTGCCTGTTTGCTCTTTGTGTCCAACAGCCTACAGCACAAGTAAATGTGATCAGTGTGGGAGCTGAACACAAGGTGACATAATATTAATCCTCCCTGGGAGCCCATGCAACAGTAGTAGGATCAAAGCACTAATGGCCATCAGGACAGAGAGAGGATGAGGCAAAGTGGGAGCAGCACATTTTGTAATAGGCAGTTTCCATCACCATTTAAAATTACAGAAAGAAATCACAAGGTTTCCTAAGAAGAGGATTTGATGCATGTAGTTCAGCACACAAGCCATTGTTAGAAATGTGGATGAGGTGCATGCAACACAGCTAGCTCTCTTTTTGACTAGCTGAAAGCTCTTGGCTCATAGACCCTGCATGCCCTCTCCTCTGGGGAGGTCCTGCCTGGTGATGACAAAGACACGGGTGAACTGAGCTGTGTGTGCTTTTCTAGCTTTTTTTCAATTGTATTTTTTTTTAATTTTACTTTAATTTTTAAATTTCATATGTAGTTCTATACATACAAAGTTTTAATCTTGATCATGTGAAAAAAGCTAGCGTGGAGTCATGATTCCATGGTGTAATGTCATGTTGTTACCTGTGAGCAATTCGCATACTCAAATCTGGGGGTCTGAAATCATGTCCGGTGCCTAGCAGGTAGCCATTGTTATCTTTATTAATTTCATTCTGTTCTAGCCCACATATTTACCTTTCCTTCCAGTTCCCCACAAGCTGCCAAGAGAAAAGCAGGTTGTGTCCTAAAAAGGAAACAAGCAGAAGTCTCTAATGTTCCAGAGGAGTCTCAAACAGTCTCTGTAAACCTTGATACAGATAAACCATAATATGGAGGAGTTTTGCCTTAGCAGACTCTTTTAAAATAGCTTACTGTAGCCTGAGTTAAAGCAGTGATTTGTAAAAGTTCAGTGTTTCAGGCAAGTGCCATAATACAAGGCTGTTTTCATATTACAAGGTTGCTTTTAGTTTCTACAAAATATGAAGGAAGATACAATTCAAAACAAGCAATTAAAAGTAAAATCTACTTTTCTAAAACAGCGATATCTGCTCTATCTTTAAATGACTCTGGGCAGTTTGATTGTTTGTTTGTTTGGTTTGGTTTTTAAATGACTAATGGTTTTCAGTGGCTCTGCTGAGGTTAAGGAAAACTCCCATGCTTGCATTCTTAGTCTGGGGCTTCAGGAGTGAAGACACAGCAACTTGGTAGTCATCTTCCACATTCCGTTCGTGCCTGTATAATTTACTGGTTTAGATTAAGGTGTTCAAACAAGTCACTCTCAGGTGTTCCTGCTTATTTCTGGCGTTTGAAATAGTGGTGCTGTGAAGCTCTTCGATGTCTGAAATTGGGTAAATGTCTTCGTCTTATATTTCACGTAACAGATAGAACAGTTCATTAAGTCAAACTGCCTGAACACTGCAGGGAAAACCAAAACTTATTAAGGGCATTGTTTCAAAGGGAGAATTTTGTTCCGCCACAAAAACACATTAAACAGTAATATCAGTTAAAATGAATCGATTATTAGAGTAACTTTCACATTCTGATATCTACCTGCTGCTGTTACTGGGATCTGAAGACCCAGTAACTCATCTAGCAGCCCAATTGAGTGAAGCTCAGAATGCTTTTTTTGTGATCCTCTGGACTTGAAGTGCCCCCTGCTGGCAGTCAGATTAAATTCCCTTTTGTTTTGGAGCTTCTTAGAGATGCAGCACTGAGTTTAAAAAAAGAACAAAAAAACTGTGACAAAGGTTCTAGACTGTTAAAACACCTGGAATATTTTTCTGTATGAATAAGATGAGAGGGATAATAAGAAAAGAATCTGAATCAACAGCTTGTTTCAGGGAAAAAAGACATAATATGGTTTGAGTCAGCAGTAGTGACTCAATACATTTTTTGGTATATTGAGCAAAGGTTAAAAAGGAGGAGATTACAGAAGAGATAATATTAAATGGAGCCATCTGTAGGTGCTTATTTATTATTCTGTGTTACACAGGCTTATTCCAATTCGTGATAATGCTGCATAAAAAAGACATTGCAGCCTAAATGTCAACAGAATGGCATATTGAAGAAACTGAAGGAAGTGTGCACAGCCTGGGCATTGTAATATTAACACAGATGTGGAATGGTGTTTTCACTCTCCAAGACATAAGATGTTGTGTTTCAGTAAAGAAAATGAAAAAAATGTCTATATTGAATGACGTTTAATTTCACATTGATCTCAATTTCATTTAAAACAAAAACAAAAGCCTGCCACAGTTAACTTTGGCACTACGACAGACACATTAAAAAACTGTTATGTCTTTTGATTTTTTCAGCTGACATGGTTGCTATTCATGGACAGTGAAATGTCATGCCCATCAGCTGGGCTGAAGGGCTGGTAGGAAGCCTGGGTGCCTTGGTAGGAGCAGAAGGAGTCTCTCTTGTTTAAAGAATAGCTAAGCAGCTTGTCCTGATCAAAAGCAGGGGCTGAGTTCACCTGTGATTAGCTGGCATTTTCACAAGTTGGGACTAAATTCAAGCCCCCATACCCCATTGTTGTAAGAACAGAAAAATAGGTTGTATTTTTAATACCACTTTATTTAAGATGGCTTAATCCATACAGAAACGAGCAAAAATCTTCTCTCTGATACAATAGTGCTTCCACTTAAAAGCACTCAGAAGAATTGCAGAACAATACAAGGAACAGCAAGAGTCACCCTGAATTACATTCAGCTTGATGCCACGAGTGGGAAATCACAGTGTGACAGCAGTTTGTTCTCTCTGTTATCATTTGATGGCCTGACATTTTTCTTGTTGTTCTTCAGCTTGAAGATAAACATAAAACAAACTGTTCTTTGGATGAGACCCAGGCTTGTGAAGGGAAGGCTCTCTTATGAGACTGACACACCAAAATTCACATGTGCGTTTGAAGAACAGTATTTGCTGAGGGGGGCTATTCTGTCTGTGTCCATCTGTCTCTGGAGATTTAAAGCTGAAGGACAGAAATGAGAAGTGATTTAGAGTTATGTGGATACAGCCACACTTGCATTATGTTCTTCAGAACGAGAAGTCCCTCCTTGTGACGCCTTTTCCATTGTGGCAGTCCGAAGTTCAGACTATTGCGCCCTTGGTGAGATTCTCAGTGTAGAACAAATCATGGAGGAAGGTTAAAAATCTCTTTAGTGAGGGCCTTGTGGGTTCCTGTCACACAATATATTCAGAATACTGAGTGCAGTGATGTGAAACAAGCTAGACATTAAATTCATGAGATAAAAAGCTGCTGTAAAGATTTGACTGTGTACTAAAAAAAGCGCCTTCTTTTACAGTCCTTGACAGCATCTTTTTAGGCATAGATCTTCTAAGGAACCTGAAAGACTGATCCAACTTAATCTGCTGTTAGTCTAGTGCTGTAGGATTGTATAAGCAGCTTCAGAGTTTAGTGTGCTTGTTCTTGATCTTCATTTCATTAAGAATGTGTTTTATAAACCATTTTACAAAGAAGGCTGCAGAGACAATTTGATGAACATAAAATAATGATCCCAAGCTGAAAAGCACCATGCCAGAGAGCTAAATGTGTCGAAGAACACATCCACTTAATGCTCAGTAGTGGTCATAAAACTAAATAGAATCAAATACTTACTAAAAAATGGAGGACAAAATAGAGATCATTGAGTAAATGTATTCTTTGCTCATGTATCGAGTACTGTGTACAAGCCCTTTTCCTTTTGATTTAGATATATGTCCAATTTTGTGGAACTAGATGTAGTTTCCAGGAGAGAAAAAAAAAAGTTGTAATCAAAAGTATTGCATGACTGCATATGGAAATGGCTAGAAACCAATGAAATAAAAATCCGTTGTGGTTAAAAGACACACAGAAACCATGTCTAGATCTGGAACCTTCTTCTAGATCTGGAACCTTCTGAGCAGCAAATGTCTGGAAGATGGAGGAACATAGAGGGGAAATTCTGGGCATCTGTGTAATGGTGGCTAGCAGAGGTCTAGAGTGGGCAGGTAGATCGTTGTCCTGACTCAGTGCTGAGCCTGGTACATTCTAAGCACAAAACCAAAAGCACGTAATCATGCAGATACCCAACTGCACTAGAAGTGTTTCCCATCACCTTTGGATGTAGCTGTCAAAACACTTTCTGCCACTTCTCTTTCAGTGGTGAAAGTGGTGCTGGTAAGACAGAAAGCACTAAGCTGATTCTCAAGTTCTTGTCTGCAATGAGCCAACATTCGCTGGAGATGTCTTGCAGAGAGAAGACCTCCTGTGTGGAGCAAGCCATTCTTGAGAGCAGGTAAGCAGGTACTCCCTTTGTACCAGGGCACATTGCCCTGGGTGGTGAATGAAGGTCTTATTAACAGAGGTGTGACAGTTTTAGAAGATGAAAAAAACTAAAGCTTGGTTTAATGGAAAAACATGATTTTATTCTTTATTTGTACCAAGGGCCCTATTGCTGTTTTACATACACGTATTAAGGTGTGGTGAGGTTAAGAAAAAGTTGGTTGGATCAAAATCCTGTGAAGATCTCTAAGTGCTTCAAGCAGCTGTGAAAGACTGGAGAAATTTCTGCCCCTTCAAACTGCTCCCCCCCACCCAACCCCCAGCCATATATGCCTTTTAATGCCCTTAAAATCACCTCATGAATGTGGTAACCTTCCTTTCTTCCTATGTAGATTTGTGCAAATTATTACTAGTGTTGTCTGAAAAGACTGAATAGCTGAGAAGTGATTTAAAGACAGTCTCTCTGTATGTGCAGTACAATATATATGTTCACTGCTTTTATAGTGGTCAGTACTGCTGACATAAAAATATTTTTTCCAACAGACAAAGTTTTGTCATTGAAATAAAAGAGCTTACAATATAATTAAAGATGTAGGTGCATGTAGTAGACAATAAGATGACTATTGGAAGATGGGAAAAATTCCATTAAACAAAAGTACCCAGATGCTCTAGAGAGACATGATCACACTGGGATGAAGCAGAAAGATTCATGGTCTGGAGATGGATGATTTAGTAGCAGTTTTCATTTTTGTTCAGAGCTGAATTCAGGTAATCAGAAAGGGAAATGGGTGATGGGAGGAAGAAATGATTGGTTTATATAGCCTGAGGATATGGTAGAGCAAGATACAGCATGGTGAGGATAAACTATGTGAGCAGTAAAGGGAAGATAAGGAGGACTGATAAGACAGATGAGTAAATGCATCAGATAAGTTGGACACTGCACAAGCATAAAGAAGTTCTCTGTGTTCAAATGCAATACCACATGGTTCTAAGCTATTTAAAAACAAAGACAATTTGAGATGCTGTTACTTTTGTTTATCATGCTTCATCTCATCTTTATCTTTTTACTGACTGTATCTTTGTGTACGTTTTTTAATTTCCTTATTACAAGCCCTATTTTTCCTACACCTGTATAATAATTTGCATGAATTGAGATTTCGTATTTCTATGATTTGAGTACTATAATGAAAGCCATGTGCATCTTTTGCACAATTACTGATTAAGCTGACGAGTAGTTTAGGACTGTCAGTCTTCTTGTTCTTGAATAATTGCATCTCTTGATAGAAAATTGAGATACCCATTGCTAATGAATTACGGATAGTACTGAGGATGTTGTCTGTGGCTGAGGAGGGTGTTAGAAGTAGGCTTTACAGAGTGCTGTTCTGTTCGCCAGCCTCCTGTGAAACTTATGTCATTCTGGTCACACATTAACACTTTTGTCATTCTTCTGTATTTTCACAGTCCAATTATGGAAGCTTTTGGCAATGCGAAGACTGTTTACAACAGCAACTCAAGTCGCTTTGGAAAGTTTATTCAGCTGAACATCTGTCAGAAAGGAAACATTCAGGGAGGAAGAATTATAGATTGTATCCTTGTTTGGTGATTTGCCTCCGTTTGCAATCTCCTCTGTGTAGGGCTGAGAGAGAAGTGACTTACACTTTTCTGTCTTTTTACCCTATTTTGAAATACACACAATTAAATTGACCTGATCTAGGTTGGGAAAAGGAAGTAGTAACACAAAATTCGGTATGAGTTTGTGCAAACACACCCATGTGCTTGTGTCAGGGTGGGATGTGTAGACTCTTGGAGGATCAGGATTTTATGTTGCTGCTGCTAGTATGATTCATGCACACGCTTCTACGTAGTGAGCTAATAGAGCCTTAGGCCTTAGTTCTTGGGATAAGTTGAGTTATCCCAAGCTCTTTCCTTCATTCATTATATCTGAACATACATTTCTGAGTTCTGGAAAAGTACTTAAAAGAGCAGAGCTGCTGAATTTCTACATTGTGAGTGTGGGTGGGTCAGGTGCTTGGGTTTGCCTTGCAACTGGCAAAACTGAGCTATGAGCCAGTTCCAGAAGCGTGTGAAGATGAGAACATACCCAAGGATGTTCCACCCAGGGACCAAATTTCATCCTTAAAGGTGCTCCAAAACTTTACATAAAAGATAAAGTAAGGGAAAGCAGATGCTGTTTAAAATGTAAGAAGTTGCAAGTCCAGTTCTGATGGGATGGAGGACAAGAGGTGATTACACTGGGAATACACTGACATTATAACTGTTGTAACATTACTGTTGTTGCTACTTCGTTCATCTATTGTAGCAATAGACATGTAATAAGAAGAGACCGTGATGATCTTCCTATCATCCCAGATGAAAGAATTAAATTTATACATAGCTTGTGCATTAATTTCTTTTTGTTTTATTCCTTGACCACAGTTTTTGTTCTTGGCTGCAGATTTATTGGAAAAAGTAAGTTGACATTTGCTTACTCTCAGTTAATTTTGTTTGATATGTTCTTTGAAACTGTAGATTAAAAATGTTCATCTTAAAATACTGAAATATAAACTATTTTTTACTTTGACAGAATCGTGTAGTAAGACAAAATCCTGGGGAAAGAAATTATCATATATTCTATGCTCTGCTGGCAGGGATTGAAGAGAGGGAGAAAGGTGAGTGGCAAAGCTCAAATCCCACAACTGTAGTGGCTCTATATTAGCAGTCAGCCACAGCAACAGCAGCAGAAACCTAATAAGCTAAGAGAGGAAACAGATTATTTATCCAGCTGGAATTTATGGGGTGTGAATCTGAGCTCTACTTAATAAAGTCACCTGCTTAGTTGAGAAATGTCACCGAGCTGTGGGTAGTTTTTCTCTCAGCTTCTGCTGTGGCCCCGGGAAAACTACCTGGGGACAAACATGCTTCACTCTGTTCAAGCTGAATATTTTTGCCAGTACTGAATAACTCCACAGCAACAAAGAGGAGAATCCTGGTTCCTCTAATCTTCTCTCATAAAGAATAAATCCACTGAACAAAAGAAATGACATTTGTGTATGTGCAAATTTGCCTAAAGCTGTTTCAGTATCTCCCTTTGGGCCTGATGCCTTTGCATGCTAAAAAGTAGAATTATCTCCATCGTACAGCTAAATAAAACGAAACGCAGCAAAATAAAACACCGTGTTTGATTTTAATTTAGAATTTTGATTCATACATTGTCATAATTCTGAGCAAATAAATTGTGAACTGTGTAGTTCTGACATACTAATCTGCAGAGAGCTTTTGCTTGGAGGTATTTTTTTTCACTCTTCCTCTTTTCTCCCCTCATCAGATGCTTTTTACTTATCTGTACCGGAGAACTACCACTACCTGAATCAGTCTGGGTGCATAGTGGATAAGACAATCAGTGACAAGGATTCTTTCAAAGAAGTCATTGTGAGTTGTTTCACTAATTCTTTAAAAAACGTTAGAGGTGCAGACACCTGGGGCCAACTGATGGAGCAGAGAACAAAGGCTTCCTGTACTTACCTGTGTTCTCTCTGACATTCTGCTTCTGTCTGAAGCTCTCCCATTGAGGACTATGCTGAGAGGACTTAAGTTTTCTGATAACACATTACTGTCACTTTGAGCCCATCTCTACCTTTCCTCCAGTATTTGATTTTTAATTCTACCATTTCCAAATAGATTATGATTAAGTAACATGATTATGTTTGGGAAATAAAATACTATCAGTTGAGAAGACTGTAGGGCTTTTACATATCTTCGCAACTCTGTACCTGCCCAACTGTGGGACATTTACAGGAGTTTGGAATAATGAACTTACTGTCTAAATTTGTACCAAAATTATCCATATGCCTTGCTGGAGGAGCATGTCACGAGGTAAACATGAACTGCGATCCCTTTGTCAGAGCAGCCCGTGTCTTCCATGAAACAAAGCATCACGAGCAGAGGTTTTGAGCAGACAGCAGAGTTCTGGATTCTGCCTTTAAACCTGACTCATTCCAAACATCCTCTGACAACAGAGTCGCCCTTTGTTCTTCATTATAAAAGCTCACAAAATAAAGTAGTAGATTTCCTGTCCCTCCTTTGCCTTCCTCCAGTATAAATAGAACTGCTATATCTACAGTGAAATGGACAGTTATGTTTATAAAAAGGCTTATTTTATGTCTGCTACTTACGTGAAATTGTTCACATAAAACTGTCAGAACAGACAGCAACTGGGGAGTAGCCAGCCTATTCTGTAGAAAAGGATTTGTTTTATTAGATTGTTTTATATTACAGGTATGTCTGTTTCCACTGTTTTTTCACTCCAAAGCTTTATATGGATCTTGTGGAAAATGCAATCATATGGAGTAATTTACAGGATAGAAATGAGAAAGATGTAAATTCAGATTGAAAGACAAATGCTGATGAAGGCTTCCTCTGAACGGCTTTATGCCTTATACCCATGCTAATGTCAGCAATTAGCCACAGCAATTAAAGTGTACTGACAGTATATTTGCTAATTGCTTGCCAAATCACTGAGGTTATGTGTAGTAGGTTTTAAAAATCAATACGAATGAATGCTTTTATGCCCTTCCTGAATGATATTTGCTTAGCTACTTCACCTTTTTTGCCAAATTGAAAAATTAACGTGTATTGGAAGCAGTAGCTGTGTTTACTATGAGACTTCCTGATTTGGAGGGTAGCTGTAGGAACTGTTCCCTACACTATAATCACATAGCTTAAGTAGATTAGCTTAACATTTAGTTTGTGCTAATCACACAAGGCTGGGTGGAGTATGAAATTAAGTTGGCAGGTGGAGTTTTTGTGCTGTCTGAAACATGGACACGCTTTGAGCACAGCATGATGCTGCTCAGCTGCTTTCCTGGAGCAGGAGGTGGGCAGAAACCTTGTCATTCTCACTTGCCTATTGTTTCCAATTCCATTCATCCACTTTGTTACAATTTAGGTCCTGGAAACATTACTTAGTATAAACTTCTTTTGCCCCCCTCTGCTTTCTTTATTGACACTTTCCTGGAGACAAGACGATTCTCAAGTCCCCACACATCAGACATTCTTTCCTTTGTATGTCTTTTGGTAGGAGACAGGAAGGAGCTGCACAGTGGGCATGGGGATGAATTCAAAGTGCTGCTGCCTTTCTTAGAGCTCTGTTGTGAAAGGTCTTCTATACAAAGTACATCTTCAGCCTCTGCACTTTTACTTGCAGCATGAATCAGGTTTTCCATTTGTAACCAATCGTTTATGAAAAATGAAGTTATCACATCATCTGTCTATCTGCAGTGACCATAACTTGATGTGCCTTAACTGTAAGGGTGAAAAGCCATGATCTGGTCTCAGAGAGAATCCTAGAGTAACCAAGGTTGGAAAAGACCTGCAAGATCATCCAGTCCTACTGCCCACCTATCATCAATATTTCTCACTAAACCATGTTCTTCAACACAACGTTTAAACATTCCTTGAACATCTCCAGGGTCGGTGAATCCACCACCTCCCTGGGCAGCCCATTCCAGTGCCTGATCACTGTTTCAGAGGAGCATATTAGACCCAAGTTTGGGAATTTCTGGTAGTTAATTTTTGGCTGAAGGCAAAGGAATCAACTCCTGCTAGTCTACTATCAGTACTGACTGGGCCTGGCAGCACCGTTGGTGGGTTTGTCTTTCTCCCCATTATTCAGTCAGTGTGCATTCTTTTTTTTAAGAACTCCTCATGTCATTCCAGACTGCAATGGAAGTGATGCAGTTCAGCAAGGAGGAAGTGCGAGAAGTTTTGAGGCTGCTGGCTGGCATTTTGCATCTAGGAAACATTGAGTTTATCACTGCTGGTGGGGCGCAGGTGTCCTTTAAAACAGGTGAGAAGGCTGCACTTCCTTGTAGTATGTCAGTACTTCTTGAGGTTATGAAACTTATATTCATTGCTAGTATATCAGACCATATCAAAGACATTGAAAGGGTCTTATGGCATTTTAGCATCTGTAAATGTCAATTGAAGTGTTGGTTTTGCTTTTTAACAGATGAATCAGATAACTGAGATCTAGCATCCAACAATGAAGGTTAGGAAATACCTTCAGTGTATATATTATTCCATTAATACCAGTGAAATTCCACTTCAGTTGCTTGCTTGAAATTATATTTTTGCATTAGAAAAATACTAAAAACTTGAGTGTAAAAATGTGTTCCTCAACTAGAAACATTTAAGGAAATACTGGGCTTATGAACATTTCAAATATTTGTTCATATATAGCAATGAAAAATAATATTTTGTGCTGTTTTACATATCACAGAAAAACTGCAAATTAAAATATAAATGTGAGGAAAAAAAATTCATTGGTCTTTTTTATTCTCATCATCCCAAAGAAAGCAGAAACACATTCGTGTGGAAACTGATTTACTTTTTGTATATGGAAAAGTACATTGATGTAAGAAGATTGTTGGAATTCTTGTTACGTAGCAGTTAGAGGAAAAATATGTGACTTAATTGTGATGAATTTCTACTACTAAATTCCTTCAGCTGTTCGATCTGTAATACTGTGCCTTACATATTCAAGAGCATGCTTGTATTTGTCTCCTTTTGGCAGCTCTGGGTAGATCTGCAGAACTGCTGGGGTTGGACTCCACACAGTTAACTGAAGCATTGACGCAGAGGTCAATGATACTCAGGGGAGAAGAAATCCTAACACCTCTTAGTATACAACAGGTAAAAGCACCTGTGTTTTGATGTGTTTCTATGGCCTTTTAAATATATGGATCTATTTTCTATCAGAGTTAAATCTTTGTTTGCTCAGGAACAGCAGCTTAGCTCATACATTAACGTTGCTATCAAAAATTCTGTTCAGGTTTTTGGGAAAGGTTTAATTGGACTTCTAGAAATGTCAATGGATCCTATTCTATCATTCTTGCCTAGGCTTTTAGCTTGGCTCTTGTAACTGTTATTGTCTGGTTGCTTAACATTTTTTCCAAATGGTAATCACATAGACTAACATCCATTATGGATGTTTGTATTTGGTGTTTAGAACATTTTTATTAAAAATACTTTTGTTATTTATAAGAAATGAATTAGACACATATATGTCCAAATATGCTTGCTAGTGGAAGGGGGCAAAATAATGTGTTATTTCCTACCCTTCTCTTTTCTTCAACCCCAGTTTAAGCCTATAGTTTTCTAATTTTTGTCTGCTTTAGTTTTGAAATGCCATTTTAGAGCCATGTAGATTAAATATGCTACAACTTACCCTGTTAAAGCTTAATTGAGGAATCTTGGTGTCTATTAAGGCAATTACTGTCAAGGTACTCAGGAATATAAAACCGCTTGCATTATAGCTTGTGCTGTGCTGTGCAGAGGACGCTGGCTGGCTGTCTGCTAAGTGACGAATGAGGTATTGTGTTGTTTTTATTGCAGGCAATAGATAGCAGAGATTCTATGGCTATGGCACTTTATTCTCAGTGTTTTGCTTGGGTCATTAAGAAAATCAACAGCAGAATCAGAAGCAAGGAGGACTTCAAGTCCATTGGAATTTTGGACATATTTGGATTTGAAAACTTCGAGGTACACTTCAGAAGTTTCTTCATATGGATTGTCTGATACTGATGCTTCGTTGTTCTGTATATGTTTGTCATTTTCACTGGAATTTGTTCATTAAATGTGTTATGACTTAGTTCATTGTTTGCAAGTAAAACACTTAGTATGTGCATCTCTTAAAATTGCTTGTCTTTTTAGGTAAACCGTTTTGAACAGTTCAATATTAACTATGCAAATGAAAAGCTCCAGGAGTATTTCAATAAGCACATTTTTTCTTTGGAGCAACTGGAATACAGCAGGTAAGAGTTGCAGGTAAAATTTGAAAGAGTTTTGGAAACAAAAATATTCACCTGAAATTTGGGTTACCTATCTTGTTCTGTGGCTGTGTGTTTTTTTAAAAGCAAGCTGATATCACATTAGTTTGCAAGACAAACCCATAATCTCCTCCCATTTGTATATTTAAAATCTTTTCCCTGTAGTTATCAATAAAAAGGCTCTCCTTATTTTCCGTAGGGAAGGGCTAGTTTGGGAGGATATTGACTGGACAGACAATGGTGAATGCTTGGATCTTATTGAAAAGGTAATAAAGTGTTTGATATCAGTACCTAATTCTAGGTTGTGCTCTTAAGTAATGTTTTTAAAACACTTCTTGACAACAAAAAACAATTTAGATGATAGCAGCTCTTGTATGTTTAAGCAGTGAACTTTTGATGTGATTTTTTTTTAATTTTTTTATTTTTTTTGCTTCGTCTGTAATTTGACTTGTGTTAGTACTAAAAAAACACATAGAAGAGAAAGGGTTTCTGCATGATTATTAATAGGAATATTGGCAACAAAGGGCATCTGAGATCTAAGATCACTGCCAAGAAATGGCTGAATTCCATCTGATGTCCAAGCCTAAGTTACATATAGTTTGTTTGTGTTCACTTCTGGCAGCAGTACAAGAAAGCAGCATGAATTTATCTCTGTAGTGGAGTGAATGGCTTTTTGAGTTCAAGTGATCACAGAACTGTGGTGGTGGGCAGAAAATGCATCTGTCCAGATGTGACAGCCATTAGGACAGTGGAGTTTGGCAGAGCCCCTTCTGGTGTGATGGGACGTAACTTATTAAAATGTGCACCTGAAGAACTGTATTTTTCTGAGAGGCTGTATCAACCTAAAACTTGCTGGACATATAATTAACTGCAAAGTAGCTTGCTTTGCTTACTGCCTATGCTAGTACAAGAAGTAGGGAACATCAAAGGAAATTATGCAGAGACATATGCAAAACAAAGGGAGGGTCTGATTTGCATGGTGCATAGTTAAGCTGGGCATCTCTTGCTATGCCCTTGGCACTGTGGGTGCTAGAAATTCTCATTGGTTCAAGTAAGTAGATAAACTCTTGAAAGAAAGAATGTTGAACAACTCAGACTTGGGGAGCTCCTACGTTACCGATCACCAGAGATCCTGGAGGCTAGAGCTGCATTCTGGGCCAATGTCACTGTATATACCTAAACACTCCCTACATCAAGAAGACTGTGGCTTCTTCCAGTACCTTCTTTTTTCTTTATTTTGCCTGCATATCTTATACTATCTGCTTCAAAAGGAAAGTTGCCAGGAGAATAGAATTGTAGTCTTCTAGGGACTGGGTTTTTAGTCATGTAGTTTCGGTTTTGTGTTTCTCTGTGAACAGTAACTTCAAGAACGTTGTAATTTTTCCAAACTGAGGACAAGGTCTGTATCCGTGTAACTCATCTTATGCCTGTTTTGTTTTTTGCTGTTCTAGAAACTTGGCCTGCTGGCACTCATCAATGAAGAGAGCCATTTCCCTCAAGCTACTGACTCCACTTTACTGGAGAAGTTGAATGCCCAGCACGCTGTATGTGATGTTTTGCTGATGTGTCCTGTGTGCAGTATGGAGGCTCCTTCTGCTTTTGTAGAAGTCTGTGGTTTAAATATGGTTCATAGTTGTAGAAGATATCTTGGACAGGATCCTACTTGCATGGCAGGCCACATTGTTTGCTTTGAGGACTGAGTCAGTTATCTTTTTAATGTCCAGTCCCATCTTGCTACTGTCCAGTTAGAGCTCCATATTGGTGAACAGGTCAAATTCTGCTCCTAGGTCAATGACAGCCTGCAGTAACCCAATTTTCCTAGATTTTCTATTTCCCTTGATTTAATGAAATAACCACACTGATGTCATTTACCAAAGGGTTGCTGTTCTCTCCGTACAGATCAGTATTACCTTTAGTTGTAATCCTGGAAATATTTTCAAGAATTTTGGTGGTTCAGGCATATGTCTACTGATCTTTGTAACTGCTGGTTTAAGGCAGAGCCTTCCTTCTCAAAATGCCTTTAATAGGTGGGTTTGCCAGATGGTTTCAGCTTTAGTATAATGCCTTTGTAGATGCTATAAATCTGTTGTTTTTATTGCATTTGGAGCATCCCAGATTAACAGATCCTATTATTATAAGATGGTTGTTTACTTTTGCAGTACAAATCTTCTGGGAAGTTTGCAGAAAGACAATGTTTTGTTTAAATCTGGGTTTAGAAGATAATATTATTCTATTCCCTGACTCTCTCAAAATATTTTTCTCTTTTCTTTTTCCTCCAATTAGAACAATCCTTTTTATGTAAAACCACGAGTTGCTGTTCACAACTTTGGAGTGAAGCACTATGCTGGGGAGGTAATTTTATTTGCTGAAATTACTCCAAACAGAGCTTTCATTAACTTAATTTTACCCTGAGGCTGCTGAAAATTAACTAAAGCAGTCTGTTCCCTCAGTGCTTTTTACAGTAGCACCATTGTGAGAGCTGCTCGACTGCTTGGCTTGTTGTTTGAATCAGCTCTGTTTCCTGCTAGGTCCAGTATGATGTCCGGGGGATCTTGGAGAAGAACAGAGATACATTCAGAGATGATCTCCTGAACTTGCTTCGTGAAAGCAGGTACATTTCTGTGATTATTATTATTTTTTTTTTAGGATATCATGTTAAAAGGCATCATATCAGCTAGCTGTGCTCGGAGTTGACTATGCTAAATGTTGCATAATACTGCGGAGTTGAAATCTCTCACTGAGTCAGGCTTTCCCACATTGTGCAGTACTTTGTTCCTGTTCAGTACAGAGGGGTGCTAGACAGCCAACTTGCTACTAGATAAGTAAGGATACTGAAAGTAGCTGATCATTTTTGACTGTTTCAGGATGCCTCGCAGGCAGGTGATTGCATGATTTTTGTTTCACATATAGCTCAATTTCCTCGTATTTCTGGCATTTCCTAGTTTGGTTGAAAGCTTAGTGTTCAGGACCTACCACATTGCAAATTAATTGCAATAGTTTAAAAGGAAAGATTTCCAAAACTAGTTTATATTACTGGAATTTTACTCTTGGATGTCTTTGCTACTCGTGTGCCTCCTGTCATTTTGTTGTGTTAGGTCTCAAGATCCTTGCACTACTTTGTGAGCTGGAGCAGGACCACATGCCTTTCTGTAAGGATTTGGTTTAGATTCCAGGACACACAGAGGGCTCCCAGGAGAAGAGGGATTGGAGCCCAGGTTGTTTCTGTTCTCAGCTGCTACCTTAGTCCATCCAGTTGTCCTGCTTTGCTCTGGGAATTGTTTGTAAATCCCTCAGCTCTTCTGTGCAGGAGAAACAGTGAGAATTTTTTCACTGCGTTCCTTGTTCTGCTTTTGTGATGTGTCTGACATGAAAGCCATTGACTGAAGTATGTAGGTAGAAGTAGCAAATGAGTTGAAGATACACAACCCGGTTTTGCTCTTGCACCAATGTCTGTCTGGAGTTAAAGGATCTGTGTTTCTGTAGTAGTGGTAGGAGGGGGATACCAAACTGATAGTGTGAAGAATAGCATTTACAGCTAGCATCTGAAAGTGAAGCTCATGTGGGTATCTATTTTGTGTTGTGGTCCATAACAGGAATTCTTGGATTTTAGTCCTTAGGTACTTGTTACGGTCATTTGGAGTTTTGTTTGAGTGAACGGAGTAAAATGCAGCAAAGACTCTTCACTCTTCATTTCCCTAATTGTGTGCTGGGAAAGAAGAAGGAAGAACCTCTTTGTTATGCTTTGGTTTAGGTTGTTGGTTGTTTTGTTTTTTTGGCTCCCCTGAATAAATTCTGCAAAGGTAGTGTCTAAGTTTTGGAGAAAATTGATAAGCATTGTTTGCATGGAAGATCTCCTTTCAGAGAGACAGAGCTTACTCCGCATTTTATAGTTGTAAATCTTATACACTTATTTTATTTTTCCTTCCTGTTTCAGTCTTGATTTCATCTATGATCTATTTGAACACGTTTCAAGTCGCAACAATCAAGACACTCTTAAATGCGGAAGCAAGCACAGAAAACCCACTGTCAGTCTACAGTTCAAGGTTAGTTATTGTGTCATCTCTGCTCTGTATCTAATCAGTGACAGATAAACCCCATTCAGTAAAGAACAATTGCGGATCAAAATAGGTGAAAATTCAGCATCAAAGCGCTGCTATCTCTTTTATGACGCTGTACTTAGTAATCAACTGAAGGGGCATACTAGCTAGCTTCATGCAGAAGTCAACGTTCTCATCCCCCCGTCCACATGAAACTCCAGTTGCTTTCCACTTGCTTGCCTGTCCTTATTGTAAAGCTCTCCTGTGAAGTTCGTCACTGGTCTTGTTTTTTTCTAATTCAAAACCAACCACAGAGTGGCACGAAGCCTTGCAGCAGTGCCTGTGTGCAACGGAAAATAAGCTCTGAGTAAATATCTTATTAAGGTGTTGCACTTCTTTTTAACTTAGTTTGAAAAACATTTTTATTAAAAACTTTTTTTGAGTCTTTATAGCTTTGCCATCAAGAATGGCACGAAATTGAAATCCAGCATAAGGTCTATCTGCAAAGAATTTAAAAGATTGGCACAAACCCCTCCTTAAATTACATGAGTACAAGTCTGGATTAGTTGTCTTTCATTCTGCTTAAATTAATATACATTTGTACTCTTCATTCACTCTTTTTTTTAAAGAGTGCAGACTCAATCCCCTTGAGGGCAGATTTTATCCTAAAAGATTATTGCTGACTGTTGGACAGAACAGCAAGTAATGCATGCTGAGATGCACATGGTGTATTTTATTAAAAACACTGATGTTGTATATCCCGCACATATCTCTGTGCTATCATCGCTTGTCTCACAGAGTACTCATTTCTTGTGATGGGGAGGTATTTTTTGATATCTCTTCAGGATAAGGGAAGATACTGTTTCCACATAGTTTTTTGGTTCTGTACAAAGTAGATTTACAGACAGTACTACATAGAAATTGATCATATTTTTGCTTTGTCTTTACAAGGAGTAGTATACAGCATTCCATTTCACCTTCATCAGGATCCATGGACAGCATAAAGCATGATAAAATATGATGTGAAAACATGATTGTCTCTTATCCAAAGCTACTCTAATTGACCATTAACTGGTCAACATGCTTTACAAGAAGTTGACTTTCATACTTTCCCCAAAGGATTTGTTTGGGCATTTTTCCGTGTTTTAAAGCTTTCTAGGGGTTAGTACATCTTATTTCAGTTGAATGAAACTGAATAAAAGTGTGAAGGCAAAGTTCTTACTACAAGCCGATTACCATGCTGTTCTTCATTTGACAGCCTTGATGGGGAGTGGTGCCACAGGGTGCATGTAGAATAGCTGAAGTTGGCTATCACCTGTTTCAGTCTATTGCTTAAAGCAGAGGTTACTTCAGATTGGTACATCATCTGACACTGACTTAAAGGTGTGCAGAACTTTGTAAAATCTGGCTACCTGTATGAAAGACAGCTGTGAAAACATAGCAACTCATTTTTGTTTAGACTGACCAAGTTTCTAATCTGTGCAAGTCGTAGCCACTGTTGCTAGAAGTCTAAGAATTGACTTAGTTGTCCATAGATACAGTAATGTTCATGCAGGCTTGTACATGAGAAGCCTTTACTTTTTAAAGCTGTAAATATTTGTCCTTGCACTAGAATATTTGCCTTTGTATCTTCTTGCTGTTTAATATTTGCTGCCCTTGAGTCCTGGTCTGGAGGCCAGCAAAGGCAAACAAGGCAGACAACTATCATTTGTGTCTCCATTCACTTCACCATTTGCTCCCTTGACTCTGTAGCAGATCCTTTGCACATCCACAACTTTGCCTGTTGCTTTTATCACTTCACATTTAATTATCAAGAAAGCCCTTGGTTTGCAGATTAAAGCAAGAATTTGTTGCAACACACTGCCCTTGGCAGTTTCGCTCAAGAACATATGGTAGGATACACAGTTGCTCCTTTAAAAAATGAATTTTCTGCCTCCGTGGCAGCTTGCTCTGTATTCTCTCTGCTGCCTGGCACACAGCACTACCTTTGAGGGATAAAGCATTATCATTGCTACTTTTCAGGTCCATTTAGAGCCTGGGCTCTGTTCAGTCATTTGTATTTCTGCAAAGTAAATATAAAACTTCAGTTTTAAATGGTATGTGTATTTAATAATACAGAGTGGGGCAAGTTGGAATAAGATATGGAATGATGGCTCAGGAGGGAAAGGAGTGGATGTGTAATTAAAATAATAATCATAAAAGGACTGAGGGATTTTTGATTTTTATCTTCCATTTGAGGTTAAGATAACTGAGAGCCTAATGTGTGTTGGGTCATACAGAGTTCCAAAACTCGGAGTATTTTATTTTTCCTGAACCTTGTAATCTATCTTTCTATTACTAAACTCAGTTAACTATCAAATGAAGTAACTGTGGAACTGCTTAATGCTGCAAGTCTTTCATTAAGAGATGTTTTCTTTGCCACCGTATTCTTTACTCAAGTTTTGTAAACTTAGGGCATTTATTTGAAAAATAAGCACTGATAAAACAATGACTACTGTATCCTAAAGTCTTTTTTCAAAAATGTTTTGGATTCTTGTTAGATTACATTTACTGCCAGTGTCCTTTTAGCAATAGTGACGCTGTATAGGAGAGGGGAACTCTGTGTGCGCAAAATGATTGAAGGCAAAATGGAAAATGAATGGCTATGGGGTGGCTGGAAGGAAAAGAGGAATCCTGCTTTTTGTAGCTATTTCATTCCACCTTAAACCCCCTTGTCCTGCTTTGTGACCTGCTTGAGTATTGCAGATTGGGAGTACAGATCCTAAGTCTTAAACACTCATTCAAAGTTAATTGGAACAGCAATTTTCCAGCTTGATGTTTCCCTATGAACAGCTTCCTTCATATCCATCTGTGCATCTTGTTCACTGTAGGGCACTGATGACGGCTTTAATCAGAAGGGCCAGTAAAAAAAAACAAGCATGCACGTATTTGTTCTGTGTGTTCGTTGTCTAATGACTTGGCTTACATAATAGTGCAATTTCTGGTGAGAACCACTAGGTGTAGCAGTAGATACTCTCTGCTCAGCTAAGCTATAAGAGCTTCTGCCGGGGTATTTCACTTGTACAAAAAGCCCACTCGTGAAGTACTGTCTTTGTGTTTTAGGAATCACTTCATTCCTTAATGGCAACGCTGAGTTCTTCAAATCCTTTCTTTGTTCGGTGCATCAAACCCAATGTGCAGAAGGTAAGATTTAAAATTTCTCCCATCTTTTCTTTGTGTCCCAGGCCAAATCTTTTACTAAGTGTGTGGTTATGTATGGCTGTATGAAGCAGACAGTAGCATTCCTCACTAACTTTGTAAAAGAATCTTCCAAGTAAAGACATTGGAAGAAAGTTTTTGAATTTTGCAGCCTCTGTTTCTGGGCACCATTTTAATAGTCATTGTTTAAAACTCTCTGATGTGTCTTAAAAAGTTACAAAATGCTGCACGTTTGACAACTTTGTGAGAGCTTACTTAGGAAAAAAAATGTCAAAAATACAACCTCAGTTTTAAGTCTGATCCATTAAATCCATTAGAGGAAGCAAATTATTGTACTAATAGAAAAACAGGTATCACTGACTTGCTGTTATCAAAGTTAGTCTTTCAATGTATGGACAATTCTAGGCATTCTATGCTATGTTCTCTTATAGAATTATGTTTTAAAGGGACACTTGGAAACTGAATCGTACTATATCAATTTGCAGATAATGAAAGACAATGTCAAGGCTTGGATGTGCTGGAGGTCTCTGCAGGAAATAAAGAGATAATAGTATAGCAATTCTGGCTTTATTGGCTGTTGTTCAGCATAGTCTGCATGTGTCAAAAATGCAACAAGTTCTATGGTTTTCGTATTGTAACTTAGAAATAGGTGACTTTGCTATAAATCTAGTTTATATTCTACATTCCTTGGGATATCTGGTTAATTAGCACACACACACACACACACAAAAACACACCTCAAATCAGATAAATATCATTCCAGCTGTTTTGGATTATCTGGATGGTACATCCCTGACTCTACATTCTGTTTTTAACTCTGCTTTTGCACTGTTCCTTGTAGTGTGTCAAATAACATACAGGTTGTTCGCGTCTTAGCAAGTGGGAGCAGCCAGGAGGTCAACAGAACCTATTTTATGTGTTTGGAAGTATTTGATGCTCTGAGTACACTTTGCTTTGCAGTCTCTAGACACCATGGATGACAGAGCCTCTGCTGGCAGCTGGGGTCAGTGAGCACCTGTCATAGAATTATTTGAGTTGGAAATAACTTTTAAAGATCATCCAGTCCAACTCCCCTGCAATGAACAGGGACACATGCAGCTAGATCAGGTTGCTCAGAGCCTCATCCAGCCTGACCTTGAATGTCTCCAGGAGTGGGGCACCCAGTTTCAATGCCTTTTCACCCTTATTGTAAAAAAATTCTTTCCTTATATCCATTCTAAGTCTTCCCTCTTTTAGTTTGAAACCATTTCCCCGTGTGCTATCACAACAGGGCCTGCTATAGAGTCTGTCCCCTTCTTTCGTACAGCCCCTCTTTAGATACTGAAAGGCCACTCTCAGATCTCCCCTGGAGCCTTCTCTTCTCCAGGCTGAACAGCCTCAGCTCTCTCACGTTGTCCTTACAGGAGAGGTGTTCCATTCCTTAGATCCTTTTTGTAGCCCTCCTCTGGACACGCACTAACAAGTCCACATCTCTCCTGTACTGAGGACTCCACCTGTGGACACAGTACTCCACATGAGGTCTTGCCAGTGCAGAGCAGAGGGGCAGGGTCAGCTCCCTCTGCCAACCACACATCTTTTGATGCAGCCCAGCATACAGTTGGCTTTCTGGGCTGCTAGGGCACATTGTTGGCTCATGTCCAGCTTGCCATCCACCACTACCCCCAAGGGATGTGTGCAACAACATCTCTGATCACCGAGGGAATGCACTTTTGAAAAGCCTGTTCTCCCTTCTCCCATTTCTTTCTGCAAGCCCCACAACCCTTATAAAGCCCTCCTGCTGCCATTGGAGTATAAGAATTAGTACAGTAATTTGCATTCTTTTTCTTGTTTGTCCATTTGCATCCAAGATAGACTGATCTCCACAGTGCCAAAGTCACAAGGATTTGCCATGGTTGATGCAAGTTGTGTTTCTATAGCAAGAAAGTAGCTTCTCAGTCCCATACTCCTTGTTCTCACACTCTTTTCCCACTGAAATGCTCCATCCCCAATGAATTTGGCATACACTACTGTATTTACACATACTTTTCACTAGCATTAAAACAAAGTTTTCACACAGTTAGCAGCTGTGAAAATGGAAGCTTTAAAGAAGTCTGAGACTGCTTCAATCTCAGAAACCACGTGTAAGTGTAGGATTCTGTGCAGGAAAATATTGTAAAGCACCATCTACAGGAATTTCTCCAAGTATGTACAAGCATATCAATGAAATCTTATGCAAAAATGGTTGTCCTTGTTCTCAATTAATTTGCAGATTAATTGGATTTGATGGCTTTAACAAATAAATAAAAGGCTGTTTGAATAACTAGATGGATGCCAGAGTAGGGAAACGGTCATGCATTTTACTTGTTGGAGCTGGTGCAGTACCAACTCCATTTCCATTTGGTGGGAAATTAGAAGGAAAGCCATACATAATACTTGTGAATGGTATTTTTTACTCAAGGAATTGTTCTCAAAATGCATTTTCGTGATTTGCCATTTTGTCTGCTGGGCACTGCTGTCTGTTCCTTCTGTCTACCAACATGGAGATTTTTAATGCCATCTGGTGAATTAGTTGGTATTAGTCGGTAGTATTCAGCTCCTGCTGAACAGTTCTGCTGTAGAAGCAGGGCTGTGAACAGCATTTGTCTCTTCTGTAGCTTGGCTGGATTCCGTGGATACACATCACATTAGAGTTAAAACTGTAACAGTTTCTCCTGTCATATGACTAATTGCTTTTTTTTATTCAAGCTGTACAAAGGAAAACAAGGTGGATCAGTCTGCATAGCTCTGAGCTGGCACAGCTCAGAGAGATGTTAGCAGTATAAGAGGTATCAGGGATTATCACATATGTGACTCACTGAGCAAGGTTGGATAGAAATATACTGCTTGAAATATCCAGATGAGGCCCTGAAAGAGAGAAGTTAGGACTGAAAAAGACTAGAATCTTTACTGAGCATTTTTCAGCATGCTTTCTGTCCACTGCAGTAGCAGTCACATGAAATGCTAAAATGTCATCCTTCAAGAAGTATTTAAATAAAATAAATGCTCGAGAATTAGCAAATGATGTGAAAGAAAAGTCCACCATAGCTGCTTTTTTTGAAAAATGTGGCATTAAAAGAGAGCTGGACAAGAAAAACTCTAAAAGGAGACAGATTGAGTTGTGTCATGAAGAGCCTGTCAAGCTACTTGTTGCGCTCTTGATTGGATATTAATAGGTGACACCCATCAGTGAGCGTCCCTTATAATTCTGGAGAGGAGGTGGAGGTGCCCAAGAGCTGTTTCACTCTGGAAGTATGTTTGAATTCTGTAGGTGAATGAGGATAAGCAAATGGAAGGTGTTCAAAGCTTTGAAAAGCAAAATATGCAGCTGACAGTTCTTCCTCTGCTCTTCTACTCATTAAAGTTTATTCATGTTAAATAAGAGATGTGATAATTTACAGTAATTATTTGATTTTTAGTTGATCAAAAGTTTAATTTTCAAATATGTTACACTGGCAAGCAAAAGCAATTCAGCATATGCAGTAGACTACTAAATATTTACATATCAAAGCAGGATCTACACTCATTAGAGCAATTTCCTAAAGAGAGCGCATAGAGTCCATGACCTTTTGTCACAAGACATTTCTGCAGTTAGGCCTCAGACAGAAGAACAGAGGACCCATTAATCTTTGGGAGACCCCTAAACAATCAATCTGTGTGTTTTCGCAGTTTCCAGTCTCTTCTGAACTAGCCATAACTTGGAAACTTTTCCACTTGGAATGGTTAACGAGTGTTTTCTGCTAATGAAGCCCCTTCTTCATTTCCCTGAACTTCAGTGCACCATTCAGAACTATGTATCATTTCATCCTTCTGAACTTTGACACAACTTTCTCTGCTGTTTTTTTCCTCGTGTTTCTTTTCATGCCTCCTTTTCTATCTGATGATTCATCCCTGCAACCTTGTCTTTCTGTTCTCCATCTGTCTTTTTGGGGCATATTAAATAATTTTTTAAAAAGTCTTTCTAAAACAAGCTGCATCCATGTTTCTTCCAAGTTTGCTGCTATTAAATAAAAAATTGTTAACCCTTGGGGCTACTTAGAAGTCTGTTCAGGATAAATTTAAGATCTTCATTTTCTTTGCAAGCTCTTCCAGAGGCAAAAATTCTCCTATTGGTCAGAAGGAGCCAATCTTTGCAGTTGGCTTAATTGTCTTCTCGAGTTCTCTTCTCCATTCAGAATTTTTCATCTGACTCTTAACATTCTACCCCCCTACCCCCATTTCTCCCTCCTTTCCATGCCCCCCTCCCCATTTTTACCGCCTACCTCCATTGCTGCCATTTAGTGGGAGCTACTGGGAATAGGTGAACGGTTGGACTGGATGATCTTGAAGGTCTTTTCCAACCTTGGTGATTCTATGATTCTATGATTCTATGATTGGTATAATCACTGTAAGTGGCCCCTACTTCCAACATCTGCATTTTTCTCTTGGACAGCCCTATCTGGGCTAATCTTTTTTAAAACTTTGATTATTACAGCTCGCGTCTGTAATTTCCTGGCCTTGAGAATTCAACACATTCAGAAGCTGTTGTTTTCTCACGCACTTAGACAGGCATATTCACTTCTCTTTGGTTAAAGAAACAGACCCAGCTCTTAGTCCAGTCCAGTTTGGTCCTAGTGGACAAACTCCTGGCTTCATTAGAATTGGTATGAAATTTCTGATGTAGGTAAGAATTTCATTTTTTTGTGTTTTGGAAACCTGCGTTGGAGTGGGTTGCTTGAACTTTTGAATTGCTGGGCTTCTATTCATCTCACTTTCTGCTCATGTATTGTTGCTCTTGTTCCTCTGTTGCAGTGATAGTCTGGCCACTGGCAAGATGCAAGCCTTCTTTGAAGCATGTGATCTCTGAAAGGACAATTATTTTTCTTTGCAATTATTTTACATATACATTTTTATATATATTTATATATATATATATAATCTTAAAATGTAATTAGATAAGGTAAAGAAATGAGACAAAATTAAGGCTGTTTTGTAAACCTACTGCAAAAGTAGGTACAATAAGTTTGTAATGGATTCTGTGAAGATTCATTTCACTTAGGAAGTCCTATCATCATAGTGTCTATTCATTCTGAAAAAGTCAGTGTCCAGGTGCTAAGATTGCTAACAGTGCTTCTGAGGCCAGAGCCATTTAAAAGGATCAAGGTAAGGCTGTTGGCACCTGCAATGCACTTTGAGATATAGGTCATTAAAGAGCCATGAGACACTGGAATAGCAAGCAGCATGTCCTCTAGTACGAAGTAAGATATAAACATATTCACTTGGCGTCTGAATGAAAATTGTTGCTCTTAAAATAGCTCTGAATCATTACAAATGTAAGTATAGCATGATAACAGCCTAAACTCCAATTAGAAGTACAGCTCAGATACAGAGAAACAGTGAGAGAACAGCTTGGTCCTATCTGCACGGATAATTGTACATGGGGTGTGGAGCCTGTAGAAGTTCAGTGAATGCAGTGTGTGAACTGGTTGTCAAGCTGGAATTAGAATATTGTCCTACATACAGCCGTGACTGTGTGAGTTACTGAGTTTACTTTGTAAGGAGGGTTTTGCAGAAATAAGCGTGAGGACAGAACTAATACAGTGCCACTGCAGCAACAGCAGCTTCAAGATGTAGGGAGAACTCTGAGCTTTAAGGCCATTCTACTGAACTTTCAGCACAGAACTGCTAGCTAGCTATCTTTGTTTTTACAAGTCTTTATTTAAACAAAAATATATCCTTAATACAGTGACCCAGCGTCAGATTTTTGTGCACATCCCACTGCAGTTGTGCCCAAACACATGCTCTATATACCAGCCTTGGTCAGTCAGCAGACTCTGGGTCTCTTTTCTGGAGCGTAGGTGCCTTTGTGGCTTTTCTAAGGAGGCTGAGCCCAGCACTTAAAAGCTAAAATGTATTAGACCATAAATGGAGGTATCTTTATGGTTTACTGACTCAGCTGAAGAGCCCTGGGGTAGGCTTCTGCAGGATAGCTACAGTGTTCTCTGGTGCTGGGAGCAGGCACATTGCAGGGTACATCCATTAAAAAGGGAGAAGAAATCCTGATCATCATCTGTACAGCTTCTCTGTAATTCTTTGAAAATAAAGGCAATAAGTTGTGTGGCCCAGGTACAACTAAAGGGTGTGTGCGGCGCTGTCTGTAGAAAGTTAAGGTCTGGTATTATTCATTTGCAGGTGTGGAAGCAGCTCGTGTATTAGAGATCCTTGCTGCCTAATTTAAAAATCTGTCTTTAATCACAGTTGTTCTCAATAAATATTTGTCTTAAGTAGGCTTTCTGACTGCCAATTACTGCTGTCATTGGTGCTCAAGGAAGCAGAGCCGCGGGCTCTGAGCGTGGATCTGACTTGCTGAGGCAGTCTGGTATGGCTCCCAGCACTGCTGTGCAGGCTCATCCTGCTGAGGAGCACAGCCATTTCCCAAATCAGAGCATGTTCCCTGCTTTTACATCGCTTGCCACAAGCGCACGGGGCCAAACACGAGCTATCCTTGGTGCTTTAACTAGCTCATAAGGCTTTATTCTTCCCCAGGAAGGCACAGTCATAAGGTATGGCATCACGCCCAGCTGACGCTGCTTAATTCAGCTACCTGGATCTTGTCGCCTTGGGTTTTATAGAATTACATAGCTTCAAATCAAGACTTGTGGAATATGTCCCAGCTGCATCATTTCCTGGCATATCACTTGAGTAATTAGGCCAGGCACTAGAAGAGTCCTGAGGTGAAAGTGTTATCAGAGAGTGGGTGTAAGGAAAGCTCACAAAGCGCCAGCAGTAATGTTACGTGTAGTTCTGAATCCACAGAACAAGACAGTTCCTGCAAGGAGTTTTGTGCTGTACAGGCATAGCCCAGCCTTTCTGTTGTCTCCGAGCTGTGTGCCAGCAGTGCTGCCTGGGGTGTCCTTTGTCCCTGTCCTACCGCACAGCTGCTTGCTAGCCTCAAGTAGGTCATTCCTCTTATGAGGCTACATCTGACAGGTGTGTCTTCTTCAGCAAGGTTTGCTGTCGGTTAAGCAGGGCTGACTAGCATCCCTTTGCAAAGTGCATTGGAGTTTATCTTTCAGTCAGTATGGTAAGGATAGAAAACTAGGATGGCGTTGCCTGGGAGGAAGCAGCTGCTGTGTTGCAAAGATTGCATCAAATCCCAGGCAAACAGATTTTGGCATGTTTTGCAGCACGTATCTGCACAAGTCATCAGGTTTCATTTAAAGACGGTTTGGTAGGAGTCTGTCTACAAGCAGTGGGAGACGTTTTCAGATTTCAGACGGTAACCCTGGTGGTGTGCTCCCATGAGTGGTGCGGGGGCCTGCAGGTGAGCAAGCACTGCTTTGGGGAAGCAACGTCCAGAACAGTTCAATAGACAAGTGAAATGGCATTTTTCAAGTGCATTTCTTGCTGTGTTGTTAATTCTTTCTGAACTGCTACTTGTGAAGTGAGAAGAACTTAGACTGCTGCAGTAACAGACAGTCTCACCTATCTTATTCTGTATTTTACACTACCTAGTGGGTGTTTGCTTTATTAATTTTTTCCTATGTGATTTGTACACAGATCAGCATTTGCAGAACTGCAGCTGCTGACCACAAGTCTGGAGTAGTTGTTTTTTCATATATACCAAGCAAAGAGCTTGGCTTTTCTTCCTTCTTGTGCACTGCAGCAAGCCTTTGAATTGTAAGCATTGTCATGCAAATACGTGCATGCAGAAACTGTGTACTTCATCGGGCTTTGGGAGTTCTCTTTTTTAACTGCAACAACAACAAAAATCCCCCCACATCTCCAGGTTGCAATTTACATTCAAATCCTGTGCGGTGTGTTCTCATGGTAACTTCTACAAGGGAATATGTACAGCCAATGATAAATAGCCACCGTTAAAGCTCCAGAAGTGAAGCTGGGGTAGAGACTATTGTTCTCTAGTAAAAACTTTAACTCCCTTGCTGAACTGTGTCTTAGGGCATTTTGTCATTTTATCTCTTAAGGTTTAGGAATTTGGCTGTGAAATGTATTTACATTCTTGATGCTTATAAAGTGAGATTAGCCCCGCTGTCCTGTTAGTCAGGAATATCTACAGCGGTTGCTGCAGAGCCAACCCTCGCCAGGCTTGACTTCCTTTGAGTGCAGCAGGAATGAATTAAGCAAGTACAGCCAAAGATATCACATGAAAGACTTGAAATACGAGTGAGCTGAAGAAAGCCCTGGTCTCTGTGTGTGTGTGCATAGCTGCAGCTGCTAAAGATTCAGTTTTTCACAATGGGGGAACGCTGAAGGGTGAAAAAGTCTTAAAAGGTAAGGAGTTTAATTTGTGCATTTATTTGTGTTCTGATTTTGTTGTATTTTTGTTTTTAATTTCAATCTTGCATGCTTGAAGCTGTGGTGGACTTGCAGAAAGGGAAAAGGAAGCTGAGTTTGGCAGAGCAAGTTGTATGGAAAATGTTTCTGGTCTTGTATTTTCTTTTAAGGAGGCTGAGTGCTTGCAGAATTGGATTTATGAACAGATGACTAAACTACTGGTCTAATCATAATTTCAAACACCAGAAGAGCTTTCCTTCCAAGCAGTCTGCTTTAATAAAACATGCTCTGTCTTTAAGTTAAAGGAGTTATTGTTAGCAGAGCAAGAAAAAAGTCATCAGAGCTAGAGCTGAGTGTGTATGCAGTGGGGGGATGATGTGAGCTGTACTGGTGGTCTGCTTTGGGGCAGAAAGATCTTTTCTGCTGTTCAGCAATTTGTGATGTAGATTCAGGAGAACTAGCTATGTAAAGCTGAGGAAAGTAGTACTCCTGCAATTCATTAAGGTGTAAGGCAAGGCTGTAGTTTGGCTTTGATTACACTATGGAAAGTGGCAGTGTGCATTTGAGTGTGAGGAAGTCCAGCAAGAGACCAGCAGCATCCAGAAGTCTAAATTAATGTTTTCATGCTTCCAATGAAACTTGATGGAACACTTTTGAGACAGTAATTCTTTCACTGTAGAAACACAAGAAACAGAGTATGATTAAAATATGTATAACTATAGTAATGGGAAAGATATAACAGCAGTATACTTTGTGTTTGCTTTGTGTTAGTTGCCCCCTTCTGCCCCTTGTGAGACAAATGCCCCAGCCCAGCAGGGAAAATAGCTCTGTTCTGGGATCTGCATTTTACTCTTTCTTTCTCACTTAAAGAACTCGCCTCTGCAAACATTAGAATTCAGCCACAGGGTTGAAAATTAGAATAAAGCTGCTTGAGAGAACCTGTTAGGAAGGGAATGGGTTGGATCCTGCATCGTTGAAGACTATGGGAGTTTTATTCTGGTCTCGAGCAACCCTGGATTTGCCTTGCAAATCTAGATGGAGGTGATACGATCTGATAAAGTGCATGTGGAACTGGGAAAAGGGATTCTCATTAGTCCTGATGGTTCTTCTCTCTCTGATGTGAAGATACGTCCTTTCAAACCTCAGGTTGTAACAGCGGTGGTTGATCAAAAAATAGGTATTTTTGTTGTGTGGAACATGAATTAAATGGACTTAATAATTTTTTCTTCTAAAACTGCATAGCTTCAAAAAGGTAACGCTGATTTCGTTTCTTAGTAGCTTATTCAAAAACTTGTATTTACAACCTGTGCACCTTGTGACATAAATAGAAGCATAAAAATCTTTTTTTTCTAACGCAGCAGGATTGCTGATAGAAAGCAGCTGAAAGCTGCAGCACTGTCTCAGCTATTCAAATCATTGTCAGAGGCATCCTCAGAGCACAAAATTTATGTTAAGAGCAGAATGTAATGCCGTTTAATAGTGGATTTGGGTTAGTTCTTAAATTTTTTTTTTCTATTTAACTGTATCTGTGTGCACGTGTATATGTGAAACTTCTTAATTTAATCAAAGATGCTGCAAACTGAGACTTCATGGGAGAAAAGCTCTTTGTGATAGATTTGTGAGTACTACCTACACTCCAGAACATTTGCAATCACCTCACAACATAATTTAAGCGGGAAATATTTCCTAAGAGGGCATCAAATCTGCTTTTTTTTGTTGCCTACTTTACACTCAGTATGTCTTATTTAGTGGTTTTAGGCACTTCATAAGCCTAAACAATAAGACGTGTCCATTCCTTGCACTGTTGCTATGTTGCAGGATGTCTGCTGAGTTGTGTCTGTATGATGGCAATCAGCCTAATCTACCGGAAGCTTGGGGTGAAGGCATGATGACATTTGAGGTTGCTTCTGTTGGTCTTTCTCCTCCAAGCTCCTGATGAGCTGCCCGTTCCAGCAGTAGTGAGCTGGACAGCAGGCCAGGGCTCCTTGGAGCTTGGCTGTGGAGGTGGTAGGAAGCTAAACTCTATTGCTTCCCTGGACGCTATTCATTTTGTTGTTCAGTCCCGTGCATGGGGTAAGTATACACTTCATTTAGGCATTCAGTTCTGTGAAGTTCCAGGTTTTCTGCGCACAAGCCAAGAAATGCTTGGCACTGTGTAAATCATACAGGCCACTGAGAAGTTTCCAGTTTTGGCTGCCATCTTGGAGTGTCTCACGCACCTGTGAGCATTGCACAATGTTCAGCGTAGCAAAGGCAAGTTTGTTGCCAAACTCTCAGTGCTGTGCTGTATTTTCAGAGTTAACAGGATGAGATATATCACGGCGTTTTTGAAACTTACTCTCTGTAAACCTTAAATTTTAGGTATCTATTTTGTAGGGTTGTTGGAGCACTCAAACGTCTTATGGTCAAGCAAAGATAAAGTAGATTAAGAGAAGGAACCCGCTTTCAGAAAGACAGATGAATGCCAAAGCCTCAGTGCCATTGGCTTTCTCACATGAGGGGCTGCCCCAGATTCAGCACAAAAAGAACATTTGCCAGTCAAACAATTTGTGTGTCTTTAGCCAAAAAGAGATCGTGTCCAGCATTTGAGTTATGTTACCATTAACTGAGTAGTCTTTCAAAGGCAGAAATCTTGATTTTTGTTTAAAGCGGCCCAGCACTTAAATTTGTTACAGAAGCTGTTCATGTAATCAGACAATTCACATGGCAAACAAAATCCAGTTTAGAAAAGCTCATTCTACCCTCATGATTCCTTTCTGACTCAAACATGTAGGCGTTATGCTTTGTTGTATACTTAATGTCAGCCTAGGAATTTATCAGAGGAGAAAATGCTGTGTAGACATCGAAAATTGCTGTTTCTCTGTGACCACTGCCATGTACAACCTAGAGCACCTCAGATCAGCCAAGTCCTTAAAGGGCATGTGCATCTCATTGGCTTCAATGAGCTCTAAGTGCATGCCAGAAGCTTTGCTTTAGTTATTTATGCTGCTCTGGATGTGCAGTCCTGCACGTAATAGAGTCCCTATAACCACAGCGCCTCTTGTCACACCGCTTTGGAGAAGAGTGAGGTGGATGTGCAGCTCTCTTACACTTGTCTACCCAGACTGAAGTTGCTAGTCATCTGCACAGAGGCAGAAGGAATTTTTTTTACATCTCTTGTTCCACTGATGTGCAGTCTGCAATGCTACCCTGGAAAACATAGTTTGGGTATGCCAGCAATGAAAATGCATCTTAGCAGTTAGGGAGTCTCAATATTGTATTTTCCAGATTTTCCAGAGAGAAGATGGATAGAGGAAATTTCAGTTCTAAATGACAGAAAGAGCCATGTTCTTAATTAAATGTAACACAGCAGATTGTAAAATTCTAAGTTAGTGCAGAGCTTTTCTCCACAGGATTGTTAAAAAATAGATGGAGTCAACAAAACATGTGCTTCATGTAAGAAGAAGCACTAATAAAAGTGCTTAGCAAAACAAAAGGCCATTGATAAGCATCCCTGAATTTAAAATTTGCATGCTTACTGGAGATGAACAGTGGCATCTCAGTGAAATCACTGAAGTGGTTGAAGGTTAAATTAATTAGGTACACATGTCATTTTTACCATATATTGCACCTCAATCTGTGTGTACGTGTACACACACAGATCACTTGATTTTATTTCATGTGGCGTATTGGTGTTAAGAGAGATGATTGCCATCAGACTGGGGGAACTCTGGAACATGCTAGTAAAGCAAAGCCAGTTTAGTCTGTAGTTAACACTTGTTTCACAAGTACGTGGGAAGTGGCACAAACAGTTAAGTTGGTGCCATTTTTTTGTGAGAGGAAAATATACAGTGTCTTTGATTGCAAGTGTTAGTGCTTGCCAATGTATAATCTATGGCAATGAAATCAAACTGGTTGGTTGCTTTTTTGGGTGTTTTTTCTTTGGCTGCCAACTGACATTATTAGCAGTGGTTGAAGGGAGTATGGGTAGCTTCTATCCGATCTCCTGCTGCTGAAGTTGAGTTATTTGTGCCTTCAGCCTGGCCATGGTGGCAGCAGAAGTGGCTATGAACTGCAAGGAGATGTGGGGGAAAGAGCTCCATCTTCTGTTTAGGTAACATACAAAGAAATCAGTAAAGGGCTTTTTGTTTGTTCTAGGGGAAAAAAAAATCTGAATTATTAGATAAATCTAATTTGATTTTGATGTTGTTTTCCAAAACATCAAAGAACTCATGTAGGAGAGTTTCCAACTCTTAATTAAAGAGGGGGCATCTGTTGCATTATAACAAAGGAGTCCAAGAAGAACGTATTTGTTGCCTTTTTCTGTGATACGCACATATGGAAGAACAAACAACTGCCTTTGTTTTCTGTCCTTTCTTTCAAACATACACCATTCTCTTGGCCTTGGTATCTTGTTGTCTAGCTGGTTGTAGATCCACGGGGCAAGTCCTGAATTTATAGTATAAGAAAGCATGAGGATAGAAGAGAAGCATGAAGGACCAAATTCTAAGAAAAATACCAAAGTTAGACTGATGCTATCTGAGACGCGCTGAGATGAAAGTGGGAGTAATTAGCATAGTGACTATATGGGATTAAGCTGGGTCATTTATCTGAGCCATCACACAGCTCTTGATGTCAGCCAGACAGATGTCTCTGCTAATCTTAGGGATCTTCACGACTTTCTGTAAACTTTGATTTCCCTTCTGTAGACTTAAAAAATATCAGAACTGCAGTCTCACAAGTTTCTTCCTGCTTTTAAAGCTTTAAGTGGGTCTTCAGACCTCTGCAAGTCTACAGGACCATTGCGAATCTGCTTAAGCGTAGCCCTGTAAGCCCCTGGATGTCCCAGGCATTCCAGATGGAAGTGTGCCCTTGATGATGATGCAAAACAGCAATTGCCACAGAGAGATGAAGGAGTTCTTTGGTGCAGAGTGGTGCACAGTGGTCCTGGGGCAGCTGGGTGGTGCTTGTCCCTCAGGCTGCTGGGTCGCACGCCACTGCAGCCTGTAGCGAGAGCCAGGGCTGCACACTGAATGGAGCCCTGTGCCTTTGCCGAGATGGGAATAATCTGCCCTTTCAGTGCTGCCTGACCTCTGGTTTCCCAGCAACTCGAAGCTGCTCAGTAGAATATTCTGCGGTGTTCCTAATTTACTCATGTAAGGTATTGGCTATGATTGAAGCCTAGCTAATTTCTCATAATGACTTTCACACAGAAGACTTGATACATGAGGAAGTGAACGGACTCCTCAGGAGATATTTTTTTAATTCCTGTCTTTTCTTCAAAGTAGGAAGTGTGCTCTAAAGTTTACTTGCTTGAGAAAGCAGCACAGCTGTGCATTACGTCAGCTCTGTTTTATAGCTGCCTTCTATGGTCTACTGAGGGAATAAACTGCATTCAGGCACAAAACACATCAGAGAAAGAGAAACTGCTTGTGGCCATAGTACTGAAAAAGGATGTGATCAAGTGCTTAACTTTGCTTGTGTCCGGTTTTTGGTACTGAACTAGGAAGTTGCTAACTGTCATGGCACTCCATGCTTAATTAAAGATAACTCAAACTTTTTTTTATTAAATCTTGAAGTTTTTGGAGTTATAATTTATTATTGCTGCAGGGTTTTTTCTTTTTTTAACACTGGAGTTGATAATGTGAAGGATTTTTTTGTTAATTTGTGACATTTATGTAAAGGCTTTGTAATGACTTAATCTAAGCTAGTGCACAATTCTACAGCCTGCCTCTTTGTAGACAGTCAGCCACAGTAAAAGCTCAGCCAAACTTCCCTTGCTGGCTTGTCAAATACTTGCATAAGAAATGGACTTGTTTCTGCCCCATGAAACTTTTGTGTGGGAAGCACAGCTCTGGATGATAACGTGCGCTGCAGGTCAGTAGCTGTGTCTCCTTCCTATCTTTGATGCAAAGTCAATCTTTGGGAGTTCCAGTACCAAAGGTTAAAGCAGCCAGCACTAAGCTTTCCCAAATAAATAAATCATTGTTTTATCCACAAATGAAAGGGAGCTGCTGAGATCATTTAGTCTAACCAGCTGCATGGCAAGCAGTCAGGAAAACCACCTGCTGGAAGAAGGAAGACACCCAGTACTCCCTTTGTGCTTGGTGGTTTTAGAGGGTCCAGCAGCAGAAATGAGCTGCTCCAATGAATGCAGACAGTGAAAAAAAATGTTGTGCCTTTCTCATTTGAATGTCTTCCCTTGATTTTCATGCTCATGATATGTTTATCTGCTATGTTTTAGAAACTGCTGTTGAAGGTATGCTCTTGGTTTAGGTACTTGCAGAGTACCATCAAGGGCTCACAGTCCTCTCACTGGTAAGCTCCTCAAGCTCCTCGAGACTCTTACTGCTTTTTTTCAGTCTGGTCTTTACTCTCATGGCCCTTCCCTAAATGCTTTCCAGTTACACATCCTCCTTTATTGTACTTCAGGTTTAGATGCGGTATTTCAGTAGCAGTTACACAGATGAAAAACAAAGGTTAGCCCACGCACAGAAGGCTTTCATGTCCTAAATGGAATTCAGGCATGCGGTCCTGAGGGAATAGTGCGTGACCAGACCAAGAGAAAGTGGCAGGTCAGCGCCTGAGGACTGAAACACAGAGCAGTGCCATTTGGACTGATGGTTCCTCTTCTGCTCGCCTTGTGCTTTATGAGCTGGCATCTTTTGTCCTTCAGATGAGTGCCATGTCAGCTCCTATGTCTTTTTCTCTTGTGTGGCGTTGCAGTCCGAGAAAGGGCTGCTTGATTTTCTGTCATTGAGGGTAAGCAAGGAGAAATGCAACCGTGGCAACAAGTTATCCGTAGTACTATTTCAGAATGTACTGCTGAAGTGATACCATATTGGCATTTCAGCCAGAACTGGCCACTTGAAGGGCTTCAGGTATTGAAGCACCTGATGGCTTGTGGTAATACTGCAGTGGACATTAGAAGTAGACAGCGTGAGGTTCTTAAAATGGTAGTTCCAAGACAATGTTTTACAACTATGTCAGGTTTCGGCCATGCAAGATGAAATTCATCTCAAGTATTTTTGTCCTAATTTCCTACTTCCTGGTAAATCTTTGGGTCTTTCAGCAATAAAAGCAAGATACTAAGAAATAGCCAATCACGGGATCATAGGGGTTGGAAGGGACCTCTGGAGATCATTTAGTTCGACTCCCATTATCTGTGTCATGCAAACAAGAAGAAATCACGTTACAGAAAGCATCCTAAAATGTGTTTTACTGCTTTTAGATACAGAAAGGAACTTATTTGACCAGCCTACCAATATGGTGGCGAATGAAAAAAAAAAGCAAAAAACCTGTAGGTCATAGTTGAAAAGTCTGGTGTGGAGGAATAGTAGTATGATGAAAGTGCTAAAAAAAAGAACATGGGTGTAGTTTTAGTCTGTGCTGGTTGTGTGGAGTCCCTGCTGACCTGGAGGGTCAGGATTTCACCTTGTGCAATTGGCTTGTATGCAGCCGCAGCAGATGTGGAGCAGTGTGTGACACAGGCGGGTGGCTTTGTTCTCTTGACCATTGTAACAAACTGGTGTTGACTGCCTTGACATAGGGTTGGTAAGGCAGGACAGCTGTCTTTGTAATTAGTACATCTCAGTATGTCCCTCCATGGTGTGTAGCTATCAGGCAGTCTGATTGATTCTCTTCAGGAGAAGCCTGCTGACCGATCACAATGTGAGGAGAATGAAGCCAGATTGGGGTTTAGTCTGCAGGGATTGGAGGCTTTAATTAGGCAGACCTCAGATGAAATGGCAATGGATTATTCACAGGTGGGGAAGGAGGGCCCGTGAAGAATTCCAGCTGAGTCTCTGCTGTGAGTTGTACCTTCTGTCAGTGCCCTGAGACGCTGCCAGAGCTGCTCCAAATCTTAAATCCCTCTTTTCCCAAATGCTCTTAATCGTCTGTTTCACATGGATGGTCCTGTAGGCAAACGGCCTGTGTGACCTGCTGTGCATTTCAATGGACTCTAAATAATGTATTCAAGCAACAAAGGCTCACTTCAGCTAAAAACTTAGCCCCTGCATATATAGTTCTAAACCTACTCAGATAACTTAGATGTCTCCAGTATTTAAGTGTGTGCCTTTAACGATCTTTTCCTATTCCACGAGGTTTTAATTATTGTACAAGAAATTATACACCGTAATCATGAGAAATTAGCTTTCCTCTAGGATTTTAAATTGCCACTGTTGAGAGAAGTGGACTAATCCTGTCTTCAGATACTTTCAGAAAGGAAGGTTTGCAGGGAGGCTGCAGTGTGTTTACTCAGGGTAGAGTTCGGTTCATACAAACCAATCAGAAAGAAAATTACTCTGAAATACAAGACAACAGTGACACAGGCTAGTTTAAATAGCTCCAGGATTGCAAGGGCATTGAGTACTGCTGGTGAAAGCATGAAATCACAGCAAGCAAATCAGAAGCATTTGAGCAGCTTTCCTCCAATTATCAAGCTAGATCCAGTTCTTACCTTTGCTACAGACTGGCAAGACCTGAAATATGACATCTTTGTCAGTGGTCCTGACTCAGTCAAGTCTTGACCCGGTTGAAATCCTAAACACTGTTGCCAAAGGGTCACTTTGGTAACATACTGCTACATAGCAATGATTGCTTTCATTAAAATATCCCTGAGATGCCCCCGCTTGTACTGTAAAGCTGGATGACAGGCAGAAGATAGATACTTCAATTTATTTAGGAATTTATTAATTCTCCACCTTTGGCTGTTTTGAAATGATGGACAAACTCTAAAATTGCTGTGTTCCATCCACACAGCAGCGTTTTTTAACACCTGCATCTCTAACCTATAGCGTTAGAGTTCAGTTTGTCACTTAAACTGAGCTGTTCTGGGCTGGAAGGTGAAGCGTGCAGGCCAGATGCAGTAGCTGGAATTGAAGAGAAGATCAACTGATCATGTAAACACTTGCTGTTGGTAAATGCAGCACTTGCATGTTCAGACCTGCAGAGATTATATAAATGAAGCAGTATATCGTTATTGAGTGAGCAGTGAAATCTGGCCTGGAGTCTGCAGGGGAGTGTTTGAGGTGTAAGGATTGATTTAACAATGCCCGTGCTCTTTACAAGCTGCCACCAGCATTGTTGGTGCTTTTTATAGGATTTTCATGCTTTTTGTCGATATCCAGAGAATTTCAGAATGCAAAATATTCACTGTTATTTAATGTTTATCCAAATATTCCTACTGCCATGCGCTGGAAATAGGAAGAAAACTTTTTAGCTGTGACATGTTCTTAGTTTTTATTCTCCTGTACTCTTACAGCACTTGTCTATATAGCCACAAATGCTCTGGGATAGGAAGGGAACATTTTCAAAAATAGAGCCATCATCAAATGTGCTGCTGTTTGACCTGAATCTTTTCTGGTTACAGCTGTATGCACACTTGAGAAGACCACAGAGGGTTTATTTTCTTTATCTTCCTTTGAAATGCACCTGCTCTCAGATGACTGAGACTGACACTCCAGACACACGGAGGTTTTCATGATCATTGTGCTGTCACTGTAGTGGTTATGGCGTTGAAACACTGTTGTGTAAGAGGATGCCATCAAAGTTGATGGAGCAAGCACCTGAACAACGTGTGGCTGGAGAAACTGGGGGTAGAGAGGTGGTTTGTTCAAGGCAGGACAGTGACCAACATAGCACTGCAGCTCAAGTCTCTTGAATTAACAGGGAGAATGCCCTAGCCACTGCCCATCCTGCCTTTGCAATGTGTTTTCCTATTGAGACCACAGGCATTTTGTTTCCTCTTCTTCAGGTTGTTTGAGTCCTCGGCACAAGTAGAGGCTGCCGGGTTGCATGGACGGTTAAGAACCACTAAGGGTCATGTGGTTTAAAAAGCCAAACGATGGGCATGAAGAAATGTTCTTATCAGTTCAGAGAGACCGTGAATTGTAATTCACACATTTCACATTCATCTGGGAGAGAAGCTTAACATTAGCTTTCACCTGTAGAGTTGGTGATTGAGATCGGAGAAATATGGGGGACTGTTTCAGAAAGATCTGGTTGAATGGGTCCCCTTGTGCAGACAGGATAATTTTATTTCTGAAAAAGACATGAGTGCAATTTGGGATGCAGAAGGCAACTGCAAAGCAGGGGAAGACTTCATTCTAGAAGTGAAGGAGAACAGAATTGAAGAAAAGTGAGAATAGTTACAGGTTTTCAAATAAAAAATTACTTTTCATATCCTTGTATTAATTGTTCATCTTTACCAACTCTGTATCTGTCTTCCACACTTGCGTAAGCACAGAAAATCATAACTTATAAGATACGGCATTGAACTGATGCCATCCTACACACATTGTCAAAGAGAAATCTGTAAACAAGAGCCTGTGAGGGCTTTTTGTTTGTTTGTTTGCTTTTCCTATTCTTTTTTTTTTTTTTTTTTGCCTTCTGATCTCTCTTTCTCTGTGAAGTTCCTCCTACCTAAACAAAATCCATCATTACTGTGGCTGTACTGAGGCAGCCAGTAGTTCTGGGATGGAAAAGGATGTCTGACTGGTGAAAGCCAGGTGTGCTCTTTGTTTGAATGGAGAAAACAACCTGCAGAACAACAAAAGCTATATACATCTTATTCACTTTCAGCCTCCACTGATGGCGCTGCCCAGGGTAAGGGGATGCTTTTTTATTTTTTCTGACCTCCATCAGACTTTAATCTAAGGAACTATTTTATAGTTAAAATCATGCATAGAAATCAGATGTCTGTCCTAATGGTTTCTTCTAATTGTGACATTAGACAGCAGCTTTGCCCTTCAGGAGGCTCACAGGTTATCAGAGCAGTTACTTAGCCATATATGGAGCCAGTCTCACCTGCACAGGTTCCAGGTCCCATTAAAGCCTTGATTCTAGTGCCATACAGTGCAAATTAATGGAAGACTTTGGGATGTTCAATGGGTTGGAGCACTTCCACTGTGAGGACAAGCTCTGAGGGACCTTATAGCAGCCTTCCAGTACCTGAAGGGGCCTACAGGAAAGCTGGGAAGGGACCTTTTATAAGGGCATATAGTGACACAATGAGGGGAAATGGCTTTAAACTAGAAGAGTGTAGATTTAGACTAGATATTAAGAAGAAATTCTTTCCTGTGAGGGTGGTGAGACACTGGAACAGGCTGCCCAGTGAGGCTGTGGATGCCCCATCCCTGGAAGCACTCAAGGCCAGGCTGGATGGGGCTTTGAGCAACCTGGTGCAGAGGGAGGTGTCCCTGCCTATAGCAGGGGGTTGGAACTAGATGATCTTAAAAGTCCTTTCCAACCGAAACCATCCTAGGGTTCTTTGATTCTGGAAATGAGAAATTACCATTTGTGCTATAAAACAGTGTACCACTCTTTAAAAAAAATAATTTTAAAGACACTTTTATCATGTTGAACAGTCTTAAATCGTAGGTATCAAAAGCCTAAGACATTCTACGTACATGTTGGTCAGTGCCCAAATGTGGCTGTGACCCACGAGAGTGGCCTTTGCCTTTTGATTTTGTGTGTCAGAGTTGTTTAGTGCTGCCATTTCTTGGTTAAAGGGAAATATGTATGAAAACAAAATTGACTTGAAGCTTTCTGCCTCTGTCAAAAATTTTGAAAGCAATCGGTCAAGTTCCTTATCTTTTATAAGACTTTCTCTTTTATAAGGTTGATCTGCACAGCAAACAATTCTAATTTTTACTATGAAGAACTGTGAATTTGATAGTGCTTTATGATCAGATAGGATTTTGCTTTATGGTATCTGGATTTTTTCTACAAAATACAATTTCTTCCAAAGTGTTTGTCTGTGAAACAAATCCTCTTTGCAACAACACTGATAAATGCTTATCAGACCTCCATGTTACCTGAGTACAAACCTGAAAATTAATGTAATTATCCCAGGAATTCTGAGGATACAAGACTGCCCCTCAGCTCCTTGGGTAAATACCCTTTGCATAGCTATTTAATGCTGCTCCAGGCTTTGTGGCTGTTACGAATGTAGTTGCAGCCCATTTTAGTGTGTTGTGTTATGGTTCCCTCCCTGACCTGCTGTAGCTCTGCTTATTGCTGAAGTTTTGGCTCAGCCAAAACCCTCCAGGTGATGGGAGATCTGTATCTTCTGGTAACTCCAGAATGAGAATTGTAGGAGTCCAGCATATTGCTTACCCCTGCCTCCAGGTTTTTGCACAGCAGCCAAATTTATTGGGGATGTAATTCCAGTGATACACCAGGGCAAGATTTGACCCTCCCATTTAATACCACCATGTCTGTCAGTACTTAAAAATAATTACTTAGGAAAGTGAAGGGGCATGCTTATGTAATTAAAATTGCAATGGTCCCTATGTTGCCCTGCTGATACCATGTTAATATCTCTTGCAGTGTATCACGCTTTTCTTAAAAAAGTGCAGGCTTCTGATATCTCAGCTGTTGGTGACCAAGCAGTGCTGTGCCTTACTTTTGTATTCACAAGAAAAAAGTCTTGAAAATGTTTCTTCTTCCCTTGTGAATCAGAATGTGGGTGGAAATGAGTTTAAAACAAAAAAAGAAAAAAAAAAAGAAAAACCCAAGAAGGAAACAAGAACATTCAAACCAGCAGTGTGGCTGACTTTTGACTAGTGAGGTGCCAGGGGCTGGTGATAAAAGGATTATGTAGTGGAGCAGCCAGCTGGCTCTCTGAGCTCCTTGGGCAGGAACAGACATCTGCAGTGTCACTGAAATTCTCCCTGACTCTGATGTATCCACTCCATTCACACATCTGCCTTGCCACACTGAGAATATGAATTTGTTTGCAAGTCTGGTGGGTAGTGTTACCCTTTGAGCCAACAAGAGTACAGGTAGAAGAATCAAAAGCAGATACTGAAAAAGATGTATTGACATGTGTCAGTCTGTGACACAAATCAGACGTGACTTGTACAATCAATATCCTGTTCTGATGGTTACTGTGTGCATCTGTGCTCAGTCCTTTCCCTTTGGAAACCATCGGTGACCTGTGCAGAGGCAGGCTGTGTGTTCCTGCAGTTGGATGGTGGGTTTGCAAGGCTGGTTCCCTCGCACAACCTGTGCCATGGGGAGGGCAGTTACAGAAAGCATTGCCAATTCCAGTCGTGACAATATCAGGGCTTTCAATGTAAGAATCCATGCGTGTGTGCAGTACAATGCAAAGGTTTGACTTGCATATCTGACTGTTGTTGGCAAAATCCAGATTAAACACAGTATCAAGAAAAAAAGTGTGTGTTTTCATCACTCACAAAGGCATTTCCTCCCCTAGAACATTAATGTATATATGTGCAGGCACAGAAATAAAACGATAAATCACATTACAGAGGCAGGCTGATGGAGCTGGGGTTGTCTCTGGAGAAGGCTAGATCCAGAGAGACCTTGTTGTGACCTTCCTGTACTTAAAGGAGGATTATAACCAAGAGGAGGTCCAACTTTTTACACAGCCTGATAGAAATGGCAAAGAGGAAACTTAAAGAGGGGAGATTTAAGTTAGATGTTAGGAAGAAATTCTTTCTCAGAGCATGGTGAAGCTCTGACTGCTCAGAGAAGCTGTGAGTGCCCCTTCCATGGGTTGAAGGCCGTGTTGGATGGGGCCCTGAGCAGCCTCGTCTAGTGGGTGGCAGCCCTGCCCATGGCAAAGGTCTGGGGCTGGAGGGTCTCTAAGAAAGTCTTTTTCAGCCCAAGCAATTCTGTGATTTGCAGCAGAACCCTAAACCTAGTGGCAGCCAGTGTGGTAAAGAGTTGACACCTCTCCAGGACTTCCTTGGATGCCATGCACGTAACTCAGAAGTGGGCAGCAGCAGCTTTTGATGGCAGAATTTCTCCATGTCCTCATCCACCTGGGTCAGGTTGCATCAGGTCCTGCAGCACCAACTGCCCCGGGCAGGGCAGGACTCACCACTGGAACCGGCTGCTTTTTCAAAACCACAAATTATGTGCATTTTTGTTCAGTGCTTTGGACTGCAGAGGAAGGGTCAGAACACAGTAATTTTCCATATGACTTTCAGCTCCTGTTCCAAAGGAAGAGGCTGGAGAATTCTGCTGCAAAAGGAGTGGTGAGGGCTGGGGACATGTTTGTCACTGCAGCTCAATACTGGAGAAGTAGTTCGTCTCTCACTGCTCAATGAAAAAAAGATCAATGACAGGAAGAATCACAGTGCCTTGTTTTAGATGTTCTGACTCTTAAAGGAGGGGGTTAGAAGCAGATGCATCAATATTTTAGAAGCTACTTAGCTAGAAAATGAGAGTTAACATCACTAGCATCACTAGCATTCTGTTTTATGTCTAAGCAGATGAAAAAATTTGGAATATTTTTAATTAACTTTTGAGTCTGTCTTCTCATGAAATTACTTCCGATAAGTTCGGATTTCAGGGAGTCACTTATTTGCCAGGTTGAAAAAAAGCATGATGAAAGCCAGTTTATAAGTAATAGGAGAGTCCTCTGATTTAGAGTTGCTCAGGGCTTGATCTTGCTCTCATTTCTGTCAGCTGAAGCTCTTGCGCTGGCTGCGGTGGGAACCTCTTCACTTTTACATAAGCCAGTGACTGTGAGATCCTGCCTTCCAAACTTTCACTTGCAAAGTACTAAAGGCTGCCCTCTAATCCTGCAAATGGCTGTCCAGGAGGGTAAACCCGTGTACTCGAGTGGACCTTTGGGCTTGTGAATCACAGCACATTTACATGAGGTGTTACTTCAGTGTCGGGACTGTCAGCATTTTGCAGGTGGTGATTAGCACTGTCTTGAGCTGCTTTGTGTGGTGGTGGCTGGCGCTGCCTTATCTCAAGACATGGCTGAAGCACGGGGCAACCTGAGGGCTTTGGAGATGAGACTGGAAGGCTCCAGAGAGCAGGAGCAGAGCTGGTCTGCACTTGAAGGTTTCCCTGACAGAGTGGCTTGGGCTGTCTTTTTTTCTCAATTAAAAATGATCCCAGAAGAATGACGTGCAAACCAAGGGAAACTTAGAGAAGCAGATTTTTTTCGTTTGGATGGGTTTTTTTCTTGTTGTTTCGGGGGCTCTCTTGTTTGGTTGGTTGTTTTTTTGGTTATTTAGAGATGAAAACATTTCTGATGCTTAGAAGTTTTTTCAAATACTTGCTTGTTTCAGATGCCAGATCAGTTTGATCAGACAGTGGTGCTCAACCAACTGCGCTACTCTGGGATGCTGGAGACTGTGAGGATCCGGAGGGCTGGCTTCCCAGTCCGAAGGCCCTTCCAAGACTTTTATAAAAGGTAAAAGCAGCGACGTGTGCACTTCAGGTGTGAGTTGTGGCTATCAATCAATGTTCTCATGCAGAGGAATACTGTAAAAATCTAATATTAAAAAAATAGAGTAAAAATAGAATGTTTCTTGAATGAAGCAATAAATACTTTTTGATTGCCAGGTATAAAGTTCTCATGAGAAACTTAACTCTGCCCGAAGACTTAAATGAGAGATGTGCCGTCCTTCTTCGTCTGTATGACAACACAAGTACTGAATGGCAGCTTGGAAAAAATAAGGTAAAGTAATCCAACCACACATGTTGTGGCTACTGCTTATACAAGGTTGAAGGGATTTTGACTGCACAGCTGCAGAAGAGTAGCTGTAATGGTGATTACATTTGGCTTTAAAGGAAGCTGAGCATGTTTGTTGATGCTCTAGAGACTCCTGTAAGTAATTTGTAGTTGTGCTAAGGAATTCGCTGTCTGAGGCATTTGAACCTACATGCCACTTATAGAGGAAGAGCCCACTCGGGTGGACTCACAGGCAGGAGCAGTGGTGAGGATCAGAACGTACAACATGGTTGCTGAATGTTGGAATTCCCAGAAGTCCGCAGCCCTTGAGGCAGTGCTCTGTTCTACCAGGAGCTGCATTCATTGCAGTGAACTCACCTACCTGGCTCCTGCTCCACAGGGGAAGTCACACAGAGAGGGACTGTAGCCAGTGTTGGTGCAGCAGAGCTGAGCTCCACATGTGCTTGCTTGTCCTAGTCTAGGAGTTCTCAGAGGTACATTCGACCTCCATATGTGTCCTGCCAGACAACCTGAACTTTGCTGCCACTGTTTTTTTTTAAAGAATTTCACATTGTTTTTATTAGAAGAATGTAACTGTGAGTAATGAAACAATCCAGGTGTTTCAGCATGCTCGTTTGGTAAGTTAGAAGGTTCTCCAGTGCAGGATCTGAGATTTCCTGACTATTAACACATGGTACAAAGGCCTGAGAGTGGATTACAAACAGCATTCCTTGGCATGTGTAAGGTGTCTCAGGGATTATACTGGGAGATATGATTTGATCATTTTAAAGTTATTTTGGGACATGAAATCTGAGATATTCTGATTGTAAC